>NW_027254488.1:957500-1557500 GCF_044704955.1 Pristiophorus japonicus
TGCTGCCATATTTGAGGGCCTGATGTTCGAACACTCTCTTCCTCAGGCGGCGGAAAGCTGCACTGGCGCACTGGAGGCGGCGTTGAACCTCGTGGTCGATGTGTGCCCTTGTTGATAATAGGCTCCCGAGGTATGGGATTATCAGTTAGTTCATTTTCACACTGTGTGAATTGTATGAAAGCAAAATGCTTCTTTTTCTCAGGTTTGTAAATTTTGACAAATTAGAGGTCTTCCCACAATGACGCAATTGTGTGGTTAATAAGTGAAAGGTGATCGTATAAAGAACTGTAAAAGTTACATGTCAAAAATGTAGGTGGTATGTTGAATGAAGGTACACGTGTGAGATTATAATAAGTGCTTACTATCTGTTAGTAGACATCAGCTGCATTCTTGGTTAATACATACGTGATTTCACAAAATACATATCCAATACAGATTTAACATAGAGTGGAATAATCTTTCATCCCCCGCCTAGAGGTGAACCCTCCGAAACTTCCTTTATTTCCCTTGTGAATGGTGCCGCTTCTAACTGACCGATGTGGCGTTTGAGTCTCTTAAACACGATTTTGACCAAACGCGTTACATACATTAAATATATAACCATCAAGAGTTGAAGTATACTAGCACCTGTGAGGCAATACAAAACCAATATGCCTCCAGTGCGAAAATTCCCTATGCTGTCAATTTCGATATCTACTCTCGAGTTGTCCTCCTCCAACACAGAGACATGCTTTAGGGAGAAGATCAGTCGCCTCACGAGCACACTGAAGTGCCACATAATGTTCCAGCTAATATTTAAGTAAGCCATTTATTTTCAGTTTCATTTTGCCATAGGCTTTTATATTGAGTAAAACATGTTGCTTGATGGCTGTGGCTAGATGTTGTGTGAAGCAAAAACTGGGACTATTAATGGGACCGATCCTGAAAGACCCTGAAAAATGGTAGTTGCGGTAGTAGTGACTTAGTAGATTCCTTTCCCCTAATAGCTACGGCTGAATACAGAGCTCCATCCAAATTCTGCTGACATGGTGCAATTAATTCTGCCTGAATCCTATTTAAACACACAAACAGGGACATACTGTTCGGTTGTGTCATAAGGGCATAGCACGTGTCTTTTATGCGGGTGCATCCCGATAAATATGGAACCGCCCAGGTATAATTATTAATCACTGTGGCATACGCTGGGGCTAGTTCATACTTTTGTCAATGCTGGCCCTGTATCACATATTTGTTTTCAACGCAAATCACACTCGTCTAATAATGGACACTCCGAATATCAGTCCCATATAAGATCGGTTTCCCAGTACATAATTCCAGTACATACTGTAGGCATGCTGGACCACGAGTGCCTTTGCGAGTGTACGAATCTGGCACACACGAGAATGTTGAGCGTCATGTTCTATGTTCTACTTTCTAAAGTCGTTATTGGTAATCCATGGTGGCGATTTTCCCTGATCTAACAACTGGTCGCTCTCCATGGAACGGAACTTCCCTCAGCTTCTGCCATCGAAACATTCCGACAGACGGTTTTGTTTTAAAGGGACACAGCTCTGAAAATAGAAAAGTGACTTAATAAAAGTTTCCTTTCTTCATTTATTTAATCATAGATCAATATATCCTTTCTCTTTCAACCACATTTATATTTACTAATTACCTCATATTTAAATAATCACCAACCTAATTAAAAACAAAAATTCCGCACTTTAACACGTAGTTCCATATAAACGGTCATTTAAACTCAGCAGATGTTAAGTTCTATTTTTCTTGGAACAAAAACTGTCAACTTCAGTGTCGGTTCAACTTAACTTTCTTCTCCATCGACATTTGAACATTCGCCTCAGCAGATTTTATTCTAATTCCCTGTTTGTAATATTGCCAAGGTCTCGGACTAAGTCCAGGCCCTCCTCCTGTTACCCACAATTATTCGCCCACTGTTGAGTTTTTCCCATTCTGCTACTTAATTGTATACCTTGTTACCACATTAACGTGCATCCGCCCATTGCAACACGATTCGATTCGAATTTGTGAAGGGAAGGGTGTGTCTGACTAACTTGATTGAGTTTTTTGAGGAGGTAACAAGGAGTGTCGATGAGAGTAGTGTGTTTTATGTAGTGTATATGGATTTCAGCAAATCTTTTGATAAGGTCCCACACAGCAGACTGATCACGAAAGTAAAAGCCCAGGGATCCAGGGCAAAGTGGCAAGTTGGATCCAACATTAGGCCAAAGGCAAGGAGCAGAGGTAAAGGTTGATGGTTGTTTTTTGTGACTGGAAGGCTGTTTCCAATGGGGTTCCGTAGGGCTCAGTACTGAATCCCTTAATTTTTGTGGTATACATCACTGATAATGGCTTGATCAAAACCATGACAAAAATTGCTGGTCAAGGGAATGTGGGAAGGGAGGACCTTGAGACAATCACTATCACTAGGGGGGTAGTTCTGGACAGGGTAATGGGACTGAAGGTAGACAAGTCCCCTGGTCCTGATGAAATGCATACCAGGGTATTAAAAGAGATGGCGGAAGTTATAACAGATGCATTCGTTATAATCTACCAAAATTCTCTGGACTCAAGGGAGGTACCAGCGGATCGATTGGAAAACAGCTAATATAACACCTTTGTTTAAAAAAGAGGGCAGACGAAAGGCAGGCAACTATAAGCCGGTTAGTTTAACATCTGTAGTGGAGAAAATGCTTGAAGCTATCATTAAGGAAGAAATAGCGGGACATCTGGATAGGAATAGTGCAATCAAGCAGACGCAACATGGATTCATGAAGGGGAAATCACGTGTAACAAATTTACTGGAATTCTTTGAGGATATAACGAGCATTGTGGATAGAGGTGTATCGATGGATGAGGAGTATTTAGATTCCCAAAAGGCATTCGATAAGGTTACTGCAAAAAGTTACTGCAGAAGGTAAAGGTTCACGGAGTCAGAGGAAATGTATTAGCATTGATCGAGGATTGGCTGGCGAACAGAAAGCAGAGGGTCCGGATAAATGGGTCCTTTTCGGGTTGGAAATCGGTGATTAGTGGTGTGCCACAGGGACAGGTGCTGGGACCACAACTGTTTACAAAATACATAGATGACCTGGAAGAGAGGACAGAGTGTAGTGTAACAACATTTGCAGACGACTCAAATATTAGTGGGAAAGCGGGTTGTGTAGAGGACACAGATAGGCTGAAAAGAGATTTAGATAGGTTATGTGAATGCGCTAAGGTTTGACAGATGGAATACAATGTCGGAAAATGTGAGATCATCAACCTTGGAAAAATAAACAGTAAAAGGGAATATTAGTTGAATGGGGAGAAATGACAACATGCTGCGGTGCAGAGGGCCCTGGAGATCCTTGTGCATGAATCCCAAAAAGTTAGTTTGCAGGTGTCGCAGTTAATCAGAAAGGCGAATGGAATTTTGGCCTTCATTGCGAGAGGGATGGAGTACAAAAGCAGGGAGGTCCTGCTGCAAATGTACAGGATATTGGTGAGGCTGCACCTGGAGTACTGCGTGCAGTTTTGGTCACCTTACTGAAGGAAGGGTATACAACTTTGGAGGGGGTACAGAGACAATTCACTAGGCTGGTTCCGGAGATGATGGGGTTACCTTATGATGATAGATAGTGTAGACTGGGTCTTTACTCGTTGGAGTTCAGAAGGATGAGGGGTTATCTTATAGAAACATTTAAAATAATGAAAGGGATAGACACGATCGAGGCAGAAAGGTTGTTTTCACTGGTCGGGGAGACTTGAACTCGGGGGCACAGCCTCAAAATACGGGGGAGCCAATTTAAAACCGAGTTGAGAAGGAATTTCTTCTCCCAGAGGGTGGTGAATCTGTGGAATTCTCTGCCCAAGGAAGCAGTTGAGGCTAGCTCATTGAACGTATTCAAATCACAGATAGATAGATTTTTAACCAATAAGGTAATTAAGGGTTACGGGGAGAGGGCGGGTAAGTGGAGCTGAGTCCACGGCCAGATCAGCCATGATCTCTTTGAATGACGGAGAAGGCTCGAGGGGCTAGATGGCCTACTCTTGTTCCTAATTCTTATGTTCTTATGTCACTATTAATATGGGGGGTATGATTAAATAATTTGCAGATGGTACTAAAATCGGCTTTGTGGTTAATAATGATGAAGAAAGCTGCTGACTGCAGGAAGATATCAATCAACTGGTCAGGTGGGCTGAACAGTGGCAAATGGAATTGTGAAATGGAAATCATGCTTGACAAATCTTCTGGAATTTTTTGAGGATATTTCCAGTGGAGTGGACAAGGGAGAACCAGTTGATGTGGTATATTTGGACTTTCAGAAGGCTTTCGACAGGGTCCCACACAAGAGATTAATGTGCAAAGTTAAAGCACATGGGATTGGGGGTAGTGTGCTGACATGGATTGAGAACTGGTTGTCAGACAGGAAGCAAAGAGTAGGAATAAATGGGGACTTTTCAGAATGGCAAGCAGTGACTAGTGGGGTACCGCAAGGTTCTGTGTTGGGGCCCCAGCTGTTTACACGGTATATTAATGATTTAGACGAGGGGATTAAATGTAGTATCTCCAAATTTTCGGATGACACTAAGTTAGGTGGCAGTGTGAGCTGTGAGGAGGATGCTAAGAGGCTGCAGTGCGACTTGGATAGGTTAGGTGAGTGCGCAAATGCATGGCAGATGAAGTATAATGTGGATAAATGTGAGGTTATCCACTTTGGTGGTAAAAACAGAAAGACAGACTATTATCAGAATGGTGACAGATTAGTAAAAGGGGAGGTGCAACGAGACCTGTGTGTCATGGTACATCAGTCATTGAAGGTTGGCATGCAGGTACAGCAGGCGGTTAAGAAAGGAAATGGCATGTTGGCCTTCATAGCGAGGGGATTTGAGCACAGGGGCAGTGAGGTGTTGCTACAGTTGTACAGGGCCTTGGTGAGGCCACACCTGGAGTATTGTGTACAGTTTTGGTCTCCTAACCTGAGGAAGGACATTCTTGCTATTGAGGGAGTGCAGCGAAGGTTCACCAGACTGATTCCCGGGATGGTGGGACTGACCTATCAAGAAAGACTGGTTCAACTGGGCTTGTATTCACTGGAGTTCAGAAGAGTGAGAGGGGACCTCATAGAAACGTTTAAAATTCTGACGGGTTTGGACAGGATAGATGCAGGAAGAATGTTCCCAATGTTGGGGAAGTCCAGAACCAGGGGACACAGTCTAAGGATAAGGGGTAAGCCACGAGATGAGGAGGGATTTCTTCACCCAGAGGGTGGTGAACCTGTGGAATTCTCTACCACAGAATGTTGTTGAGGCCAATTCACTAAATATATTCAAAAAGGAGTTAGATGGACTCCTTACTACTCGGGGAATCAAGGGGTATGGTGAGAAAGCAGGAATGGGGTAGTGAAGTTGCATGTTCAGCCATGAACTCATTGAATGGTGGTGCAGGCTAGAAGGGCCGAATGGCCTACTCCTGCAGCTATTTTCTATGTTTCTATGTTTCTAATCCGGAGATTGTTAATAATTTTGGGGAGGGCTAACAAGGTAAGGGAATACAGATTAAATGGTAAGACACTGAGAAGTTTAGAAGGACAAAGGAACCTTAGAATGCATGTCCACAGATCCCTGAAGGTAGCAGGCCAGCTTGATAAGGTGGTTAAGAAGATATACGGAATGCTTGCCTTTGTTAGTCGAAGCATAGAATACAAGGTCAGAGGGGCTATGCTTGTATTGTATACAATATTGGTTAAGCAGTTCTGGTCACCGCATTCCAGGAAGGATGTGATTGCACTGGAGAAGTTACAGAGAAGATTTGCGAAGAGGTTTCCAGGAGTGGAGTTTCTTAATCGAACATAAGAACATAAGAAATGGAGGAGGAGAAAGCCACACGGCCCTTCCAGCCTGCTCCACCATTTACTACGATCATGGCTGATTAGATCGTGGACTCAGCTCCACTTCGCTGCCCGCTGTCAATAACCCCTTATTCCCTTATCGTTTAAGAAACTGACTATTTCTGTCTTAAATTTATTCAATATCTTGGCTTCTACAGCTCGCTGAGGCAGCGAGTTCCACAGATCCACATCCATCTGAGAGAATAAATTTCTCGTCACCACAGTTATAAATGGGCGGCCCCTTATCCTAAGATTATGTCTTCTACGTTTACACTCCCCTATCAGTGGACACATTCTGTCTGCATCTACCCTGTCAAGCCACCTCATAATCTTACACGTTTCGGTAAGATTACCTCTCATTGTTCTGAATTCCCTTGAGTAGAGGGCCAACCTGCACAAAGTTTCCTCATAAGTAAACCCCGTCATCTCTGGAATCAACCTTGTGAACCCTCTTTGAACTGCCTCCAAACCAAGTATGTCCTTTCGTAAATATGGAAAGCAAAACTGCACGCAGTGTTCCAGGTGTAGTCTCACCAATACCCTATACAACTTCCCTGCTTTTATTCTCCAGCCCCGTTGCATTTAAGGCCAAGATTCAATTGGCCTTTCTGATCACTTGCTTTACCTGCATACTAACCTTTTGTGTTTCATGAACAAGTACCTCCAGGTCCCGCTGTACTGCAGCACTTTGCAATCCTTCTCAATTTAAATATTCATTTGTTTTTTGATTTTGTTCTGCTATAATGCATGACCTCACATTTTCCAACATTATATTCGATCTGCCAAATCTTTGCACACACACTTAGCCTGTCCATGTCCCTTTTCAGGTTTTGTGTGTCCAAATCACACGTTTCTTTTCCTCCGATCTATGTATCGTCGGCAAACTTGGCTACGTTACATTCAGTCGCTTCCTACAAGTCGCTAATATAGATTGTAAATAGTTGGGGGTCCCAGCACTGATCGCAGCGGCACCCCACTAGTTCCTATTTGCCAACCCGGGAATGAACCATTTATTGCTACTCTCTGTTCTCTGTTCGTTAGCTAATCCTCTATCCATGCTAATATATTGCCCCCTACGCCGTTAATTTCTATCTTGTGCAGTAAACTTCTATGTGGCATATTGGCAAATGCCTTCTGGAAGTCCAAATACACTACATCCACTGGTTCCACATCCACCATGTTCGTTAAATCCTCAATGAATTCTAGCAAATTTGTCAAACATGACTTCCCCTTCATAAATCTATGTTGACTCTGCCTGACCGAATTTTGCTTTTCCAAATGTCCTGCTACTGCTACTTCAATAATGGACTCGAACATCTTCCCAACCTCAGATGTTAGGCTAACTGGTCTATAATTTCCAGCTTTTTGTCTGACTCTTTTTTTAAATAGTGGCGTTACATTTGCAGTTTTCCAATCTGCTGAATCTTCCCCAGAGTCCAGTGAATTTTTGTAAATTACAAACTAAGCATCAATAATCCCTGCCGCTACTTCTGTTAAGACCCTAGGATGCAAGCATCAGGTCCAGTGTAGTTATCTATGTTTAGTCCCATTATCTTACTGAGTGCCACTTCCTTAGTGATTGTTATTGTGTTAAGTTCCGCCCCCCGATAGCCCCTTGACTATCCACTGTTGGAATAATATTAGTGTACTCACCATAAGGATTGATGAAAAAATGTTTGTTAGAGTTTCTGTCATCTCCATGTTTCCCATTACTAATTCGCCGGTCTCGTCCTCCAAGGGATCAACATTTAGTCTCGCCATTCTTGTCCATTTTATACACCTACAGAAACTCTTGCTAACTGTTTTTATAGATCGTGCTAGTTTATTTTCGTAGTCTATCTTCCCTTTCTTAATCATTTTTTCAGCCATTCTTTTTTGACTTTTAAACGCTTCCCAATCTTGTGTCCTCCCAATAGTTTTGGCCACATTGTATACCCTTGCTTTTAATTCGATACCGTCCTTTATTTCTTTAGTAAGCCACGGATGGCTATCTTTTCTCTCACGCCCTTTCCTCCTCATTTTTCATGAGAGTTGTGAAATATCTGCTAAAATGTATACCATTGTTCATCAACTGTCCTACACTTTAATCTATTTTCCCAGTCCACTTTAGCCAACTGAGCCCTCATACCTTCATTGTTTCCTTCATTTAAGCTCAGTACGCTAGTTAGAGATCCAAATTTCTCACCCTCCATCTGAATTTGAAATTCAATCATGCTATGATCATTCATTCATATCTATGAGGGCAGATTGCATAGGCTGCATTTGTTTTCCTTAGAATAGCGCAGTCTGAGCGGTGACCTCATCGAGCTATATAAAATAATTAGCGCCTAGATATAATCAATGCAAATGGCATATTATCCTTTGTTGCAAGATGGTTGGAGTGTAATAATGGGGAAATCGTGCTCAAATTCTGCAAAGCCTATAGAAAGGGTCTATTTCCCTTAGCAGCGGTGTTAGAAAACCAGGGACATAAATTTAAAATAATTGGCAGAAAGTTTAGAGGGGGTTCGAACGGTTATTTATTTACCCAGATGATTGCGGGGACCTGAACACACTGCCTGAAACCCTCACCACATTTAAAACGTATTGGATATGCACCTGAAGTGCAATGACCTGCAGGGCTATGGACCCAGAGTTGGAAAGTGCGATTAGCCACTTGTTGGCTGGCACAGACACGATGGATCGAAATGGCCTCCTTCTGTGCTGTAAACTTCTATGATTTTATGATTCTATAAGAACATAAGAAATAGGAGATCGTCTACCTCAACTCCACTTTCCGGCCCGATCCCCACGTTACTTGATTCCCCTAGAGTCCAAAAAATCGATCCAAGTCAGCCTTGAATATACTCAAACATTAGTATCCACATCCTTCTGAGGAAAAGAATTGCAAATATTCACAATCCATTGAGTGAAGAATGTCTTCCTTATTTCGGTTTTAATTGTCTACCCCTTATCCGGGGACTGTGCCCCCTTGTTCCAAACCCTCCAGCTAGGGGAAACAATCACTCATTATTTCTCCTATCAACCCTCTTCCAGCTTCTTGGAAGTTTCAATGAGATCACCTCTCTTTACTAACTGCCAGAAAGTATAGGCCAATTCTACTAAATCTCTCATCATAAGACAACCCTCGCATCCCCTGCATCGGTTAGCGATCATTTGTTGCACCATTTCCAAGGCAACTTTATCCTTCCTTAGATAAGGAGAACATTTTCAGGTATGGTCCCACCAAGGCACTGCATAATGATCGCAAGATTTCCCCACTCTTCCACTCCAACCCCTTTACAACAAACGACAACATGCCATTTGTATTCCTTGCTGTACCTGCATGTGTGTTTCTTGCACAAGGACATGTAAATCTCGCTGAACTACAGCATTTAAAAGTTTCATACCATTTAAACATATTATGTTTTCTTATCTTTCTTCCCAAAGTACGTAAGATCACATTTCCCTACATTACACTCCATCTGCCAGCTTACTGGCACTCACATTATATCTATATCCCTTTTCAGACGCTTTGTGTTCTCCTTACAAGCTTACTGTCCCACCTAGCTTTGTATTGTCAGCAAACATGATTACAGAACACTAGGTCCCTTCATATCGGTAGTTAATATAGTTTGTAAATAGCTGAGTCCGCAGCACTGATCATTGAGGCTCCACACTAGTTACCAGCTACTAACCTGAAAAAGATCAAATGAACACTATTCTTTGTACCTTTCCATTAAGAAAACTGTTATCCATGCTGACATATTACCCCAATACCTGAGCCCTGATCTTGTGTAATAATTATCTATTTGGCATTTTTGGAATGCCTTCTGCAAATCCAAATATACTGCATCCATTGGTTCCCCTTTATATATGCTCCTCGTTACATCCTAAAAGCATTATAATAAATTTGTCAAACATGATTTCCCTTTCATAAAACCAGATTTGCTCTGCGTGATATTATTTTCTAAGTGCCCTGATTCCACTTCTTTAACAAAGGATTCCAGCATTTCCCTCCAACATTGATGTCAGTCTAACTGGCCAGTAGGCCTCTATTTTCTCTCCCCCACCTTTTTTGAATAGCAGTGTTATATTTGCTCAATTCCATCCCAGAACACCATCATTAATCTATTGAATTTTGGAAGATCAATAGCAATATATCCATTATCTCTGAATCCAGCCCTTTTATAAACCAAGAATGTAGCCCGTCAAATCTATTGGGGTTGTCGGCTAATCGTCCTATTCGTTGCCTCGTACTTTTTCTCTACTTCTATTCATTGCATTAAGTTCTTCACCCTCATTAGACCCTTGGTTCCCCAAAATTGTAGGTATGCTTTTTGTGTATTCAAATGTGAAGACTGGTACAAAATATTTGTTTAACGTTTCTGCCATTTCCTTATACCTCATAATATTTTCTCCTGTCTCAGCCTCTAAAGGACCAAAGAAGACTTGTGCTACTCTGTTCCTTTTTACATTCTCGCAGAAGCTATTGCAATCTGTTTTTATATTTCTTGCTAGTTTTCTCTCATGTTGTATTTATCCCCATTTTATCAATTGGTTTGTCATTCTAAGCTGGTGTCTGAAATTCTCGCAATGCGCAAGCGTACTCCCATTCTTCGCAATATTATAAGCTTGTTTCAATCTAATGCTATGCTTAACTTGATCAGCTGGACTTGGATGGATCAATTTTTACATGGAATTTTTATTTCTCTTTCTGTCTTTGCTTCTGACCATGTAATGGTGAGGGATCACTTGTCAATCCAACCAGTTCCACCCTAGTTTATATCGGTTTATACCCTGAAATATTGTAACAGATGAAATCAACGCATTCCAGCATCCCAATGTGTCCCACAGCTCGTAGGCCGTATGTTCACATTGGGTATGATCAGCCTCCCTAGCTGGTTTGATCATTATTTCCCAATAAGGCTCCTATCGCTTTTTCCAACTTTTGGGTCCAAACGTCATATTCGTTTTCTAATTCTGTATTTGTATCATTTATCGCTCGTGACTCGACTGCGAGTACAGCTGATACATACGCCTGAGTTTGCAGGTGCTGTAGCATACATAACAGGTCCTGGGGCCTTGTGAGGTGTGTTTTGAAAGTCTGCATTGTTTGGCCAAGTTACTTTTCAACATCAAGGAATTGCAGTTTTTCAGGCTTAGCTGTTTTCTAGATCAATGATTAGCTGCTCACTCATTTGTTGCAAACGAATGCAGCAAATCCCAACCACGGTCTGCACTTTTCCAATCTGACTGCATTGTCATCCACCTTCTTTTGGATGAACCGCTGCAAATTAGCTTTATAATTACAGGACAAAATCCCCTTGACGAAATCCGTCCCACTCAACTTACCAAAGTGTTTCTCTAAAGCTATCTCTATGTCAGTTGTAAAGTCAGATATTCTGGGACATTATGACAACTGGCAGGTGTACTAATATCCCTGCACTCCCCAATGGCTATCCTTCCTGGAACGATGTACCAGCAAAATGGATCGGCTTAGAATGTCTTTTAAACCCAAATAAACACCAACGTTTGGTCACGCCAGATTTTGCTAGGGTTTTTGCATGTTTTCCCAAATGTTTGACGTGACTTCAATATGGCACAATGTTTTTTAAAGGTATTGCACAACGGTGAGCATTTATCAATAGTTTACAGTATAGAACGAAAATGATATCACCCGTGCAGCCTCAGGTAGTTTTAGAGCCCTTTTGATAGGTGTCTGAAAGCGTCAAAGGGTCTCTTCCACCTCACCCCGCCTGGAGTATCTAATATTCATTGGCCCTTGGGTTGGACTCATCCCACTCGAGGTTTCCTCTGTTCGTTGGCTTTTGCCTTGGACTCAAGCCGCTTGGGCTATTGTATGTTCATTGGCCCTTATCTTGTCTGTTTGGATCCGGATCCTCCTCCCGTGGGCACTACTGCTTGGTCCCTCTCCAGGGTCAGCCCTTGCTCCTGGTATTCTACAGTCTAACTCTCATAAGTGGCCCTTTTATACTACTTTTCCAGGCGGTTTCATGAGTCGATATTGACACAGGTACCATTTTGGGGTCTTTCCAAATGGTGGGCTGGCCAATAAGGCGTTGAGTTTCTTTGAGACGAAGGAAAGAAGAGTCGTCCCTCACCATATCCATAACTTTGATGGACAAGCGGTGATTGAATAGTCCTCAAGATGCCATATATTTATGGCTGACCAATTACTGGCCTACAAGAGAGGAAGAGGGTTGTTCTTTCATTTTATTTGGCTCTTGCCTTTTCTCAAGGACTTAGCCAGCAACTTCAGAATATGTGATCACCTATTCTACAAATATTATCCCGTCCCAGGCTTTGTACTTCCAAGAAACAATTGTAAAGACAGTTTATTATGTGTATTATGTCGTCTCAAGACCAGTTAGTTGATTCTAACATTGCATTAATTGCATGAAGTTCGAATGCTACTTTTTCTCAGTTTTTCAATGCTTGACAAATTTTAGGCTTCAGGACTACTGTATACTTGTTCGATTAACATGAAAAAGATGAACATATAAGAAAAATAAAAAGTTCTATTTCAAAAATGCATGTGGTACATTGAATCTAAACACGTGTGTAAGGTTGTAAGACGAGTCGACAATCAGTTCGTAGTCATGAAGTACATCTCTGGCTAATACAAAGGAGATTAAAAAAAATACATATCCGATCCAGATTTAACATATAGTGGAATGTTATTTCACAGCTGAGCCTGTGTTAAGTATTGCTACAGTAAAAAGTGCAGACTGGAGCAAGAAACACCCACTCCAGAGACTTCATCACACATATCTGGCTGAAAATGCACAGAAATATAGAAGGAATGTTGAACTGTCGGCGGTGCCTTCTTTCAGATGAGTGTTATGTTCTTCGAGGAGGGCGTAGACGGTCCTATGGCATGATTTCTAAGAAGAGCAGGGGAGTTATCAAGTTGCATAAAGCTATATTTATCCCGCAATCAAATTCATGACTAACGGAGATTATCTTGTTATTGTAACATTGCTGTTTTTGGATCCCTGCTATGTACAAATTACCTGCAGCATTTGCTACAAAAGTACAGTGACTAAAGGTCAAAAATTATGTAATTGGCTTTAAAGCCTTTTGCGACATCCGTTGATTGTGAAAGACGCTATGTAAATTCAAGTGTTTCTATAAATGCGGGAAATATTGAGTTGGGGAGTAATTGAACGGTGGAGTATGTCCGAGCGACTAAATAGCCTACTAGTGTCCGTGCATTCCTCAGCCTCTATAATATCTCAGAACATATCAAAGTGAAACTACGGAAATGGATAATACTAGAATATAATGAATGGAGCAGCGTCGTGAATCCCCACCGCTGCCCACAAAATCCATGGGGAGGGACATTTCCAGAGAGATTCTGCTTTTCACGTGTGAGAAGCTATTCTAATACTGTACAGGTCCCTTGTCACAGTTAGCCCTCTGGAAACGGTATTAACATCATCTGTAAGGTTTGAAAAATTTTAATTGCAGTGAAACGAGGTTTATTTCGAGCCCTTTTCTGATGTTACATTTTTCTACGCTAGTTTTTAGATTAATTTTATTCTAGGTGTTGGTGCAAAGCCCGACATCATGCCGTTCTAAAGATATGCATTGCTCATTCAATTGCAAGCCTCAACTCCAAGATTGAAAGGGATGATTGTCAAACGCCGGGAGTGGTGTAAAATTTGTAATTTGATTGGGAATTCGGGGAATTCGCTTTGTGCATTGACAGGAGTGAACCGCGTCATTTAACAGTTGAAAAACTGAAGCCGTTTCTTTTTAAGGTGCGGAAGTCATGCCGGCAGAGCTCGGCTTTCTGTACATTGTTAGTTAGAAATATGAACACTATATTAGGCCAAGCTTTTGGGTGGTTTCACATCAAACACTTGTATTATCAGTTTGGATATAATCAGTGCAGCACAAACATTACAGTGAAGGGAGTTGACGTGCTGCCAAATGACTGGAAATAATATCAATGCTCCTGATCTTTCATGGTCCCATGGGAAGGGTCCCGCAATTATAAATGATGTTTTCTCTTAAGCTCTCGTCTCACAATTATTTGGATCTCTGTTTCCAGTGCCAAGAGTCATCAGACAGAATGAGAGTTCCGTTAACTGCCTATCCATTTTCCTGGTTACCACTAATTTTACAGGCAGTAATGATTTACTATCCGATTATAGCAGCCATTGGATTCCCCGGTAAATGATTATATGCCGTTACAAAATTTGTGAATAAAGTTGGGATTAAATGTATTCCTATCTCAGGAACTGTCTTTTTGTAACGATCCATCACAATTCAATCCAAAGGCAGAAATTCAGTGACAGTATTTCTCACTCAACTTTGTTCATTGACTGATATTTGGTGACTTTTAATCTTCTTTCACCCCGCATAATACCTGCAGATTAATTTCCACAAGTAATGTCTTTCAAACTTGTTCCGTTTTAACTGAGAGCCGTGCAATTTTTATTCAATGGACTATTTAAATTCTATTCTCGTCTTGTCTCCCCGAACACTCGGTAATATCTGACAGATTATATGTTACTGAACATTCAGCGTGTTGTAAAATGCTCCAATTTGTCTCACATTGACTCCCGCTGTCGAGATAGACACTGACAGTCGATCATGGAATTCGGACAGTCAGGAGCGGGATTTATTCAGTCCCGTCAATCAGAATCTACACACTGTTCTCGGTCTGGTTCCAGCAAAGTGCCGGATATTATTCCTGGTGATCACAATCCATGCCGAGAGTGGGATTGTGCTCCATGCAGGAACACAGACTCTCTCCCTCATCTTCTCCACTGACCGGTGACCAGCCTGTTCTCAGACTCGCCTTCACCCTCCCAGCGGAGATATTTCTGCCTTCAGCCGGTGGGAGGCAGCTGGTTTCTTTCACATCCATTCCTGCAGCGGTATAGGTCAGACCGGGAATCCGTGCTGTTTGAGAGCGATTGAAACAAGGCAGCGGCGCTCTATGCAGCTGTCCTGGGTATGTCCACATTTAAAAACCCATTTTAGATTCAATACCTGCATTTTAACCAGAACACCGTCTCTATGCCGGGTCATGGTCCCTTTATACTAATCGGACAAATTTATTATTCAGATCCAATGCATGCAGAGTGATAGAACATCGACTGTACCCTCAGTAAGCCTGTCCGCTCGGTTATCCATACACATTCACTTTGATTTCGCTTCAGATACGTACAGATAGATGAATTTCTTGTCACATTTACCCACCCGGTCTCCATATACTTTTATCGCCTCTTCCTCTAGCCACGTACCCAATCTACTTTGAATTGTGACACAGATACTGCCTCAACCTCTATCCATGCAACTGAACTCCACCGCCTCCCCAATCCCTGTATAAAAAAGCTTCTCCCGCTCTCTGTTCTCTCTGTTCCATTGTCTTCTCTTTCATCTGGTTTCTACAGCGCCTCGTTCTGAAACACGCATCTACTGGAATCAGTCTGCTTCTATTATACCTTCTTCCATCCTGTCAATAATTTTAAACACATTTGTCACAACGCCCTGTAATCTGTGTCTGTATTACATTCCTCGACCTCACATTTACAGTTTATGTGGCAGAGCTCAGGGTATAGTACCAGTGTGCTTTATCACCCATTGTACCACTGACTAAATTTCCCCACTTCACTTGGGAAACTGAAATCTCACATACTGTCTCATGAGTTCCCACCACCCTGTACTAATAAATTGCTTTGCATGTGTGTGTTTGAAGAAATATGATCAGCATTAAAGTCCAATATTACGGCTGTTGTTTTCAACACTCTGCAGAGTCTGTTTGAAGGGGTTACTCAATGAGAACAAATTGAAGTGAATTGTCTCACTGTCCCGCTGACTCTCACAAATCTCAGGATCAATGCAGCCCAATGCTCCGACTGCAAGTTTCGCCCCTGTATTATTAAGAGTATCTCTGACTATATCAGCTCACGTGGTCCGTTGTAACATGTGCCGCACCAAGAGTCCCCATCATTTCTCAGAGATCAATACAGTTTGATTTATTGTATTACCATTTGCCGTGTTCCAGTTCTCGGCGTGGTAATTGGTGTTCCCCGTAACGTGCTTAGTTTGTGAAGCAAAAGCGCCAAATTGTTATTTCCATTCAATATTGTGTCAGCTGCGGTAATTTTAACAATAAACATGATCAGTACTCGGTGCATTGGAATGTCTGTTCCCATCGTCTAAAATTGTATTACATTGTCAGTTAAGTCCCTGCTTTGATAATGTATTTCAGTTATTATTCGTAAAAATCGGAACCCACGTAATTAGCGGTAATCTTACGACTTGGATCGATAGTTGGTTGCACGGAAGGAACCACAGAATAGGGATACATGTTTAGCGAATTGTGGCTTTTATCACAAGGGGGAAGATATTTAAAACTGAGGAAGTGCTGTTCTCACTGTACAGAGATTTGGTTAGATCTCTTTTAGAATATATACGTTCAGTTTTGGGCAGCATATCACAGGATAGATGGATTGGCCTTCGAGGGCTTTCAGCGCAAGTTAACCATACTGATACCACGGTTTATAAAGTATTCAAATATGAAGAATGGTTACGTAACTTTTCCTTGTATTCCATTGTGTTTAGAAGGATGAAGCGTGATATAACCGAGCTATTTAAATAGCTAAAGGTGTTCGATAGTGTAGGCACAGAAACTGCTTCCTATGGCGGTGTAATCTAAACCAGAAGGCATTATCTTAAAATTGGAGCTCGACAATTTAGGAGTCAAATCACGAAATACTTTCTCACACAAAGTCGAGGAGAAATCTAACATTCGTTCTCCCAAAATTCTGTCAATAAACGGTCAGTTTTAATTATACAGACTGTGATCGACAGATTTGTTAAGGTCAGGGTATCAAGGGGTATGGTACCAAGACGGTAATTGTAGTTCAGGTGCCGATCACCAATGGTCTACTGGAATGGTGGCAAAGGCTTGTGGGGCAGAATGATCTAATCCTGCGTTCTTGTGCGTCAAGCACCCAGAGTCATCATTTCTGCAATGACAGTTCCATTACTCGCAGGTCCAATTTCAGTGTATCTGTATGTTCTACAGGAAAAAAATGTCCGATGATATTATTGCAGCCCATAGAGTTTCCGGCACTCATTTTAACAGGTTACCGATTGCATAAATCCGTGTCTCGCTGTATTACCTGGAGGACCTGTTCATTGCTCTGTCGGTCCTGAGGTGATGATTTGTCAGATTTGGGTCACTATCGGAAATTCCGAGAATATCTGTCCTCCTGTTCCTCCAATCTTTGCGAGATGTTTATTGATATTACAATGTTTTTGAATCACCAACTCAAAATCTAACATTGTTTTGCATGGAATGTCTCAGAGCAATGCGGTTCTAAGTGAGAATGAGCCCAGTATTCACACAGTGGGATGTCGTTTGAGTGTGAAATTGTTTCAGTTAATCGTTAGCAGCGTCAAGAACCCCTCGCTAATGTTCTCCTCTTTGCATGCTCTGGTTAAATAATCTACCTCGCCTTTTCCTGGAACAGTGGGGGCTCCCATCTGATTCATTAGTTTTTGGGTTTGACACACTGTCGAAAATGTAGGCTCACATTCCTATGCACTGACTTTCCCATGGCAGTGTTTTCGAATAAAGCAAACCTTAGCCAACTTTAACAACGAGATGTTGTGTTTGTGGACCTTGCTGTGTGCATATATATCGACATTTAGTTACATGACAAGGAATGTTATGAAGTTGTAGAAACCATCTTCTGACAAACAGTGAAGGTCCATATTAACTTTGCTAGACTGTAACAAAGAAGTGTTTTATTGCAAGCCATTTCTGTCAAATACGGTTGTGTTTTCAAGCATTTCCTGAAACCACAATGTTGATGTATTTATTCAGAGCTGAATTCGTGCACCAAGCAAAGTTATGCCCTGTGGCCGCAAATTTCATTTTTAAACATTTGCAGTCAGTGATACACATATGTAATGATTATATTTGTGACATTGCACTGGCAGTGGAACCGGAGACTGAAGGGATGGAGAGCTTGGAAAATAGAAACAGTAAGACACAGTAGTAATGATATTTTGATTTTAACTGGCAACAGTGGTGTTTGGATTCTGAGAGAAGGACATTGTTTCCTTTTTGTCCTGTCATTATATAGCAGCTGCAATAGCAACAAGATTAATTGTCAAATCGTTTTGTTGTTAGAATATTTGTTAATCAGGTATCACCACTATTTAAACTGTGACTCTGTTTAAACCGAGGAGATAATGTATTAATTGGCAATGCCATTTCTGCAGCCACTAATCTCCTCAAATATCCCCTCACCATCACCTTTGATGCCCTATTTCCTATTAAAACAATTAATCTCTCTCACCCTGGCCTTTCTCCTGTACGGCCCTCATTCTCGCTCACTCAAGTCCAAGGGCCGCAGATTTGTAGTGATGTGGGGGACAACTGCTTTAACATTTCAACGCCAGATTTGGCTAGACCACATAAAGAATTATCGGGCCCTACTCATGTCTTCCAAAACTGCTCACTATTCTAGCTCCATTATAGAATGCAAACATAACCCCCGGCTCGTATTCTCGACTGTTAACCATCTTGTGAAACCCCTCTCCACTGTCTCCACCACACTTCCTCCAACAACAATTGTGAGTAGCTCATGGAATTATTTGTCTCAAAGATTGAGACCACCCAATCAGCTGCCTCTGCCACTTCGCTTCCTTACTCTAGCCCAACGGGTCAAACTTCCCCTAAGTTTCCACCCTGCCCTAGCCATGAAGTCGCATCTCTCTCTAGTCTCTCCCTGATCTGCCCCTTTTGACCTCTCCATGTTCATCTTATCCATGTGACCCACTTCCTGCTCACTTGACCCTATTCCCACCAAGCTGCTGATCAGGCAACTTCCTTTTCTGACCCCCGTGTTAGCTGACACAGTTACCTGTACTCTCAGCTCATGTCCTCTCGTCTCCTTCAAATCTACCATCATCACCTCTCTCCTCAAAAAACCATTGACACTATTCAGCTGACAAGCTACCGCCCCCTCTCCAACCTCAATGTCCACTGCCAAATCCTTGAACTTGTTGTCGCCTCCCGGAACTCCATGTTTTAATCCCTTTAGTCTGGTTTCCGCCAAGCCACGCTACCAAAACAGCTCTCATCAAAGTCACAAAATTCATCCTTCGTGACAGTGACAAAAGTAACCTTTCCCTCCTCGTCATTCTCGACATGTCCGCAACTTTTGATATGGTTGAGTACTCCATGTTCCTCCAATGCCTGTCCACCACCCTCCAGCTGGGTGGGACTGCACGAACCTTGTTCCATCCATATCTCCCTAATTGTAGCCAGAAAACAACTTGCATTCGCTTATATTCCCACGAGCAAATCGTTGCATATCGTGCTCCCCAAGGATCTATCCTTGGCACCCTCGCGTTTCTCCACTATATGCTGCCTCTTGACATCATCCGAAAACACAGCGTCAGTCTCCACATGTGGACTGATGATACCAAGCTCCATCACACCACCACTTATTTCGACCCCTCCAAGGTTTCTAAATTGGCAGATTGCTTGTCCGACATCCAGTATTGGATGAGCAGAATATTTCTCTAATTAAATATTGGGAAGACTGACGACATTCTCTTTGCTTCCCGCCGCAAACTGTGTTCCCTAACCATCGACTCGATTCCTCTCCCGTGCTTCTGTCTGTGACTGAAGCAGACAGTTCGCAAACTCGGTGTCCTTTAGAACGTGAAATGATCTTCTGGCCACATAATGTGAAATATGACATTGCCTGTCTCCGCCCCTGGCTCAGCTCCTCTGCTGCTGAAACCTTCATCCATGCCTTTGTTATCTCTAGTTTGTACAGCTCCAACACACATCTGGCTGACCTCCTACATTCTACGCGATGTAAACTTGAAGTCATTCAAAACTCGCCAGTGCATGTCCAATTTCGCACGAAATCCTACTTGTGCTCGCAGAGCTACATTGATCCCGGTTCAACAATACCTCGGCTTCAAACTTCTCCTTCTGTATACAAATCCCTACATGGCCTCGTCCCTCGCTATCTCTGTAATCTGCTTCAGCATCGCAACCACCCAAGATGTCTGCGCTCCTCAAATTCTATCCTCTTGTGCATCCCTGATTATAACTGCTCAACAATTGGTGGCCGTGCCTTCAGCTGTCCGAGCCCTGAGCTCTCGAACAGCCTCCCTAAATCCTCACCGCCTCTATACCTCCCTTTCCTCCTTGAAGACAGTGCTTATAACCTATCTCTGACCAAACCTTTGGTCATCGGTCGTAATTTATTCTTATGTGGCTCGGTGCCAAATTTATTTGTTATGTCTTGTATCAGTCCTGTGAAGCGCCTCTGAAAGTTTTATAAAGGCGCTATAAGTAGAAATTATTGTTGTTGTTGAAATAATGTTACAAATGTTGAATTAATTACGTTGTTTGAAAATTACTGAACAGGGTACATGATTTTAGCAACTTTTATAAGGCTCTATAGTTCAGATACATAAATTACTGACATAATTGGCCGTTTGCAAAGTACAGTCGGAAATATTTTCTCATCATATTTTCGCCATTATTTCATGCAGCTCACCAACTAACTACTCTGTGGAGCACCGTCACCACACGGACTGCAGCGGTTCGAGAAGGAGGCCCACCTCCGTCTTGTAAAAAGCACAGGACGGCCCATTTCTTGTGTTTGATTCAAAGTTACTGTGTCCATTTCTCTCTGTAGATTTCCATTATACTTCTGTATCCATGGTAACCACACCCACCCCCCCCCCCCAACTACGACATACCACACACTCATACTTAACTATATTAATCTTATATACTCATGTGATTTAATTTCCAGCTAAGACTGTATTGTCTGAACAAAGTTGAACGGGAATGCAGTTAATTATTTCTACACCAGCCGCCTTATCGTGCTCAGGATATCTTTTCAGTGCTGGTGTTTCTTTTGTATATCTAGTCTCTCTCTCACTCTCTGCCTGTCTTATTTCTTTACAAATGAACACATGGAGCTCTTTACGCATATCAAGTTGGAACAATTGCTATATGTCACACTATCCTGCACGCCAAAAGGATTCCGAATCAAACACTTCTGAGCATATCTTACATTGTTGATAGATTGCGCTGGAAGCTCAGGTACACATAATATCCCACATCCGCTGGGATGCACTTCCCACCAGTCTTTCTCACCAGAGAGACAGATTCTCCATATTGATATGTGCTGGATTAATATTAAAGGTGGATTCTGCCAAGTCAGAGCTAAGACCTTACCACGGAGACTTTCTGAAGCTGAATCTCGGCAGGTATCTCTGGGCTGGACGGCAGCCTCTATTGTCACTTGCACTGTATCTTTGCTTCGGTCTAGAGATCGCCACCCACAACTCCCTCTGAAGTTTGTTCCATTATTAGAGGCGTCAAAAGCGAGGAGAAGATTATGGCCCTTGTGCCATTGTGTACTTTGGAATACATTTTTTCCTAGGATTACTGAAGAAGGTGCAGGATAAGGTTGTTTGTTCATGATCACATCTGAACTTCTCCCCCTTGTGGTTATTGTTAGAGTTTGTCCAGATGGGGGTTGCACTGTCTAAGGCACCAATGTAAAGACCTGCGACTTCCGGCCAAGAAGTCAGTTGATCAGATTAAATGTTCATCTGGTGGATTATAAACGTAACTGTTGCAACTTGGTTGAGTTGAAACATACCAACTCCCCTATTATCGTGGTGTTTGACAGTAGTTTGTCCAAAGGTCTTTACTCATCGCCTCCAGTCTGCAAATACAACATGAGAACTCTGAGCCATTTCGTACCCACAGCTTGTATCCACTCCCCTTTCCTGTCCACGGACCCAAATCCCGCACTTTGTCTCACCCTCGGTTGTTCCTCTTAGCATTCACTGCATTTCGGTCAGGCGTCATTCTCACCACTCCTCAACCATCTCCCCATTTGGAATTGACCAATCATGACTTTTTTTCAATTCGTTTTCAGTTCATTTCTTCCTCCGTCACTGAACTGCTATTTTTCACAATTATCCATAACTCATTCTCACACTGTCCATTTATTCATACATTTAAATGGCCAGTAGTTTACTCGGATCTCCGGTAGATTTCGACCCCACTTTCTCCAAAGTTGCAGTGGCAGAAGGATAACAGCTCCGAGGAAATTTCCAGAGTCTCTTTGTATATTCATAAACTTCGTGAAGTCGTTTATTTTCGCGTATTTACCACACACTCACAGATATTTAACATTGCAATTGTTCTGCTAGACAATTCTAGCAGCGTTAAAGAGTTCAGTTCCAGTCCCCAGATCCTGCAGTAAAGTACATTTCACACCGAATCCTGTGTAACTGGCTCCCTTGCTGTAACCTGACGGCTAATTCCCTGTTTCTGTGTGTTTCCCTTTTACAGATAATGTGGTGACGATTGTGATCCTGTCCCGGGTAAAGTGCGGTCTATCCAGATGTATCACTCGCGACCTGGTGACCATGGCAGCGGCGGATCTACTGGTCATTATCACTGATGTGATACTGGTTCGGATTAATGAATATTATTTCCCGACTACCTTCCTGTACATCACACCTGTGTGTTCTTTCGGTGCAGCGCTGGTTCATGCAGTCACCGATATTTCTGTCTGGTTAACAATCGCTTTCACTTTCGATCGTTTAGTTACCATTTGTTGCCAGAAGCTGAGGACTAAATATTGCACCGAGAAAACTGCATCCGTGGTTATAGGAACCGTGTGGCTGCTGTTCTGAATAAAAAACATCCCCTGGTTCTTTATATATGAACCCTACTATACAATCGACAATGTACCCTGGGGCGGTAATGCAAAACTCGAGTATTACACTGTAACTGCTTGGGCAACATTTGACTGGATTAACCGCTGTTAACCCCACTACTCCCAATATTCCTGATACTGCTGCTCAATGCTCTGACTGTAGGATACATTTTGGCGGCCAGCAGAGTCCGCAAGAGGCTGAGGGGCAGCAAGAATGATGTGAATCACAATGATCCGGTGATGGAGAACCGAAGGAAAATGATCATCTTACTCTTCGCCATATCAGGTAACTTCATACTGCTCTGGGCAACCTATGTGATATTTTTCTTATTAATGCGAATTACAAACCAGTATTAATTTGCAGATATCAATGACCCGATGTATATTGCAGACTGTACCAGCTATATGCTGCTGCTTTTGAGATGCTGTACAAACACGTGCATTTATGCAGTAACCCAGACTAAATTCAGTGATGAGCAGAAAAATGAATTGTAGTATCCTCTGTGAATAATATTTAATTTAGTTCAGGAAAGAAAAGTTCAGAGCAATTCCCAACATTAGATCTGCATTGCATCATATACCGTATCCTGAGTTATATTTTACCTGATCCTCAGCAGGCTACAACTCAGGCCCAGGCTCAACACTGGGCAATATCTGACAAGGCCTGCGGTTTCCTATGTAAGTGTCTGTGAACAAGGTAGAAGACCATTAAGTAGACAGTGGGTTATAATAGCGGTAGCAGTATAATTGGATTAAATCATGCTCCTGGACACAAATAGATACAATTCCCAGCATTGAGGTTAGGATGTTGTGACCATGGAATGTTTATTGTCGGATGAACATCAGAACACGTGGGTTATCCCAGGGGAGTGTAAAAGGAGAATACACCTTTCGATTTAATAGCAGAAGAATATCAGGAAGTGAATGATAACTGTTGGTTTTTGAGTGTGGAAATGCCTGGAGAATAATAAACAGATCATAAAACCAATCAGCATGTATTGTCTTTGAAATTTTACATTCTCCAGTTCACGAACAGCTTCTCAATCACCTGCGGTTCTGTGGAATTTCTTGGAACTGAAGTGATGTTGATTGTGGACGTGTATCCATTGTCCTGGTGTCTGTGAACGGTGGTGTTTCCAGCAGCGAGTCCACTTTCCCGCTGTCGATGTACAATTGTGTTTGCAGAGTAACAACACCACTCGCAATGCGAACCAGTAGCACGGTGTGTGGACAGCTGCAGACTCTTCTCAGGAAGAAATGACCCAGGTGGCCATTGCCTGCTGTCAGATATCTGTGACCACAGGTCAGATTGGGCACCATGACAGCAATGTGATTCTAACCTTGTGAGCAGCAAAATAGTGTCGCTTTCATCGAACTTTCCTTCACCGAAAACATACTGAGGCTCACTTTCTGCAGGAAAACCCCGCCATTGTCCTCACTCATTCGCTGTATATCCGGTATCAGGGTCCAGTGATCCAGACCCAGCTGAAGGGTGTGTGAATGTGAGGCTCAGTGTGTGAGGGACCAGCCTAAGGGTCCAGTGATCCAGACCGAGCTGAAGAGTGTGTGAATGTGAGGTTCAGTGTGTGAAGGACCAGTCTCAGGGCCCAGTGATCCAGACCCAGCTGAAGTGTGTGTGAATGTGAGGCTCAGTGTCTGAGGGAGCAGGCTCAGGGTCCAGTGATCCAGACCCAGCTGAAGTGTGTGTGAATGTGAGGCTCAGTGTGTGAGGGACCAGCAGCCTCAGGGTCCAGTGATCCAAACCCAGCTGAAGTGTGTGTGAATGTGAGGCTTAGTGTGTGAGGGACCAGCCTCAGGGTCCAGTGATCCACACCCAGCTGAAGTGTGTGTGAATGTGAGGCTCAGTGTGTGAGGGACCAGCCTCAGGGTCCAGTGATCCAGACCCAGCTAATGGGTGTGTGAATGTGTGGCTCATTTTGTGAGGGACCAGCAGCCACAGGGTCCAGTGATGCAGACCCAGCTGTAGAGTGTGTGTGAATGTGAGGATCAGTGTGTGAGGGACCAGCAGCCTCAGGGTCCAGTGATCCAAACCCAGCTGAAGTGTATGTGAATGTGAGGCTCAGTGTGTGAGGGACCAGCCTTAGGGTCCAGTGATCCAGACCCAGCTGAAGTGTGTGTGAATGTGAGGCTCAGTGTGTGAGTGACCAGCCTCAGGGCCCAGTGATCCAGACCTAGCTGAAGTGTGTGTGAATGTGTGGCTCAGTGTGTGAGGGACCAGTCTCAGGATCCAGTGATCCAGACCCAGCTGAAGTTTGTGTGAATGCGAGGCTCAGTGTGTGAGGGACCAGCCTCAGCGTCCAGTGATCCAGACCCAGCTGTGGGCAACGCAGTTTTGGAAGATTATGAAGGCCTTATGGAGGGTGCAGGAAAGATTTACTAGAATGATTCCAAGGATGAGGGACTTCAGTTACCTGGATAGATTTGAGAAGCTGGGATTGCAAAGGGGATAGAGTATAAAAGCAGAGAAGTCCTGCTACAACTGTACAGGGTATTGATGAGGCCACACCTGGAGTACTGCGTGCAGTTTGGTCTCTGTATTTAAGGAAGGTTATACTTGCATTGGCGGCAGTTCAGAGAAAGTTCACGAGGTTGATTCCTGAGGTGAGAGGGTTGACTTATGAAGAAAGGTTTGAGTAATTTCGGCCTCTACACATCGGAGTTAAGAAGAATGAGAAGTGATCTTATGGAAACATAAAAGATACTGAGGGGGCTTGACAAGGTGGATGCAGAGAGGATGTTCCCACTCATTGAGGAAAGTAAAACCAGGGGGCATAGGTTCAGAGTAAGGGGCCGCGCATTTAAAACTGAGATGAGGAGGAATTTCTTCTCTTGAGGGTTATAAATCTGTGGAATTCTCTGTCCCAGAGAGCTGTGGAAGCCGGGACATTGAATATATTTAAGGACGAGATCGACAGATTTTTGAGCGATTATGAGAGCAAAGGTTTATGGGGAGCGGGCAGCGAAGTGGAGCTGAGTCCATGATCAGATCAGCGTTGATCTTATTGAATGGCGGAGCAGGCTCCAGCGGTCGTATGGCCTACTCCTGCTCGTATTTCTTATGTTCTAATGTTAATCTTTCACTTTACTTAACAGAAGTTCACTTTACAGGGTATTAAACATGGAGGATTTGTCGACCAGAGGATCAAACCAAACATCACATTCAGATCTGATGGAGTCACTCGATTAATCGGGACCTGAATATCTTCGGCCTTTGGCCATGGAAGCAAAAAACACTGTTCACAGCGGGGAGAAACTGTACACGTGCTGTGTGTGTGGGCAGGAATTCAGCCGATCATCCAAATTGGAGGGACACAAGCGCAGTCACACTGGAGAAAAACCGTGTAAATGTGGGGACTGTGGGAAATGTTTCCACTACCCGTACCAGCTGGAAACACATCGGCGAGTTCACACTGTGGAGAGACCATTCACTTCTCTGAGTGTGGGAAGTAATTCACTCCGTTATCCCACCTGGTGATACACCAGCGAGTTCACACTGGGGAGAGGGCGTTCACCTCTCTGAGTGTGGAAAGGGATTCACTCAGTTATCACAGCTGCTGATACACCTGTGAGTTCACACTGGGGAGAGGCCGTTCACCTCTCTGAGTGTGGGAAGGGATTCACTCAGTTATCCCATCTACTGATACACCAGCGAGTTCACACTAGGGAGAGGCCGTTCACCGCTCTGAGTGTGGAAAGGGATTCACTCAGTCATTGGAGTCAGGCAAAGTATTCCGCAGGTTCTCAATTCTCAGAGTGAGTTATGTGCTCAGAAAACGTGAGGGGATTTAATGGCAGCTTTCCAGGCCCCTGTTTATTTTACGACTTTCTCTCTGATCCAATTATCTCTCAGTTCTGAAGAAAGACCTTGCCTGAATTGTGAAATGAACCGAATGTGTCTCCAATGTTGGTATTACTGCAGTATTGATGTACACCAGCAGCTGGTGATATTGTTCTGTAAAACTTTACAGACCTTTGCCCAGATCACTATCCCCATCTCCTGGCTGTCAGTGGCCTACAATGGGCTGCAAAGGAAGGTTAAACACTCTGAGGTGAATGCTCACTTTTACCTCCCACATCTCGGGTGTTAGGGGATCGGCTTCAGTTTTACAACCGCACGGAGGAAATGTGAACATTCAGCCCTTTAAAGCGAAGGTTTACAAACTCCGGGTCTCTGTGAAGAGAGATAGTTTATTTATTTCGCATCACCAATGGTGCGTGGTGCTGATACCAGAGTAATGTACTCACTTTCAGAGCACACCTTATTGCTGCTTTTTAATAAAAGGAGCGGGGCAGTGATGAGAAAGGGCGGGAATGGAGCTGCTGTCGGCGTTTACCTTTTATTAAAGTCTTCTAACATTTTATATATTTATCGGTTTATTTACAGGCTCACTGGGATTTACTATGTACATTTGGTATTACATTTTCTAACTCCCGACCTCTGCTGCTGACCCTATCCGCTCGGGGTCAAATCATTGTGAGGTCACGGATGATACAGGCAGAGAGAGAGAAAGAGAGGGAGAGAGAGAGAGAAAGATAGATGGAAATATAGAGAGAGTTGGAGACAGAGAGGGAGTAAGAGTGTGGAAGAGAGACATAGATTGAGAGAGAGACAGAGAGGGAGAGAGAGAGAGGGAGATAGACATCGAGTGAGAGAGAGACAGAGATGGAGAGAGAGAGAGGGAGAGAGAAAGACATAGAGAGAGAGGGAGAGCGAGACAAAGAGTGAGAGACATAGAGAGAGAGAGAGTGTGTGTGTCCCTACTCTCTCTCAGTTTCTGTATAGATTCTGGGTTTGATACAGGGGTATGGGGAGAGAGCGGGGCAGTGGGATTATTTGGGGATTGATACAGGACTATGGGGAGAGAGCGGGGCAGTGGGATTAGTTTGGGATTGATTCAGGGCTATGGGAAGAGAGCGGGGCAGTGGGATTAGTTTGGGATTGATACAGGGCTATGGGGAGAGAGCGGGGCAGTTGGATTAGTTTGGCGATTGATACAGGGCTATGGGGAGAGAGCGGGGCAGTGGGATTAGTTTGGGGATTGATACAGGACTATGGGGAGAGAGCGGGGCAGTGGGATTAGTTTGGGGATCGATACATGGGTATGGGGAGAGAGCGGGACAGTGGCATTAGTTTGGGATTGATAAAGGGCTATGGGGAGAGAGCGGGGAAGTGGGATTACTTTGGGGATTGATACAGGACTATGGGGAGAGAGCGGGGCAGTTGGATTAGTTTGGGGATTGATACAGGGCTATAGGGAGAGAGCGGAACTTTGGGATTAGTTTGGGATTGATACTGGGCTATGGGGAGAGAGCGGGGCAGTTGGATTAGTTTGGGGATTGATACAGAGCTATGGGGAGAGAGCGGGGCAGTTGGATTAGTTTGGGATTGACACAGGGCTATGGAGAGAGAGCGGGGTAGTGGGAAGCGTTTGGGACTGATACAGGGCTATGGGGAGAGAGCGGGGAAGTGGGATTAGTTTGGGTATTGATACAGGGCTATGGGGAGAAAGCGGGGCAGTCGGATTAGTGTGGGATTGATACAGGGTTTTGCGAGAGAGCGGGGCAGTGGGATTAGTTTGGTATTGATACAGGGCAATGGGGAGAGATAGGGGCAGTTGGATTATTTGGGGTTTGATACAGGACGATGGGGAGAGAGCGGAACAGTGGGATTTGTTTGGGCGAGATTGAGCATCCACTTTACATGAGATGCGTGGTGCGCATTTTATACCAGAATTCGTGTTGCAGAGACCGAAAGAGAAGGAGAGAGAGAGAGAGAGAAGACAGAGATAGCGAGAGAGAGAGAAGAGAGTGAGAACGACGGAAATAGAGAGGGAGAGAGACACAGATACAGAGAGAAATATAAAGAGACAGAGAAAGAGAGAGATTGAGCTTGACAGAGACAGAGCAAGAGAAACAGATAGCAAGAGACAAGCAGTGAGAGAGAGATAGAGAGAATCAGACAGAGACAGATAGAGAGAGACAGCGAGATAGAGAGAGAGAGCGAGAGAGAGATAGGGAGAGAGAGAGAGAGACAGATAGCGAGTCAGACAGAGAATTAAAAAGAGAGCGAGAGACATAGGCAGAGAGAGTGAGAGACAGAGGGAGAGAGACAGAGAGAGAGAGAAAGAGAGAGAGAAAGAAGGTGAGAGTAAGAGAGAGAGAGACAGAGAGGTAGACAGACAGCCAGAGAGACAGAAAGAGAGAGCGACTGAGATAGATAGAGTGACAGAGAGAGGGAGAGAAAGATAGAACGACAGAGAGACTGAGAGAGACAGAGAGAAAGAGAGAGAGACAGACAGAGAGACAGAAAGAGAGAGTGAGCGAGAGGGAAGGAAAGACAGAGAGGGAGACAGAGAGAAAGTCAGAGAGAGAGAAAATCCGAGTCATGTAAGGAGAAAGAGAGGGAGATATAGAGACAGATGGAGAGAGACACAGAGAGAGAGAGAGCAAGCGAGAGAGAGAGAAACAGAGAGGGAGACAGTCAGACAGATAGACACAGAGAGAGACAGAGAGATGCAGTGAGAGAGATAGAGCGTGAGAGTAAGGAAGACAGAGCGAGATAAAGAGAGAGAGAGAGAGAGAGACAGAGAGTGAGATGGAGAGACAGAGTCAGAGATAGGCAGACAGATAGAGAGAGAGAGAGAAACAGAGAGACAATGAGAGAGAGACTGAGACAGAGACAGAGAGAAAGATCGAGAGAGAGCAAGGTACAGAGAGAGAGACAGAGCGAGATCGACAGACAGAGCGAGAGATACACAGACAGAGAGGGACAGCGAGTGGGCGAGTGAGAGACAGAGAGAGAGAGAAAGAGTTATGGAAAGATACAGAGAGAGACAGAGGGATAGAGAGAGAGAGATGGAGAAAGAGAGGGAGTGATGGAGAGAGAGAGGGGAAAGAGATAGGCAGACAAAGAGAGATCGAGAGACTCAGAGAGAGAGGGACATAGAGAGAGAATCAGAAAGAGGCAGAGAGCGAGAGAGACAGACTGAGAGACAGAGGCAGATTGAGTGACAGAGCGAGAGAGACAGACTGAGAGAGAGTCAGAAAGAGTGACAGAGCGAGAGAGCCAGAGGAAAAGAGAGTGAGACAGAGACACAGAGAGACAGAGGGAGAGATAGGGAGTGAGAGAAAGAGAGAGTGCTGCAGACATAGCGAGAGAGAGAGAGACAGAGGGAGCGAGAGAGAGAGAGCGACAGAGACAGAGACAGAGAGACAGAGTGAGAGGGAGAGGGGAAGACAGAGAGAGAGAGACGGAGACAGGGAGTCAGAGAGAGAGAAAAAGAGAGAGACAGATAGACAAAGAGAGATAGAGAGATAGAGACAGAAAGAGACAGAGAGAGAGAGATAGCGAGAGAGAGAGACAGAGAGAGACAGGCAAACAAAGATAGAGAGAGCGAGACACAAAGGGAGACAGAGAGAAATAGAGAGAGAGAGAGAGAGAGTCAGAGACATAGAAGGAGAAAGCGAGAGAGAGAGAGAGAGCGGGAGACAGAGAGCGAGAGAGAGAGTGTGCATGCGTCTCTCTCTCTCACGCTCTATATATAAATATATATATATATATCTAAGTTTCAGTGTGTGTGTGTATCTCTATCTGTCTCTCTCTGTATAGATTATGCAATTGATACAGGGCTAAGAGGAGAGAGTCGGGCAGTGGGATTAGTTTTTGATTAATACAGGGCTATGGGGAGAGACGGGGCAGTGGGATTAGTTTGGAGATTGATCCAGGGATATCGGGAGAGAGTGGGGCAGTGGGATTAGTTTGGAGATTGATACAGGGCTATGGGGAGATAGCGGGGCAGTGGGATTAGTTTGGGGATTGATACAGGGCTATGGGGAGAGCGCGGGGCAGTGGGATTAGTTTGGGGATTGATACAGGATTATGTGGAGATAGCGGTGCAGTGGAATTAGTTTGGGTGAGATTGAGCAGCCATTTTACATGAGATGCGTGCAGACCATTTTAATCCAGGACACGTGTCTGGGTGATTTGTGAACAAACCTGGTTTACCTGTCTGGACTCGGGGCTTTGTGTATTGGTCCCAGTCTCTGGGTCCTTCATGTGTTTGAAGAGTTTGAAGTCGGTCACACCTTTGTGAACCATTTCATTCTTTCAGGGCATTGATGGTAAACAGCTTCAATCCTGTGTATCTGTGAGGGGGCAACACAATCGAATTCAAACCAACAAAACTTTCTCCTCAATTTCCTGCCCTACGAAGATATCCCACCGTTCCACAATGCAGTAATGTCTGAATCAGCCTTTGATCACATTTCCTGGACAATCAGAAGCACCCAAAGCTTTCAGATGGAGAAACTAGATTTACCCCACGCATTCCGACCCAAAATTGGATGGTTAGCAAATCGAAAATGTCCCAGAAATGTGATTTCTTGCTGTGGGTTGGAGCAGTCAAACTGCAATATGTCAGGGTACTTTTCAATCAAGGAAACATCAGAATGGGAATGAGAGACAGGGAGAGAGAAAAAGAGAGGTGGACAGGGAGAAGCAATGAGAGAATTAGGGTTAGAGAGAGCGTGTTGGCAGAAAAGAGAAAGAAAGAGAGAGATCGGAAATGGACCATAGCAGAGACAGAGGCAAAAGGGAAAGAGAGATAGATGGATAAACATTGGGAGCGATAGAGAGAGTGAGGGAGCGAGATGGAGAGAGCGAGTCAGAGAGATTGACAGAGAGCGAGAGAGAGAGGAACAGAGATAAAGAGAGGGAGAGAGACAGAGAGACTGTAAGAGAGCGAGAGACAGAGAGAGGAATCGAGATACAAAGAGGGAGAGAGACAGGGAGACTGAAAGAGAGTGCGAGAGGAACAGAAAGAGAGAGAGAGACTGACAGAGAGAAAGCGAGAGGGACAGAGTGAGTTGGGCATTTAATCTCCCTCCACACTGTCCCATCAAACCTACCCGGGCAGGTACAGCACGGGGTTAGATACAGTGTAAAGCTCCCTCTACACTGTCCCATCAAACACTCCCAGGGCAGGTACACCTTTAAGAAGCCAACGTTAAATAGAGAGTAGTCGGTCTCTGTAACCAATCTCCCTGTGTTAACATAAAATGGCGACCATTAACAAATGTAAAATGGATGGCTGAAAATCGGTGTGCGCATTGTCACTGTGGTTCTGGGAGAGCTTCAGAGAGACAGAGAGAGAGAGAGAAAGAGAGAGAGAGAGATAGACAGAGATAGTGAAATAGAGAGAGAAATAGAGAGAGAGGAACAGAGTGGGAGAGAGACAGAGAGAGAGAGAGAGATTGATAGCGAGAGAGAGGGAAAGGGAAAGATAAAGACATGGAGAGATACAGAGAGAGATAGACAGAGCAAGATGGAGAGAGAGACAGAAAGACAGACAGAGATGTAAAGATAGAGAGAGAGAGAAACACAGAAGGAAAACGAGGGAGAGAGAGGGAGAGAGAGAGGGGGGAAAGACAGAGAATGACAAGGAGGGGTAGAGAGAGAGAGAGACAGAGTGAGAGAGCGAGGCAGAGCAAGACGGAGAGAGAGGCAGAGCGAGCGGCAGAGTGAGAGAGACAGGAAGACAGAGTGGAAGACAGAGAAAGACAGAGAGACGGAGAGATAGAGAGAGAGAGATACAGACAGAGAGAGAGAATTGGAGAGAGTGAGAGAGAGATAGAGCTAGAAACAGTTAGAAAGATATAGAGAGAGACAGAGATATATAGAGAGGGAAAGAGATACAGACAGTCAGAGAGACCGGGAGAGACAGAGAGCGAGAGAGGGAGAAAGATAGAGATCGACACAGAGACAGAGATAGAGGCAGAGATATATATAGAGGCACAGAGGCACAGAGAGAGAGAGAGAGACATAGAGAGAGCGACAGAGAGAGAGACAGAGATAGAGGGAGAGAGACAGAGAGAGAGATAGAGGCAGAGAGAGAGAGTGAGATGGAGAGATAGAGAGAGAGAGAGAGACAGAGAGACAGAGAGAGTGAGAAAGAGAGAGAGACAGAGAGAGAGAGAAAGGCAGATTCAGAGACAGAGAGAGATAGAGACAGAGAGAGAGAGAGAGAGACAGACAGTAAGAGAGCGCGCGAGAGAGAGATAGCGAGTGAGAGAGGGAGAGACAGAGTGAGAGAGAAAGAGACAGAGAGTGCCAGAGCGAGACAGAGAGAGAGACAGAGTGACAGGGAAGGCAGACAGAGATAGACAGACAGAGGGAGATAGAGAGAGCGAGACAGAGAGAGACATTCGGAGAGAGAGCCAGAGATAGGCAGACAGAGCGAGATAGAGAGAGAGAGAGAGAGAGAGAGACAGAGAGAGAGAGACACACAAAGAAAAGTACAGAGCAAGAGAGAGAAACAGAGAGAGACCGAGTGAGAGAGAGAGAGAGAGCGAGAGAGAGAGAGAGAGAGAGAGAGAGAGAGAGAGAGAGAGAGTGAGAGGGAGAGAGACAGGGAGACTGAACGAGAGAGCGAGAGGGAGAGAAAAGGACAGAGATATACAGAGGGAGTGAGACAAATAGACTGGAAGAAAGAGCGAGAGAGAGAGAGAGAGGAACAGACAGAGAGAGAGACTGACAGAGGTAAAGCGAGAGGGACAGAGAGAGTTGGGCATTTAATCTCCCTGCACACTGTCCCATCAAACACTCCCAGAGCAGGTACAGCACGGTGTTAGATATAGAATAAAGCTCCCTCTACACTATCCCATCAAACACTCCCAGGGCAGCTACAGGGGGTTAGATACAGAGTAAAGCTCCCTCTACACTATCCCATCAACCACTCCCAGGGCAGCTACAGGGTGTTAGATACAGAGTAAAGCTCCCTCTACACTGTCCCATCAAACACTCCCAGGGCAGGTACAGCACGTGGTTAGATACAGAGTAAAGCTCCCTCTACACTTTCGCATCAAACACTCCCAGGGCAGGTACACTTTTAAGCAGCTAACGTTAAATTAGAGAGTAGTCGGTCTCTGTAATCAATCTCCCAGTGTTAACATAAAATGGTGACCATTAACAAATGTAAAATAGATGGCTGAAGATCGGTGTGTGTATTGTCATTGTGGTTCTGGGAGAGCTTCGGAGAGACAGAGAGAGAGGGAGAGATGTACAGAGAGAATGAAAGAGAGAGAGAGAGAGACAGTGAGAGGGAGATATAGAGTGGGAAAGAGACAGAGAGAGAGAGAGAGAGATTGAAAGAGAGTGATGGAAAGGCAGAGACAAAGACATGGAGAAATACAGAGAGAGAGAGAGACAGAGCAAGAGGGAGAGAGACAGATTGCCAGAGCGAGAGGGAAAGGCAAAGGGAGAGAAAAACAGAGACGGAGATAGAAAGAGAGGGCGAAAGATAGAGAGAAAGAAATAGATGAAAGAGAGAGAGGGGGGGGGAAGACACAGAAAGATAGAGAGACAGAGAGAGAGAAAGAGAGAGACAGAGAGAGAGCGAGAGAGAGAGATAGAGAGAGATCGACAGACAGATAGAGAGAGAGACAGAGATAGGTAGAGAGACAGAGAGAGACAGATAGACTCAGAGAGAGAGCGTCAGAGAGACAGAGGCAGAGAGAGAGAGAAAGAGGCAGAGAGAGACAAACAGAAAGAGAGGCAGAGAGATAGCGAGATAGAGACAGAGACAGAGATAGAGAAAGAGATATAGAGAGTGAGGGAAAGACGGAGATAAATTCAGAGAGAGAGAGAGAGAGACAGAGCGAGAGGGAAAGAGAGACAGAGAGAGAGGGAAAGACAGATAGAGAGACAGAGAGAGAGACAGAGAGAGAAATACAGAGAGACAGATAGACAGAGAGAGATAGAGAGAGCGACAGTGACAGATCGAGAGAGAGACAGAGAGAGAGACAGAGAGAGAGAGACAGAGAGGGAGACAGACAGGGAGACAGAGATAGAGACAGAGAAAGAGAGAGAGAGCGAGAGCGAAGCAGCGTGAGAGCGACAGAGAGTGAGAGAAAGAGACAGAAATAGCGATGGAGACAGAGAGGGAAACACAGTGATTGAGGCACAGAAAGAGCGAGAGGCAGAGAGAAAGAGAGAGAGAGAGAGAGAGAGAGAGAGAGACAGAGAGAGAGACAGAGAGAGAGAGACAAAGAGAGAGAGAGAGAGAGAAAAACAGGGAGAAACAGATAGATCGATAGATAGAGAGAGACAGAGAGAGAGAAAGAAAGACAGAGATAGAGAGACTGAGGGAGAGAGTCAAGAGACATAGAGAGATAGAGACAAAGAGAAAGAGAGTCAGAGAGCGCGCGGGAGAGAGACAGAGATGGAGAGAGAGATAGCGAGAGAGGGAGAGGGAGAGACACAGAGTGAGAGAAAAAGAGTCAGAGAGACAGAGAGTGACAGAGAGAGAGATAGAGCGACAGCGAGAGCCAGTCGGAGAGAGAGCTGGAGATAGGCATACAGAGATAGAGATAGAGAGATAGAGCAAGACAGAGAGTGACAGAGTGAGTGAGAGAGACAGGGAGAGCGTGAAACAGAGACACAGAGAGAGAGAGACAGAGAGAGAGATAGCGAAAGGGAGGGAAAGACAGATAGAGATAGAGAGAGGGAGTCAGAGAGAGGGAAACACAGAGAGAGAGAGAGAGAGCGAGAGTGAGAGAGAGACAGAGAGAGAGGGAAAGATGGAGAGCGAAACAGAAACAGAGAGAGAGAGAGACAGAGCGAGATCGACAGACAGATAGAGAGCGAGACAAAGAGATAGGCAGACAGACAGCGAGAGAGACAGAATTATAGAGAGATACAGAGAGAGAGGGAGAGACGGAGCGAGACAGAGAGTGACTCAGAGAGTGAAGGTGAGAGAGCGAGAGAGAGCGAGACAGAGAAAAATACAGAGCTAGAGAGAGAGAGAGACAGAGAGAGACAGAGCGAGAGAGAGAGAGACAGGGAGAGAGTGAAAGATAGAGAGGCAGGGAGAGAGTGAAAGAGAGAGAGAGAGAGACAGAGAGACAGACAGAGAGAGAGACCGAGAGCGAGACAGAGAGCGAGAGAGACAGAGAGAAAGACATAGAGAAAGACAGGGAGGGAGATAGACGGAGAGAGAGAGGGAAAGACAGATCGAGAGACAGAGAGAGAGAGAAAGAGAGAGACAGAGAGAGATTGATAGGAGAGATGGAAAGATTGATATAAAGACATGGAGAGATACAGAGCGAGAGGGAGAGAGAGACAGCGAGGGAAAGATGGAGCGAAAAACAGAGAGAGAGAGTGAAACAGAGAGAGAGATTCAGAGAGACAGACAGAGAGAGACAGACAGAGAGAGTGGGAGAGAGATCGAGGGAAAGAAAGTGAAAAACAGTGAGACAGAGAGCGAGAGACAGCGAAAGAGACAGAGAGACAGACAGAGAGAGAGAGAGAGACAGAGAGCGAGAGAGAGAGAAAGAGAGAGGGAGATAGGCAAACAGACAGAGAGACGGAGAGAGGATAGAGAGAGACAGACAGCGAGAGAGAGAGAGACAGAGAGCGAGAGAGAGAGACAGAGAGAGGGAGAGAGGCAGACAGACGGAGAGATGCTGAGAGAGTGAGAGAGAGAAAGAGAGAGAGTGAGAGAGACAGGGAGAGAGACAGAGAATGAGAGACAGAGAGAGAAAGACAGAGAGAAAGGGAGAAATAAATTGATGGAGAACGAGGGAAAGACAGAGATAAAGACATGGAGAGAGAGCGAGAGAGAGAGAGTCAAAGAGAGACACAGAGAGAGAGACAGAGAGCGATAGTCAGAGAGAGACAGAGATTGATAGAGAGTGAGAGGGAAAGACAGTGATAAAGACATGGAGAGATACAGAGAGAGAGAGACAGAGAGCGAGACAGAGAGCGAGAAAGAGAGACTTAAACATATTGAGAAAATAGAGATACATAGAGCGGGAAAGAAATACAGACAGAGAGAGACCTAGAGACAGATACAAAGAGATAGAGAGACAGAGAGAAAGAGAGACAGAGAGACAGAGCGAGAGGGAGACAGGGACAGAGAGAGGGCGAGAGAGAGAGACAGAGAGAGAAAGACAGAGAGAGAGCTAGATTGGAGATTGATACAGGGCTATGGCGAGAGAGCAGGGCAGTGGGATTAGTTTGGGGATTGACACAGGACTATGGGGAGAGAGCGGGGAAGTGGGATTAGTTTGGGTGAAATTGAGCACCCATTTTACATCAGATGCGTGGTGACAATTTTACACCAGGACACGTGATCTGTGAACAAACCTGGTTTGCCTGCTTGGGATCGGGGCTTCGTGTATTGGTCGCAGTCTCTGGGTCCTACATGTGTTTGAAGAGTTTGAAGTCGGTCACATCATTTCATTCTTTCAGGGCATTGATGGTAAACCCTTCAATCCTGTGTATCTGTGAGGGGGCGACACAATCGAATTTACACGTTATTCAAACCAACAAAACTTGCTCCTCCATTTCCTGCCCTGCGAAGATATCCCACCGTTCCACAATGCAGCAATGTCTGAATCAGCCTTTGATCCCATATTCTGGTCGATCTGAAACACTCAATGCTTTCAGATGGAGAAATTAGATTTACCCCAAACATTCCAACCCACAATTGGATCGTGAGCAAATCAAAAATGTCCCAGAAATGTGATTTCTTGCTGTGGGTTTAAACAGTCAAACTGCAATATGTCAGGGTACTTTTCAATCAAGGAAACATCAGAATGGGAATGAGAGACAGGGAGAGAGAAAAAGAGAGGTGGACAGGGAGAAGCAGTGAGAGAATTAGGGATAGAGAGAGCGTGTTGGCAGAAAAGAGAAAGAAAGAGAGAGATCGGAAATGGACAGCAGCAGAGGCAGAAGAAAAAGTGAAAGAGACATAGATGGATAGAAATTGGGAGCGAGGGAGAGAGTGAGGGAGCGAGACGGAGAGAGGGAGACAGAGAGACTGAGAGAGAGTGAGAGAGAGAGAGGAACAGACAGAGAGAGAGACTGACAGAGAGAAAGCGAGAGGGACAGAAAGAGTTGGGCATTTAATCTCCCTCCACACAGACCAATCAAACCTCCCCGGCCAGGTACAGCACGGTGGTAAATACAGAGTAAAGCTCCATCTACACTGTCCCATCAAACATTCCTAGGGCAGGTACAGGGGTTTAGATACAGGGTAAAGCTCCCTCTACACTGTCCAATCAAACACTCCCAGGGCAGGTACAGCACGGGGTTAGATACAGAGTAAAGCTCCCTCTACACTGTCCCATCAAACACTCCCAGGGCAGGTACACCTTTAAGCAGCTAACGTTAAATTAGAGTAGTCGGTCTCTGTAAACAATCTCCCAGTGTTACGATAAAATGGCGACCATTAACAAATTTACAATGGATGACTGAAGCTCGGTGTGTGCATTATCACTGTGTTTCTGGGAGAGCTTAAGAGAGACAGCGAGAGAGAGAGGGAGAGATATACAGAGAGACTGAAAGAGAGAGAGATCGACAGAGAGAGAGAAATACAGAGTGGGAGAGAGACAGAGTGAGGGAGAGAGATTGATAGAGAGAGAGAGGGAAAGGCAGAGATAAAGACATGGAGAGATAAAGAGAGAGAAGAGAGAGAGAAAGACAGAGAGACATAATTATAGAGAGATACAGAGAGAGAGAGAGACAAAGAGAGGGAGAGATGGAGCGAGATAGAGAGAGACTCAGAGAGAGAAGGTGAGAGAGCAAGAGGGAGAGAGACACAGAGAGAAAGACAGAGATAAAGACAAGAGAGAAATAGACAGATAGAGAGTCAGAGAGACAGAGAAAGAGAGAGAGAGAGAGAGAGACAGAGAGAAAGACAGATAGAGATTAGAGAGAAAGAGAGAGAGAGAGACAGAGAAAGAGAGAGAGAGACGGAGAGAGAGAGAGAGAGAGTGAGAGAGAGTCAGAGATACAGAGAAAGCGAGAGACAGAGAGAGAGAGAGATGATAGAGAGAGAGACATAGCGAGAAAGAGCGAGGCAGAGCAAGACAGAGAGAAAGAGAAACAGAGAGAGAGAGAGACAGAAAGAGATAGAGGCAGAGAGAGAGACAGACAGAGAAAGAGAGAGAGAGACAGACAGAAAAAGAGAGACAGAGAGACAGAGAAAGAGAGACAGAGAGAGAGAGACAGAGAGACAGAGAGAGATAGAGAGAGAGACAGAGCGAGAGAGAGGGAGGCAGAGCAAGACAGAGATAGAGAGAGATAGAGAGAGAGGGAGAGAGAGGTGAAGACAGAGAAAGACAGAGGGGTAGAGTGAAAGAGAGACAGAGATACAGAGAGGGAGAGAGAGAGTGAGAGGGAGAGAGAGAGAGAGCTAGAAACTGATAGAGACAAATAGAGAGCGTGACAGAGATATATAGAGTGGGAAAGAGATACAGACATAGATAGAGATTGAGAGAGATAGAGAGTGAGAGAGAGAGAAAGATAGAGATAGACACAGATAGAGAGAGATACAGAGACAGAGATATATAGAGAGACAGAGAGGCACAGAGAGAAAGAGAGATAGAGCGAGCAACAGAGAGAGACAGATCGAGAGAGGCAGAAAGAGAGAGACAGAGCGAGAGAGACGGAGAGAGAGAGAGACAGAGAGAGAGACAGAGAGAGACAGAGAAAGAAAGAAAGAGAGATAGAGACATGGAGAGAGAGAGAGGCAGAGAGGCAGACAGCGCGCGCGAGATTGAGACAGAGAGAGATAACGAGAGAGGGAGAGGGAGAAACACAGAGTGAGAGAGAAAGAGATAGAGAGACAGAGAGCGACAGAGAGAGACAGTCGGAGAGAGAGACAGAGATAGGCAGAGAGAGAGAGATAGATAGAGAGAGACAGAGAGAGCCACTGAGAAAAATACAGAGCGATAGAGAGAGAGTCAGAGAGAGACAGAACGAGAGAGAGAGTGAGAGATACAGGGAGAGACTGAAACAGAGCGACTGAGAGAGAGAAACATAGAGAGAGATAGAGAGAGAGACCGAGAGACACAGAGAAATATACAGAGTGAGAGAGAGAAACGGAGAGAGAGACAGAGATAGGCAGGCAGAGCGAGCGAGAGAGAGAAATAGAATTATAGGGATATACAGAGAGAGGGAGAGACGGAGAGAAAAAAAAGAGAGAGAATCAGAGAGAGAAACAGCGAGAGAGAGGGAAAGACAGATAGAGACAGAGAGAGAGAGTCAGAGAGAGGGAAACAGAGAGAGAGTGAGAGAGAGAGAAATAGAGAGCGAGACAGAGACAGAGACTGAGAGAGAAAGATTGATAGAGAGAGGGGGAAAGACGGAGATAAAGCCACGGAAAAATACAGAGAGAGAGACAGAGAGAGAGGGAAAGTTGGAGAGAGAGAGAGAGAGACAGAGAGAGACAGAGCGACAGAGGCAGAGAGAGAAAGAGACAGAGAGAGATCGACAGACAAATAGAGAGAGAGACAGAGCTAGGCAGACAGACAGAGAAATACAGAGAGACAGAATTATAGAGATACAGAGAGAGAGAGAGAGGGAGCGAGAGAGAGAGACTCAGAGAGAGAAAGTGAGAGAGCGAGAGAGAAACAGAGAAAAATACAGAGCGAGAGAGAGAGACAGAGACAGACAGAGCATGAGAGAGTGAGACGGGGAGAGAGTGAAAATGAGAGAGAGAGACAGATAGACAGACAGAGAGAGAGAAAGAGAGACAGAGACAGATAGACAGAAAGACAGAGAGAGAGAGACAGAGAGATATACAGAGAGAGAGACAGAGAGATAGACTGAGAGAGAGACAGACACAGAGAAAGAGAGATTGAGAGGAGGAGGGAAAGATGGAGATAAAGAGATACAGGGAAAGAGACAGATACAGAGGGAGAGGGAGAGAGAGACAGAGAGGGAAACATGGAGAGAGAAACACAGACAGAGAGGGAGAGAGAGAGGGAAAGACAGAGAAAGAAAGTGAGGCAGAGAGAGAGACAGCAACAGAGACAGATTGAAACAGGGAGAGAGGGAGAAAGAGATAGAGACAGAGTGAGAGAGAGAGACATAAGCAGAGACAGAGAGAGACATGGAGAGAGGGAGAAAGAAAGAGAGACATAAAGAGAGAGACAGAGGCAGAGAGTGAGAGAGAGGGGAAAACAGAGAAAGACAGAGATAGAGAGAGAGACACAGAGAGAGAGGAAAAGAAACAGACAGAGAGAGAGAGAGATAGAGTGAGAGAGACAGAGACAGATAGAGAGAGATAGAGACAGAGATATACAGAGAAGGAGAGAGATACAGAGAGAGGGAGACCGAGAGAGACCGAGAGAGACAGAGAGCGAGACAGAGAGTGAGAGGGAGACAGACAGAGAGAGAGAGAGATAGAGAGACAGAGAGAGAGAGACAGAGAGTCAGAGACAGCAAGAGAGAAGCGATACAGAGAAAGATAGCGAGAGAGAGAGAGAGATGCACAGGGAGAGGCAGAGAGAGAGAGAAAAAGAGACAGAGAGATAGGGAGACAGAGAGATAGGGAGAGATAGAGACAGAGAGAGGGAGAGAAAGACAGAGATTCAGAGAGCACGCGAGAGAGAGAGCGAGACAGAGACAGATAGCGAAAGGGATGGAGATACACAGGGAGAGACAGAGATAGAGAGAGACAGAAATAGAGAGAGACAGAGAGACAGAGAGAGAGAGTCAGAGACAAGCAGATAGAAAGAGATAGAGAGTGAGAGAGAGAGAGAGACAGAGAGAGAGGCAGAGAGTGAGAGGCTGAGAGAGAGGGAGACAGAGGCAGAGACAGGAAGAGAGACAGACAGAGTGAGAGAAACAGAGATAGACAGAGTGAGAGACAGAGACACACAGAGTGAGAGAGACAGAGAGAGACACAGACCCTTGTGGGACTGGACTGTGACCCCTGTGAGACAGGAATATTTCCGCTGTGGGACTGGACTGTGATCCCTGTTGGACTGGACTGTGATCCCTGTTGGACTGGAATGTGATCCATTTGGGGCAGGACTTTCACCCCTGTGGGCAAGACTGCAACCCCTGTGGGACTGGACTGTGACCCCTGTGGGACTGGACTGTGACCCCTGTGGAACTGGACTGTAACACCTGTGGGACTGGTCTGTTATCCATTTGGGGCAGGACTGCCACCCCTGTGGTACTGGGCTGTGACCCCTGTGGTACTGGACTGTGACCCTGTGGAGCTGGACTGTGATCCCTGTGGGACTGGACTGTGACCCTGTGGGACTGGACTGTGATCCCTGTGGGACTGGACTGCGATCCCTGTTGGACTGGATTGTGATCCATGTGGGACTGGACTGTAACCCCTGTGGGACTGGACTGTGACCCCTGTGGGACTGGACTGTGACCCCTGTGGTACTGGACTGTAACACATGTGGGATTGGTCTGTTACCCCTGTGGGACTGGACTGTGACCCTGTGGGACTGGACTGTGACCCTGGGGGACTGGACTGTGACCCCTGTGGGACTGGCTGTGAACCCTGTGCGACTGGACTGTAACCCCTGTGGGACTGGACTGTAACACTTGTGGGACTGGACTGTTATCCCTTTGGAGTAGGACTGTCACCCCTGTGGTACTGGGCTCTGACCCTTGTGGTTCTGGACTGTGACCCCTGTGGGACTGGACTGTGATCCCTGTGGGACTTGACTGTGACCCCTGTGGGAATGGACTCTGATCCCTGTGGGACTGGACTGCGATCCCTGTGGGACTGGACTGTGATCCCTGTGGGACTGGACTGTGAAGACTGTGGGACTGGACTGTGATCCCTGTGGGACTAGACTGTGATCCCTGTTAGACTGGATTGTGATCCATGTGGGACTGGACTGTAACCCCTGTGGGACTGGACTGTGACCCCTGTGGGACTGCACTGCAACACCTGTGCGACTGGACTGTGATCACTGTGGGACTTGACTGTGACCCCTGTGGGACTGGACTGTGATCCATGTGGGACTGGACTGTAACCCTTGTGGGACTGCACTGCAACACCTGTGCGACTGGACTGTGATCACTGTGGGACTTGACTGTGACCCCTGTGGGACTGGACTGTGATCCCTGTGGGACTGGACTGTGACCACTGTGGGACTGGACTGTGATCTCTATTGAATTGGATTGTGATCCATGTGGGACTGGACTGTTACCACTGTGCGACTGGACTGTGATCCCTGTGGGACGGGACTATGACCCCTGTGGGACTGGACTGTGATCCCTATTGGACTGGATTGTGATCCATGTGGGACTGGACTGTAACCCCTGTGGGACTGGACTGTGACCCCTGTGGAACTGGACTGTAACCCCTGTGGGACTGGACTGCAACACCTGTGGGACTGGACTGTTATCCGTTTGGGGCAGGACTGTCACCCCTGTGGCACTGGACCGTGACCCCTGTGGGACTGGACTGTGACCCCTGTGAGACAGGAATATTTCCGCTGTGGGACTGGACTGTGATCCCTGTTGGACTGGACTGTGGTCCCTGTTGGACTGGAATGTGATCCATTTGGGGCAGGAATTTCACCCCTGTGGGACTGGACTGCAACCCCTGTGGGACTGGACTGTGACCCCTGTGGGACTGGACTGTGCCCCTGTGGGACTGGACAGTAACACCTGTGGGACTGGACTGTTATCCATTTGGGGCAGGACTGCCACCCCTGTGGTACTGGGCTGTGACCCCTGTGGTACTGGACTGTGGCCCTGTGGGGCTGGACTGTGATCCCTGTGGGACTTGACTGGGACCCCTGTGGGACAGGACTTTGATCCCTGTGGGACTGGACTGTGACCACTGTGGGACTGGACTGTGATCCCTGTGGGACTGGACTGTGATCCCTGTGGGACTGGACTGTGATCCCTGTTGGACTGGATTGTGATCCATGTGGGACTGGACTGTAACCCCTGTGGGACTGGACTGTGACCCCTGTGGGACTGGACTGTGACCCCTGTGGTACTGGACTGTAACACATGTGGGATTGGTCTGTGACCCCTGTGGGACTGGACTGTGACCCTGTGGGACTGGACTGTGACCCTGGGGGACTGGACTGTGACCCCTGTGGGACTGACTGTGACCCCTGTGGGACTGGACTGTGACCCCTGTGGTACTGGACTGTAACACATGTGGGATTGGTCTGTGACCCCTGTGGGACTGGACTGTGACCCTGTGGTACTGGGCTCTGACCCCTGTGGTTCTGGACTGTGACCCCTGTGGGACTGGACTGTGATCCCTGTGGGACTTGACTGTGACGCCTGTGGGAATGGACTGTGATCCCTGTGGGACTGGACTGCGATCCCTGTGGGACTGGACTGTGATCCCTGTGGGACTGGACTGTGAAGACTGTGGGACTGGACTGTGATCCCTGTGGGACTAGACTGTGATCCCTGTTGGACTGGATTGTGATCCATGTGGGACTGGACTTTAACCCCTGTGGGACTGGACTGTGACCAATGTGGGACTGGACTGTAACCCCTGTGGGACTGCACTGCAACACCTGTGCGACTGGACTGTGATCACTGTGGGACTTGACTGTGACCCCTGTGGGACTGGACTGTGATCCCTGTGGGACTGGACTGTGACCACTGTGGGACTGGACTGTGATCCCTATTGGATTGGATTGTGATCAATGTGGGACTGGACTGTGACCCCTGTGCGACTGGACTGTGATCCCTGTGGGACGGGACTATGACCCCTGTGGGACTGGACTGTGATCCCTATTGGACTGGATTGTGATCCATGTGGGACTGGACTGTAACCCCTGTCGGACTGGACTGTGACCCCTGTGGAACTGGACTGTAACCCCTGTGGGACTGGACTGCAACACCTGTGGGACTGGACTGTTATCCGTTTGGGGCAGGACTGTCACCCCTGTGGTACTGGACCGTGACCCCTATGGTACTGGACTGTGACCCCTGTGGCACTGGACTCTAACCCCTGTGGGACTGGACTGTAACCCTGTGGGAATGGACTGTGATTCTGTGGGACTGGACTGTGACCCCTGTGGGACTGGATGTAACACATGTGGGACGGGACTGTAACACCTGTGGGACTGGACTGTTATCCCTTTGGGGTAGGACTGTCACCCCTGTGGTACTGGACTGTGACTCCTGTGGCACTGGACTCTAACCCCTGTGGGACTGGAATGTGACACCTGTGGTACTGGACTGTGACCCCTGTGCGACTGGACTGAGACTCCTGTGGGATGGACAGTGAACCTGTGGGACAGGACTGTGACCCCTGTGCGACTGGACTGAGACCCCTGTGGGACTGGACTGTAACCCCTGTGGAACGGGACTGTAACACCTATGGGACTGGACTGTTATCCCTTTGGGGTAGGACTGTCACCCCTGTGGTACTGGACTTTGATCCCTGTGGTACTGGACTGTGACCCCTGTGGGACTGGACAGTGACCCCTGTGGAACTGGACAGTGATCCTGTGGGACAGGACTGTGACCCCTGTGCGACTGGACTGTGAACTCTGTGCGACTGGACTGTGATCCCTGTAGGACGGGACTGTGATCCCTTTGGGACTGGACATTGATCCCCGTGAGACCGGATTGTGACCCCATTGGGACTGGGCTGTGACCCTTGTGAGACTGGAATGTGACACGTGTGCGAATGGACATAACCCGTGTGGTACTGGACTGTGAACTCTGTGGTACTGGACAGTGATCCCTGTGGGACTCGACTGTGACCCCTGGGCGACTGGACTGTGATCGCTGTGGGACTGGACTGTGACCCCTGTTGGACTGGACTGTGATCCCTGTGGGACTGGACTGTGACCCCTGTGGGACTGGACTGTGACATCTTTGGGACTGGACTGTGATCCCTGTCGGATTGGACTGTGATCCCTGTGGGACTGGACTATGACACCTGTGGGACTGGACTGTGAACCTTGTGCGACTGGACTGTGATACCTGTGGATCTGGACTGTGATCCCTGTCGGACTGGACTGTGATCCCTGTCGGACTGTACTGTGACCCTTGTGGTACTGAACTGTATCCTCTGTGGGACTGGATTGTGATCCCTGTGGGACTACACTGTGATCCCTGTGGGATAGGACTGTGATCCCTGTGGGACTGGACTGTGACCCCTCTGGTACTGGACAGTGACACCTGTGGCACTGGACTCTGACTCCTGTGGGATTGGACTGTGACCCTGTGGGACTGGACTGTGACCCTGTGGGACTGCACTGTGAACCCTGTGGGACTAGACTGAGACACCTGTGGGACTGGACTGTAACCCCTGTGGGACGGGACTGTAACACCTGTGGGACTGGACTGTTATCCCTTTGGGGTAGGACTGTCACCCCTGTGGTACAGGACTGGGACCCCTGTGGTACTGGACTGTGACCCCTGTGGGACTGTCTGTGACCGCTGTGGGACTGGACAGTGATCCTGTGGGACAGGACTGTGACCCCTGTGCGACTGGACTGTGAACTCTGTGCGACTGGACTGTGATCCCTGTGGGATGGGACTGTGATCCCTGTGGGACTGGACTGTGATCCCTCTGGGACTGGACTGTGATCCCTGTGGAACTGGACTGAGATCCCTCTGATGACTTGACTGTGATCCCTTCGTGACTGGATTGTGATCCCTGTGGGATTGCACTGTTATCTTTGTGGGACTGGACTGGGAACCTGTGGGACTGGACTGTGATCCTTGTGGGACTGGACTGTGATCCCTTCGGGACTGGACTGTGATCCCTGTGGGACTGGACTGTGATTCCTTCAGGACTGGACTGTGATCCTTGTGGGACTGGACTGTGACTCCTGTGGCACTGGACAGTGATCCTGTGGGACAGGACTGTGACCCCTGTGCGACTGGACTGTGAACTCTGTGCGACTGGACTGTGATCCCTGTGGGACGGGACTGTGATCCCTGTGGGACTGGACTGTGATCCCTGTGGGACTGGACTGTGATTACTTCGGGACAGGACTGTGACCCCTGTGCGACTGGACTGTGATCCCTGTGGGACGGGACTGTGATTCCTGTGGGACTGGACTGTGATCCCTGTGGGACTGGACTGTGATTCCTTCGGGACTGGACTGTGATCCCTGTGGGACAGGACTGTGATCCCTGTGGGACTGGACTGAGATCCCTCTGATGTCTGGACTGTGAACCCTTCGTGACTGGATTGTGAGCCCTGTGGGATTGGACTGTTATTCCTGTGGACTGGACTGTGAACCTGTGGGACTGGACTGTGATCCTTGTGTGATTGACTGTGATCCCTTCGGGACTGTACTGTGATCCCTGTAGGACTGGACTGTGATTCCTTCAGGACTGGACTGTGATCCCTGTGGGACAGGACTGTGATCGCTGTGGGACTGGACTTTGATATCTTTGGTAATAGACTTCGATCCCTGTGGGACTGAAATATGATCCCTGTGTGACAGGAATGAGATCCTTGTGGGACATGACGGTGATCACTGTGGGATTGGACTGTGTTCCCTGTGTGACTAGACTGTGCCCCTGTGTCACGGAACTCTGACCCCTGTGGGCAGGGCTGTGATCCCAGTGTTACTGGACATTGATCCCCGTAAGACTAGACTTTGATCTTTGTGGTACTGGACTGTGACATCTGTGGGACTGGACTGTGATCCCTGTGGGACTGGACTGTGATCCCTGTGGAATAGGAATGTGACCGCAGTTGGCCTGGACTGTGAACCCTGTGGCGCTAGACTGTGATACCTGTGGGACTTGACTGTGATCCCAGTGTGACTGGACTGTGATCCCTGTGGGACTGGACTGTGATCCCTGTGGGACAGGACTGTGATCCCTGTGGGACTGGACTGTGACCCCTGTGTGACTGAACTGTGATCCCTGTGGGACTGGACTGTGATCCCTGTGGAACTGGACTATTATCCATTCGGGACTGGACTGTGATCCCTGTGGGACTGGACTGTGATCCCTTCGGGTCTGGACTGTGATCCTTGTGGGCCTGGGCTGTTATCCCTTTGAGATAGGACTGTGATCCAGTGGGACTGGACTGTGATCGCTGTGGGACTGGACTGTGACCCCTGTGGGACTGAACTGTGATCCCTGTGGGACTGGACTGTGATCCCTGTGGGACTGGAATGTGATCCCTGTGGTACTGGACTGTGCACCCTGTGGGAATGTTTGTGATCACTGTTGGACTTGACCGTGATACCTGTGGGACCGGAATGACATCCTTGTGGGACAGGACTGTGATCAATGTGGGATTGGACTGTGTTCCCTGTGGCACTGGACTGTGACCTCTGTGGCACTGGACTCTGACCCCTGTGGCACTGGACTCTGACCACTATGGCACTGGATACTGACCCCTGTGGGCAGGTCTGTGTTCCGTATGGGACTGGACTGTGATTCCTGTGGGAGTGTACACCGTTCTGTGGGAATGGACTGTGATCCCTGTGGGACAGGACTGTGATCCCAGTGGGACTGGACTGTGATTCCTGTGGGACTGAACTGTGATCTCTGTGGGACTGGACTGTGATCCCTGTGGGCCTGGAAGGTGATGCCTATGGGTCTGGACGATGATGCCTATGTGTCTGGACTGTGATCCCTGTGGGACAGGACTCTGATCCAGTGGGACTGGACTGCAATCCCTGTGGGACTGGATTGTGATCCCTGTGCGACTGGACTGTGATCCCTGTTGGACAGGACTGTGATCCCTATGGGACAGGACTGTGATCCAGCGGGACTGGACTGCAATCTGTCTGTGACTGGATTGTGGTCCCTGTGGGAGTGGACTGTGATCCAGTGGGACTGGACTGCAATCTCTGTGGGACTGGTCTGTTATCCCTGTGGGACAGGACTGTGATCCCTGTGGGACTGGACTGTGATCCCTGTGGGACTGGACTGTGACCCCTGTGGGACTGGACTGTGATCTCTGTAGGACTGGACTGCGATCCCTGTGTGACTGGACTCTGACCCCGATGGCAATGGACTCTGACACCTGTGGGCAGGTCTGTGATCCGTATGGGACTGGACTGTGTTCCCTGTGGGACTGGACTGTGATCCCTGTGGGACAGAACTGTGATCCCAGTGGGACTGGACTGTGATCCCTGTGGGACTGGACTGTGATTCCTATGGGTCTGGACAGTGATCCCTGCGGGACTGGACTGTGATCCAGTGGGACTGGACTGCAATCCCTGTGTGACTGGACTGTGATCCCTGTGGGACTGGACTGTGATCCCTGTGGGACAGGACTGTGACCCCTATGGGAAAGGACTGTGGTCCAGAGAGACTGGACTGCAATCCCTCTGTAACTGGACTGTGGTCACTGTGGGAGTGGACTGTGATCCCTGCGGGACAGGACTGTGATCCAGTGGGGCTGTACTGCAATTCCTGTGAGTCTGGACTGTGATCGCTGTGGTACTGAACTGTGAACTATGTGGGAATAGAGTGTGATCACTGTTGGACTTGACTGTAATACCTGTGGGACCGGAATGACATCCTTGTAGGACATGACTGTGATTACTATGGGATTGGACTGTGTTCCCTGTGGCACTAGACTGTGACCTCTGTGGCACTGGACTCTGACCACTGTAGCACTGGACTCTGACCCCTATGGCAATGGACTCTTACCCCTGTTGGCAGGTCTGTGATCCGTATGGGACTGGACTGTGATCCCTGTGGGACTGTACACCCGCTCTGTGGAAATGGACTGTGATCCCTGTGGGACTGGAATGCAAACCCTGTGGGACTGGACTGTGATGCCTATGGGTCTGGACAGTGATCCCTGCGGGACTGGACTATGATCCAGTTGGACTGGACTGCAATCCCTGTGGGACTGGACTGTGATCGCTGTGGGACTGGACTGTGATCCCTGTGGGACAGGACTGTGATCCCTATGGGACAGGACTGTGGTCCAGAGAGACTGGACTGCAATCCCTCTGTGACTGGACTGTGGTCACTGTGGGAGTGGACTGTGATCCCTGTGGGACAGGACTGTGATCCAGTGGGACTGTACTGCAATCCCTGTGAGTCTGGACTGTGATCGCTGTGGTACTGAACTGTGAACTATGTGAAATAGAGTGTGATCACTGTTGGACTTGACTGTGATACCTGTGGGACCGGAATGACATCCTTGTAGGACATGACTGTGATTACTATGGGATAGGACTGTGTTCCCTGTGGCACAGACTGTGACCTCTGTGGCACTGGACTCTGACCCCTGTAGCACTGGACTCTGACCCCTATGGCAATGGACTCTTACCCCTGTTGGCAGGTCTGTGATCCGTATGGGACTGGACTGTGATCCCTTTGGGACTGTACACCCGCTCTGTGGAAATGGACTGTGATCCCTGTGGGACTGGACTGCAATCCCTGTGGGTCTGGACTGTGATCCCTGTGGGACTGGATTGTGAGCCTTGTGGAACTGGACTGTGATTCAGTGGGACTGGAGTGCAATCCCTGTGCAACTGGAATGTGATCCCTGTGTGACTGGACTGTGAGCCCTGTGGAACTGTACTGTGATCCCTTTGGGACAGGACTGTTAACTCTGTTGATGGGTTGCGTAAAATTCCCAAGAGTCCCTCTCCCTGAAAATTAAAGAAAATGGACTGTTAAATATGAGCGTTGGTTTTTCAAGTGGAGATCTAAGTTTAAAAGGAAAAATACAAAAGGTGGCCAACCTCATGGAAACCCGCCGCTGCTCCCCACCTGACCCCCCCCCCCCACCTCTGCCCCGCCAGCATTAGGACTTTTTGAAAATACATTTCAAAATGGACCTAAATTACCTAAGATCCCCTAAACATCTCTGGGAAGGAGCATAGCAATTTTAACATTCCACAACATTTTGGCTGTGAAAAAGAGTTACCGAATACAGGAGGTGGGGCTAACCTCTATGAATCAAATTCGTGTGTTAAGGATCTCAGACTCTCGTGTGGAGCTATGCAGTAACAATTCACCACCTAAAAGATAATCAAATTACTAGCCATTATCTAAACTACAGAACTCATCCAAAATATGCAAGAAGCCAATTACCCAATCAACCACTATGGAAATCATGGGCACAACTCGATGTCCAGGAAACTGAATTATCCTTAAACAGTGCAAAACCAGTGATAGCACATTATCACACCCTAATCGAGTTACTGCTGACTAGCCCACCAAAAACACCGACAAAGGAGACATTTGAAACTTAATGGACAGAACAGTTTAAACAAAGCCCAAGAACTCATTAGGAGCGAAGATAAGGAAGCCTGTTTTAGTATAACTAAAGGCCTGTTTGGCATTTAATGATGCTTCTCGTGACTCTCTTCAGGTCGCAGTCTCGTGGCATAAGTTTAACCACAGCCTCGAAAAGTGGGACCCCGAAATATCGGCGTGAAAAATCTCTAAAACTCAAAAGGGCAGCACCACGACAGCAAACATGCTTTCACAACGACTATCGGAAAGTTCCAGACTGTCGCGACCAATCAAATCGTCAACGGGAATCAAGCCGACAAAACCGAAGAAAAACCGAACATTGTTTCCACTCCACAAGCTGGTCCAACGCTACCAAGGGGTAAAATATTACCGATCTGAACTTTTAAGACTACCCTGACCAAGGAAAAGTGAATCCTCACCCCACAAGTCCGATATGACCAGGACAACTAAGGCAAACCCCCAGTTGGAACTGTCAAAAGGCAATTGTTGAGCATGGTCCCTGAAACCCCAGAGTTCTAACCTAGCTAGATCATGGGTCTGGGAGGTTGGGGTTTTTCTTACTATTCCTACCTGTTGATGTTCTGGTATGTTTTCCCCTTCCAGGTTTAGTACATGAGTATTTTGGGAGGTGGGAGAACTGTGTTATTTTAATCTGTTGTATGCGTGATGTGTTGTTCCCAAATATACAGCATTTGAGTTGCCATTTCTCCCTATTTGTAGCTGATTACTATGGTTATTAAAAACGTGCCTTTTTACTTTATTTGAACACAAAAAAAACAGTTTTGCATTCTACACAACTGGCTCTGTTTCACATTCTCACAACCCCAAAATCAGTCCACAGTCTAGAATCCAGGGTAGGGGCGCCTCGAAAACGCCAAGGAGTCAGAGAAACCTGACCAAAAACCAACCCTACATAATGGCGACCACAAAGGGATTCTGGCAAAAGGGATGTGAGGAGACAGTCTTTGGTTGTTGGAAAAGAAGTAAAATGAAAGAGGGGATTGCCTCCTTTGTGGTCAGTCGAGTGAATGTAACAAAGAAGTGGGTACGCGATCTGTTGCGTGCTGAGCGTTCAGGGGACGCTGCAGCCCATTGGACAGAGGGTGAAACTCACAAAAAGGCCGTGGAAAAGGCAATTTGGCTCGTATGTCTGCATAAACAGGTCCAACTCGTAGATTCAACAGTAGAGAAACTAAGGGCTGAACTGAGAGATGCAGAGGAACAGTCTCGTGCACAGACAATCATAGGGGAAAGGTTAATGGGAGAGTTACATGCGCACAACGAGGAAAGGCTTTACACAGGGAAGTAGTTCAGGAATGGGTTGGATTTATGCAGTGTCAGGTCACATCGGCTAAGAAAAATTAATAGGGACTGCATGAAGAAAATTCTCGCCTTAATAGTCAAATTAAAGAGCAGGAGGAGAGAGTCAAAGACATCCAGGCAGCCTACAGTGTAACCAGCACTAAGGGGTTTGAGTCGGGAGATCACGGCCCCTGCCAGCAGAAAATTGAAAGTTTAAACCGCGCTCTGTCCAGGGAAAGAGGCATGGTGTGCTTCATAAGTCCGGGTACGACCCGGGCAGACCTCGAAGAGCAGGAGAAGACTGTTTAGTCACCCCCTGTGGCGCCGGAGAACAACCTGGGTGGTGCAGCAGGAGGGAGGGACAATTGCTCAGGCAGGCAGGGAGTACGGACCACCACCCACTGTGGTGCCGGTGTTTAACTCGGTTTGGCAGCAGGGAGAGAAGGGTGAGCCAGAACTGAAAGGGTCGGAGCCGGGACCAATGTGTCTGGGCCGGCAGCAAAAGTTCAGCGCGTGTGGGTGGAGCACCGGGGGTTCTTGAGAGCAAATTCGGTGTTCCCCACACTACCCAACAGTGGAGGGCTATGGTAAGCCGCCTGAGTAAGCTCACATATAAGGGAGACCCCTCCGTCCACTTCATGGAAGTGGAACAGACAGCCGTGATTAGCGGGTGTGATGACTCAGATCAGGTAAACTGTTCCTGTTTTCCCTGGTCAGCAAGCTGTACCATTCCCTTTCGGCGGAGTGCAGAAAGTGCAGGGGTACATATGATGCTGTCCGGGATGAAGTTCTGGAGGCCATGGGTCTAAATGGACAAGACAGTGCAGCTCGTGGGAGAAACCACTCAGGCTTTCGCTGACAGGCTGTGGCCTGAGTATCAGCGAGCCTGCAGTATGGCTCTCGACCGGGCTAACCTTACACCGGGAGAACAGGCACAATGGCTCAGGAGCATCGTGGCGAACAGCCTGCCCTGGATCACAGCCAGAACAGAGCTTTGGTTTGACCAGAGGGACCCCCAAGCCACCGAGGAAACAGTGATCAGGCAACTGACCATGGCATATCGGAACTGCAGGGGGGAAGAGCTCCCACCCAAGGGAAAGGTACATGAGTTAAAACACAGTCAGGGAAAGAAAGAGTGGCACCAGGAAGCGTGTACACTTCCGAATCCAAGCGTAGCTGCTTTGGGTGCGGGGAGAATGGGCATTGGAGGAAGGACTGTAGGAATCCCTGGAATGACAGGGGAGGAAAGAATCCACAGTCCCAGCCCAAAAGACCGAGCCGTCGGTCTCTTCCCAAACATTTGAGACCATGGCGGCCGCATTCCGAACCGCACTATTGGGTCCGGGGATGGTAGCCACGGCCACCGGTACAGTGATACCATCTACCCCATCTCACCCAGATTTATGACTAAAACCAGCGCAGCCTGTCTACCTGTGTCCCGAGTGTACGGTGCCTGGAAGCGATTGTATGTCGAAATGGAGGTGGGGAGACTAAATAGGACATATTTTCTGGACACTGGAGCAGCATGCACCATAGTCTGTGCAGATTACCCCACAGCCTCACCTCTATCAAACGGGACCCCGGACAGCCTAATGGGATTCACGGGCAATGAACAGGCTGGCTCATTCTCTATCCCGTTGTCCATTCATTTAGGAACACTGCACACTCAGTGGACGTGTGTCCTGATGAAGTGGAAGGAGGAGTGAAAAGGAATCCTGGGGGCCGACTTTATTATAGGTCACCGGATTATAGTGGATTGAAGAAACCATTGTCTGTGGGGGCAGCCTGTTCCGGTAAAGAAAGCGAGGTGGCAATCATCCCAGAGAAACAAGGAAAGGGGACCCTGTGTACAATGAAGACAAAGGAGGGTTACGACCTTGAATTACTGATCAGTAACACTCCAGTGGAGTAGCAGGCTGCTGTGCGAGTACAACTCGCCACATTTGCCACTCACAAACATGATTGTCGGAGAGAAAACTGGGTCGAGGTCAGTGTGAGTGGGGACCCCATGACCCGACCACAAAAACTGTACAATTCCCCCAGGGAAGCAGAGGCAGACATGGAAACGACCCTGAGTTCTTTGGTTAAACAGCGGGTATTGAGACCGATAGCCACCAATGTGAACTCTCCACTGTGGCCGGTTAAGTAACCGAGCAATTCCTGGAGAGCCACGGTGGACTACCGGCTACTCAACCGTAACAACCCGGCCTTTCACCCATGGTCGCAGCTGTCGCCGACCTCATTGGAAGTATCCCAGCATCCGCAACCACCTTCACGGTGCTGGATATTGCCAACGGGTTTTGGTCCATTCCCTTGCGAAGGAGGACCAGTACAAGTTCGTTTTTACATTGGAACTGCCTGCCCCAGGGTTTTCACAACAGCCCCAACACTTTTCATCAATGCATGGCTAACTGTTAGAAGGGTTTAGCAGACCCCGGTAGCTGGTCCAGTATGTGGACGAGCTGCTCCTATTCACCGATGAGGGTGAGCAGCATGGTCCACTGCTGGCCGGGCTGCTGGAGCTACTTAGGGAGGAAGGTTTTAAGTTAACCCCAAGGCAGCGCAGATCGGCCAAAACGAAGTAAAGTTTCTGGGACTGACAGTTCGCGCTGGGGAAAGAGCCTTTGACAAGACTAGAACGGAGACAGTACAGGAATTACAAGCACCCAACTCAGTAACGGGAGTGAGTCATTTCTGGGACTAACAGGGCACGGCAGAGACTTCATTGAGGATTATGCTGCTATAGCAGCCCCTCTGCTCCGGCTCCTACAGAAGGGAGCGGAACGGGATTGGGACGAGGGTTGCGAGGTAGCATTTAAACAACTCAATTAAAGGCTGCAGACCAAACCGGCCGGAGGAGCGATTGATCGGAGGAGAGAGTTTTTCCTGGAGGTGTCAGCCAGCGGAGACAGTCTGAGCACAGTGCTGTTGCAGGAACGGCACGGCCAGCAGAGACCGGTGGTTTACTCCTCCAGGATACTCACCAATGTGGAAAAGGGGTACTCCAACAGTGAGAGGCACTTACTGGCCACTCACTGACTGTGAGGAGATCTTTAATCTTCACAGGATGGTCCCCTATCACACTCCTCACCCACGATACGCCTACCCAGATGCTCCTGAATGGGCGGATTAAGGATGGGACAGTGAGCAGGGCTCGCATCGCTCGCTGGACCCGACTCCTCTCCCAGATGGACCTAAGGGTAAAATGCCTGTGCGAGCCAAGGCTCGCAGCTAACAGGATCTACCCCGGGACAGCCCATCGGTGCTCTGTAGAAGGGTATGGAAAGTCAACGTAGGTTTTCGGGCTGGGATAGACTCCACGGGCCGCGAAATCTACGTGGACGGTTCGAGCACAATAATTGTTGATGAACGACTCACAGGGTGCGGAGTCTATGACCTAGAGTCAAACATTGCCCTGGCTATTAAACTCCCCAGCACCATGAGCGCCCAGCATGTCGAACTGTCCACGGTGGTATTTGTGGTCACACACCCCAAGAAATTCTCTAATCCGTACACGATTTGCTCGGACCTTATGTTTACATGCAACTCTTGTACGGAGTACCTGGCAATCTGATCCCATCAGGTGACCTTTGGCAATCAAGCCGATGGGAGATCTTTGGCAATTAAACCACTGCTGGAAAAGATCATGAAGGCCTTCGGGGAGGAAAGGGTGATTTACATTCACAAGGTGAAAGCACACTCGACCACTGAACCTCGAGGTCCGGGAAACCAGCAGGCAGACGTGCTGGCTAAGGAGGGTGCTCGCACAGGGAAGTTTTGGTATCCTTACGCCCTGAAACGCATAGCAGTAGTTAGGGGCAGGGTATGAACGCCAGACAGGGCAGGAGTAGTATTAGCGCCGGACCTGAAAACAGTTCAAACCCAGGATCCAGTCGCAAGAACCGTTTTAAATGCACTAACCAAGGGAATAAAGGTAGAAGGACCATACGGCGCAACAGCCACGACCATTAAAGAAGGCATGCTGTTCAGAGAAAAGCAATGGGTAGTACCACAACACAGGAGGGAATTCGTCCAACTTGCCGATGACGGTCCAGGAGCGGGGCAGCCCAGACCTGAGACCACTTGGCAACGGGTGGAACAGGCACGTTGGTGGCCGAGACTCAGGGAGGATGTCCGTGACTTCTGCGCCGACTGCCTAGTGTGTGCTGCTAACAAAACTGACCCCCACAAAAGGAAGGTTTCTATGGGACATATCAGGAGGGTAGAGGGACCATGGCAGTCGATTCAGATCGACAACATCGGGCCCCTACCTACCGCCCAGGAAGGCGATAAATATTGCCTAGTCCTGGTGGATGTGTTCTCCAAATGTGTTGAAGCATTTCCATGCCGAACAACCAGCGCTTTAGGAACGGCTAGTATCCTTTTGAAAGAGGTATTCCCCGGTGGGGACTACCACAGTATGTGGAGTCTGACCAGGGGAGCCACTTCACAGATCAGCTAATGCAGGCTACCCTTAATACGCTCGGCATTCAAGGGAAATGGCATGTTGCCCACAACCCACAGTCATCAGGTATTGTGGAGCGTTAAACCGCACCATTAAATGAAGGCTGCGGAAGGAGACGGGAGACTCACCCCAAAAATGGGTAGCCGTCTTACCGCTGATTCTAATGAGGATCCGGGGGAGCCAGTCACAGAGCACGGGGTATTCCCCACACGAGCCCATGACTGGTAGGGCCATGCGAACCCCCACCCATGTCCTCGCCCCGGTGCTCACGGAAGGTCAGCTCAGAGAGGTGAACCGGGACCGTATTTTCAAGAATATGTTTAAACACCTCAAGCAGATATACTGGCAAACTGCTGATAACATGGGAAAGCAGCATCGGAGCAACCGATTGCTGCTAGAACCCCGCTAGCACCACGAATGGGAGTTAGGAGATCAGGTGATGCTGAGGAATTTTGCTCGGGTTGAAACATTTGAATCCCTATATATGGGACCATTCCACATTATGGACAAGGCAAGATCGATGGTCTATGCCATAAAGATGCCCCGCTGCACGAACAGGTTCCATATCAACCAGTGTAAGCTGTTTAAACCAGGGGAGCCCGAAAAACGTAAGAAGCATCCAGCAGTCGCTGGCTACGAAATTCCCAAAGAGGGCGGGGCAGCCAGACAAACAGGACAGGTGGGAGCGGGGAATTGTGTTACTGCAGGGACGATCCCACCAACTGCTTGGGACTTGGATGCATCCCAGTAAAAGTAACCCCAAGAAGGACTGCCCACGCACCACAGCCAAAAGCCCCGTGGTCACCAGCGCCCCAGTTCCAGTGGCTCGGTCCAGATAAGGCCGCCACCAGGAAGGGGACACCCAAGGTCAGGAAGCGTTGTAAAGATAAGGGCCTCCAGCCTGCAGCTGCACGCTGCGCATAACCTACAGAGCAGGACACTGCTGCCACACAAAAAGGGGCAGTGTGCTGCATCATCGAAGGGAACAGTTCCCGGATCGCCTGGGACAAAGGCAATCCTCAGTAACATTAGAGAGAGCCATCCGGATGTTGCGGCTCAGGCCGCCTTACTTGCAGCCTTACAAGATGCCCAGGGGCTGTCCCAAGTGGAGGTAAACAGGAATTAGCCTGGCCACCCGGAGACGAGTGGCAGATGTACATATATAGCCATGTGAATTTAAGGATGTTTAAAATATGAATTTATGTATGTTTAGTGAATGATTTAGAATAGTGTAAGATTTATGTGTGCAATGATAAGTATATATGTATTATTTAACTGGGGTAAGGAAAATAATCTACCTGTGCAGCTGTTAAAAGAAGCACAGGCCGGGTGATACCCGGGAGGAAGAAGAATCTACTGGTATGGCCATTAACAAAGCACCGGTAAGATAACAAGCAGAACGATTGTGAGACAAAGTTAAAAGCAATCAATCCACAAGGAACTGAATAAGACAACCAGTCAATTAAAGACTATGAGCCCAACTTGGAACTCAGTCACCTTTGTCAAGCCAGAGAGCTTTCTCAGGGCAAGACACTCTGTTTAATGTGTCCCTACAGGAAAGAGGACAGTATGAGAAGGATCCTGTTCCTGCTCGCCCTGATAAGGATGAGCAGCAGCGACTGAGGAGACGTGGAAGAATCCCTCATTTACGGGTGTCCAGTGAGTGAGAGCTCTTGAGGAAGGTTAGCTCTTGAGAGTCAGGAATTTCTGCTCACCTGTAAAGTGGTTGGATAGTGACATAGAGGGGACTGAAGCGTTCCCAAAAATTCCCATGAGTCCCTTTCCCTGAAAATTAAAGAAATCCTCCTCTTGGAATGTTAAAAAGGAGATTTGGATTTTTCAAGTGGAGATCTAAGTTTTAACATGAAAAAGGCAAAAGGGAGCAAACCTCATGGAAACCCTCCCAGTGTTTGGCCTTTCTGAAAAGAAAATACAAAATGGGCCTAATTTACAGAAGTCTGAGATCTCCTAAACATCTATGGGAAGGAACATATCAATTTTAAGATTCCACAACATTTTGGCTGCGAAACAGAGCTACCGAATACAGGAGGTGGGGCTAACCTCTTTGAAGTAAATTCATGTATTAAGGATCCCAAACTGCCTGGGGGAACTATGCAGAACCAATTTACCCCTGAAGAGATAATCAAATTACGAGCCATTATCTAAACTACAGCACTCATCCAAAATATGCAAGAAGCCAATTACCCAATCAACCAATATGGAAATCATTGGCCCAACTAGGTGGCCAGGAAGCTGGACAATCCTAAAAAATTGCAACACCAGTGATAGCACAGTATCACACCCTAATCGAGTTACTGCTGACTAGCCCACCAAAAACAGACAAAGGAGACATTTGAAAATCAATGGACAGAACAGTTTAAACATAGCCCAAGAATTGATTTGGCACGTAGATAAGGCAGCCTGCCTATTTTCTATGTTTCTATAATTGAAGGCGTGTTATGGCAGTTAACGGTGCTTCTGGAGACACGATTAAGGTCGCAGTCTCGTTGCATAAGTTTAACACCAGCCTTGAAAAGTGGGACCCCGAAACATCCATGAAAGAAATCTCTAAAACAAAGAATGACAGCACCACGACCACAAACAGGCTTTCAAAATGACTATCGGAAAGTTTCGTATCATCGCAACCAATCAAACAGTCAACCGGAACCAACCGGATAAAACCGAATAAATTACGAAGGTTTTTGCACTCTTTAAGTTATTGCTGAGTTATCAAGGAGTAAAACATTACCAAACGGAACTTTTAAGACTACCCTGACCAAGGAAAAGTGAATACTTAACCCACAAGTCCAATACGCACCTTACCGCATCAGCAGACTCAGCCCAATTGAAGAAGCGACGCAGGTTGAGGTCCCCAACGATGTCCGAGGTACAGACGACAGAACCCGGACAACTAAGGCGAACCCCGGAGTTGGAACTGTCAAAAGTGAATTGTTGAGCATGGTCCCTGAAACCCCAGAGTTCTAACCTAGCTCGATGGTGGGTCTGGGAGGTTGGCGTTTTTCTTACTGTTCCTACCTGTTGATGTTCTGGTGTGTTTTCATCTTCCAGGTTTAGTGCAGAAGTATTTTGGGAGGTGTGAGGACTGTGTTCTTTTAATCTGTTATATGTTTTATGTGATCTTCCGGAATATAGAGCATTTGAGTTGGCATTTCTCCCTATTTGTACCTGATTACTGTGATTATTACAAACTTGCCGTTTTACTCTGTATGAACACAAAAAAACAGTTTTACATTCCCAACTGACTCTGTCTCAGTTTCTCACAGCCGCCAAATCAGTCCACAGGCAAGAATCCAGGGTGTGGGGCGCCTCGAAAACGCCAAGGAGTCAGAGAAACTTGACCAGAAACCACCCCCTACACCACGCATTCATTTCTCTATCCTACTATTTCTGTACCCACCATCACATGGTACCGGTAGCAACCGTAAGATTACAACCTTGGAGATAGAAACATAGAAACATGCAAATATGTGAAGGAGTAGGCCATTCGGCACTTCGAGCCTGCACCACCATTCGATAAGATCATGGCTGATCATTCCCTCAGCATTGAACCCTGCAGCACTCCACTAGTCACTGCCTGCCATTCTGAAATGGACCCGTTAACCGACTCTCTGCTTTCTCTCTGCCAACCAGTATTCTATCCACGTCAGTATATTACCCCCAATACCATGTGCTTTTACTTTGCACACCGATTTCTAGTATGGGACCTTGTCAAAAGCCTTTTGAAAGTGCAAATACACCACATCCACTAATTCTCCCTTGTTCACTCGACTGGTTACATCCTCAAAGAATTCCAGATTTGTCAAGCATGATTTCCCCTTCATAAATCCATGCTGACTTGGACCGATCCTATCACTGCTTTCCAAATGCGCTGCTATTTAATCCTTAATAATTGATTCCAACTTTTTCCCCGCCACTGATGTCAGGCAAGCCGGTCAATAATTACCCGGTTTCTCTCGCCCTCGCTTTTTAAAAAGTGGTGTGACATTATCTACCCTCCATTCCATAGGAACTGATCCCAAGTCGATAGACTGTTGGCAAATGATCACCAATGCAACCATTATTTCTTAAGTACTCTGGGATGCAGACTAGAAGGCCCCGGGGATTTATCGGCCTTCAATTAAAAAAAATTTCCCGAACACAATTTCCAAGCTAATAAGGATATCCTTCAGTTCCTCTTTCTCACTAGACTCTCGGTCCCCTCGTACTTTCGGAAGGTTATTTGTGTCTTCCTTCGTGTAGACAGAACCAAAGTATTTGTTCAATTGGTCTGCCATATCTTTGTGCATAAAAACATAAGAATAAGGAACAGGAGCAGGCCATCTTGCCACTCAAGCCTGTTCTGCCATTCAACAAGATCTTTGCTGATCTGGCCGTGGACTCAGCTCCACTTTCCCGCCCGCTCCCCGTAACCCTTAATTCCCTTATTGGTTAAAAATGTTTCTATCTGTGACTTGAATACATTCAATGAGCTAGCCTCAACTGCTTCCTTGGGCAGAGAATTCCACAGATTCACAACCCTCTCAAATTCCTTCTCAACTCGGTTTTAAATTGGCTCCGCTGTATTTTGAGGCTGTGCCCCCTAGTTCTAGTCTCCCCGACCAGTGGAAACAACCTCTCTGCATATATCTTGTCCATCCCTTTCATTATGTTAAATGTTTCTATAAGATCACCCCTCATCCTTCTGAACTCCAACGAGTAAAGACCAAGTCTACTCAATCTATCATCATAAGGTCACCCACTCATCTCCGGAATCAGCCGAGTGAATCGTCTCTGTACCCCCTCCAAAGCTAGTATATCCTTCCTTAAGTATGCTGACCAAACTGCACGCAGTACTCCAGGTGCGGCCTTACCAATACCTATACATTTGCAGAAGGACCTCCCTGCTTTTGTACTCCATCCCTCTCGCAATGAAGGCCAACATTCCATTCGCCTTCCTGATTACCTGCTGCACCTGCAAACTAACTTTTTGGGATTCATGCACAAGGACCCCCAGGTCCCTCTGCACCGCAGCATGTTGTAATTTCTCCCCATTCAAATACTATTCCCTTTTACTGATTTTTATCCCAAGCTGGATGACCTCACACTTTCCGACATTGTATTCCATCTGCCAAATCTTAGCCCATTCGCTTAACCTATCTAAATATCTTTGCAGCCTTTCTGTGTCCTCGACACAACCCGTTTTCCCACTAATCTTTGTGTCATCTGCAAATTCTTTTACATTACACTCTGTCCCCTCTTCCAGGTCATCGATGTATATTGTAAATAGTTGTGGTCCCAGCACCGATCCCTGTGGCACACCACTAACCAACGATTTCCAAGCCAAAAAGGACCCATTTATCCCAACTCCCTGCTTTCTGTTCGCCATCCAATTCTCTATCCATGCTAATAACTTTCCTCTGACTCCACGTAACGTTGTCTTCTGCAGTAACCTTTTGTGTGGCACCTGATCGAATGCCTTTTGAAAATCTAAATACACCACATCCATCGGTACACCTCTATCCACCATGCTCGTTATATCCTCAAAGAATTCCAGTAAATTAGTAAAACATGATTTTCCCATTATAAATTCACCTGAATCCGAGTGCAAGGGACCGACGTTTGTCTTCACTAATCTTTTTCTCTTACATATCTATAGAATCATTTTCAGTCAGTTTTTATCTTCCCAGCAAGCTTCTTCTCGAACTCTATTTTCCCCTTCTTAATTAAACCCTTTGTCCTCCTCTGCTGCATTCTATATTTCTCCCAGTTGTCACGTTTGCTGCTTTTTCTTGCCAATTTATAATCCTCTTCCTTAGATATAACATTATCTTTAATTTCCCTTGTTAGCCACGGTTGATCCACCTTCCCTGTTTCATTTTTACTTCAGACAGGTAGGTCCAATTGCTGATCTTCATCCATGTCATCTTTAAATGTTTCCCATTGCCTATCCACCATCAACCCTTTAAGAATCATTTGCCATTCTATGCTAGCCATTTCACGCCTCAAACCATCGAAGTTACCTTTCCTTAAGTTCAGGACTCTAGTTTCTGAATTAACTGTGTCACTCTCCATCCTAATAAAGAACTCTAACATCTAATGGTCTCTCTTCCCCAAGGGGCATCGCACAACAAGATTCCGAATTCGTCCTTTCTCATTACACATCACCCAGTCCAGGATGGCCAGCTCCCTCGTTGGTTCCTCGACATATTGGTCTAGAAAACCATCACTAATATACTCCTGGAAATCCTTCAACACCGCATTGCTACCAGTTTGGTTAGCCCAATCAATATGTAGATTAACGTCACCCATGATAACTGCTGTACTTTTGTTGCATGCATCAATTATTTATTTTTTAATGCTGTCCCCAACATTACTACTGCTGTTTGCTGGTCTGTACACAATTCCCACTAGCGTTTTCTGCCCCTTTGTATTCCGCAGCTCCACCAATACCGATTCCACATCATTCAAGCTAATGTCCATTCTTACCATTGCATTAATTTTCTCTTTATCTAACAATTCCACCCCGCCTCCTTTTCCTTCCTGTCTACCCTTCCTAAATGTTGAATACCCCTCGATGTTGAGTTTAATCTCTGTCCTAGCTGCTAGACTCTGCCTGCAGGAACTTCTCCCTCTTTCTACCAATGTCTTTGGCACTGATATGGACCAAGACCTCTGAATGTTTACCCTATCCCCCAGAATGTTTTGCAGCATCTGAGTGACATCCTTGAACCTGGCACCAGGTAGGCAACATCCCAGCCTGGAGTGACCTCTTCGTCCGCAGAAACTGCAGTCTACTCGACTGATTATCAAATCCCCGACCACGAATGCTCTTCCATTATCCTTCCTCCACCTGTAAAGCTGTGCCGTCCATGGTGGCGTGGAATTGTCTCGCTCTTCGGTCGCAGAGTCACCATCACCCTCACCAGTACTCAGAAAAGTATACTGGTGAAATTCTGAGCGAAATAGACATAGTGAGAGAGGGGATGTGGCGGTTTTGGCTGCTTTGAATGTCGAAAATTCCCCAGGCCCAGATGAAATGCATACTGGGATGTTGAGCGAATCAAGAGAGGAAATAGCAGACGGGTTGAACTTAATTTTCTAATCCTCTTTGGATTCGGGCTTAGTGACAAAACACTGGACGATTGTGGATGTGACACCCTTGTTTCAGAAGGGAGAAAGAGATAGCCCGAATAATTACAGGCCTGTCAGCCTATCCACAGTGGTGGGAAAATTATTGAAAAAAATCTTGAAGGACAAGATAGATATAGATTAAGAATGGCAAGGATTATTCAGGGACAGTCAGCAGGGATTTGTTAATGGAAGCTCCTGTGTGACTCACCTGATTGCATTTTTCAAGGAGGCAACCTGGCGGATCGATGAGGGCAGTACATATGACTTAGTGTATATAGACTTTAGCCAAGCTTTTGATAAGGTCCGGCATTGTAGATTAGTCCAGAAGGTAAAAGCCCATGGGATCCAGGGCAAAGTAGCAAATTGGATCCAAAATTGGCTTCGAGTTAGGAAGCAGGAGTTAATGTTTGTTGGATGTTTTTGTGAATAGAAGCATGATTCCAGTGCGTTTCCGCGGGGCTCAGTTCTGCGTCCCTTGGTTTTTGTGGTATACATCAATGATCTAGATTTGAATATGATAGGTGTGTTTAAAAAGTTTGCAAATGAACATAAAATTGGCTGTGTGGTTAAATAAGAAGAGGAATGTCATGGACTGCAGCAAGAGGATTGCAATCTACTGGTCAGGTGGGCAGAACAGTAGAAAATTTAATTTAATTCTGTGAAGTGTGACGTAATGCCCTTAGAAAGGGTATACACATTAAAAGTTAGGTCACATAGAAGTGTACCTGAACAACGGGAACTTGGAGTGCTTCTCCACAAGTCATTGAAAGTCGCATACGAGGTGGATAAGATGGTTAAGAAGACATACGGTTTGTTTGCCTGCATTTGTCGAGGCATAGAATACAAGAACAGGAATGTTATGCTTAATTTATAAAATACACTGGTTTGGCCACAGCTGGACTGCTGCGTGCAATTCTGTTCGCGTTATAGTAGGAAGGCCGTGATTTCAATGGAGAGGGTGCAGACGAGATTTACAAGGATGCTGCCTGGAATGGATAATTATAACTTTGAGGGCAGAGTGGATAGGCTGGGTTTGTTCTCCTTGGAACATAGGACGCTGAGGGGAGACCTCCTTGAGGTATATAACATTTTTATAGTGGAATGCAAGGGCCTATTTCCCTTTCTGGGCGGATCATTTACGAGAGAGCATACGTTTAAGGTGGTTAGTTGAAGAATTAGAAGCGATTTGATGGGGAAAATTCTACACGCAGCGGGTTTGTACATCGCTGCCTAGAAGGGTGTTGAAGGCAGAAACACTCACCACATTTAAAATATGCTTGCATGGGCACTTGTAGTTACTTAACCTGCAGGATGACGGACCTAGAGCCGGTAAGTGGGACTTAACTGGATAACCTCTTGTTGGTTGGTGCAGACACGATGGTAAGTACATCATGGAAACCATTAACGACAGAGTAATGTCCTTGGCTCGTTTCGATCGCCTAGATGGTTCGGAAAGGAATTTTCCCATTTTTCCCACCAATTCGCCTGGATTTTGACCTGGTTTATTGGCCCTCCCATGAGATCGCATGGTTCCAGGTGGGGTGGAGTGTAAATTGTTGCAATTCATGGGGTATCACATGACTGTTTGTGCATGGTGTTCTTTACCTGTCCAGCGTTGTTCATTGTTGATTGATTTATATGTAACCTTCAGGGCTGCTGACCGAGGGCCGTGTGTCTTTGTCAGCTGGTGGGGACACAATGGGCTGAAGTGGCATCTTTCTCCAATTTAACTTTCTATGTTTTTATGTCCTTTGTTTCTATGTTAGTGAGTGAGATGGACTCAGGGGACTCCGTCACTGCCTGCCTGGATCTCCTCTGCTGTCTGGTCCTCAACCACTGCCTCTCTGCCTGCAAAGATCTAAGCTGCGGGGTGACCACCTCTAGAATTGTGCTATCCCCGATATTCTCAAACTCGCGGATGCACCGCAGTGACTCCAGCCGCCACTCAATCTGCGAAACGTGGAGTTCGAGTTGCTGGAGCTGGTAACACTTTCTGCACAAATGGTCGTCCAAGCTATGTGGAGCATCGAGGACTTCCCAAATGGCACAGGATGTGAACTCCACGGGACTGAGCTGTCCTGCCATGCAGCTATTTAATAGACTAGGAACTAACCCAGCAGAAATAAATTTAAAACCTAATAAGGAAACACTCACCAGTTCCTTCCCTTGTGTCGACGTCAGTTTTCCAACTCTGACATCACTCTGTCCCATTCACTCTTGCAGGAAAGAGGTACTGAGGTGAATGATCAGCCATGATCTTATTGAATGGCGGTGCTGGCTCGAAGTGCCGAATGTCCTACACCGATACCTATTTTTCTGTTTTTCTATGTTGCTATGTTTCTATTCTGCCTCTGTTGAGTTGCTCCCACTCTCGCTCTGCTCCAGCTCTGGTCTCGCCCAGGTCTGCTTCTTCCTCCAATCTGGGGACTGCACGCAGAAACACAACTACTGCCCAATACCGGGACCTGTATACAGAAACTCAACACTTGTACAGAGCGGAACTGAGCAGCAGCAACTGGCCAATTCAGCGCACACATACTATACACCATGCATCTGACCACTGTCGGCTGGAGCAAACATATACTGACCCTCTGTCCACAAATAGACTGAACACTCAAAAATTGACCAATTGTCCGCATCCTGACCAAACATTGAAAAACTGAGCAATTCATCACAAGCTCACTGAATACCCAGAAACTAACTACTAAGTGACGAATGAATGAAAGCATTAACTTTTCCCCCTTGGACATTACATTTGGAAATTTAAAGAAAAACTGAAAGGGAGAAATTTGCAGAAACTTCGAGCAGCTTAGAACAGGCATTTGGTTCACTGAACAATTTGAGTTGGCAAAGCAACTGTGTTGCAAAAAGAGTGCTGAGATCGGCAGAGATGCAGAAAATCAACAAAAATACAACATGTTCGTTCTCATGGTCCAGGCAAACTTCCAACATTTTATAAACACAGCAGATTGGCCAAAATGGAACTTTTCTTGATTTTAGTTTGCACCTCAACTGAAAGAAATCGCTTCAAAATGTTCCTTGTGGATGCCGAATCCAAATGTAATTTCTAAATGCCCAGTTACCCGCTCCTTAATAATGGAATCCAGCATTTTCCCGACGACTGCTATCAGGCTAACTGGCCTATAGTTCTCTGATTTCTCTTTCCCTCCTTCCTTGAATTTTACTGTTGCTATCTTCCACTCCGCTGGGATCTAGGTACATTTGGAAAATCACTACCAATGCATCCACTATATCTGCACCACTTATTTTAGAACCCTCGCATGTAGACCATCAGACCCATGGGATTTGTCAACTTGTAATCTCTTTAGTTTCTCAAGTACTTTTTCTACTCTTCTTAATTAAGTTATGTTCCTCATTAATTAGCCCATTTTCCCGACTATTCTTTGTATGTTATTGTATCTCCGACTACGGAGCAGATACAACAGATTTGTTTAAATCTCTTCATTTCCTCATAAGCCATTATAATATCTCCTGACTCAGCCGCTGAGTGACCAATTCTTACAAACGCTCTTACAAACTGTTTTGAAACGTTTTCCAATTTACTCTCATATTCGATGTTGTCACATTTTATCAATTATTTGTCATCGTTTCTTGTTTTCTGAAACTTTCCGAATCCTCAGTCTTACTGCTATTCTTGCTATTCTTCGCAACATTATAAGCCTCCCCTTTTAATCCAATACTCTCCCTAACATCTTCACTTGTCTACGGATAGATCACATTTTCCATGGAGAATTTATTTATCAATGGGATCTATGTTCGTTGTGAATTTTCAAACATTTCTTTAAAAATTGCAACTATTTATCTGCAGTCAGCAATTGTAATCACATTTGCTAACCTACAATAGCAGCTCGCCCCTCAAACTATATAAAAACAAAATATCGCTGATAATGGAATCTGAAATAAAAAACACATTTTATCATTGGCTTTATTTATTTTTAAGAATCTCGTTTCAGAACTAAGAATTCACTCTCAAAATCAGCGTGAAATTCTATCATACTGTGATCATTCCTCCACAGCGGATCCTTTACTCTGAGATGAATAATTAACCCCGTCTCTTCAAACAAAACAACATGTAAAACAGCCTGTTCGCTGGCTGGTTCCATACAGTATTGTTCCAGGAAACTGTCTCGAACGCATTCCATGAACTCAACCTCCAGCCTACCCTTGCCAATTTTATATGCCTAGTCTATCTGTAGATTCAAGTTCCCCAAGATTAATGTATTACCTTTGTTACAAGCTCCAATTTTATCTAGATTAATAGTCTGTCCAACGGTATAGTTCCTACACACATCCCAATGGTGTTTTCTGCCCCTTGTAATTTATTATCTTTTTCCTTACTGATTCTACCTCATGGTCTTCTGAGCCGTGATCTCATTTAATGGCGGTGCATGCTACAAGGGCCGAATGGCCTACTCCTACACCTATTTTCTATGTTTCTTTCCGTTATCACTACTGACCATATGTCATCCGTTATTTTCAGAGCTGCCACAGTCCTTTTATATTCTGCCTGTCTTTTGGAAATATCAAGAATCCTCGTGTAATGTGTCCCAACCTTGGTCATCTTGCAAACACTTCTCTGTAATGGCTATTAATTCAAAGCGATTCATCTCTATTCGTGTCACGGATTCGTCGATTCAGTAACAAACGTGGTTTACTATTATTTCCTATTTTAACTTATTTGCTGATGCGCTGCAGCCACTAATCTCTCTGTCGCTGCCTGCCAAGAATATAAACTTGGTTATTAATGCTCTGTTGGGACCAGAAGCAGACCTAGTGAGATAAAATCTGTATTTCGCTCCGTGCCCAACACTGTGAGGCAGTTTATGAGCTAAGGACCATTTATTGAATGATCTCGTGGCTCGAACAGGGAACAGAAGGGTGATAATGTGCAGAGGATATGGGATTGTGTTCTGATCCCTGCCTCTTTCTAGATTAAAAGGATTAAAGGATGAATGAGAGAGTGAAGCACAGTGAGAGATAGAAGAATGTGTGCATGGATCTGATTAAAAGTGGCCCGAACACGAAGCAATAGAACGATATCATCAGTAGACTAGCATAACCTCAGCTCCGAGATCTGGTCGGCTCCCATTCTCCTTCCGTGAGGAAGCAGCGGGAGGGACAATTCTACCCTGGGTAACATTGTCCTCCAAGAGCATGTAACATAATTCGAGTTCTCTGAGGCAGAAAGAGTTCATTGGGAGAGCGTTGGATCGAAAGGTCCCTGCTTCTATCCCTAGAAGGAGAGGTTTCGTTTTGTGCCTCCTTCTAAAAGTGGAGAAGCAAAAGGGGCATTTTCTGCTCTTCAGGCCGCTTCTCTCTCACCGATGGGATTAAAACCACATCTGAACCTAACCACGTGTTTACAGTTCATGATTCTTCTCTGGAACTTGTCTTTATGCAAACTTCACCAACTGGAAATGTCTGATTGACAATCTTTTCCTGTATATTAATGGAGCAGAGGAGGAATTGCAAGATGCTGTTCAACGAAGAGGTTTGTAGGGGGTGAAGGGACAAAAGGGCAGAGGGACGATGGGTGTGAGAGGGGCAGCGAGTCGGCCACGGTCGCTGGAACCGAACGAGTGAAGTCCAGAGGAGGAGAACAGGCTGGAAACAAGGAGCAAGTTAGGAGCAGCCAAAGTAGAGACAAGTTTGTGAACGGCTTGTCAGTCTGGTTGTTTGGTGTTGGTGTTTACAATGGCGGGTTGCAGGGATCGCTCCCGCTTTGTGTCAGAAGGAATTGTGCTCAGATTCCCAGCTCTGAATTTCACAGCATAGAGCTCAAGGAGTGTTTGATATCAATGAGTTTCAACGTCAGTTTCAGGAATTGGTGCCATGCTTCGGGACTCTCTCCAGCATCTCGCTGTTAAAGATTGAACATTATAGAATTTAACCTCCTGCTCAGGGTAAGTACGGCTCACTGTGGCTTCAGACACGTCTCCATTGACAACAAACCAGTGCCGAGAAGACAGAGGTCACATTTCGGGCACAGCTTTGGTGTCATTACTTACGAAAGGAAATATTTGCTTTAGAGATTAAGTATAATAGACCTATAGTCTCAGGAAATGAGATGAATGTGAGGTGAACTAATTGAAACGTATAAAAAATATATATAATGCGTGAACCTTCTATCTCAGAGGCGGTTGCACTCCCAGTGGAGCCATGGCAGACAGATGGCGGTTCAGACAACAATAAGTCAGTGATGCAACGCGAACCACAGAATGGCCAATTCATCAGCTTCGGGAGATGGAGAGGTTCATTGCTTTTTGATTTCCTCCTTGTTCTATTTCTTGCCTCTTTCCGAGTACTGCACCCTGCTTCTCTGTAACCTGTAAGGGCAGTGTTCCCCTTGACACTTTAGAACAGCTACTTTGATAACATTACTGCTGAAATAAACAAGCTTTCCTGTAACTTTCAATTCGCTCCCGCCATGGGTTACACCGACTGACGCTACCAGACATCACCTGGTGTTTAAATCAATTGCCCACAGTTCTTGATTCCTGCCAATCTGTAGCTTTCCAGATGGCCTGAATCACACATTGGGCTTTGGCCAAACTTCCCAGAATGCAATCCTGAAAAGTTGATTAATACATCATTTTTTTAATTAATATCTTTAACCAAACATAACTCCATTAGCAGGGCAGTAATGCAGGCTGATAGACAATTATTTAGTATTTTAAATGTAAACGAGAAATGCCTTCTACAGGAAGGGGATTATAGAATATCAACTATCACAAGCATTGAGTCCAAAAGTGAGCAGATCCGCTGCGAGCAAGATTTGAACCTAGGCGAGAAAGAAAGGCAGCACCCAGTACTTTACATTCTCAAATCATCGAGTCTGCACTGTGTGCTAATTCTCTGAAATATTAAGACAATGAAAAGTGCAGAGGAACAGAGGGAGTTTGGAAAGCGGGTCCACCGATGCCTGAATGAAGCAGGCCAGGTAGAAAAGTTGGTTAATAATGCAAATGGAAAATTTGCCTTTTTTAGTCGAGGGATGGAATAAAAGAATAAGGACGTTATGCATCAACTTTATAAATAAATGTTTAGGCAGCAGCTGGAGGACTGCGTGCAGTTCTGGTCACCACATTACAGCAAAGCTGTGATTGCACTGGAAAGGGTGATGAGGACATTTACAAGAATGTTGTCTGGACTGGAGAATTTTATCTATGAGGAAATATTGGAGATGCTGGGTCTGTTTTGTTGGAACAGAGGAGACAGACGGGAGATCTTATCGAGATGTATAAAATTGGGTAGGAATGAACTGTTTCCCTTGGGAGAGGAGTCAGTAACAAGGGGACAGAGATGTACATTAATTGGGGGGAGGATTAGAGGAGATATGAGGGGAAATGTCTTCATCCAGATGGTGCCGGGGGTCTGGGACCCACTGCCTGAAAGTGGGGTAAAGGCATGTCACCTCACCACATTCAGGAACTAATTGTATAGACACGTAAACATATTTTCTTTATTTCTATGTAAAGTGCCGTAACCTACAGGGCTATGGAGCAAGAGCTGGAAAGTGGGATTAGGCTCGATAGCTCTTGGTCGGCCGGCAGTGAAACGATGGACCGAAATGGCCTCCTTCCGTGCTGTAAATGTATATGTTTCTATGTTTCTAAGAAAGCACTATTATACTGTTTTCTGCATAATAATAAAACGCGAAAGAATTGCACTGACAGTTAACATAATCTGAACACCTCACATATGTAACAGCTATACAATGTGTGAAAACAGCTGAAAGCCAAGTTTCATTTTATTCATGTTTATTGCGATGTGATTTCCAGGACTGCGATTTGTGGCACCTCTTTAAGCCACAGGTACAAAAATAAGTAGCTAATCCCCTGATCTGCATTAACTGACATTTAGCTGGCACTGTTCCAGCAGCTAGGGCACTCCCTGCAGTACACTGAGTCGTGGATTTAAATATATCAATTTTTCAGCCCAACTGAGGTTGCGTTCAGTTCTCTTACCCTGAAACATTATTGGTAAAAAGGAGTTGTTTGAGAAGCAGAAACTCTCGCCCCATTGCTTGGAATTTAATCTGCATTACTGAGCCTGACTGCCGCAGTTAAGCAGGTGAGTTTACCTGTCTCCGTGTGATCTACATGCCTAAGGGATGTCCACTCAGGGAGTTTGATGATTGAAGTGACATGGACTGTACTGTTGAATGGCTCTGAATGTCCGTTACCAATATAACTGGGTAAATATATTATACTGTGTTGCAACCATCGGTGGGAATATAATCTCACGCTGCTGGGCCCACCTGACTGTCTCTAATAAGATAACAATACCTCACAGTCTAAGCGCAGGTTTCCTTTGTGTGTGAATTAGGTGTCCATTCAAGTGATCAGCAGGCTCTGCAAAAACGAATGAAATCTACGCTTCTCAGAGAAAATGCGACAAGATTCAATCATAAATAGGCCAAAAGAATCTTTTCAACTTACGCCAACATGCGGCACGGTGAGTGAGTGTTTCTTGGCAGTTCCTAATTCTACAAATATGTATGCCACGGTGCGATCGCTTCTTTACTGCCCTTTTGAATATTCCGCCCCTTTGTTCTGAGTTGTTTCTTACACAGGCTGGGTGGGTGGGGTGTGCTGTTTAGTGATGTCAGTCCCGAGAGTGTCGTGCTTTTATATTTCATTAATTATTGTTGTGGCCGCCTTATTCAGTTTAGAATACTCTTGCAATCTCCGACATCAGTAAGGTGACCAGGTTAATGTTTTCATCCAAACTTTTAACAAACTCTGAATGAGGCTGAGCTCTGGGAACATGTATGGACGGTCGGTAACTTCAAAGTTTCCTGTTCAGTTAATTGGGTCTGGAACTGTTTCTGGGTGCTGGGTAGATTTACAGTGCGATGGGTTCAGTAATTGTTACTTACTCAGTTTCTGGGTCCTGGCTCATTTTGCATGCGTTGGTTTATTGATGGTCACTTGGTCTGTAGCCACCATTGTATAAGGCCGGGCTGGCTCAGTCAGTAGAGCAGCGAACTCTTATTTACAGTCTCGTAGATTTTAAGCCCCTCTTTGGCTGGTTTGAGCTCTGTGATTTTAGTTTGATTTCACAGGGGTTGCCTAAGAATTCCAGGGCAAAGATGTCAAGGAGTGTTTGATATAAATGAGAACAGTAGCAGGAAATATATATCTGATTCGCGACACTCCCCAGCATCTCGCTGCTCAAAATTGAGGTTTATTTAATGTCATGAAGAACTTGATGTCAGTGGACCAACCCACATTCATGACCCTTCGCTGCAGATAAATCAGCAGGGAAGCTGTACTGTCTATCTTTTTGATCTCCTTACTGAAGGAACGAAAACGCTGTTTTAGTGGGGATGCAACATTATATTCGTCGATATATTTCTGGGCCAAAAGATTTGTCTTACGGGGAGAGATTGAGTAGAATGGGCCTACATTATATGGTGTTTTGCTTAATTTTTTAAAATTTCAAAATATACTTTATTCAAATAACAATTTGCACAATACATTGGTAGACAGTTCAGTACATTTGGATGCAGTCAGCAATTCCTTACAATACATTTGGCTGCTAACGGCAGTTCCGTTCAATAGATTTGCTTGCTTTACATTTCGAGGTACATTTCAGTGTAATCCAGGAAACATTGTAATACAGTCATCATATTGCTTTACTCGTGGCACTAAACTGTACTCGGAATGAGTGAGGGTACAGTTACATCTCTTTGCAACATACATTGCTAAACAGAACTTGCATTATACTTGGCACTGCATAGGTTTTTTCAGATCCTGGTGTTCTATATATACAAAAAGTTTACAAGTACAGCCCGAGTGGAGTTTAATACTGATTCCAACCCCTGGGTTAATCATGATGGAAGTGCTTTAAACTGTGGCTCTTTCCCACGGTGCCTTTGCGGCGACTGCACTAATTTTTAGAACGTCCCTCAGCACGTATTCCTGGACCTTGGATTGTGCCAGTCTGCAACACGCAGACGTGGACATCTCCTTGCTCTGGAAGACCAGCAAGTTTCAGCAAGTCCAAAGTGCGTCTTTCACTGAGTTGATGGCCCTCCAGCAGCAGATGATGTCTGTTTCGGTGTATGTCCCTGTGAACAGACCGTAGAGCACAGAGTCCTGTGTTACGGAGCTGCTTGGGATGAACCACGACACCAACCACTGCATCTCCATCCAGACCTACCTTGCAAAGGGGCAATCCAAAATAGATGGATGACAGTTTCATCCGCACCACAGCCAACTCGGGGCAGAGTGCCACATTAAGTTTTGCTTAATGAGAGGCAATTTCATTGAAACGTGTAAAAGTTATAGCTGGAATGAACCTTCTAACTCAGCGGAGTGCGCTCCCAGCTGAGCCACGGCAGAGTGATGGAGGTTCAGGCAACCTTTATCTCAGTGATGTAAATCGGAACTCAAAACGGCCAATTCTTCTGATTTGGGAGCCAGAGAAGTTTGTTAATTGTTGATGTCCTCCTTGGTGCTGTTATTATCTGTCTTCAAATGTCTCTCCCTGATTGTCTATCACATGGACTGTCCCACGGAGTGTGTTCTCTTTGGCACTTCAGATTTTCCCCTTTGATACCATTCCTACTGACAAAAACAAGCTTTACAGTGTCTTTTTATTTGTCGCCATGGTTACACAGACTGAGGCTACCTGACCGCACTTGGTGTTAAAAACACTTTGCCACAGTCTCATGTATCCTGCTGATCTCTCGCTTTCCAGACGTATTGAATGACACTTTTGGACTTTGGCCAGGCTGCCCAGAAAGTGCTGGTGCATAGTCAGTTTAATCGTTCCTTTTTTGAATCATTACAATTAACTAACCTCAGCTCCTTTAGAACGTCAGTAATATAAAAATCCTAAATTATCCTTAACAGCGTTTTTGGAATGTCCAACATCTTTCTAGAGAAAGTGTTTAACGAATATAAACCATGACAGGAATTGTGGCCAACACTGGGCGAAACCGCTTCGTGCAAGGTCTGAACCTGTGGGTGGAAACAAAGGCATCGTCCAACAGTTTACATTCTCCAATCGCTGACTTGCTCTGTCTGTTAAATCGGTGCAATGTTTATTGCTGCGCTCCTGATGTTCAATTTGCTGCAGTTTCGTGATATCGAAAAGATTGGCAGCAACCATCAAAATCTCTCCTCTCTGAAGTGCAATAGTAATGTCGCATGTTGAGAACAGTTACAAACACACATTACATTGTATTCATATTTGGTACAATATGATTTCCATTACTGCGATTGTTGTTCCCTCTGTCAGCCACCTATCCACAGAGGATAATCTGTGTTCCTATTATCTGTGTACGTGACACTAAGCTGGCGCTGTTCTACCAGAGAGGGCTTTCCCACCAGCTCACTTACTCCTATTGGTAAATAAATCTCCATCCTTCACCTCCATGGAGACTGATGTCGGGAGAACTTTCCATTTCGTGAGACTTTACTTTTAAATGTAATTGTTTTTGAAAGAGGAATTTGTCCTCCACTGCGGAGAATCTAAGATCCTTTGCTGTGTCTGTGCCCGCAGTGAAACAGGTTGGTTTTCCTGTCTCTGTGTGATCCACATGTTTTAGGGTTTCCACTCGGGACTTTGAAGATTGAAGTGACATGGACTGCACTGTTGAATTGCTCTGAGTGTCCATCCTTAATATTTCCGTTGAAATATATTGTTCTGTTGTAACCATGAGTGGCAATAACGCTGCAGTGTGCAACCGACTCTCACTAACAGGGGAATGTAACCTGAGAGTCGCAGTGCAGGTGTCCTTTGTGTTTAAATCAGGCATCCTGTCAAGCGCTCAACAACCACTCCAAGAAGCAGAGAAATCACCAGTTCTCACAACAAATGCGAGACGATTCGGAGGTTTTTGCTGCTAAAGATGATTTTAGCGTATTGGCCTCAACCAGCGAGGTGAGTAAGTTTTCCTGCACAGTTTGTACTGTGTAAATATCAGACTATTATCTGAATGTTGACAGATTAGGAAAAGGGAAGATGCAACGAGACCTGGGTGTCGTGGTACATCAGTCATTGAAGGTTGGCATGCAGGTACAGCAGGCGGTTAAGAAAGCAAATGGCATGTTGGCCTTCATAGCGAGGGGATTTGAGTACAGGTGCAGGGAGGTGTTGCTACAGTTATACAGGGCCTTGGTGAGGCCACACCTGGAGTATTGTGTACAGTTTTGGTCTCCTAACTTGAGGAAGGACATTCTTGCTATTGAGGGAGTGCAGCGAAGATTCACCAGACTGATTCCCGGGATGGTGGGACTGACCGATCAAGAAAGACTGGATAAACTGGGCTTGTATTCACTGGAGTTCAGAAGAATGAGAGGGGACCTCATGGAAACTTTTAAAATTCTGACGGGTTCAGACAGGTTAGATGCAGGAAGAATGTTACCAATGTTGGGGAAGTCCAGAACCAGGGGTCACAATCTGAGGATAAGGGGTAAGCCATTTAGGACCGAGATGAGGAGAAACTTCTTCACCCAGAGAGTGGTGAACCTGTGGAATTCTCTACCACAGAAAGTAGTTGAGGCCAATTCACTAAATATATTCAAAAGGGAGTTAGATGAAGTCCTTACTACTCGGGGGATCAAGGGTTATGGCGAGAAAGCAGGAAGGGGGTACTGAAGTTTCATGTTCAGCCATGAACTCATTGAATGCCAGCGCAGGTTAGAAGGGCTGATGTCCTGCTCATGCAACTATTTTCTATGTGTCTATGTTTCTATCTGTTTCTCTCCTGGCGATCTGAGGTGTCAGCCCCTTCGTTCCGAGAAGATTGTTAAACAGTCGTCTGTTTAGTGAGGCCAGTGCCGAGAATATAGTGATTTACATTTAATGACTTATTCCATGTGATCGCGTTGTTCAGGCTGGAATTATTTTGGAATCTACAACATCAGTAATTAATGTTTTATTTCAACTTTTAAAGGTTTCTGACTCAGGTCAATGTCTGCCATTATTTTCGGGTGATGGGTTATTTAATGTTTCTGCCTCAGTTCATTGATACAGGAGCAGTTTCTGGGTGTTGGGTAAGTTTTCATGTGTTTGGGCAGGTGATCATTTTTCACTGTTTGTGTGCTGGGTCAGTTTACTTGTGCCGGGGTCGATGATGGTCACTCGCTCAGTTTCTGTGCAATGAGTAAGCTTACATATGTTGGTTTAGATGATGCTCAATTGGTCAGTTTCCAGGTGATGGGTCTGTTTACTTATGCAGGGTTATTTTCTGCTCACTTGTTAACTTTCCGCTGTTGTTTACGTCTGGCTCGCTCAATGGATAGAGCTTGAATCTATTCATTTCAGCGTCAATGGTTCAAGCCTCCATTGGTCGCTTTGAGCTTTCCTATTTTTGTCAGATTCACAGGTGGTCCCCAGCTCTGAATTTTTCGGTGCAGTTCAAGGCATGTTTGCTATAAGTTAGTTTCAGCAACAGGATCTGAAAATATCTCCCCGATCCTGGACCCGCTGCTGTAGATTAAACTGTATTTATGTTCGCCTGCAGCATGGGATCACACTGGCTCAATGCATCTTCGGGCCCATCTCTCCCTTTACGACCCATCGCATCGGTGCCGAGAAAATGATGGGGAATGTGTTCTGTGTATTGTTTTAGTCTTCTTACTGAAGAAAATGAAAAATCGTCTTCAGAGGTGAAGGTTTACTAGATTAATTCCTGGGACAATTCTTCATCCTGATGAGTAGAGTGGGAGTAGAATTGGCTTATATTCTCTGGTTATTGGAAGAATTAAGAAGAAAATCTATTGAGAATTAAAACAATTGTAGAGGGCTTGAACCGTCTAATTCTGATGCGAGCCGCTACCTGCTGAGCCGGGGCAGGCAGATGACGATTCAGACAACCTTTAAGTTAGTGGTGCAATTCATAACTCAGAATTGGCAATTCACCTGCTTCGAGTGACCTCATTAATTGTTGACGTCCTCCTTGGTATTATATTTAATGCCTCTTCACGGTCTTCCCCTGTTTGTCTTTCTCCTGGTCTGTCCCATGGAATGTGCTCTCTTTCTCCATTCAGAATGGCTGCTCTGATAACATTCCTGCTGACAGAAACATGTGAATTACATCAAGGCAATTGACTGTCAATTCTATCTTCCCCATGGCTACACATGCTGAAGCTAAGAGGCAGTATCTGCTGTTGACAGCGGTGCCCCACAGGCTTGTGAGGCCTCCACATCTGTATCTTTCCAGACAGCCTGAGTCAAACTTTTGGAATTGACCAAGCTTCCCAGTAAGCGTTCTTGAACAGTTAGTTTCACAGTTCATGTGTTGAACTAATATTTGTAACCGACCTCAGCATCTATAGCAGGTCAGTAATACAACAATTATTTCGTACGCTTCAAAGCTTCATTGAAATGACTAAACCCTACTAGAGTAAGTGGATTAAAGAATATAAACTATTACACACATTGAGGCAAAAATGAGAAGATGTGCTGCGAGCAAGGTTTAAACCTGTGCCGCGAAAGAAAGACAGCGCCCACGAGTTTGAATTCTCAAATTGCTCACACTGCTCTGTGTGTTAAATCGCTGCAATGGATATTGTGCTGCGTTCGTGATGTATAATTTGATGCAAATTCGTGAAATCCAAAAGAATCGGAGAGATCATTAAAATATTCTCACCCCTCCGAAGTAATATATAACTTATTGAGGACATTTGCAAACCATATTTTTCATGACTGCGATTTTTGGTACCTCTTTATGCCAGAGGTGCACAAACGATTCTCTGTGTACCTGGCACAAATCCGCCACTGTTCTAGCAGAAAAGGATTTTCCTGCAGCTCACTTGCTCATATTTATAAATCATTGTCGATTCTTCAGCTCAATACAGACTGATGCGGGGATAACTTTTCAGTGCCTGAGACATTACTCATTAATGCCATTTTATTGAGAAGCAGGAATTTCCTCCCCCACTGCCAGGAAACTAAAATCATTGCTGACCCTGTTTCCGCAGTTAAACAGGTGAGTTTACCTGTCTCTGTGTGATCTAGATGCCTTAGGGTTTGTACATTCCGGCACTTTGATGTTAAAGTGACATTGGATGGACTGTTGAATTATTCTGAGTGTCCATCTTCAATATTCCGTTTAAATATATTTTGTTCGGTTGCAACCATGAGTGGAAGCAATGCTGCTGCGTGCTTCCGACTGGCATTAATAGGCGAATGTAACCTGAGAGTCTCAGTGCAGGTTTCCTTTGTGTGTACATCAGGCATCCAGTCAAGCGCTCAACAGCTTCTCCAAGAAGAACAGAAATCACCAGTTCTCACAGAAAATGCGCGAAGCTTCGGTCGTTATTACTGCTAAAGATGATTTATGGATTATCTCCTCAACCTGTGTGGTCAGTAATTATTTTTGGACAGCTTCGTACAGTTTAAATATATATCTGCTTCTCTCCGGGCGATCTGAGATGTCAGACCATTGGTTCCGAGCAGTCTCTTAAACAGGCGGCTGTTCAGTGAAGTAACTGCCCAGAATATCCTGCTTTTCCCGTTTACTATTTATTCCAAGTGGTCGCATTATTCACACTGGCATAGTGTTGGAATCTGCAGCATCGGCTATTAATGTTCTAGTTCAACATGTAAAGATCTATGACACAGTCCGAGATCTGCTATTATTTCCGAGCTCAGCTTCATTTCATTGTTTCTGGTTAATGTTAATATTTAAGAAGAAGTTCAGTTCATTGGAACCTCAGCGGCCTCCAGATCCTGGGTCAGTTTTCATGCACTGGGTTCGGTGTTGGTCACTTGTATTCTTTCTGCTATTTGTTTAGTTTTCAAGTGTTGGGTGAGGTGATTGTCACTTGGTCAGTTAAAGGTTATTTGGTCAGTTTTGTTCCACTTGGTTTGGCATAGGTCACTTGGTCAGATTCTCGAAGTTGGGTCAGTTAACGTCTGCTTGATGATGTGCAAGTCAAGTGCTCATGTTTATGGAGGTGGGTCTGTTTACACGCATTCGGTTAGTTGCTCACCTATCAGCTTCTTGGTGCTGGGTAGCTTTACGTGAGCTGTGTTAGGTGATGGTTACTTGCTTAGTTCAAGGAACCTGGTTCAACTTAATGTGTTGGGTTTCGTTGAAATTAACTTATCAGTTTCCTCATACTGGCACTGCTTACATGTATTGGCTTAGCTGATGGTCACTTGGACACATTCTGAGTGCTGGAATAGGTTTTGTATCCCGGCGTGGTGATGTAAAGTTTGTCGTACCTGGGTGTTGTGTCAGTTTAAGTCTGCTTGGTTCGGTGATTTCCAACTGAGCAGTCCACGGGTACTCATTGAGTTTTCATAAACTGCGATGCCTGTGATTAAAATGGTCAGTTTCTGGGCGATGTGTCAGTTGATGCATCTGTAGTAGGAGATGGTCAATTAATCAGTTTATGTGTATTGGGACAGATAATGTGTGTTTGGTTAGGTGATGATCTATCGGTCAGTTTCTGGTGCTGGTTAAGTTGATGTGTGCTGTGTTTGATGTTGATCCTTTCATTAGTTTCTGGTACTGAGTACTGAGTTAGTTTACATGTGCTAATTTAGTAGGTGGTGAATTGGTTAGTTTCTGTGTGTTGGCCAGTGTACCAGTAATGGATGATGTGCTGGTGATGCGGTCATTTTAAACTGTGTGGATATGTTTATGTGTGCTTGGTTCGATGATGTTCATGTCTCCATTTCTGCATTCTAGGACAGTTTCCGTGTGATTGGTTATGTGACCACCACTTGGACAATTTTCAGCTGTTGGATCATATAACGTGTGTTGCTTTAATTGATGATTATTTTCAGGATATTTGGTCAATTTTCTTTCATTGGATGAGTTGATAGTAACTTGGGTAGTGTGTTGGTGCAATTAACATAAGCTGGATTATATGATGGTCAATTGGTCAGTTTTCGGGCACTCGGTCAATTTACCAGTGCTGATATAAGTTCTGATCATTACATAAGGAATTGGAGCCGCATTGGGCCATTTGGCCAGTCGAGCCTGCTCTGCCATTCAACACGAGTGTCCAGCTCAACTCCACCTTCCTCCCCTTCCCCAAACCCCTTAACTCTGTTAGTTCCACAAAATGTATTGTCCTCTATCTTGAATATAGCCAACGACTCAGCATCCACAGCCGTCTAGAAACATAGAAACATAGAAACATAGAAAATAGGCGCAGGAGTGGCCCATTCGGCCCTTTGAGCCTGCACCGCCATTCAATGAGTTCATGGCTGAACATGCAACTTCAGTACCACATTCCTGCTTTCTCGCCAACCCCTGGATCCCCCTAGTAGTAACATTAGAACATAGAACATAAGAATTAGGAGCAGGAGTAGACCATCTAGCCCCTCGAGCCTACTCCGCCATTCAACAAGATCATGGCTGATTTGGCCATGGACTCAGCTCCACTTACCCGCCCGCTCCCCGTAACCCTTAATTCCCTATTGGTTAAAAATGCATCTATCTGTGATTTGAATACATTCAATGAGCTAGCCTCAACTGTTTCCCTGCGCAGAGAATTCCCCAGATTCACAACCCTCTGGGAGAAGTAATTCCTTCTAAACTCGGTTTTAAATTGGCTCCCCAGTATTTTGAGGCTGTGGACCCTAGTTCTAGTCTGCCCGACCGGTCGAAACAACCTCTCTGCCTCTAACTTGTCTATCCCTTTCATTATTTTAAATGTTTCTATTTGATCACCCCTCATCCTTCTGAACTCCAACTTCAGACCCAGTCTACTCAATTTATCATCATAAGGTAACCGCTTCATCTCCGGAGTCAGCCTAGTGAATCGTCTCTGTGCCCCCTCCAAAGCTAGTATATCCTTCCTTAAGTCAGGTGACCAAAACTGCATGCAGTACTCCAGGTGCGGCCTTACCAATACCCTGTAGTTGTGCAGAAGGACCTCCCTGCTTTTGTACTACAACCCTCTCGCAATGAAGGCAACATTCCATTCGCCTACTGATTACCTGCTGCACCTGCAAACTAACCTTTTGTGATTCATGCACAAGGACCCCCAGGTCCCTCTGCACAGCAGCATGTTGTAATTTCTCCCCATTCAAATAATATTTCCTTTTACTGTTTTTTTCCCCAAGGTGGATGACCTCACATTTTCCGATTTTGTATTTCATCTGCCAAACCTTAGCCCATTCGCTGAACCTATCTCAATCTCTTTGAAGCCTCTCTGTGTCCTCTACACAACCCACTTTCCCAATAATCTTTGTGTCATCTGCAAATTTTGCTACACTACACTCTGTCCCCTCTTCCAGGTCATCTATGTATATTTTAAACAGTTGTGGTCCCAGCACCGATCCCTGTGGCACACCACTAACCACCGATTTCCAACCCGAAAAGGATCCATTTATCCCGACTCTCTGCTTTCTGTTAGCCAGCCAATTCTCGATCCATTCTAATACATTTCCAATGACTCAGCGTACCTTTATTTTCTGCAGTAACCTTTTGTGTGGCTCCTTGTCGAATGTCTTTTGTAAATCCAAATAAACCACATCCATCGGTACACCTCTATCAACCATGCTCGTTACATTCTCAAAGAATTTCAGTAAATAAGTTAAACATGATTTCCCCTTCATGAATCCATGTTGTGTCTGCTTGCGTGCACTATTCCTATCTAGATGTCCCGCTGTTTCTTCCTTAATGATAGCGTCAAGCATTTTCCCCACTACAGATGTTAAAATAACCGGCTTATAGTTACCTGCCTTTTGTCTTCCCCCTTTTTTAAACAGAGGCGTTACATTAGCTGCTTTCCAATCCGATGGTTCCTCCCCAGATTCCAGAGAATTTTGGTCACTTATAACGAATGCATCTGCTATAACTTCCGCCATCTATTTTAATACCCTGGGATGCATTTCATCAGGACCAGGGGACTTGTCTACCTCGAGTCCCATTAGCCTGTCCAGCACTACTCCCCTAGTGAAAGTAATTGTCTCAATGTCCTCCCTTCCCACATTCCTGTGACCAGCAGTTTCTGGCATGGTTTTTGTGTCTTCCACTGTGAAGACCGAAGCAAAATAATTGTTTAAAGCCTCAGCCTCATTTCCACATTTACCATTATTAAATCCCCCTTCTCATCTTCTGAGGGACCAACGTTTACTTTAGTTTCTCTTTTCCGTTTTATATATCGGTAAAAGCTTTTACTATCTGTTCATATGGTTTGAGCAAGTTTACTTTCGTGATCTATCTTTCCTTTCATTAATGCTTTCTTGGTCATTCTTTGCTGTCGTTTAAAATTATAACCAATCTTCTACTTTCCCCCTAAACCTGGCCACCTTATGCACATTGGTTTTTAATTTGATACTCCCACTTTATTTCCTCGGTTATCCATTGCTGGTTATCCCTTATCTTACCACCCTTCTTTTTCACTGGATTATATTTTTGTTGAGCACGATGAAAACGCTCCTTAAATGTTCCTCAATTGTGCCACCATTTAGTCTGTGTTCCCAGTCTACTTTAGCCAACTCTGCCCTCATCCCACTGTAGTCCCCTTTGTTTAAGCATAGGATGCTCGTCTGAGACACTACGTCCTCACCCTCAATCTGTATTACAAAATCAACCATACTGTGATCAGTCATTCCGAGAGGATCTTTTACGAGGAGATCGTTTATTATTCATGTCTCACTACACAGGACCCGGGGTCCCAGTGAGGTAGACAGAGTGTAACCGGGGGCCAGTGAGATCAGACAGTGTGTAACACGAGGCCCAATGTGATCACAAAGTTTTTATCCCGAGGCCCAGTGAGATCTGACAGTGTGCAACCCGTGGTCAGCGTGAGATTAGACAGTGTTTAATCCATCCCAGTGATATCAGACAGTCTGTAACCCGGGGGCCCAGTGAGATCAGACAGTATGTAACACGTGGGCCCAGTTAGATCAGTCAGCGTGTAATCCGGGGTCCCAGTGAGATCAGACAATTGTAACTCGGGGCAGAGTAAGATCAGACGGTGTGTAACTCAGGTGGCCAGTAAGATCAGACAGTGTGTAACCCGGGAGTCCAGTTAGAATAGACAGATTAAAACTCAGGGGCCCAGTGAGGTCAAAAAGTGTGTAACATAGGCACAGTGAGCCAGACAGTGTGTAACCCCTGGACCCAGTGAGATCAGGCAGTGTGTTACCCTGGGGTCCAGTGACATCAGACAATGTTTAATCCGAAGTCGAATGAGATGAGGCAGTGTGTAACCCATGGGCCCAATTAGATCAGACAGAGTGTAACCTGGAGGCTCTTTGTGGTCAGACAGTGTGTCACCAGGGGGTGACGTGAGATCAGATATTTTGTAACCAGGGAGCTAGGTTAGATTAGACAGTGTGTAACCCAGGGGCTAGGTGAGATCAGACAGTGTGTAACCAGGGGGCTCGGTGAGATCAGACAGTGTATAACCCGTGGGCCCAGTGAGATCAGTCAGTGTATAAGCCTGGGCACAATGAGATCAGACAATTGTAACTCGGGGGCACAATAAGAACACAGAGTGTGTAACTCAGGGGGCCAGTAAGATCAGACAGTGTGTACCGCGGAGGTCCAGTTCGATCAGACAGTGTAAAACTCAGGGGCCCAGTGAGATCAAACAGTGTGCAAGATCGGCAGAGTGAGTCAGACAGTGTGTAACCCGGGTACCCAGTGAGATCAGGCAGTGTGAAACACGGTGGCCCAGTGAGATCAGACAGTGTGTAATCCGGGGGCCCAGTGAGATCAGACAATGTGTAACCCGGGGCCCAGTGAGATCATACAGTGTGCAACCCGCAGTTCCAGTGAGTTCAGACAGAGTGCAACACGGGGGCCCAATGACATCAGAAAGTGTGTATCCCGGGGGCCCAGTGAGACCTGACAGTGTGTAACCCGGTGTCGAGGTGAGATCTGACAATGTGTAACCCGGGGGCCCAGTGAGATCAGAAAGTGTGTAACGGGTGGGGCCAGTTCGATCAGTAAGTGTGCGATCCAGGGGCCCAGTGAGATCAGACAATTGTAACTCGGGAGTCCAGTTAGATCAGACTGTGTAACACTCAGGGGCCCAGTGTGGTAAAACAGTGTGTAACATAGGTACAGTGAGTCAGACAGTGTGTAACATAGGCACAGTGAGTCAGACAGTGTGTAACCCGGGGACCCAGTGAGATCAGGCAGTGTGTAACCCGGGGCCCCAGTGAGATCAAACAGTGCGTAACCCTCGGGCCCAGTGAGATCAGACAGTGTGTAACGCTCCGGCCCAGTGTGATCAGTCAGTGTGTAATCCGTGGGCACAGTGAGATCAGACAATGTTTAACCCGGGGCCAAGTGATATCAGGCAGTGTGCAACCCGAGATCCCATTGACATCAGACAATGTGTAACCCAATTAGATAAGACAGCGTGTAACCTGGAGGCCCATTGTGATCAGACAGTGTGTAACCCGGGGGTTAGGTGAGATCAGACAGTTTGTAACTCGGGTGCTAGGTTAATTCAGACAGTGTGTAATCCGGGTGCTTGGTTAGTTCAGACAGTGTGTAACACGGGGGCCCAATGAGATCAGACAATTGTAACTCGGGGGCACAGTAAGACCAGGCAATGTGTAATTCAGGCGGCCAGTAATATCAGACAGTGTGTAAAGTGGAGGTCCAGTTAGATCAGACAGTGTAAAACTCAGTGGCCCAGTGAGATCAAACAGTGTGTAACATTGGAACAGTGAGTCAGACAGTGTGTAACCTGGGATCAATGAGATTGGGGTGAGTGTAACTCGGGGGCCCAGTGAGATCAGACAATTGTGTAAACTGGGGGCTCAGTGAGATCAGAGAGTCTGTTACCAGGGGCCAGTGAGATCTGAAACTGTGTAACCCGGGTGCCCAGTGTAATCATACATTGTGTAACCTGGAGACCCAGTGAGATCGGACAGTGTGCAACCCGTGGGCCCAATGAGATCAGATAGTGTGTAAACCGGGCACCCAGTGAGATGAGAAAATGTGTAACCCGGGGGTGGTCTAATGAGATCACACAGTGTGTAACCCGGGGGCCCTGTGAGATCAGACAGTGTGTAACCCGGTGATCAAGTGAGATCAAACAGTGAGTAAACCAGGGGCCAAGAGCGATCAAAAAATGTGTAAGCCAGGGTCCCAATGAGATCAGACAATGTGTAACCCGGGGGTGGGCCCAGTGAGATCAGACAGTGTGTCACCCGGGGGCTCATTTACGTCAGACAGTTTGTAACCCGGAGCCTCATTGAGATCAGGCAGTTTGTAACCCAGGGGCCCAGTGATATAACACAGTGTGGAACATCATGGGCCCAGTGAGAACGGGCAGTGTGTAATACTGTGCACAGTGAAATCAGACAGTGTGTAACCGGGAGGACAGTGAGATCAGACAGTTTTAAACCCGAGGGCCCAGTGTGATCAGACAGTGTGTAACCCAGCGACCAGTGAGTTCCGACAGTGTTTAACCCTGGGGACTCAGTGAGACCAGACAGTGTGTAAAACGGGTGCCCATTGAGGACAGACACTGTGTCACCCCGGGTGGGCCCAGTGAGATCAGACAGTGTATAACCATGGGGCTCAGTGAGATTAGACAGTGTGTAACCTGGGGGACCAGGGAGATCAGACAGAGTGCAACCGAGATGCCCAGCGAGATCAGAAAATGTGCAACCAGGGGGCCAGTGAGGTCTGACATTGTGTAATCTGGGGCACCTGGAGATCAGACAGCGTGTAACCTGGGGCCCAGCGAGATTAAATTTTGTGTAAACCGGGGATGGGACCAGTGAGTTCAGACAGTGTGAAACCCGTTGGACCAGGGAGATCAGACAATGTGTAACCCGTGGGTAGACCCAGTGAAATCAGACAGTGTGTAACTAGTTGGCCCAATGAGATCAGACAGTGTGTAACCGGGAGCCAAGCGAGATCAGCAAGTGTGTAACCCGGGAACTCAGTGAGATCAGGCAGTGTGTAACTGGGAGGCCCAGTGAGATCAGACAGTGTGTAAACCGAAGGCCCAGTGAGATCAGACAGTGTGTAACCCGGGGGCCCAGTGAGATCAGACAGTGTGTAACCCGGGGGCATAGTGAGATCAGACAGTATGTAACCCGGGGGCCATGTGAGATCAGAAAGTGTGTAACCCGGGGTCCCAGTGAGATCAGACAATGTGTAACCGGGAGGCCCAGTGAGGACAGACTGGTTGTAATCCAGGGGCCCAGTGAGATCAGACAGTGTGTAACCCGTGACCCAGTAAGATCAGACAGTGTGTAAACCGGGGCCCAGTGAGGTCAGACAGTGTGTAACCCGGGGGCCCAGTGAGATCCGGCAGTGTGTAACCCGGGGGCCGAGTGAGATCAGACAATGTGTAACCGGGAGGCCCAGTAAGATCAGACCTGTTGTAACCCAGGGGCCCAGTGAGATCAGACATTGTGTAACCCGGGGTCCCAGTGAGATCAGAAAATGTGTAACCCGTGGGTAGGCCCAGTGAAATCAGACAGTGTGTAATTGGTTGGCCCAATGAGATCAGACAGTGTATAACCGGGAGCCAAGCGAGATCAGCAATTGTGTAACTCGGGAACTCAGTAAGATAAGGCAGTGTGTAACTGGGAGGCCCAGTGAGATCAGACAGTGTGTAACCCGGGAACCAGTGAGATCAGACAGTGTGTAACCCGGGGGCCCAGTGAGATCAGACAGTGTGTAACGCGGGACCTAGTGAGATCAGACAGTGTGTAACCCGGGGGCCCATTGAGATCAGGTTGGGTGTAACACTGGGCCCCAGTAAATAAGACTGTGTGTAACCCGGGGGCCCAGTGGGATCAGACAGTGTGTAACAAGGCGGCCCAGTGAGATCATACAGTGTGTAACCCAAATGGGATCGGCCTTGTGAGTAAAGACAATGTGTATACCTTGGATCCAGAGAGATCAGACAGAGGGTAACCCAGCGACACAGTGAGATCCGACAGTGTTTAACCCTGGGGACTCAGTGAGATCCGACAGTGTGTAAAAACAGGGACCCAGTGAGATCAGACAATGTGTAACGCACGGAGGATGGGCCCAGTGAGATCATACAGTGTGCTACCCGGGGGCACAGTCAGATAATGCAGTGTGTTCATTCCTAGGGCCCAGTGGGATCAGACGATGTGTACCTGCAGGCCCAGTGACATCAGAAATTGTGTGTCCATGGGGCCCAGTATGATCAGACAGCGTGCAACCGGGACGCCCAGTGAGATCAGACAGTGTGTAACCCAGGGGCCAAGAGCGATCAAACAATGTGTATCCCGGGGACCCAGTGAGATCAGACAATGTGTAATCCGGGGGCCAAGTGAGATCAGACAGTGTGTAAACGGGAGGCCCAGTGAGATCAGAAAGTGTGTAACCCAGCGACCCAGTGAGAGCAGTCAGTGTGTAACCTGGGAGGCCAGTGAGATCCGGAAGTGTGTTTATTCCTAAGGCCCAGTGAGATCAGACGATGTATAACCCGTGGGCCCAGTGAGATCAGACAGAGTGTAACCGGGAGGCCCAGTGAGATTAGAAAGTGTGTAACCAGTGGGCACAGTGAGATCAGACATTGTGTAAACCCGGGTGGGACCGGTGAGATCAGACTGTGTGTAAACCGGGGGCCCAGTGAGATCAGACAGAGTGAAATCGGGAGGCCCAGTGAGATTAGAAAGTGTGTAACCAGGGTTCCCAGTGAGAGCAGACAGTGTGTAACCTGGAGGCCCAGTGAGATCAGAAAGTGTGTAACGCAGGGAGCCAGTGAGATCAGACAATATGTAAGCCGGGACCCCCGTGAGCTCAGAGAGTGTGTAACCCGAGTGCCCAGTGAGATGAGCCAGTGTGTAACCCAGGGGCACAGTGAGATCAGACAGTGTGTAACCCTGGGGCCCTGTGAGATCAGACAGTGTGCAATGCAGGGGCCGAGAGCGATCAACAAATGTTTAACCCGGGGGCACAGTAAGATCAGACAGTATGTAACCTGGGGGCCCAGTGAGATCAGACAGTGTGTAACCCGGAGCCTCATGGAGATCAGACGGTTGTAACCTGGGGGCCCAGTGAGATCAGACAGTGTGTAACCCGTGGGCCCAGTGAGATCAAACAGTGTGTAACCCGGGGGCCCAGTGAGATCAGACAGTTTGTAACCCGGGGGCCCAGTGAGATCAGACAGTGTGTAACCCGGGGGCCCAATGAGATCAGACAGTGAGTAACCCGGTGGCAAAGTGAGATCAGGCATATGTGTAACCCGGCGTCCAGTGAGATCAGGCAGTGTGTAACCCGGAGCCCAGTGAGATCAGGCTGAGTGTAACCCGGCGCCCAGTGAGATCAGAGAGCATGTAACCCGGGGATCCAGTGAGATCAGACAGTGTGTAACCCGGTGGCAAAGTGAGATCAGACAGTGTAAACCCGGGGGCATAGTGAGATCAGACAGTGTGTACCCCGCGGCCCCAGTGAGATCAGACAGTGTAACCCGGGGGCTCATTTAGGTCAGACAGTGTGTAACCCGGGGGCCCAGTGTGATCAGACAGTGTGCAATCCAGTGGCCCAGTGAGATCGGTCCATTTCTAACCCACGTGGGATGGGCCAAGTTAGATATGACAGTGTGATACCAGGTAGCGCAGTGAGATTAGATAGTGTGTAACCCGAGAGCCCAGTGAGATAAGAGAGTGTGAAACCCGGGGGTGGACACAGTGAAACCAGACATTTTGTAACCCGGGGGCCCAGTGAGATGAGACAGTGTGCAACCCGGGGGCCCAGTGAGAACAGACTATGTTTTTCCCAGATCACTGTCTGATATCACATTGTCCCCAGGGTTACAAACGTTCTGTTCTCACTGGGCCCCTGGGTTCCACACTGTCTCATCTCACTGGGCCGCGGTTTACACACTGGATGCAGTGAGATCAGGCATTGTGTAAACTGGCGCGCAGTGAGATCAGACAACGTGCAACCCAGGGGCCCAGTGAGGACAGGCTGAGTGTAACCCAGCGGCCGAGTGAGATCAGAAAGTGTGCAACCCGGGTGCCCAGTGACAACAGAAAGTGTTTAACCAGGGGCAGCAGTGAGATCAGACTCTGTGTAACCCGGCGGCACATTGAGATCAGACAGTGTATAAGCCGGGGGCATAGTGAGATCAGACAGTGTGTAACCCGCGGCCCCAGTGAGATCAGACAGTGTGTAACCCGCGGGCTCATTTAGGTCAGACAGTGTGTAACCCGGAGGCCCAGTGAGATCAGACAGTGCATAATTTGCGGAGGTTGGGCCCAGTGAGATAGGACGGTGTGTAACTCGGGGGCCCAGTGAGATCAGGCTGAGTGTAACCCGTGGGCCCTGTGAGATCAGACAGTGTGTAACGCAGGAGACGAGGGCGATCAAACAATGTGTCACCCGGGGGCACAGTGAGATCAGACAGTGTGTAACCCCGGGGCACAGTGAGATCAGTCAGTATGTAACCTGGGGCCCTGTGAGATCAGGATGAGTGTAACCCTGGGCCCCAGTGAGATCAGACTGTGTGTAACCCGCGGGGCCCAGTGAGATGAGACAGTGTAACCCGGGGGCTCATTTAGGTCAGACAGTGTGTAACCCGGGGGCCCAGTGAGATCAGACAGTGTGTAATCCAGTGGCCCAGTGAGATCGGTCCATTTCTAACCCACGTGGGATGGGCCAAGCTAGATATGACAGTGTGATACCAGGTAGCGCAGTGAGATTAGATTGTGTGTAACCCGAGAGTCCAGTGAGATAAGAGAGTGTGTAACCCGGGGGTGGACAGAGTGAAACCAGACATTTTGTAACCCGGGGGCCCAGTGAGATGAGACAGTGTGCAACCCGGGGGCCCAGTGTGAACAGACTTTGTTTTTCCCAGATCACTGTCTGATATCACATTGTCCCCAGGGTTACAAACGTTCTGTTCTCACTGGGCCCCTGGGTTCCACACTGTCTCATCTCACTGGGCCACGGTTTACACACTGGACGCAGTGAGATCAGGCATTGTGTAAACTGGCGCGCAGTGAGATCAGACAACTTGCAACCCAGGGGCCCAGTGAGGACAGGCTGAGGGTAACCCAGCGGCCGAGTGAGATCAGAAAGTGTGTAACCCGGGTGCCCATTGACAACAGAAAGTGTTTAACCAGGGGCAGCAGTAAGATCAGACTCTGTGTAACCCGGCGGCACAGTGAGATCAGACAGTGTGTAACCCGCGGCCCCAGTGAGATCAGACAGTGTGTAACCCGGGGGCTCATTTAGGTCAGACAGTGTGTAACCCGGAGGCCCAGTGAGATCAGACAGTGCATAATTTGCGGAGGTTGGGCCCAGTGAGATAAGACGGTGTGTAACCCGGGGGCACAGTGAGATCAGACAGTGTGTAACACTGGAGGCCCAGTGAGATCAGGCTGAGTGTAACTCGGGGGCCCAGTGAGATCAGGCTGAGTGTAACCCGTGGGCCCTGTGAGACCAGACAATGTGTAACGCAGGGGACGAGGGCGATCAAACAATGTGTCACCCGGGGGCACAGTGAGATCAGACAGTGTGTAACCCGGGGGCACAGTGAGATCAGTCAGTATGTAACCTGGGGGCCCAGTGAGATCAGAGAGTGTGCAACCCGGGGACGCATTTACGTCAGACAGTGGGTAACCCGGAGTCTCATTGATTCAGACGGTTGTAACCCGGGGGTCCAGTGAGATCAGACAGTGTGTAACCCGCGTGGGATAGGCCAAGTGAGATCTGACATTATGTAACCCGGGAGGCCCAGTGAGATCAGACCGGTTGCAACCCAGGGGCCCAGTGAGTTCAGACTGTGTGTAACCCGGGGGCCCAGTGAGTTAAGGCAGTGTGTAACCCGTGACCCAGTAAGATCAGACAGTGTGTAACCTGGTGGCTCAGTGAGATCAGACAGTGCGTATGCCGGGACCCGGTGAGATCAGACAGTGTGTAAGCCGGGGGCCCAGTGAGATCAGGATGAGTGTAACCCTGGGCCCCAGTCAGATCAGACTGTGTGTAACCCGCGGGGCCCAATGAGATCAGACAGTGAGTAACCAGGTGGCAATGTGAGATCGGGCATGTGTGTAACCCGGCGCCCAGTGAGATCAGGCAGTGTTTAACCCGGCGCCCAGTGAGATAAGACAGTGTGTAAACCGGGGACCCAGTGAGATCAGACAGTGTGTAACCCGGGGGCACAGTGAGATCAGACAGTGTGTAACCCGGGTGCACAGTGAGATCAGACAGTGTGTAACTCGGGTGCAGAGTGAGATCAGACAGTGTGTAACCCGGGGGCCCAATGAGATCAGACAGTGAGTAACCCGGGGGCCCAGTGATATCGGACCATGTCTAACCCGCGTGGGATGGGCCAAGTGAGATCTGACAGTGTGATACCAGGTAGCGCAGTCAGATTAGATAGTGTTTAACCTGAGAGCGGAATGAGATCTGAAACTGTGTAAACCGGGATCCTGTGAGATCAGACAATGTGTAATCCGGGGGCCCAGTGAGATTAGACAGTGTGTAACCAGGGGGCCCAGTGAGATTAGAGAGTGTACAACTCAGGGGCCCAGTGAGATAAGAGAGTCTGTAACCCGGGGTTGGAAACAGTGAGACCAGACACAATGTAACCCGGGGGCCCAGTGAGATGAGACAGTGTGCAACCCGGGGGCTCAGTGAGAACAGACAGTGTTTCACCCAGATCACTGTCTGATCTCACTGGGCCACGGTTTGCAAACTGAACGCAGTGAGATCAGACAATGTGTAACCCAGGGGTCCAGTGAGAACAGGCTGAGTGTAACCCAGCGGCCGAGTGAGATCAGAAAGTGTGTAACACGGGGGCCCAGTCATAACAGACAGTGTTTACCCCGGGGCAGCAGTGAGATCAGACAGTGTGTAACCCGGGGGCACAGTGAAATCAGACAGTGTGTAACACTGGAGGCACAGTTAGATCAGACTGTGTGTAACCCGCGGGGCCCAATGAGATCAGACAGTGAATAACCAGCTGGCAATGTGAGATCGGGCATGTGTGTAACCCGGCGCCCAGTGAGATCAGGCAGTGTGTAACCCGGCGCCCAGGGAGATAAGACAGTGTGTAAACCGGGGACCCAGTGAGATCAGATAGTGTGTAACCCGGGGGCACAGTGAGATCAGACAGTGTGTAACCCGGGTGCACAGTGAGATCAGACAGTGTGTAACCCGGATGCAGAGTGAGATCAGACAGTGTGTAACCCGGGGGCCCAATGAGATAAGACAGTGAGTAAACCGGGGGCCCAGTGAGATCGGACCATGTCTAACCCGCGTGGGATGGGCCAAGTGAGATCTGACAGTGTGATACCAGGTAGCGCAGTCAGATTATATAGTGTTTAACCTGAGAGCGGAATGAGATCTGAAACTGTGTAAACCGGGATCCTGTGAGATCAGACAATGTGTAATCCGGGGGCCCAGTGTTATTAGACAGTGTGTAACCAGGGGGCCCAGTGAGATTATACAGTGTACAACTCAGGGGCCCAGTGAGATAAGAGAGTGTGTAACCCGGGGTTGGACACAGTGAGACCAGAAACTATGTAACCCGGGGGCCCAGTGAGATGAGACAGTGTGCAACCCGGGGGCTCAGTGAGAACAGACAGTGTTTCACCCAGATCACTGTCTGGTCTCACTGGGCCACGGTTTGCAAACTGAACGCAGTGAGATCAGACAATGTGTAACCCAGGGGTCCAGTGAGAACAGGCTGAGTGTAACCGAGCGGCCGAGTGAGATCAGAAAGTGTGTAACACGGGGGCCCAGTCTTAACAGACAGTGTTTACCCCGGGGCAGCAGTGAGATCAGACAGTGTGTAACCCGGGGGCACAGTGAAATCAGACAGTGTGTAACCTGGGAGGGCAGTGAGATGAGACAGTGCGTAACTCGGGGGGCCCAATGAGATCAAACAGTGAGTAACCCGGTGGCAAAGTGAGATCAGGCATGTGTGTAACCCGGCGCTCAGTGAGATCAGGCAGTGTGTAACCCGGCGCCCAGTGAGATCAGGCTAAGTGTAACCCGGTGCCCAGTGAGATCAGACAGTGTGTAACCTGGGGACCCAGTGAGAACAGACAGTCTGTAACCCGGGGGCACAGTGAGATCTGACAGTTTGTAACCCGGGGGCTCATTTAGGTCAGAAAGTGTGTAACCCGGGGGCCCAGTGAGATCAGACAGTGCGTAATTCACGGAGGATGGGCCCAGTGAGATAAGACAGTGTGTAACCCGGGGGCACAGTGCAATCGGACAGTGTATCACCCTGTGGCCCAGTGAGATCAGTCAGTTTGTAACCCGGGGGACCAGTGAGATCAGAGAGTGTGTAATCCAGTGGCCCAGTGAGATCGGACCATGTCTAACCCGCGTGGGATGGGCCAAGTGAGATCTGACAGTGTGATACCAGGTAGCACAGTGAGATTAGATATTGTGTAACCCGAGAGTCCAGTGAGATAAGAGAGTGTGTAACCCGGGGGTGGACAGAGAGAGACCAGACACTTTGTAACACGGGGGCCCAGTGAGATGAGACAGTGTGCAACCCGGGGGCCCAGTGAGATCAGACAGTGTCTTACCCAGATCACTGTCCGATATCAAATTGTCCCCCGGGTTACAAACGTTCTGTTCTCACTGGGCCCCTGGGTTCCACACTGTCTGATCTCACTGGGCCATGGTTTACACACTGGACGCAGTGAGATCAGGCATTGTTTAAACTGGCGTGCAGTGAGATCAGACAAAGTGTAACCCAGGGGCCCCGTGAGAACAGGCTGAGTGTAACCCAGCGGCCGAGTGAGATCAGAAAGTGTGTAACCCGGGGGCCCAGTGACAATAGAAAGTATTTAACGCGGGGCAGCTGTGAGATCAGACTGTGTGTAACCCGGGGGCACAGTGATATCAGACAGTGTGTAACACTGGAGGCCCAGTGAGATCAGACATTGTGTAACCCGCGGCCCCAATGAGTTCAGACAGTGTGTAACCCGGGGGCTCATTTAGGTCAGACCGTGTGTAATCCTGGAGGCCCAGTGAGATCAGACAGTGTGTAACCCGCGGCCCCAGTGAGATCAGACAGTGTGTAACCCGGGGGCTCATTTAGGTCAGACAGTGTGTAACCCGTGGGGCCCAATGAGATCAGACAGTGAGTAACCCGGTGGCAAAGTGAGATCAGGCATGTGTGTAACCCGGCGCCCAGTGAGATCAGGCAGTGTGTAACCCGGCGCCCAGTGAGATCAGACAGTGTGTACCGGGGGCTCATTTTGGTCAGACAGTTTGTAACCCGTGGGGCCCAATGAGATCAGACAGTGTGTAATCCAATGGCAAAGTGAGATCAGGCAGTGTGTAACCCGGCGCCCAGTGAGATCAGGCTAAGTGTAACCCGGTGCCCAGTGAGATCAGACAGTGTGTAACCTGGGGACCCAGTGAGATCAGACAGTCTGTAACCCGGGGGCACAGTGAGATCTGACAGTTTGTAACCCGGGGGCTCATTTAGGTCAGAAAGTGTGTAACCCGGGGGCCCAGTGAGATCAGACAGTGCGTAATTCGCGGAGGATGGGCCCAGTGAGATAAGACAGTGTGTAACCCAGGGGCACAGTGCAATCGGACAGTGTATCACCCTGTGGCCCAGTGAGATCAGTCAGTTTGTAACCCGGGGGACCAGTGAGATCAGAGAGTGTGTAATCCAGTGGCCCAGTGAGATCGGACCATGTCTAACCCGCGTGGGATGGGCCAAGTGAGATCTGACAGTGTGATCCCAGGTAGCACAGTGAGATTAGATATTGTGTAACCCGAGAGTCCAGTGAGATAAGAGAGTGTGTAACCCGGGGGTGGACAGAGAGAGACCAGACACTTTGTAACACGGGGGCCCAGTGAGATGAGACAGTGTGCAACCCGGGGGCCCAGTGAGATCAGACAGTGTCTTACCCAGATCACTGTCCGATATCAAATTGTCCCCCGGGTTACAAACGTTCTGTTCTCACTGGGCCCCTGGATTCCACATGTCTGATCTCACTGGGCCATGGTTTACACACTGGACGCAGTGAGATCAGGCATTGTTTAAACTGGCGTGCAGTGAGATCAGACAACGTGTAACCCAGGGGCCCCGTGAGAACAGGCTGAGTGTAACCCAGCGGCCGAGTGAGATCAGAAAGTGTGTAACCCGGGGGCCCAGTGACAATAGAAAGTATTTAACGCGGGGCAGCTGTGAGATCAGACTGTGTGTAACCCGGGGGCACAGTGATATCAGACAGTGTGTAACACTGGAGGCCCAGTGAGATCAGACATTGTGTAACCCGCGGCCCCAGTGAGTTCAGACAGTGTGTAACCCGGGGGCTCATTTAGGTCAGACCGTGTGTAATCCTGGAGGCCCAGTGAGATCAGACAGTGTGTAACCCGCGGCCCCAGTGAGATCAGACAGTGTGTAACCCGGGGGCTCATTTAGGTCAGACAGTGTGTAACCCGTGGGGCCCAATGAGATCAGACAGTGAGTAACCCGGTGGCAAAGTGAGATCAGGCATGTGTGTAACCCGGCGCCCAGTGAGATCAGGCAGTGTGTTACCCGGCGCCCAGTGAGATCAGACAGTGTGTACCGGGGGCTCATTTTGGTCAGACAGTTTGTAACCCGTGGGGCCCAATGAGATCAGACAGTGTGTAATCCAATGGCAAAGTGAGATCAGGCATGTGTGTAACCCGGCGCCCAGTGAGATCAGGCAGTGTGGAACCCGGCGCCTAGTGAGATCATGCTGAGTGCAACCCGGCGCCTAGTGAGATCCGACAGTGTGTAACTTGGGGACCCAGTGAGAGCAGACAGTGTGTAACCCGGGGGTACAGTGAGATCAGACAGTGTCTAACCCGGGGGCACAGTGAGATCAGACAGTTGTAACCCGGGGGCATAGTGAGATCAGACAATGTGCAACCCGCGGTCCCAGTGAGATCAGACAGTGTGTAACCCGTGACCCAGTAAGATCAGACAGTGTGTAACCCGGGGCCCAGTGAGGTCAGACAGTGTGTAACCCGGGGGCCCAGTGAGATCAGACAGTCTGTAACCCGGGGGCCCAGTGAGATCAGACAATGTGTAACCGGGAGGCCCAGTAAGATCAGACCGGTTGTAACCCAGGGGCCCAGTGAGATCAGACAGTTTGTAACCCGGGGTCCCATTGAGATAAGACAGTGTATTACCCGTGACCCAGTGAGATCAGACAGTGTGTAACCCGGGGGCCCAGTGAGATCAGACAGTGTGTAACACGCGGGCCCAGTGAGATCAGACAATGTGTAACCGGGAGGCCCAGTGAGATCAGACCGGTTGTATCCTAGGGGCCCAGTGAGATCAGACAGTGTGTAACCCGGGGTCCCAGTGAGATCAGACAATGTGTAACCCGTGGGTAGGCCAAGTGAATTCAGACAGTGTGTAATTGGTTGGCCCAATGAGATCAGACAGTGTGTAACCGGGAGGCAAGCGAGATCTGCAAGTGTGTAACCCGGGAACTCAGTGAGATTAGGCAGTGTGTAACCGGGAGGCCCAGTGAGATCAGACCGGTTGTAACCCAGGGGCCCAGTGAGATCAGACAGTGTGTAACACGGGGTCCCAGTGAGATAAGACAGTGTGTAATCCGTGACCCAGTAAGATCAGACAGTGTGTAACCAGGGACCCAGTGAGATCAGACAGTGTGTAACCCGGGGGCCCAGTGAGATCAGACAGTGTGTAACCCGGGACCCAGTGAGATCAGACAGTGTGTAACCCGGGGGCCCAGTGAGATCAGGCTGGGTGTAACCCTGGGCCCCAGTAAGATAAGACTGTGTGTAACCCGGGGGCCCAGTGGGATCATACAGTGTGTAACAAGGGGTCCCAGTGAGATCATACAGTGTGTAACCCAAATGGAATCGGCCTTGTGAGTACAGACAATGTGTATACCGCGGACCCAGAGAGATCAGACAGTATGTAACCCAGCGACCCAGTGAGATCCGACAGTGTTTAACACTGGGGACTCAGTGAGATCAGACAGTGTGTAAAAACGGGGACCCAGTGAGATCAGAGAGTGTGTAACCCGCGGTGGATGGGCCCAGTGAGATCAGACAGTGTGTAACCCGGGGGCCCAGTGAGAGCAGACAGTGTGTAACCCGGCGGCCCAGTGAGATCAGAAAGTGTGCAACACAGGGGCCCAGTGCAATCAGACAGTATGTAACACGGGTGCCCAGTAAGATCAGACAGTGAGTAACCCGAGAGCCCAGTGAGATAATACAGTTTGTAACCATGGGGCCCATTGCGATCAGACAGTGTGTAACCTGGAGGCCCAGTGAGATCAGACCGTGTGTCACCCGGGCGCCCAGTGAGATCCGACAGTGTATAACTCAGGGACCAGTGAGATAAGAGAGTGTGTAAACCGGGGGCCCAGTGAGCTCAGGCAGTGTGTAACCCAGTGCACAGTGAGATCAAACAGGTTGTAACCCTGGGGCCCAGTGAGATCAGACATGGTGTTAACCGCGGCTCAGTGGGATCAGACCGTGTTTTACCCAGGTGGGATGGGCCCTGTGAGAACAGACAGTTTGTAACACGGGTGCCCAGTGTGATCAGACAATGTGTAACCCAGGGGAACAGTGAGATCAGAAAGTGTGTAATCCGGGATCTCAATGAGATGAGAAATTGTGCAACCCGGGTGTGGGCCCAGTGAGATCAGACAGTGTGTAACCCTGGGGGCCAGTGAGTTCTGAAAGTGTGTAACCCGGGTGCACAGTTAGATCAGCCAGTGTCTCACCCGGGGGCCCAGTGGGATCAGACAGTGTCTCACCCGGGGTCCCAGTGAGATCAGAAAGTGTGTAACAAGGGGGCCCAGTGAGATCGTACAGTGTGTAACCGAAATGGGATCGGTCTTGTGAGGACAGACAATGTGTATACCAGGGACGCAGAGAGATCAGACAGTGTTTAACCCAGCGACCCAGTGAGATCCGACAGTGTGCAACCCTTTGGGCTCAGTGAGATCAGACAGTATGTAAAAACGGGTGCCCAGTGAGGACAGACAGTGTGTCACCCGGGTGGGCCCAGTGTGATCAGACAGTGTGTAACCCCGGGGCCCAGAATGTTCAGACAATGTGTAACCCTGGGGCACAGTGAGATCAGACAGTTTGTAACACGGGGACCCAGTGAGATCAGAAAGTGTGTAACCCGCGGAGGATGGGCCCAGTGAGATCAGACAGTGTGTTACCCGGGGGCACAGTGAGATCAGGCAGTGTGTTTATTCCTAAGGCCCAGTGAAATCAGACGATGTAAAACCCGTGGGCCCAGTGAGATCAGACAGAGTGTAACCGGGAGGCCCAGTGAGATTAGAAAGAGTGTAACCAGTGGGCACAGTGAGATCAGACATTGTGTAAACCCGGGTGGGACCGGTGAGATCACACAGTGTGTAAACCTGTGGCCCAGTGTTATCAGACAGTGTGTAAACCGGGGGCCCAGTGAGATCAGACAGAGTGAAACCGGGAGGCCCAGTGTGATTAGAAAGTGTGTAACCAGGGTTCCCAGTGAGATCAGACATTGTGTTAAGCCGGGTGGGACCGGTGAAATCAGACAGCGTGTAACCGGGAGGCCCAGTGAGATCAGAAAGTGTGTAACCCAGGGGCCCAGTGAGAGCAGACAGTGTGTAACCTGGAGGCCCAGTGAGATCAGAAAGTGTGTAACCCAGGGAGCCAGTGAGATCAGACAGTATGTAAGCCGGGACCCCAGTGAGCTGAGAGAGTGTGTAACCCGAGTGCCCAGTGAGATGAGCCAGTGTGTAACCCGGGGGCACAGTGAGATCAGACAGTGTGTAACACTGGAGGCACAGTGAGATCAGGCTGAGTGTAACTCGGGAGCCCAGTGAGATCAGTCTGAGTGTAACCCTGGGGCCCTGTGAGATCAGACAGTGTGTAATGCAGGGGCCGAGAGCGATCAACAAATGTGTAACCCGGGGGCACAGTAAGATCAGACAGTATGTAACCTGGGGGTCCAGTGAGATCAGACAGTGTGTAACCCGGAGCCTCATGGAGATCAGACGGTTGTAACCTGGGGGCCCAGTGAGATCAGACAGTGTGTAACCCGGGGGCCAAGTGAGATCAAGCAGTGTGTAACCCGGGGGCCCAGTGAGATCAGACAGTTTGTAACCCGGGGGCCCAGTGAGATCAGACAGTGTGTAACCCGGGGGCCCAATGAGATCAGACAGTGAGTAACCCGGTGGCAAAGTGAGATCAGGCATATGTGTAACCCGGCGTCCAGTGAGATCAGGCAGTGTGTAACCCGGCGCCCAGTGAGATCAGGCTGAGTGTAACCCGGCGCCCAGTGAGATCAGAGAGCGTGTAACCCGGGGACCCAGTGAGATCAGACAGTGTGTAACCCGGTGGCACAGTGAGATCAGACAGTGTATAAGCCGGGGGCATAGTGAGATCAGACAGTGTGTAACCCGCGGCCCCAGTGAGATCAGACATTGTGTAACCCGCGGGCTCATTTAGGTCAGACAGTGTGTAACCCGGAGGCCCAGTGAGATCAGACATGGTGTTAACCGCGGCTCAGTGGGATCAGACCGTGTTTTACCCAGGTGCGTTGGGCCCTGTGAGAACAGACAGTTTGTAACACGGGTGCCCAGTGTGATCAGACAATGTGTAACCCAGGGGAACAGTGAGATCAGAAAGTGTGTAATCCGGGAGCTCAATGAGATGAGAAATTGTGCAACCCGGGTGTGGGCCCAGTGAGATCAGACAGTGTGTAACCCTGGGGGCCAGTGAGTTCTGAAAGTGTGTAACCCGGGTGCCCAGTTAGATCAGCCAGTGTCTCACCCGGGGGCCCAGTGGGATCAGACAGTGTCTCACCCGGGGTCCCAGTGAGAACAGAAAGTGTGTAACAAGGGGGCCCAGTGAGATCATACAGTGTGCAACCGAAATGGGATCGGCCTTGTGAGGACAGACAATGTGTATACCAGGGACGCAGAGAGATCAGACAGTGTTTAACCCAGCGAACCAGTGAGATCCGACAGTGTGCAACCCTGGGGGCTCAGTGAGATCAGACAGAATGTAAAAACGGGTGCCCAGTGAGGACAGACAGTGTGTCACCCGGGTGGGCCCAGTGTGATCAGACAGTGTGTAACCCCGGGGCCCAGAATGTTCAGACAATGTGTAACCCTGGGGCACAGTGAGATCAGACAGTTTGTAACACGGGGACCCAGTGAGATCAGAAAGTGTGTAACCCGCGGAGGATGGGCCCAGTGAGATCAGACAGTGTGTTACCCGGGGGCACAGTGAGATCAGGCAGTGTGTTTATTCCTAAGGCCCAGTGAAATCAGACGATGTAAAACCCGTGGGCCCAGTGAGATCAGACAGAGTGTAACCGGGAGGCCCAGTGAGATTAGAAAGTGTGTAACCAGTGGGCACAGTGAGATCAGACATTGTGTAAACCCGGGTGGGACCGGTGAGATCAGACAGTGTGTAAACCTGGGGCCCAGTGTGATCAGACAGTGTGTAAACCGGGGGCCCAGTGAGATCAGACAGAGTGAAACCGGGAGGCCCAGTGAGATTAGAAAGTGTGTAACCAGGGTTCCCAGTGAGATCAGACATTGTGTAAAGCCGGGTGGGACCGGTGAAATCAGACAGCGTGTAACCGGGAGGCCCAGTGAGATCAGAAAGTGTGTAACCCAGGGGCCCAATGAGAGCAGACAGTGTGTAACCTGGAGGCCCAGTGAGATCAGAAAGTGTGTAACCCAGGGAGCCAGTGAGATCAGACAGTATGTAAGCCGGGACCCCAGTGAGCTCAGAGAGTGTGTAACCCGAGTGCCCAGTGAGATGAGCCAGTGTGTAACCCGGGGGCACAGTGAGATCAGACAGTGTGTAACACTGGAGGCACAGTGAGATCAGGCTGAGTGTAACTCGGGGGCCCAGTGAGATCAGTCTGAGTGTAACCCTGGGGCCCTGTGAGATCAGATAGTGTGTAATGCAGGGGCCGAGAGCGATCAACAAATGTGTAACCCGGGGGCACAGTAAGATCAGACAGTCCGTAACCTGGGGGCCCAGTGAGATCAGACAGTGTGTAACCCGGAGCCTCATGGAGATCAGACGGTTGTAACCTGGGGGCCCAGTGAGATCAGACAGTGTGTAACCCGGGGGCCCAGTGAGATCAGACAGTTTGTAACCCGGGGGCCCAGTGAGATCAGACAGTGTGTAACCCGGGGGCCCAATGAGATCAGACAGTGAGTAACCCGGTGGCAAAGTGAGATCAGGCATATGTGTAACCCGGCGTCCAGTGAGATCAGAGAGCGTGTAACCCGGGGACCCAGTGAGATCAGACAGTGTGTAACCCGGTGGCACAGTGAGATCAGACAGTGTATAAGCCGGGGGCATAGTGAGATCAGACAGTGTGTAACCCGCGGCCCCAGAGAGATCAGACAGTGTGTAACCCGCGGGCTCATTTAGGTCAGACAGTGTGTAACCCGGAGGCCCAGTGAGATCAGACAGTGCATAATTTGCGGAGGTTGGGCCCAGTGAGATAGGACGGTGTGTTACCCGGGGGCACAGTGAGATCAGACAGTGTATAACACTGGTGGCCCAGTGAGATCAGGCTGAGTGTAACTCGGGGGCCCAGTGAGATCAGGCTGAGTGTAACCCGTGGGCCCTGTGAGATCAGAAAGTGTGTAACGCAGGGGACGAGGGCGATCAAACAATGTGTCACACGGGGGCACAGTGAGATCAGACAGTGTGTAACCCGGGGGCACAGTGAGATCAGTCAGTATGTAACCTGGGGGCCCAGTGAGATCAGGATGAGTGTAACCCTGGGCCCCAGTTAGATCAGACTGTGTGTAACCCGCGGGGCCCAGTGAGATCAGACAGTGTAACCCGGGGGCTCATTTAGGTCAGACAGTGTATAACCCGGGGGCCCAGTGAGATCGGACAGTGTGTAATCCAGTGGCCCAGTGAGATCGGTCCATTTCTAACCCACGTGGGATGGGCCAAGTTAGATATGACAGTGAGATACCAGGTAGCGCAGTGAGAGTAGATAGTGTGTAACCCGAGAGTCCAGTGAGATAAGAGATTGTGTAACCCGGGGGTGGACAGAGTGAAACCAGACATTTTGTAACCCGTGGGCCCAGTGAGATGAGACAGTGTGCAACCCGGGGGCCCAGTGAGAACAGACTTTGTTTTTCCCAGATCACTGTCTGATATCACATTGTCCCCAGGGTTACACACGTTCTGTTCTCACTGGGCCCCTGGGTTCCAGACTGTCTCATCTCACTGGGCCACGGTTTACACACTGGACGCAGTGAGATCAGGCATTGTGTAAACTGGCGTGCAGTGAGATCAGACAACGTGCAACCCAGGGGCCCAGTGAGGGCAGGCTGAGTGTAACCCAGCGGCCTAGTGAGATCAGAAAGTGTGTAACCCGGGTGCCCAGTGACAACAGAAAGTCTTTAACCAGAGGCAGCAGTGAGATCAGACTCTGTGTAACCCGGCGGCACAGTGAGATCAGACATTGTATAAGCCGGGGGCATAGTGAGATCAGACAGTGTGTAACCCGGAGGCCCAGTGAGATCAGACAGTGCATAATTTGCGGAGGTTGGGCCCAGTGAGATAAGACGGTGTGTAACCCGGGGGCACAGTGAGATCAGACAGTGTGTAACACTGGAGGCCCAGTGAGATCAGGCTGAGTGTAACTCGGGGGCCCAGTGAGATCAGGCTGAGTGTAACCCGTGGACCCTGTGAGATCAGACAATGTGTAACGCAGGGGACGAGGGCGATCAAACAATGTGTCACCCGGGGGCACAGTGAGATCAGACAGTGTGTAACCCGGGGGCACAGTGAGATCAGTCAGTATGTAACCTGGGGGCCCAGTGAGATCAGACAGTGTGCAACCCGGGGACGCTTTACGTCAGACAGTAGGTAACCCGGAGTCTCATTGATTCAGACGGTTGTAACCCGGGGGTCCAGTGACATCAGATAGTGTGTAACCCGCGTCGGATAGGCCAAGTGAGATCTGACATTATGTAACCCGGGGGCCCAGTAAGATCAGACAGTGTGTAACCTGGGGGCCCAGTGAGTTTGACATTATGTAACCCGGGGGCCCAGTGAGACCAGACAGTGTGTAACACGGGGGCCCATTGAGATCAGACAATGTGCAACCGGGAGGCCCAATGAGATCAGACCGGTTGCAACCCAGGGGCCCAGTGAGATCAGACAGTGTGTAACCCGGGGTCCCAGTGAGTTAAGGCAGTGTGTAACCCGTGACCCAGTGAGATCAGACAGTGTGTAACCCGGGACCCAGTGAGATCAGACAGTGTGTAACCTGGTGGCTCAGTGAGATCAGACAGTGTGTAAGCCGGGACCCGGTGAGATCAGACAGTGTGTAACCCGGGGGCCCAGTGAGATCAGGATGAGTGTAACCCTGGGCTCCAGTTAGATCAGACTGTGTGTAACCCGCGGGGCCCAGTGAGATCAGACAGTGAGTAACCAGGTGGCAATGTGAGATCGGGCATGTGTGTAACCCGGCGCCCAGTGAGATCAGGCAGTGTGTAACCCGGGGGCACAGTGAGATGAGACAGTGTGTAACCCGGGTGCACAGTGAGATCAGACAGTGTGTAACCCGGGTGCAGAGTGAGATCAGACAGTGTGTAACCCGCGGCCCAGTGAGATCAGACAGTGTGTAACCCGGGGGCTCATTTAGGTCAGACAGTGTGTAACCCGGGGCCCCATTGATTTCAGACAGTGCGTAATTCGCGGAGGATGGGCCCAGTGAGATAAGACGGTGTGTAACCCGGGGGCACAGTGCAATCGGACAGTGTTTCACCCTGGGGCCCAGTGAGATCAGTCAGTGTGTAAACCGGGGGCCCAGTGAGATCAGACAGTGTGTAATCCAGTGGCCCAGTGAGATCGGACCATGTCTAACCCGCGTGGGATGGGCCAAGTGTGATACCAGGTAGCGCAGTCAGATTAGATAGTGTTTAACCCGAGAGCGGAATGAGATCTGAAACTGTGTAAACCGGGATCCTGTGAGATCAGACAATGTGTAATCCGGGGGCCCAGTGAGATTAGACAGTGTGTAACCCGGGGGCCCAGTGAGATTAGACAGTGTACAACTCAGGGGCCCAGTGAGATAAGAGAGTGTGTAACCCGGGGGTGGACACAGTGAGACCAGACACTATGTAACCCGGGGGCCCAGTGAGATGAGACAGTGTGCAACCCGGGGGCTCAGTGAGAACAGTGTTTCACCCAGATCACTGTCTGATCTCACTGGGCCACGGTTTGCACACTGAACGCAGTGAGATCAGACAATGTGTAAACCAGGGGTCCAGTGAGAACAGGCTGAGTGTAACCCAGCGGCCGAGTGAGATCAGAAAGTGTGTAACACGGGGGCCCAGTGACAACAGACAGTGTTTAACCCGGGGCAGCAGTGAGATCAGACAGTGTGTAACCCGGGGGCACAATGAAATCAGACAGTGTGTAACACTGGAGGCATAGTGAGATCAGGCTGAGTGTAACTCGGGGGCCCAGTGAGATCAGGCTGAGTGTAAACCGGGTGCCCTGTGAGATCAGACAGCGTGTAACGCGGGGGCCGTGAGCGATCAAACAATGTGTAACCCTGGGGCACAGTGAGATCAGACAGTATGTAACCTAGGGGCCCAGTGAGATCAGACAGTGTGTAACCCGGGGGCTCATTTAGGTCAGACAGTGTCTAACCCGTGGGGCCCAATGAGATCTGACAGTGAGTAACCCGGTGGCAAAGTGAGATCAGGCATGTGTGTAACCCGGCGCCCAGTGAGATCAGGCAGTGTGTAACCCGGCGCCCAGTGAGATCATACAGTGTGTATCCCGGGGGCTGATTTTGGTCAGACAGTGTGTAACCCGTGGGGCCCAATGAGATCAGACAGTGAGTAACCCGGTGGCAAAGTGAGATCAGGCATGTGTGTAAGCCGGCGCCCAGTGAGATCAGGCAGTGTGGAACCCGGCGCCCAGTGAGATCAGGCTGAGTGTAACCCTGCGCCTAGTGAGATCCGACAGTGTTTAACCCGGTGAGCCAGTGAGAGCAGACAGTGTGTAACCCGGGGGCACAGTGAGATCAGACAGTGTATAACCCGGGGGCACAGTGAGATCAGACAGTTGTAACCCGGGGGCATAGTGAGATCAGACAATGTGTAACCCGCGGTCCCAGTGAGATCAGACAGTGTGTAACCCGGGGGCTCATTTAGCTCAGACAGTGTGTAACCCGGGGATCAAGTGAGATCAGACAGTGTGTAACTGGGAGGCCCAGTGTGATCAGACAATGTGTAACCGGAAGGCCCAGTGAGATCAGACAGTGTGTAACCCGGGAGCCCAGTGAGATCAGACAGTGTGTAACCCGGGGGCCATGTGAGGTCAGACAGTGTGTAACCCGGGGGCCCAGTGAGATCAGACAATGTGTAACCGGGAGGCCCAGTGAGAACAGACCGGTTGTAATCCAGGGGTCCAGTGAGATCAGACAGTGTGTAACCCGGGGTCCCAGTAAGATAAGACATTATGTAAACCGTGACCCAGTGAGACCAGACAGTGTGTGACCCGTGACCCAGTGAGATCAGACAGTGTGTAACCCGGGGGCCCAGTGAGATCAGACAGTGTGTAACCCGGGGGCCCAGTGAGATCAGTCAATGTGTAACCGGGAGGCCCAGTGAGATCAGACCGGTTGTAAACCAGGGGCCCAGTGAGATCAGACAGTGTGTAACCCGGGGTTCCAGTGAGGTAAGACAGTGTGTAACCCGTGCCCAGTGAGATCAGACAGTGTGTAACCCGGGGGCCCAGTCAGTTCAGACAGTGTGTAACCCGGGTCCCAGTGAGATAAGACAGTGTGTAACCCGTGACCCAGTAAGATCAGACAGTGTGTAACCCGGGGACCAGTGAGGTCAGACAGTGTGTAACCCGGGGGCCCAGTGAGATCAGACAGTGTGTAACCCGGGGGCCCAGTGAGATCAGACAATGTGTAATCGGGAGGCCCAGTAAAATCAGACCGGTTGTAACCCAGGGGCCCAGTGAGATCAGACAGTGTGTAACCCGGGGTCCCAGTGAGATTAGACAGTGTGTAACCCGTGAACCAGTGAGATCAGACAGTGTGTAACCCGGGGGCCCAGTGAGATCAGACAGTGTGTAAGCCGGGGGCCCAGTGAGATCAGACAATGTGTAACCGGGAGGCCCAGTGAGATCAGACCGGTTGTATCCCAGGGGCCCAGTGAGATCAGACAGTGTTTAACCCGGGGTCCCAGTGAGATCAGACAGTGTAACCCGTGGGTAGGCCCAGTGAGATCAGGCTGGGTGTAACCCTGGGCACCAGTAACATAAGACTGTGTGTAAACCGGGGCCCAGTGAGATCATACAGTGTGTAACCGAAATGGGATCGGCCTTGTGAGTACAGACAATGTGTATACGGGGGATCCAGAGAGATCAGACAGTGTGTAACCCAGCGACCCAGTGAGATCCGACAGTGTTTAACCCTGGGGACTCAGTGAGATCAGACAGTGTGTAAAAACGGAAACCCAGTGAGATCAGACAATGTGTAACGCACGGAGAATGGGCCCAGTGAGATCATACAGTGTGCTACCCGGGGGCACAGTCAGATAATGCAGTGTGTTTATTCCTAGGGCCCAGTGGGTTCAGACGATGTGTACCTGCAGGCCCAGTGACATCAGAAATTGTGTGTCCATGGGCCCAGTATGATCAGAAAGCGTGCAACTGGGACACTCAGTGAGATCAGACAGTGTGTAACCCAGGGGCCAAGAGCGATCAAACAATGTGTAACCCGGGGTCCCAGTGAGATCAGACAGTGTGCAAACCGGGGGCCAAGTGAGATAAGACAGTGTGTAATCCGGGGCTCATTTACGTCAGACAGTGTGTAACCCAGAGCCTCATTGAGATCAGACAGTGTGTAACCTGGAGGCCCAGTGAGATCAGACAGTGTGTAACCCGCGGAGGATGGGCCCAGTGAGATCAGACAGTGTGTAACCCGGGGGCCCAGTGAGAGCAGACAGTGTGTAACCCGGGTGCCCAGTGAGATCAGAAAGTGTGTAACACAGGGGCCAAGTGCAATCAGACATTATGTAACACGGGTGCCCAGTGAGATCAGACAGTGTGTAACCGAGAGCCCAGTGAGATAACACAGTGTGTAACCCGGGAGCCCATTGCGATCAGACAGTGTATAACCTGGAGGCCCAGTGAGATCAGACCGTGTGTCACCCGGGCGCCCAGTGAGATCCGACAGTGTATAACTCAGGGACCAGTGAGATAAGAGAGTGTGTAAACCGGGGGCCCAGTGAGCTCCGACAGTGTGTAACCCGGTGCACAGTGAGATCAAACAGGTTTAACCCTGGGGCCCAGTGAGATCAGACATGGTGTTAACCGGGGCTCAATGGGATCAGACCGTGTTTTACCCAGGTGGGATGGGCCCTCTGAGATATGACAGTTTGTAACACTGGTGCCCAGTGTGATCAGACAATGTGTAACCCAGGGGCACAGTGAGATCAGAAAGTGTGTAGCCCGGGAGATCAATGAGATGAGAAATTGTGTAACCCTGGTGTGGGCCCAGTGAGATCAGAAAGTGTGTAACCCTGGGGGCCAGTGAGTTCTGAAAGTGTGTAACCGGGGGCCCAGTTAGATCAGACAGTGTCTCACCCGGGGGCCCAGTGGGATCAGACAGTGTCTCACCCGGGGGCCCAGTGAGATCAGACAGTGTGTAACAAGTGTTCCAGTGAGATCATACTGTGTGTAACCGAAATGGGATCGGCCTTGTGAGGACAGACAATGTGTATACCAGGGACCCAGAGAGATCAGACAGTGTGTAACCCATCGACCCAGTGAGATCCGACATTGTGCAAACCTGGGGGCTCAGTGAGATCAGACAGTATGTAAAAACGGGTGCCCAATGAGGACAAACAGTGTGTCACCCCCGTGGGCCCAGTGTGATCAGACAGTGTGTAACCCCGGGGCCCAGAATGTTCAGACAATGTGTAACCCTGGGGCACAGTGAGATCAGCCAGTTTGTAACACGGGGACCCAGTGAGATCAGAAAGTGTGTAATCCGCGGAGGATGGGCCCAGTGTGATCAGACAGTGTGTTACCCGGGAGCACAGTGAGAACAGGCAGTGTGTTTATTCCTAAGGCCCAGTGAGATCAGACGATGTATAACCCGTGGGCCCAGTGAGATCAGACAGAGTGTAACCGGGAGGCCCAGTGAGATTAGAAAGTGTGTAACCAGGGGGACCAGTGAGATCAGACATTGTGTAAACCCGGGTGGGACCGGTGAGATCTGACAGTGTGTAATCGTCGTGCCCAGTGTGATCAGACAGTATGTAAACCGGGGGCCCAGTGAGATCAGACAGAGTGAAACCGGGAGGCCCAGTGAGATTAGAAAGTGTGTCATCAGGGTTCCCAGTGAGATCAGACATTGTGTAAACCCGGGTGGGACCGGTGAGATCAGATAATGTGTAAGCCGGGACCCAGTGAGCTCAGACAATGTGTAACCCCGGGGCCCAGTGAGGTCAGACAGTGTGTAACCGGGAGGATCAGTGAGATCAGAAAGTGTGTAACCCAGCGGCCCAGTGAGAGCAGACAGTGTGTAAACTGGAGGCCAAGTGAGATCAGAAAGTGTGTAACCCAGGGCCCCAGTGAGATAAGACAGTATGTTAGCCGGGACCCCAGTGAGCTCAGAGAGTGTGTAACCGGAGTGCCCAGTGAGAGCTGTCAGTGTGTAACCTGGGAGGCCAGTGAGATCCTGAAGTGTGTAACCTGGAAGGCCAGTGAGATGAGACAGTGTGTAACAGGGGGGCCCAATGAGATCAAACAGTGAGTAACCCGGTGGCAAAGTGAGATCAGGCATGTGTGTAACCCGGCGCTCAGTGAGATTAGGCAGTGTGTAACCCGGCACCCAGTGAGATCAGGCTAAGTGTAACCCGGCGCCCAGTGAGATCAGACAGTGTGTAACCTGGGGACCCAGTGAGATCAGACAGTGTGTAACCCGGGGGCACAGTGAGATCTGACAGTGTGTAACCCGGGGGCACAGTGAGATCAGGCAGTGTGTAACCCGCGGCCCCAGTGAGATCAGACAGTGTGTAACCCTGGGGCTCATTTAGGTCAGACAGTGTGTAACCCGGGGGCCCAGTGAGATCAGACAGTGCGTAATTCGCGGAGGATGGGCCCAGTGAGATAAGACAGTGTGTAACCCGGGGGCACAGTGCAATCGGACAGTGTGTCATCCTGGAGCCCAGTAAGATCAGTCAGTGTGTAACCCGGGGGACCAGTGAGATCAAACAGTGTGTAATCCAGTGGCCCAGTGAGATCGGACCATGTCTAACCAGCGTGGGATAGGCCAAGTGAGATCTGACAGTGTGATACCAGGTAGCGCAGTGAGATTAGATATTGTGTAACCCGAGAGTCCAGTGAGATAAGAGAGTGTGTAACCCGGGGATGGACACAGTGAGACCAGACACTTTGTAACCCGGGGGCCCAGTGAGATGAGACAGTGTGCCACCCGGGGGGCCAGTGAGAACAGACAGTGTCTTACCCAGATCACTGTCCGATATCACATTGTCCCCCGGTTTACAAACGTTCTGTTCCCACTGGGCCCCTGGGTTCCACACTGTTTGATCTCACTGGGCCACGGTTTACACACTGGACGCAGTGAGATCAGGCATTGTTTAAACTGGCGTGCAGTGAGATCAGACAACGTGTAACCCAGGGGTCCAGTGAGAACAGGCTGAATGTAACCCAGCGGCCGAGTGTTATCAGAAAGCGTGTAACCCGGGGGCCCAGTGACTATAGACAGTATTTCACCCGGGGCAGCAGTGAGATCAGACTGTGTGTAACCCGGGGGCCCAGTATGTTCAGACAATGTGTAACCCTGGGGCACAGTGAGATCAGACAGTTTGTAACACGGGGACCCAGTGAGATCAGAAAGTGTGTAATCCGCGGAGGATGGGCCCAGTGTGATCAGACAGTGTGTTACACGGGGGCACAGTGAGATAAGGCAGTGTGTTTATTCCTAAGACCCAGTGAGATCAGACGATGTATAACCCGTGGGCCCAGTGAGATCAGACAGAGTGTAACCGGGAGGCCCAGTGAGATTATAAAGTGTGTAACCAGTGGGCCCAGTGAGATCAGACATTGTGTGAACCCGGGTGGGACCGGTGAGATCAGACAGTGTGTAAACCGGGGGCCCAGTGAGATCAGACAGAGTGAAACCGGGAGGCCCAGTGAGATTAGAAAGTGTGTCATCAGGGTTCCCAGTGAGATCAGACATTGTGTAAACCCGGGTGGGACCGGTGAGATCAGACAGTGTGTAAACCGGGGGCCACACGAGATCAGACAGAGTGCAACCGGGAGGCCCAATGAGATTATGAATTGTGTAACCCGGGGGCCCAGTGAGATCAGACATTGTGTAAGCCGGGACCCAGTGAGCTCAGACAATGTGTAACCCGGGGGCCCAGTGAAGTCAGACAGTGTGTCACCGGGAGGATCAGTGAGATCAGAAAGTGTGTAACCCAGGGGCCAAGTGAGAGCAGACAGTGTGTAACCTGGAGGCCCAGTGAGATCAGAAAGTGTGTAACCCAGGCACCCAGTGAGATAAGACAGTATGTAAGCCGGGACCCCAGTGAGCTCTGAGAGTGTGTAACCCGAGTGCCCAGTGAGAGCAGTCAGTGTGTAACCTGGGAGGCCAGTGAGATACGGAAGTGTGTAACCTGGGAGGCCAGTGAGATGAGACAGTGTGTAACTCGGGGGGTCCAATGAGATCAAAAAGTGAGTAACCCGGTGGCAAAGTGAGATCAGGCATGTGTGTAACCCGGCGCTCAGTGAGATCAGGCAGTGTGTAACCCGGCGCCCAGTGAGATCAGGCAAAGTGTAACCCGGCGCCCAGTGAGATCAGACAGTGTGTAACCTGGGGACCCAGTGAGATCATACATTGTGTAACCCGGGGGCACAGTGAGATTTGACAGTGTGTAACAAGGGGGCACAGTGAGATCAGGCAGTGTGTAACCCGCGGCCCCCGTGAGATCAGACAGTGTGTAACCCGGGGGCTCATTTAGGTCAGACAGTGTGTAACCCGGGGGCCCAGTGAGATCGGACCATGTCTAACCCGCGTGGGATAGGCCAAGTGAGATCTGACAGTGTGATACCAGGTAGCGCAGTGAGATTAAATATTGTGTAACCCGAGAGCCCAGTGAGATAAGAGAGTGTGTTACCCGGGGATGGACACAGTGAGACCAAACACTTTGTACCCCGGGGGCCCAGTGAGATGAGACAGTGTGCAACCCGGGGTCCCAATGAGAACAGACAGTGTCTTACCCAGATCACTGTCCGATATCACATTGTCCGCCGGTTTACAAACGTTCTGTTCTCACTGGGCCCCTGGGTTCCACACTGTTTGATCACACTGGGCCACGGTTTACACACTGGACGCAGTGAGATCAGGCATTGTTTAAACTGGCGTGCAGTGAGATCAGACAACGTGTAACCCAGGGGCCCAGTGAGAACAGGCTGAGTGTAACCCAGCGGCCGAGTGTGACAAGAAAGTGTGTAACCTGGGGGCCCAGTGACAATAGAAAGTATTTAACCCGGGGCAGCAGTGAGATCAGACTGTGTGTAACCCGGGGGCACAGTGAGATCAGACAGTGTGTAACACTGGAGGCCCAGTGAGATCAGACAGTGTGTAACCCGCGGCCCCAGTAAGTTCAGACAGTGTGTAACGCGGGGGCTCATTTAGGTCAGAGAGTGTGTAACCCTGGAGGCCCAGTGAGATCAGACAGTGTGTAACCCGCGGCCCCAGTGAGATCAGACAGTGTGTAACCCGGGGGCTCATTTAGGTCAGACAGTGTGTAACCCGTGGGAACCAATGAGATCAGTCAGTGAATAACACGGTGGCAAAGTCAGATCAGGCATGTGTGTAACCCGGCGCCCAGTGCGATCAGGCAGTGTGTAACACGACGCCCAGTGAGATCAGGCTGAGTGTAACCCGGCGCCTAGTGAGATCCGACAGTGTGTAACCCGGGGACCTTGTGAGAGCAGACAGTGTGTAACCCGGGGGCACAGTGAGATCAGACAGTGTGTAACCCGGGGGCGCATTTTGGTCAGACAGTGTGTAATCCGGGGATCCAGTGAGATCAGACAGTGTGTAACTGGGAGGCCCAGTGAGATCAGACAGTGTGTAACCGGAAGGCCCAGTGAGATCAGACAATGTGTAACCCGGGGGCCCAGTGAGATCAGACAGTGTGTAACCCGGGGGCCATGTGAGATCAGACAGTGTGTAACCCGGGGGCCCAGTGAGATCAGACAATGTGTAACCGGGAGGCCCAGTGAGAACAGACCGGTTGTAAACCAGGGGCCCAGTGAGATCAGACACTGTGTAACAACCGGGGTCCCAGTGAGATAAGACTGTGTGTAAACCGTGACCCAGTGAGATCGGACAGTCTGTAACCCGGGGGCCCAGTGAGATAAGTCAGTGTGTAACCCAGGGGCCCAGTGAGATCAGACAATGTGTAACCCGGAGGCCCAGTGAGATCGGACCGGTTGTAACCCAGGGGCCCAGCGAGATCATACAGTGTGTAACCTGGGTTCCCAGTGAGGTAAGACAGTGTGTAACCCGTGACCCAGTGAGTTCAGACATTGTGTAACTCGGGGGCCCAGTGAGATCAGACAGTGTGTAACCCCGGGTCCCAGTGAGATAAGACAGTGTGTAACCCGTGACCCAGTAAGATCAGACAGGGTGTAACCCGGGTACCAGTGAGGTCAGACAGTGTGTAACCCGGGGGCCCAGTGAGATCAGACAGTGTGTAACCCGGGGGCCCAGTGAGATCAGACAATGTGTAACCGGGCGGCCCAGTAAGATCAGACCGGTTTAACCCAGGGGCCCAGTGAGATCAGACAGTGTGTAACCCGGGGGCCCAGTGAGATCAGACAATGTGTAACCGGGAGGCCCAGTGAGATCAGACCGGTTGTATTGCAGGGGCCCAGTGAGATCAGACAGTGTGTAACCCGGGTTCCCAGTGAGATCAGCGAATGTGTAACCCGTGGGTCGGCCCAGTGAAATCAGACAGTGTGTAATTGGTTTGCCCAATGAGATCAGACAGTGTGTAACCCGGGGTCCCAGTGAGATAAGACAGTGTGTAATCTGTGACCCAGTGAGATCAGACAGTGTGTAACCCGGGACCCAGTGAGATCAGACAGTGTTTAACCCGGGGGCCCAGTGAGATCAGACAGTGTGTAACCCGGGGACCCAGTGAGATCAGGCTGGGTGTAACAAGGAGGCCCAGTGAGATCATACAGTGTGTAACCGAAATGGGATCGGTCTTGTGAGGACAGACAATGTGTATACCAGGGACCCAGAGAGATCAGACAGTGTGCAACCCAGCGACCCAGTGTGATCCGACAGTGTGCAATCCTGGGCGCTCAGTGAGATCAGACAGTATGTAAAAACGGGTGCCCAGTGAGGACAGACAGTGTGTCACCCCGGGTGGGCCCAGTGTGATCAGTCAGTGTGTAAACCCGGGGCCCAGAATGGTCAGACAATGTGTAACCCTGGGGCACAGTGAGATCAGACAGTTTGTAACACGGGGGCACAGTGAGATCAGGCAGTGTGTTTATTCCTAAGGCCCAGTGACATCAGACGATGTATAACCCGTGGGCCCAGTGAGATCAGACAGAGTGTAACCGGGAGGCCCAGTGAGATTAGAAAGTATGTAACGAGGGGGCCCAGTGAGATCAGACATTGTGTAAACCCGGGTGGGACCGGTGAGATCAGACAGTGTGTAAACCTGGGGCCCAGTGTGATCAAACAGTGTGTAAACCGCGGGCCCAGTGAGATCAGACAGAGTGAAACCGGGAGGACCAGTGAGATTAGAAAGTGTGTCACCAGGGTTCCCAGTGAGATGAGACATTGTGTAAAGCCGGGTGGGACCGGTGAGGTCAGACAGTGTGTAAACCGGGGGCCCAGTGAGATCAGTCAGAGTGTAACCGGGAGGCCCAGTGAGATCAGAAAGTGTGTAACCCAGGGGCCCAGTGAGAGCAGTCAGTGTGTAACCCGGGGGCACAGTGAGATCAGACAGTGTGTAACCCGGGGGCACAGTGAGATCAGACAGTGTGTAACCCGCGGTCCAAGTGAGATCAGACAGTGTGTAGCCCGGGGGCTCATTTAGGTCAGACAGTGTGTAACCCGGGGGCCCAGTGAGATCAGACAGTGCGTAATTCGCGGAGGATGGGCCCAGTTAGATAAGACAGTGTGTAACCCGGCGGCACAGTGCAATCGGCCAGTGTGTCACCCTGGGGGCCCAGTGAGATCAGTCAGTGTGTCACCCGGGGAACCAGTGAGATCAGACAGTGTGTAATCCAGTGGCCCAGTGAGATCGGACCATGTCTAACCCGCGTGGGATCGGCCAAGTGAGATCAGACAGTGTGTAACCCGGGGGCACAGTGACATCAGACAGTGTGTAACCCGCGGTCCCAGTGAGATCAGACAGTGTGTAACCCGGGGGCTCATTTAGGTCAGACAGTGTGTAACCCGGGGGCCCAGTGAGATCAGACAATGCGTAATTAGCGGAGGATGGGCCCAGTGAGATAAGACAGTGTGTAACCCGGGGGCACAGTGAGATCAGACAGTGTGTAACACTGGACGCCCAGTGAGATCAGACAGTGTGTAACCCGCGGCCCCAGTGAGTTCAGACAGTGTGTAACCCGGGGGCTCATTTTTGTCAGACAGTTTGTAACCCTGGAGGCCCAGTGAGATCAGACAGTGTATAACCCGCGGCCCCAGTGAGGTCAGACAGTGTGTAACCCGAGGGCTCATTTAGGTCAGACAGTGTGTAACCCGTGGGGCCCATTGAAATCAGACAGTGAGTAAACCGGTGGCAAAGTGAGATCAGGCATGTGTGTAACCTGGCGCCCAGTGAGATCAGGCAGTGTGTAACCCGGCGCCCAGTGAGATCAGGCTGAGTGTAACCCGGCGCCTAGTGCGATCCGACAGTATGTAACCCGGGGACCCAGTGAGAGCAGACAGTGTGTAACCCGGGGGCACAGTGAGATCAGACAGTGTCTAACCCGGGGGCACAGTGAGATCAGACAGTTGTAACCCGGGGGCATAGTGAGATCAGACAATGTGTAACCCGCGGTCCCAGTGAGATCAGACAGTGTGTAACCCGGGGGCCCAGTGAGATCAGACAGTGTGTAACCCGGGGGCCCTGTGAGATCAGACAGTGTGTAATGCAGGGGCCGAGAGCGATTATTCAATGTGTAACCCGGTGGCATAGTTAGATCAGATAGTGTGTAATCCAGTGGCCCAGGGAGATCGGACCATGTCTAACCCGCGTGGGATTGGCCAAATGAGATCTGACAGTGTGATACCAGGTAGCGCAGTGAGATTATATAGTGTTTAACCCGAGTGCCCAGTGAGATGTGAAACTGTGTAAACCGGGGTCCTGTGAGATAAGACAATGTGCAACCCGGGGGCCCAGTGAGATTAGACAGTGTTTAACCCAGGGGCCCAGTGAGATTAGACAGTGTACAACTCAGGGGCCCAGTGAGACAAGAGAGTGTATAACCTGGGGGTGGACACAGTGAGAACAGACACTATGTAACCCGGGGGGCCAGTGAGATGAGACAGTGTGTAACCCGGGGGCACAGTGAGATCAGACAGTGTGTAACACTGGAGGCACAGTGAGATCAGAAAGTGTGTAATGCAGGGGCCGAGAGCGATCAACAAATGTGTAACCCGGGGGCACAGTAAGATCAGACAGTATGTAACCTGGGGGCCCAGTGAGATCAGGCAGTGTGTAACCCGGAGCCTCATAGAGATCAGACGGTTGTAACCTGGGGGCCCAGTGAGATCAGACAGTGTGTAACCCGTGGGCCCAGTGAGATCAAACAGTGTGTAACCCGGGGGCCCAGTGAGATCAGACAGTTTGTAACCCGGTGGCCCAGTGAGATCAGACAGTGTGTAACCCGGGGGCCCAGTGAGATCAGACAGTGAGTAACCCGGTTGCAAAGTGAGATCAGGCATGTTTGTAACCCGGGGTCCAGTGAGATCAGGCAGTGTGTAACCCGGCGGCCAGTGAGATCAGGCTGAGTGTAACCCGGCGCCTAGTGAGATCAGAGAGCGTGTAACCCGGGGACCCAGTGAGATCAGACATTGTGTAACCCGGGGGCACAGTAGATCAGACAGTGTGTAACCCGGGGGCACAGTGAGATCAGACAGTGAATAACCCAGGGGCATAGTAAGATCAGATAGTGTGTAACCCACGGCCCCAGTGAGATCAGACAGTGTGTAACCCGGGGGCTCATTTAGGTCAGACAGTGTGTAACCCGGGGGCCCAGTGAGATCAGACAGTGCATAATTCGCGGAGGATGGGCCCAGTGAGATAAGGCGGTGTGTAACCCGGGGGCACAGTGCAATAGGACAGTGTGTCACCCTGGGTCCCAGTGAGCTCAGTTAGTGTGTAACCCGGGGGGCCAGTGAGATCAGACAGTGTGTAATCCAGTGGCCCAGTGAGATCGGACCATGTCTAACCCACGTGGGATGGGTCAAGTGAGATATGACAGTGTGATACTAGGTAGCGCAGTGAGATTAGATAGTGTGTAACCCGAGAGCCCAGTGAGATAAGAGAGTGTGTAACCCGGGGGTGGAAACAGTGAAACCAGACATTTTGTAACCCGGGGGCCCAGTGAGATGAGACAGTGTGCAACCCGGGGGCCCAGTGAGAACAGACAGTGTTTTACCCAGATCACTGTCTGATATCACATTTTCCCCAGGGTTACAAACGTTCTGTTCTCACTGGGCCCCTGGGTTCCACACTGCCTCATCTCACTGGGCCACGGTTTACACACTGGACGCAGTGAGATCAGGCATTGTGTAAACTGGCGCGCCATGAGATCAGACAACGTGCAACCCAGGGGCCCAGTGAGGACAGGCTGAGTGTAACCCAGCGGCCGAGTGAGATCAGAAAGTGTGTAACCCGGGTGCCCAGTGACAACAGAAAGTGTTTAACCAGGGACAGCAGTGAGATCATACTCTGTGTAACCCGGGGGCTCATTTAGGTCAGACCGTGTGTAACCCGGAGGCCTAGTGAGATCAGACAGTGCATAATTTGCGGAGGATGGGCCCAGTGAGATAAGACGGTGTGTAACCCGGGGGCACAGTGAGATCAGACAGTGTGTAACACTGGAGGCCCAGTGAGATCAGGCTGAGTGTAACTCGGGGGCCCAGTGAGGTCAGGCTGAGTGTAACCCGGGGGCCCTGTGAGATCAGACAGTGTGTAATGCAGGGGCCGAGAGCGATCAACAAATGTGTAACCCGGGGGCACAGTAAGATCAGACAGTGTGTAACCCGGGTGCCCAGTGAGATCAAACAATGTGTAATCCGGGGGCCCAGTGAGATCAGACAGTGTGTAACCCGGGGGCCCAGTGATATCAGACAGTGTGTAACCCGGTGGCAAAGTGAAATCAGGCATGTGGGTAACACGGCGTCCATTGAGATCAGGCAGTGTGTAACCCGGCGCCCAGTGAGATCAGGCTGAATGTAACCAGGCGCCCAGTGAGATCAGAGAGCGTGTAACCCGGGGACCCAGTGAAATCAGACAGTGTGTAACCCGGGGGCACAGTGAGATCAGACAGTGTGTAACCCGGGGGCACAGTGAGATCAGAGAGTGTGTAACCCGGGGGCACAGTGAGATCAGACAGTGTATAAGCCGGGGGCATAGTGAGATCAGACAGTGTGTAACCCGCGGCCCCAGTGAGATCAGACAGTGTGTAACCCGGGTTCTCATTTAGGTCAGACAGTGTGTAACCCGGGGGCCCAGTGAGATCAGTCAGTGTGTAACACGGGGGTCCAGTGAGATCAGACAGTGTGTAATCCAGTGGCCCAGTGAGATCGGGCCATGTCTAACCCACGTGGGATGGGCCAAGTGAGATATGACAGTGTGATACCAGGTAGCGCAATGAGATTAGATAGTGTGTAACCCGAGAGCCCAGTGAGATAAGAGAGTGTGTAACCCGGGGGTGGACACAGTGAAACCAGACATTTTGTAACCCGGGGGACCAGTGAGATGAGACAGTGTGTAACCCGCGGCCCCAGTGAGATCAGACAGTGTGTAACCCGGGGGCTAATTTAGGTCAGAAAGTGTGTAACCCGGAGGCCCAGTGAGATCAGGCTGAGTGTAATTCGGGGGCCCAGTGAGATCAGGCTGAGTGTAACCCGGGGGCCTTGTGAGATCAGACAGTGTGTAATGCAGGGGACGAGGGCGATCAAACAATGTGTAACCCGGGGGCACAGTGAGATCAGACAGTGTGTAACCCGGGGGCACAGTGAGATCAGTCAGTATGTAACCTGGGGGCCCAGTGAGCTCAGAAGTGTGCAACCTGGGGACTCATTTACGTCAGACAGTGGGTAACCCGGAGTCTCATTGAATAAGACGGTTGTAACCCAAGGGTCCAGTGAGATCAGACATTGTGTAACCCGCGTGGGATAGGCCAAGTGAGATCTGACATTATGTAATCCGGGGGCACAGTAAGATCAGACAGTGTGTACCCGGGGGCCCATTGAGATCAGACAATGTGTAACCGGGAGGCCCAGTGAGATCAGACCGGTTGCAACCCAGGGGCCCAGTGAGATCAGACAGTGTGTAACCCGGGGGCCGAGTGAGTTAAGGCAGTGTGTAACCCGTGACCCAGTGAGATCAGACAGTGTGTAACCCGGGACCCAGTGAGATCAGACAGTGTGTAACCTGGTGGATCAGTGAGATCAGAAAGTGTGTAACCCGGGACCCGGTGTGATCAGACAGTGTGTAACCCGGGGGCCCAGTGAGATCAGGATGAGTGTAACCCTGGACCCCAGTGAGATCAGACTGTGTGTAAACCGTGGGGCCCAATGAAATCAGACAGTGAGTAACCAGGTGGCAAAGTGAGATCGGGCATGTGTGTAACCCGGGGACCCAGTGAGATCAGACAGTGTGTATCCCGGGGGCACAGTGAGATCAGACAGTGTGTAACCCGAGGGCACAGTGAGATCAGACAGTGTGTAACCCGGGGGCAGAGTGAGATCAGACAGTGTGTAACCCGCAGCCCAGTGAGATCAGACAGTGTGTAAACCGGGGGCTCATTTAGGTCAGACAGTGTGTAACCTGGGGCCCCAGTGATTTCCGACAGTGCGTAATTCGCGGAGGATGGGACCAGTGAGATAAGACGGTGTGTAACCCGGGGGCACAGTGCAATCCGACAGTGTTTCACCCTGGGGCCCAGTGAGATCAGTCAGTGTCTACCCCGGGGGCCCAGTGAGATCAGACAGTCTGTAATCCAGTGGCCCAGTGAAATCGGACCATGTCTAACCCGCGTGGGATGGGCCAAGTGAGATCTGACAGTGTGATACCAGGTAGCGCAGTCAGATTAGATAGTGTTTAACCCGAGAGCTGAATGAGATCTGAAACTGTGTAAACCGGGATCCTGTGAGATCAGACAATGTGTAATCCGGGGGCCCAGTGAGATTAGACAGTGTGTAACCCGGGGGCCCAGTGAGATTAGACAGTGTACAACTCAGGGGCCCAGTGAGATAAGAGAGTGTGTAACCCGAGGGTGGACACAGTGAGACCAGACACGATGTAACCCGGGGGCCCAGTGAGATGAGACAGTGTGCAACCCGGGGGCTCAGTGAGAACAGACACTGTTTTACCCAGATCACTGTCTGATCTCAATGGACCCCGGGTTAGAAACGTTCTGTTCTCACTGTGCCTCTGAGTTCCACACTGTCTGATCTCACTGGGCCACGGTTTGCACACTGAACGCAGTGAGATCAGACAATGTGTAATCCAGGGGTCCAGTGAGAACAGGCTGAGTGTAACCCAGCGGCCGAGTGAGATCAGAAAGTGTGTGACACGGGGGCCCAGTGACAACAGACAGTGTTTAACCCGGGGCAGCAGTGAGATCAGACAGTGTGTAACCCGGGGGCACAGTGAAATCAGACAGTGTGTAACACTGGAGGCACAGTGAGTTCAGGCTGAGTGCAACTCGGGGGTCCAGTGAGATCAGGCTGAGTGTAAACCGGGGGCCATGTGAGATCAGACAGTGTGTAACGCGGGAGCCGAGAGCGATCAAACAATTTGTAACCCGGGGCACAGTGAGATCAGACAGTATGTAACCTGGGGGCCCAGTGAGATCAGACAGTGGGTAACCCGGAGCCTCATGGAGATCAGACGGTTGTAACCTGGGGGCCCAGTGAGATCAGACAGTGTGTAACCCGGGGACACAGTGAGATCAGACAGTGTGTAAACCGGGGGTCCGGTGAGATCAGACAGTGTGTAAGCGGGGGCCCAGTGAGATCAGACAGTGTGTAACCCGGGGGCCCAGTGAGATCAGACAGTGTGTAACACGCGTGGGATATGCCAAGTGAGATCTGACAGTGTGATACCAGGTAGCGCAATGACATTAAATAGTTTGTAACACGAGAGCCCAGTGAGATCTGAAACTGTGTAACCCGGGGGCCCTGTGAGATCAGACAGTGTGTAACCCATGGGCCCTGTGAGATCAGACAGTGTGTAAGCCGGGGGCCCAATGAGATCAGACAATGTGTAACCTGGGGGCCCAGTGCGATCAGACAGTGTGTAACCTGGGGGCCCAGTGAGATCAGACAGTGTGTAACCCGGGAGCTCACTAAAATGAGACATTGTGTAACCCGGGCGTGGGCCCAGTGAGATCAGACAGTGTTTAACCCGGGGGAGCAGTGAGATCAGACAGTGTGTAACCCGGGTGTGGGCCCAGTGAGATCAGACAGTGTGTAACCCGGGGGCACAGTGAAATCAGACAGTGTGTAACACTGGAGGCACAGTGAGATCAGGCTGAGTGTAACTCAGGGGTCCAGTGAGATCAGGCTGAGTGTAAACCGGCGGCCATGTGAGATCAGACAGTGTGTAACGCGGGAGCCGAGAGCGATCAAACAATGTGTATCCCGGGGGCACAGTGAGATCAGACAGTAAGTAACCTGGGGGCCCAGTGAGATCAGACAGTGTGTAACCCGGAACCTCATGGAGATTAGACGGTTGTAACCTGGGGGCCCAGTGAGATCAGACAGTGTTTTAACCCGGGGGCCCAGTGAGATCATCCAGTGTTTAACCCGGGGGCGCAGTGAGATCAGGCAGTGTGTAACCCGGGTGTGGGCCCAGTGAGATCAGACAGTGTGTAACCCGGGGGCGCAGTGAGATCAGACAGTGTGTAACCCGCGTGGATAGGCCAAGTGAGATCTGACAGTTTGATAACAGGTAGCGCAATGACATTAAATAGTGTGTAACCCGAGAGCCCAGTGAGATCTGAAACTGTGTAACCCGGGGGCCCTTTGTGATCAGACAGTGTGTAACCTGGGGGCCCAGTGAGATCAGACAGTGTGTATCCCGCGTGGGATAGGCCAAGTGCGATCTGACAGTGTGATACAAGGTAGCGCAATGACATTAAATAGTTTGTAACCCGAGAGCACAGTGAGATCTGAAACTGTGTAACCCGGGGGCCCTGTGAGATCAGACAGTGTGTAACCTGGGGCCCCAGTGAGATCAGACAGTGTGTAACCTGGGGGCCCAGTGAGATCAGACAGTGTGTAACCCGGGAGCTCACTGAAATGAGACATTGTGTAACCCGGATGTGGGCCCAGTGAGATCAGACAGTGTTTAACCCGGGGGCGCAGCGAGATCAAACAGTGTGTAACCAGTGACCCAAGTGAGATCATAAATTGTGTACCCCGGGGGCTCAGTGAGATCAGACAGTGTGTAACCTGGGAGCCCAGTGACATTAGACAGTGTGTAAGCCGGGGGCGCAGTGAAATCAGCCAGTGCGTAACTCGGGTGCCCAGTGAGACCACACAGTGTGTAGCCGGGAAGCCCAGTGAGATTAGAAAATGTGTAAACCGGGGGCACAGTGAGATCAGCCAGTGTGTAAACCAGTGGCCCATTGAGATCAGACAATGTGTAACCCGGGGGCCAGTGAGGTCTGACAGTTTGTAATCCGCAGGCCCAGAGAAATCAGACAGTGTGAAATCGGGGCCAGCTGAGATCAAACAGTGTTCAACCGGGACGCCCAGTGAGAAAAGAAAGTGTGTAACCCGGGAGCCCTGTGAGATCAGACAATGTGTAAACTGAAGGCCCAGTGAGATTAAAAAGTGTGTAACCCGGGGTCCCAGAGAGATCAGAAAGTGTGCAAGCCCGGGTGGGCCCAGTGAGATCAGACAGTGTGTAACCTGGGAGCCCAGTGACATTAGACAGTGTGTAAGCCGGGGGCGCAGTGAAATCAGCCAGTGTGTAACTCGGGTGCCCAGTGAGACCAGACAGTGTGTAGCCGGGATGCCCAGTGAGATTAGAAAATGTGTAACCCGGGGGCACAGTGAGATCAGCCAGTGTGTAAACCAGTGGCCCATTGAGATCAGACAATGTGTAACCCCGGGGGCCAGTGAGGTCTGACAGTTTGTAATCCGCAGGCCCAGAGAAATCAGACAGTGTGAAATCGGGGCCAGCTGAGGTCAGACAGTGTATAACCCGGGGGCCAGTGTAATCGGACAATGTGTAACCCGGGGGTCAAGTGAGTTCAGGCAGTGTGTAACCCGGGGGCCCAGGAAGAGCAGACCGTGTGTAACCCTTGCGCCCTGTGTGATCAGACACTGTTTAATCCTGGGGCCCAGTGAGATCAGACAGTGGGCAACCCGGGGGCGCAGTGAGATCCGAGATTGTGTAACCCAGTTTCCAAGTGAGATCAAACATTGATTAATTAGGGGGCCAAGTGAGATCAGACAATCTGTAACCATTGGACCCAGTGAAATCACAGAGTGTGTAACCCGGGGGCCCAGTGAGATCAGACAGTCTGTAAACCGGAGGCCCAGTAAGATAAGACAGTGTTTAACCCAAATCTGATGTCCCAGTGAGATCAGACAGTGTGTAAACTGGGGGCCCAGTGCGATCAGACAGTGTGTAACACCGGGGCACAGAGAGATGAGACAATTGTGTAACCCGGGAGCTAGGTTAGATCAGACAGTGTGTAACCAGGGGGCGAGGTGAGATCAGACAGTTTGTAACCCAGGTGCCTAGTGAGACCAAACAAGTTTTAACCCGGGGAGGATTGGCGCAGTGAGATCAGTTGGTGTGTAACCCTGCAGTCAAGTGAGATCAGACAGTCTGTAACACATGGGCGCAGTGAGATCAGACAGTATGTAATCCGGGGAGGAAGGGCCAAGTGAAATCATACATTGTGTAACCCGGCAGCCCAGTGAGATCAGACGGTGTTTTAGCCGGATGGGATGGGCCCAGTGAGATCAGGCAGTGTGTAACCCGCGGGACCGGTGAGATCAGACAGGGTGCAACAAGGGGGCCCAGTGAAACCGAACAGTATGTAACCCGGAGGTCCATTGAGATCAGACAGTGTGTAACCCGGGGTCCCAGTGAGATCAGGAAGTGTGTAACCCGGAGACATTGAGGTCAGACAGTATATATCAGACATGGGATGTGCCCAGTGAGATCAGACAGTATGTTAGCTGCGCGCGTAGTGAGATCAAACAGTGTGAAACCCGTGGCCCAGTGAGATCAGACAGTGTGCAACCCGGGAGCCCAGTGGAATCAGGCAGTGTTTAACCCAGATGGGATAGGCCCTCTGAGATCATACAGTGCGGAACACGGGGTCGCAGTGAGATCGTACAGTGTGTAACCAAGATGGCATGGGCCCTTTGAGATTAGACAATGTGTAACCCGGGATTCAGTGAGATCAGAGAGTCTGTAACCCGGGAGCCAGTGAGTTGAGACGGTGTGTAACCCGGGGGCAGTGAGATCAGACAGTGTGTAGCCCGGGGGCCATTGAGATCAGACAGTATATAACCCGGGGGCACAGTGATATCAGACAATGTGTAACCCGGGGGCCAGTGAGATCAGACAGTGTGTGACCCGGGGGACAGTGAGATGAGACGATGTATAACCCCGGGGCCCAGTGAGATCAGACAGTGTGTAACCCGGGGGCCCAGAGAGATCAGGCAGTGTTTAAACCGGGGGCCCCTTGAAATCAGACAGTGTGAAGCCGAGGGTCCAGAGAGATCACACAAAGGGTAAACCGGGGACCCAGTGAGATCAGACAGTGTGTAACCCGGGGGCCCAGTGAGATCAGACCATGTTTAAATCGGGCGCCCAGTGAGATCAGCCAGTGTGTTAACCAGTGGCCCATTGAGATCAGACAATGTGTAACCCGGGGGCCAGTGAGGTCTGACAGTATGTAATCCGGAGGCCCAGAGAAATCAGACAGTGTGAAATCGGGGCCAGCAGAGATCAGACAGTGTATAACCCGGGGGCCAATGTGATCAGACAATGTGTAACCCGGGGGTCATGTGAGATCAGGCAGTGTGAAACCCGGGGGCCCATTAAGAGCAGACCGTGTGTTACCCTTGCACCCTGTGTGATCAGACACTGTTTAATCCTGGGGCCCAGTGAGATCAGACAGTGGGCAACCCGGGGGCCCAGTGAGATCCGAGAATGTGTAACCCAGTTTCCAACTGAGATCAAACATTGATTAATTCGGGGGCCAAGTGAGATCAGACAATCTTTAACCATTGGACCCAGTGAAATCAGAGAGTGTGTAAACTGGGGGCCCAGTGAGATCAGACACTGTGTAATCCAGGGCCCAGTGAGATCAGACAGTGTGTAACCCGGGGGCCCAGTGAGATCGGACAGTCTGTAAACCGGAGGCCCAGTAAGATAAGACAGTGTGTAACCCAAATCTGATGGGCCCAGTGAGATCAGACAGTGTCTAAACTGGGGGCCCAGTGAGATCAGGCAGTGTGTTACCCGGGGGCTCAGTGAGGACAGACAGTGTGTAACACGGGGGCCCAGAGAGATGAGACAATTGTGTATCCCGGGAGCTAGGTTAGATAAGACAGTGTGTAACCCAGGGGCTAGGTGAGATCAGAGAGTGTGTCACCAGGGGGCTAGGTGAGATCATATAGTTTGTAACCCGGGTGCCTAGTGAGATCATAAACAAGTTTTAACCCGGGAGGATTGGCGCAGTGAGATCAGATGGCGTGAAACCCTGCAGTCAAGTGAGATCAGACAGTCTGTAACACATGGGCGCAGTGAGATCAGACAGTATGTAACCCGGGGAGGAAGGGCCAAGTGAGATCATACATTGTGTAAGCCGGGAGCCCAGTGAGATCAGACGGTGTTTTAGCCGGATGGGATGGGCTCAGTGAGATCAGACAGTGTGTAACCCGCGGGACCGGTGAGATCAGACAGTGTGCAACAAGGGGGCCCAGTGAAACCGAACAGTATGTAACCCGGAGGTCCATTGAGATCAGACACTGTGTAACCCGGGAGCCCAGTGAGATTACATAGCGTGTATCCTGGGGGCCCAGTGAGAATAGATAGTGTGTATCCCGGGGGCTCAGTGAGATCAGACATTGTGTCACCCGGGGGCCCAGTGAAATCAGACAGTTTGTAACCCGGGTGCCAGTGAGATCAGGAAGTGTGTAACCCGGGGGACATTGAGGTCAGACAGTATATATCAGACATGGGATGGGACCAGTGAGATCAGACAGTGTGTTAGCTGCGCGCGCAGTGAGATCAAACAGTGTGAAACCCGTGGGCCAGTGAGATCAGTCAGTGTGCAACCCGGGAGCCCAGTGGAATCAGGCAGTGTGTAACCCAGATGGGATGGGCCCTCTGAGATCAGACAGTGTGGAACACGGGGTCGCAGTGAGATCGTACAGTGTGTAACCAAGATCGCATGGGCCCTTTGAGATTAGACAATGTGTAACCCGGGGTTCAGTGAGATCAGGGAGTCTGTAACCCGGGAGCCAGTGAGTTGAGACGGTGTGTAACCCGGGGGCAGTGAGATCAGACAGTGTGTAGCCCGGGGGCCATTGAGATCAGACAGTGTGTAACCCGAGGGCACAGTGAGATCAGACAGTGTGAAACCCGGGGGCCCAGAGAGATCAGACAGTGTGTAACCCGGGGGACAGTGAGATCAGACGATGTATAACCCGGGGGCCGAGTGAGAGAGACAGTGTGAAACCCGGGGGCCCAGAGAGATCAGACAATTTGTAAAACGGGGACCAGTGAGATCAGACAGTGTGTAACCCGCGTGCTCAGAGAGAACAGACACTGTGTATCCCGGTGGCCCTTTTGAGATCAGGCTTTATGTAACTCGGGTGCCCAGTGAGATCAGACAATGTGTAACCCTGGGGCAAGTGAGTTCAGACAATGTGTAACTCGGGGGCCCAGTGATATCAGAGAGTGCGTAACCCTGGGGATCAATGAGATCAGTCTGAGTGTAACTCGTGGGCCAGTGAGATCAGACAGTGTTTAACCCGGGAGCCAGTGAGATCAGACGACGTGTAACCCGGGGGCCCCGTGAAATCAGACAGTGTGAAGGCGAGGGTCCAGAGAGATCAACAAAGTGTAAACCGGGGACCCAGTGAGATCAGACAGTGTGTAACCCGGGGGCCCAGTGAGATCAGACAGTGTTTAAACCGGGGGCCCCTTGAAATCAGACAGTGTGAAGCCGAGGGTCCAGAGAGATCAGACAAAGTGTAAACCGGGGACCCAGTGAGTTCAGACAGTGTGTAACCCGGGGCCCAGTGAGATCAGACAGTGTTTAAAACGGGGGCCCCTTGAAATCAGACAGTGTGAAGCCGAGGGTCCAGAGAGATCAGACAAAGTGTAAACCGGGGAGCCAGTGAGATCAGACAGTGTGTAACCCGGGGGACCATTGAGATCAGACAGTGTTTAAACCGGGGGCCCAGTGAGATCAGACAGTGTGTAACCCGGGGGCCCAGTGACATCAGACAGTGGTTAAACCGGGGGCCCAGTGAGATCAGACAGTGTGTCACCCATGGGCCCAGCGAGATCAGACAGTGTGTAACCCGTGGAGGATGGGCCCAGTGAGATCAGATAGTGTGTAACCCGGGGGCCCAGTGAGATCGGACAGTGTGTAACCCGGGTAGGATGGACCCAGCGAGATCAGACAGTGTGTATCCCGGGGGCCCAGTGAGATCAGACTGCGTGTAACCCGGGTAGGATGGACCCAGCGAGATCAGACAGTGTGTCACCCGTGGGCCCAATGAGATCGGACTGTGTGTAACGCGGGGGCACAGTGAGATCAGACCGTTTGTAACCTGGGGGCCGAATGAGATCAAACAGTGTGTAAGCCTGGTTCCTGTCAGATCAGACTGTGTGAAACCCGGTGTCCAGTGATGTGTGACAGTGTAACCCGGGGGCCTAGGGAGATCAGACAGTGTGTTACCCGGGGGTCAGGTAAGATTAGGCAGTGTATAACACGGGGGCCAGCGAGATCAGACAGTGTTTAACCGGGGTCCAGTGATATCAGAGTGTTTGCAAAGCTGGGGCTCAGTGAGATCAGAGAGTGTGTAACGTGGGGGCCCAGTGAGATCAGACAGTGTGTAACCCTGGGGGCTCAGTGAGATCAGACAGTGTGTCAACCGGGTGCCAGTGAGGGCAGACAGTGTGTAACCCAGCGAACCAGTAAGATCAGACAGAGTGTAACGCGGGGGCCCAGTGAGTCAGAAAGTGTGGAACCCAGATGGGATGGGCCCTGTGAGATCAGACAGTGTGTAACCCGGGGGACATTGAGATCAGACAGTACATATCACAGATTGGATGATCCCAGTGAGATCAGACAGTGTGTAACCCGAGGGCCCAGTGAGATCAGACTGTGTGTAACCCGGGGGCCCAGAGAGATCAGACAGTGTGTGGGCCACCGACACAGTGAGATTCAACAGTGTGTAACCCTGGGGGCTCAGTGAGATCAGACAGTTTGTCAACCGGGGGCAGTGAGAGATCAGACAGTGTGTAACCCAGCGACCCTGTAAGTTCCGACAGTTTATAATCATGGGGGCTCAGAGAGATCAGACCGTGTATCAACCGGGTGCCCAGTGAGGACAGACAGTTTGTTACCCGGGGACGCAGAGAGATCAGACAGTGTGTAACCCCGGGACAGGCCGAGAGACGTCAGACAGTTTGTAACTCGGGTGCCCAGTGAGATCAGACAGTGTGTAACACGGAAGCAAGTGACATCAGACAGTGTTTTACACGGTGGCCAGTGAGATCAGACGATGAATAACCAGGGGGCCCAGTGAGATCAGACAGTGTGAAACCCGGGGGCCCAGAGAGATCAGACAATGTGTAAACCGGGGACCCAGTGAGATCAGCCAGTGTGTAACCCGCGGGCTCAGAGAGAACAGACTCTGTGTATCCCGGGGGCCCTTTTGAGATCAGGTTGATTGTAACTCGGGTGCCAAGTGAGTTCAGACAGTGTGTAACTCGGGGACCCAGTGATATCAGAGAGTGAGTCACCCTGGAGATCAATGAGATCAGGCTGATTGTAACTCGCGGGCCAGTGAGATCAGACAGTGTGTAACACGGGGCCAGTGAGATCAGACGATGTGTAACCCGGGGGCCAGTGAGATTAGACAGTGTGTAACCCGGGGTCCCAGTGAGATCATAGAATGTGTAACCCGGTGTCCAAGTGAGATCAAACAGTGATTAACGCGGGGGCCAAGTGAGATCAGACAGTGTGTAACCATTGGACCCAGTGAAATCAGAGAGTGTGTAACCCGGGAGCCCAGTGACATCAGACACTCTGTAATCCGGGGGCCCATTGAGATCAGACAATGTGTAACCTGGGGTGCCAGTGAGATCAGACAGTGTGTAAACCGGAGGCCCAGTAGGATAAGACAGTGTGTAACCCACATCTGATGGGCCCAGTGAGATCAGACAGTGTGTAACCCAGGGGCCCTGTTGGACTGGAATGTGATCCCTGTGTGACTAGACTGTGATCCCTTTGGGACTGGACTGTGACCTCGGTGGGACGGGTCAGTGACCCCTTTGGAACTGGATTGTGAAGCATATGGGACTGAACTTGGATCCCGGTGGTACTGGACTGTGATCCCGGTCGGACTGGACTGTGATCCCCTAGGGACTGAACTTTGATCCCTGTGCGACGGGACTGTGACCCCTGTTGGACTGGACTGTGAACCCTGTGGAACTGGTCTATGACCCCTGTGGGAATGGATGTGATCTCTGTGGGACTGGACTGTGACCTCTGTGGGACTGGACTGTGATCCGAGTGGGACTGGACTGTGATCACTGTCGGACTGGATTGTGATCCGTGTGGACTGGTCTGTGACTACTGTGGGACTGAACTGTTATCTCTGTGGGACTGGACTGTAATCCCTGAGGGGCTGGACTGTGATCCCTGTTGGACAGGTCAGTGATCCCTGTGTGACTGAACTGTGATCCCTGTGGGACTGGACTGTGATTCCTGTGGGACTGGACAGGGATCCCATTGGGACTGGACTGTAATCCCCGTGGGAATGGTGTGTGATCCCTGTGGGATTTGTCTGCGATCCCTCTGGGATTTGTTTGCGAGCCCTGTGGGACAGGAATGTGATCCATGTGGGACAGAACTGTGATATTTGTGGGACTGGACTGTGACCACTGTGGGACAGGACTGTGATCCCAGTGGGATTGGATTGTGATCCCTGTGGGACTGCATTGTGATACCTGTGGGACTGGACTGTGATCCCTGTGGGTCTGGATTGTGATCCCTGTGGAACTTGACCGTGATCTCTATTTGACTGAACTGTGATCCCCGTGGGACTGGACTGTGACCCCTCTGGGACTGGACTGTAAACCCTGCGGGACAGGACTGTGACCCCTGAGGGACAGGATTGCCATCCCTGTGGGACTGGACAATGATCCCTGTGTGCCTTGAGTGCGATTCCTGTGGGACTGAACTGTGACCCCTGTGGGACTGGACTGTGATCCCTGTGGAACTGAACTTTTAATCCTCTGCGACTGGACTGTAATACCTGTGGGACTCTACTGTAATCCCTGTGGGATGGAAGTGTCATCCCCGTGGGACAGAACTGTTATCTCTGTGGGACTGGACTGTAACCCCAGTGGGACTGGACTGTGATCCCTGTGGGACAGGATTGTGAACAATGCGGGACTGGACTGTGATGCTTGTGGGATGGGATTATGATCCCTGTGGGACTGAATTGTGACCCCTGTGGGACTGGACTGTAATTCCTGTGGGACTTAACTGTTATTCCTTTGGGACTGGACTTTAATACCTGTGGGACTGGACTGTAATCCCTGCGGGATTGAACTGTGATCCGCGTGGGACTGAACTGTTATCTCTGTGGGACTGGACTGTAATCCCTGTGGGACTGGACTGTGAACCCTGTGTGACAGGACTGTGATCCCTGTGGGACTGAACAGTGACCCCTGAATGACAGGACTGTGATCCCTGTGGAACTGGATTGTGACCCATTTCGGACTGGAATGTGAAGCCTGTCGGACTGAACAGTGATCCCTGTGGGATTGGATTGTTATCCCTTTGGGACTTGGTCTGTGATACCTGTGCAACTGGACTCTGATCCCTGAGGGACTGGACTGTGATCCCTGTGAACTGGACTGTGCCCCCTGTGAAATTGGACTGTGACCCCTGTGGGACTAGACTGTGATCCCTGTGGAGTGGACTGTGACCCCTGTGGGCCTGGACTGTGATCCCTGTGGGACTGGCCTGTGACCCCTGTGGGACTGGACTGTGAACCCTGTGGGACTGGACTGTGACCCCTGTGGGACTGGGCTGTGCCCCCTGTGGGACTTGACTTGGAGCCCTGTGGGACGCGACTGTGATTCCTGTCGGATTAGACTGTGATCCCAATGGGACCGGAGTATGATCCCCGTGAGACTGGACCGTGATCCCTGTGGGACTGGACTGTGATGCGAGTTTGACTGAACTGTGATACCAGTCCGACTGGACTGTGACCCCTATGGGACTGGACTGTGATCCCTGTGGGACTGGACGGTGACTTCTGTGGGACTGGACTGTGTTGCGAGTTTGACTGAACTGTGATGCCAGTGCGACTGGACTGTGACCCCGATGGCACAGGACTCTGATTCCTATGGGAATGGACTGTGATCCCTGTGGAATTGAGCAGTGATCCCTTGAAGACTAGACTGTAATCCTTGTGGGAATGGAGATTAATCCCATTGGGACTGGACTGTGATCCCTGTGGGACTCGACTGTGTCGCCTGCGGGATTGGACTGTGATCCCTGTGGGACTGGACTGTCATCCCTCTGGGAAGGACTGTGATCCCTGTGGTAAGGGCTGTGATCCCTGTGGGACTGGACTGTAATCCCTGTGGTACAGAAATATGACCCCTGTGGGACTGGACTGTGATGCCTGTGGTATTGGATTTTGATGCATGTGGGACTGGATTCGATCCTTGTGGAACTGAGCAGATATTCCTGTGGGACTGGACTGTAATCCCAGTGGGACTGGAATGTGATCCCTGAGAGGTTGAACTGTGATCCCTGTGGGACAGGACTGTGATCCCTGACGGACAGGACTGTGACCCATGAGGGACAGGACTGTGAGCCCTGAGGGACGGGACTGTGATCCCTGTTGGACAGGAGTGTGACTTCTAAGGGATAGGCCTGTGATCCCTGTGGGACTGGACTTTAAGCCCTGCGGGACAGGACTGTGACGCCTGAGGGACAGGACTGTGACCCCTGAGGGACTGGACTGTAACCCTTGAGGGACTGAACTGTGATCCCTGTGGGACTGAACTGTGATACCTGTTGGACTTCGACTGTGATCCCTGAGGAACTGGACTGTGACTCCTGTGGGCCTTGACTGTGATCCCTGTAGGCTGGAATGTGATGCCTGTGGGACTGGACTGTGATCCCTGTGGGATTGGACTGTGATCACTGTGGGACTGGAATGTGATGCATGTGCGATTAGATTGTGATCCATGTGGGACTGAATTGTGGCCCCTGAGGATCTGGACTGTAATCCCTGTGGGACTGAACTGTTATTCCTGTGGGACTGGACTGTAATACCTGTGGGACTGGACTGTAATCCCTGTGGGATTCAACTGTGATCCCCGTGGGTCTGAACTGTTTTCCTTGTGGGACTGAACTTTAATCCCTGTGGGACTGGAATGTGATCCCTGAGGGGCTGGACGGAGATACCTTTCGGACAGGACAGTGATCCCTACGTGACTGGACTGTGATCCCTGTGGGACTGGACTGTAAACCATTTGGGACTGGGCTGTGAAGCCTGTGGGACTGAACAGTGATCCCTGTGGGATTGGATTGTTAGCCCTTTGGGACTTGGTCTGTGATACCTGTGCAACTGGACTCTGATCCCTGTGGGACTGGACTCTGATCCCTGTGGGACTGGACTGTGATCCCTGTGGACTGGACTGTGACCCCTGTGTGACTGGACTGTGATCCCTGTGGACTGGACTGTGACCCCTGTGGACTGGACTGTGATCCCAGTGGGACTACACTGTGATTTTTGTGGAACTTGACCGTGATCTCTATTTGACTGGACTGTGATCCCAGTGGGACTGAACTGTGACCCCTGTGGATAGGACTGTGACCCCTGCGGGATTGGCTGTGATCCCTGTGGGACCGGTGTGTGAACCTTGTGGGACTGGACTGTGACTTCATTGGGACTGGACTGTGACCCCTGTGGGATAGGACTGTGACATCTGAGCGATTGTAAGCCCTTTGGGACTGGAATATGATCCCTGTGGGACTGGACTGAGATCCCTGTGGGACGCGTCTGTGATCGCCGTGAGACTGGACCGTGAATCCTGTGAGACAGGACTGTGATTCCAATGGGACTGGAGTGTGATCCCTTTGAGACTGGAGTGTGATACCTGTGGGACTGGACTGTGATCCCTGTCGGACTGGACTGTGACACCTGTGGGACTGAACTGTGACCCCTGTGGGACTGGACTGAGATCCCTGTGGGACGCGACCGTGATCCCGTGAGATTGGACCGTGATCCCTGTGAGACTGGACTGTGATTCCAATGGGACTGGTCTGTGATCCCTTTGGAACTGGAGTGTGAAACCTGTTGGACGGGACAGTGACCCCTTTGGGTCTGGACTGTGAAGCCAGTGGGACTGAACAGTGATCCCTGTGGGATTGGATTATGATCCCTGTCGGACTGAACTGTGATCCCTGTGGGACTTGGTCTGTGATCCCTGTGAAATTGGACAGTGACCCCTGTGGGACTGGACTGTGATCCCTGTGGAGTGGACTGTGACCCCTGTGGGCCTGGACTGTGATCCCTGTGGGACTGGACAGTGACCCCTGTGGGACTGGACTGTGAACCCTGTGGGACTGGACTGTGACCCCTGTGGGACTGGACTGTGACCCCTGTGGGACTTGACTTGGAGCCCTGTTGGACGCGACTGTGATCCCTGTCGGACTAGATTGTGATCCCAATGGGATCGGAGTATGATCCCCGTGAGACTGGACCGTGATCCCTGTTGGACTGGACTGTGATGCGAGTTTGAGTGAACTGTGCTGCCAGTGCGACTGGACTGTGACCCCTATGGGACTGGACTGTGCTCCCTGTGGGACTGGACGGTGAATTCTGTGGGACTGGACTGTGATGCGAGTTTGACTCAACTGTGATACCAGTGCGACTGGACTGTTACCCCGATGGGAATGGACAGTGATCCCTGTGGGCCTGGACTGTGACCTCTGTGTTACTGGACTGGGATTCCTCTGGGATAGGAATGTGACATCTGTGCGACTGGACTGTGACACCTTTGCGACTGGACTGTGACGCCTGTGGGACTGGACTGTCACCCTGTGGGACAAGACTTTGATCTCAGTGGGATTGGACTGTGACCCCTGTGGGACTGGACTCTGATCCCTATAGGAATGGACTGTGATCCCTGTGGGACTGGACTGTGACCCCTGTGGGACTGGACTGTGACCCCTGAGCGACTTGACTTGGAGACCTGTGGGACGCGACTGTGATTCCTGTCGGACTAGATTGTGATCCCAATGGGACCGGAGTATGATCCCCGTGAGACTGGACCGTGATCCCTGTGGGACTGAACTGTGATGCGAGTTTGACTGAACTGTGATACCAGTCCGACTGGACTGTGACCCCTATGGGACTGGACTGTGATCCCTGTGGGACTGGACGGTGACTTCTGTGGGACTGGACTGTGATGCGAGTTTGACTGAACTGTGATGCCAGTGCGACTGGACTGTGACCCCGATGGGACAGGACTCTGATCCCTATGGGAATGGACTGTGATCCCTGTGGAATTGAGCAGTGATCCCTTGAAGATTAGACTGTAATCCTTGTGGGAATGGAGAGTAATCCCATTGGGACTGGACTGTGATCCCTGTGGGACTAGACTGTGTCACCTGCGGGATTGGACTGTGATCCCTGTGGGACTGGACTTTCATCCCTGTGGGAAGGACTGTGATCCCTGTGGTAAGGGCTGTGATCCCTGTGGGACTGGACTGTAATCCCTGTGGGACAGAAATATGACCCCTGTGGGACTGGACTGTGATGCCTGTGGTATTGGATTTTGATGCATGTGGGACTGGATTAGATCCTTGTGGAACTGAGCAGATATTCCTGTGGGACTGGACTGTAAGCCCAGTGGGACTGGAATGTGATCCCTGAGAGGTTGAACTGTGATCCCTGTGGGACAGGATTGTGATCCCTGACGGACAGGACTGTGAACCATGAGGGACAGGACTGTGAGCCCTGAGGGACAGGACTTTGATCCCTGTGGGACAGGACTGTGACTTCTAAGGGATAGGCCTGTGATCCCTGTGGGACTGGACTTTAAGCCCTGCGGGACAGGACTGTGACCCCTGAGGGACTGAACTGTGATCCCTGTGGGACTGAACTGTGATACCTGTTGGACTTGGACTGTGATCCCTGAGGAACTGGACTGTGACTCCTGTGGGCCTTGACTGTGATCCCTGTAGGCTGGAATGTGATCCCTGTGGGACTGGACTGTGATCCCTGTGGGATTGGACTGTGATCACTGTGGGACTGGACTGTGATGCATGTGCGATTAGATTGTGATCCATGTGGGACTGAATTGTGGCCCCTGAGGATCTGGACTGTAATACCTGTGGGACTGGACTGTAATCCCTGTGGGATTCAACTGTGATCCCCGTGGGTCTGAACTGTTTTCCTTGTGGGACTGAACTTTTATCCCTGTGGGACTGGAATGTGATCCCTGAGGGGCTGGACGGAGATCCCTTTCGGACAGGACAGTGATCCCTATGTGACTGGACTGTGATCCCTGTGGGACTGGACTGTAAACCATTTGGGACTGGACTGTGAAGCCTGTGGGACTGAACAGTGATCCCTGTGGGATTGGATTGTTATCCCTTTGGGACTTGGTCTGTGATACCTGTGCAACTGGACTCTGATCCCTGTGGGACTGGACTGTGATCCCTGTGGACAGGACTGTGACCCCTGTGTGATTGGACTGTGATCCCTGTGGACTGGACTGTGACCCCTGTGGGACTGGACTGTGATCCCAGTGGGACTACACTGTGACCCCTGTGGATAGGACTGTGACCCCTGCGGGATTGGCTGTGATCCCTGTTGGACCGGAGTGTGAACCGTGTGGGACTGGACTGTGACTTCATTGGGACTGGACTGTGACCCCTGTGGGATAGGACTGTGACATCTGAGCGATTGTAACCCCTTTGGGACTGGAATGTGATCCCTGTGGGACTGGACTGAGATCCCTGTGGGACGCGTCTGTGATCGCCGTGAGACGTGACCGTGATTCCTGTGAGACAGGACTGTGATTCCAATGGGACTGGAGTGTGATCCCTTTGAGACTGGAGTGTGATACCTGTGGGACTGGACTGTGATCCCTGTCGGACTGGACTGTGATACCTGTGGGACTGAACTGTGACCCCTGTGGGACTGGACTGAGATCCCTGTGGGACGCGACCGTGATCCCGTGAGATTGGACCGTGATCCCTGTGAGACTGGACTGTGATTCCAAAGGGACTGGTCTGTGATCCCTTTGGAACTGGAGTGTGATACCTGTTGGACGGGACAGTGACCCCTTTGGGTCTGGACTGTGAAGCCAGTGGGACTGAACAGTGATCCCTGTGGGATTGGATTATGATCCCTGTCGGACTGAACTGTGATCCCTGTGGGACTTGGTCTGTGATCCCTGTGAAATTGGACTGTGACCCCTGTGGGACTGGACTGTGATCCCTGTGGGACTGGACTGTGATCCCTGTGGGACTGGACAGTGACCCCTGTGGGACTGGACTGTGAACCCTGTGGGACTGGTCTGTGACCCCTGTGGGACTTGACTTGGAGCCCTGTTGGACGCGACTGTGATCCCTGTCGGACTAGATTGTGATCCCAATGGGATCGGAGTATGATCCCCGTGAGACTGGACCGTGATCCCTGTTGGACTGGACTGTGATGCGAGTTTGAGTGAACTGTGCTACCAGTGCGACTGGACTGTGACCCCTATGGGACTGGACTGTGCTCCCTGTGGGACTGGACGGTGACCTCTGTGGGACTGGAATGTGATGCGAGTTTGACTGAACTGTGATACCAGTGCGAATGTACTGTGACCACTATGGGACTGGACAGTGATCCCTCTGGGCCTGGACTGTGACCTCTGTGTTACTGGACTGGGATTCCTCTGGGATAGGAATGTGACATCTGTGCGACTGGACTGTGACCCCTTTGCGACTGGACTGTGACGCCTGTGGGACTGGACTGTCACCCCTATGGGACTGGACTGTGATCCCGGTGGAACTGGGCTGTGATTCCAGTGGGACAGAAATGTGACCCCTGTGGGACTGGACTGTTATCCCTGTGGGACAAGACTTTGATCTCAGTGGGATTGGACTGTGACCCCTGTGGGACTGGACTCTGATCCCTACGGGAATGGACTGTGATCCCTGTGGGACTGGACTGTGACCCCTGTGGGACTGGACTGTGACCCCTGAGCGACTTTACATGGAGCCCTGTGGGACGCGACATGTGATTCCTGTCGGACTAGACTGTGATAGCAATGGGACCGGAGTCTGATCCCCGGGAGACTGGACCGTGATCCCTGTGGGACTGGACTGTGATGCGAGTTTGACTGAACTGTGATACCAGTGCGACTGAACTGTGACCCGTATGGGACTGAACTGTGATGCCAGTGCGACTGGACTGTGATCCTGTGGGACTGGACTGTGATGCCTGTGGTATTGGATTTTAATGCATGTGGGACTGGATTTGATCCTTGTGGAACTGAGCAGTTATTCCTGTGTGATTGGACTGTATCCCAGTGGGACTGGAAAGTGATCCCTGAGAGGCTGGACTGTGATCCCTGTGGGACAGGTCTGTGATCCCTGTGGGACAGGAATGTGAGCCCTGAGGGACACACTGTAACCCCTGAGGGAAAGGACTGTGATCCCTGTGGGACAGGACTGTGACTTCTAAGGGACAGGCCTGTGATCCCTGTGGGAGTGGACTTTAAGCCCTGCGGGACAGGACTGTGACCCCTGAGGGACAGGACTGTGACCCCTGAGGGACTGGACTGTAACCCCTGAGGGACGGAACTGTGATCCCTGTGGGACTGAACTATGATACCTGTTGGACTTGGTCTGTGATCTCTGTGGAACTGGTCTGTGACTCCTGTGGCCCTTGACTGTGATCCCTGTGGGCTGGACTGTGAGCCCTGTGGGACTGAACTGTGATCCCTGTGGGATTGGACTGTGATCACCGTGGGACTGGACTGTGATGCCTGTGCGATTGGATTGTGATCCATGTGGGACTGAATTGTGGCCCCTGAGGGACTGGACTGTAATCCCTGTGGGACTGAACTGTTATTCCTGTGTGACTGGACTGTAATATCTGTGGGAAAGGGCTGTAATCCCTGTCGGATTCAACTGTGATCCCCATGGGTCTGAAATGTTTTCCTTGTGGGAATGGACTTTAATCCCTGTGGGACTGGAATGTCATCCCTGAGGGGCTGGAAGGAGATCCCTTTCGGACATAACAGTGATCCCTATGTGACTGGATTGTGATCCTTGTGGGACTGGACTGTAACCCCAGTGGGACAGGACTGTAACCCCTGTGGGACTGGACTGCGAACCCTGAGGGACAGGACTGCGATCCCTGAGTGACAGGACTGTGATTCCTGTGGAACTGGATTGTGACCCATTTGGGACTGGACTGTGAAGCCTGTGGGACTGACAGTGATCCCTGTGAGATTGGATTGTTATCCCTTTGGGACTTAGTCTGTGATACCTGTGCAACTGGACTCTGATCCCTGTGGGACTGCACTGTGATCCCTGTGGACTGGACTGTGACCCCTGTGTGACTGGACTGTGATCCCTGTGGACTGGACTGTGAACCCTGTGGGACTGGACTGTGATCCCTGTGGGAATGGACTGTGATCCCAGTGGGACTACACTGTGATTTCTGTGGAACTTGAACGTGATCTCTATTTGACTGAATTGTGATCCCAGTGGGACTGAACTGTGACCCCTGTGGGATAGGACTGTGACCCCTGCGGGATTGGCTGTGATCCCTGTGGGACCGAAGTGTGAACCTTGTGGGACTGGACTGTGATTTCATTGGGACTGGACTGTAACCCTGTAGGATAGGACTGTGACATCTGAGCGATTGTAACCTCTTTGGGACTGGAATGTGATCCCTGTGGGACTGGACTGAGATCCCTGTGGGACGCGTCTGTGATCGCCGTGAGACTGGACCGTGATCCCTGTGAGACAGGACTCTGATTCCAATGGGACTGGAGTGTGATCCCTTTGGGACTGGAGTGTGATACCTGTGGGACTGGTCAGTGATCCCTGTGGGACTGGACTGTAATCCATGTGGGACTAGAAATTGATCCCTGAGTGGCTGGACTGTGATCCCTGTGGGACAGGTTTGTGATCCCTGTGGGACTAGACTGTGACCCCTGTGGGGCAGAACTGTGACCCCTGTGGAAAAGGACTATGAAGCCTGTGGGCCTGGATAATGATCCCTGTGGGACAGGACTGTAATCCCTGTGGGACTGCACTGTGAACCCTGTGGGACTGCACTTTTACCCCTGTGGGACTGGACTGTGATCCTTGTGGGAAGGACTGTGGTCACTGTGGGACTGGACTGTGATCCGTGTTTGACTGAACTGTAATCACAGTGCGACTGGACTGTGACCCCTGTGAGATTGGACTGTGATCCCTGTGGGACTGGACTGTGATCCCTGTGGGATTGGATTGTGATCCCTGTGCGACTGCACTCTGAGCTCTGTGGGACTGGAGTGTGATCCCAATGGGACCGGGTGTGATCCGTGCGGAACTGGACTGTGATCCCTGTGGGACTGTACTTTGACCCATGTGCTACTGGTCAGTGATCCCTGTGGGACTGGAATGTGATACCTGTGCGACTGTACTGTGATCCGTGTGGTACTGGACTATGATCCCTGTGGAACTGAACTTTGACCCCTGTGGGACTGGACTGTGAATCCTGTGGGACTGGACTGTGATCCCTGTGGGACTGGACTGTGATCCCGGTGGAACTGTGCTGTGATTCCAGTGGGACAGAAATGTGACCCCTGTGGGACTGGACTGTTATCCCTGTGGGACAGGACTTTGATCCCAGTGGGATTGGACTGTGACCCCTGTGGGACTGGACTCTGATCCCTATGGGAATTGACTGTGATCCCTGTGGGACTGGACTGTAATCTCTGTGGGATTGAACTGTGATCCCCGTGGGTCTGAACTGTTTTCCTTGTGGGACTGGACTTTAATCCCTGTGGGATTGGAATGTGATCCCTGAGGGGCTGGACGGAGATCCCATTCGGACAGGACAGTGATCCCTATGTGACTAGACTGTGACCCCTGTGGGACTGGACTGTGACCCCTGAGCGACTTGACTTGGAGCCCTGTGGGACGCGACTGTGATTCTAGTCGGACTAGACTGTGATACCAATGGGACCGGAGTATGATCCCCGGGAGACTGGACCGTGATCCCTGTGGGACTGGACTGTGATGCGAGTTTGACTGAACTGTGATACCAGTGCGACTGGACTGTGACCCCTATGGGACTGAACTGTGAAGCCAGTGCGACTGGACTGTGATCCTGTGGGACTGGACTGTGATGCCTGTGGTATTGCATTTTGATGCATGTGGGACTGGATTTGATCCTTGTGGAACTGACCGGTTATTACTGTGGGATTGGACTGTATCCCAGTGGGACTGGAAAGTGATCCCTGAGAGGCTGGACTGTGATCCCTGTGGGACAGGAATGTGAGCCCTGAGGGACACACTGTGACCCCTGAGGGACAGGACTGTGATCCCTGTGGGACAGGACAGTGACTTCTAAGGGACAGGCCTGTGATCCCTGTGGGAGTGGACGTTAAGCCCTGCGGGACAGGATTGTGACCCCTGAGGGACAGGAATGTGACCCCTGAGGGACTGGACTGTAACCCTTGAGGGACTGAACTGTGATCCCTGTGGGACTGAACTATGATACCTGTTGGACTTGGTCTGTGATCTCTGTGGAACTGGTCTGTGACTCCTGTGGGCCTTGACCGTGATCCCTGTGGGCTGGACTGTGATCCCTGTGGGACTGGACTGTGATCCCTGTGGGATTGGACTGTGATCACCGTGGGACTGGACTGTGATGCCTGTGCGATTGGATTGTGATCCATGTGGGACTGAATTGTGGCCCCTGAGGGACTGGACTGTAATCCCTGTGGGACTGAACTGTTATTCCTGTGGGACTGGACTGTAATATCTGTGGGAAAGGACTGTAATCCCTCTCGGATTCAACTGTGATCCCCATGGGTCTGAAATGTTTTCCTTGTGGGAATGGACTTTAATCCCTGTGGGACTGGACTGTGATCTCTGTGGGACAGGACTGTGATCCCTGACGGACAGGACTGTGAACCATGAGGGACAGGACTGTGAGCCCTGAGGGTCAGGTCTGTGATCCCTGTGGGACAGGACTGTGACTTCTAAGGGATAGGCCTGTGATCCCTGTGGGACTGGACTTTAAGCCCTGTGGGACAGGACTGTGACCCCTGAGGGACAGGACTGTGACCCCTGAGCGACTGGACTGTAACCCCTGAGGGACTGAACTGTGATCCCTGTGGGACTGAACTGTGATACCTGTTGGACTTGGACTGTGATCCCTGAGGAACTGGACAGTGACTCCTGTGGGCCTTGACTGTGATCCCTGTATGCTGGAATGTGATCCCTGTGGGACTGGACTGTGATCCCTGTGGGATTGGACTGTGATCACTGTGGGACTGGACTGTGATGCATGTGCGATTAGATTGTGATCCATGTGGGACTGAATTGTGGCCCCTGAGGATCTGGACTGTAATACCTGTGGGACTGGACTGTAATCCCTGTGGGATTCAACTGTGATCCCCGTGGGTCTGAACTGTTTTCCTTGTGGGACTGAACTTTAATCCCTGTGGGACTGGAATGTGATCCCTGAGGGGCTGGACGGAGATCCCTTTCGGACAGGACAGTGATCCCTATGTGACTGGACTGTGATCCCTGTGGGACTGGACTGTAAACCATTTGGGACTGGACTGTGAAGCCTGTGGGACTGAACAGTGATCCCTGTGGGATTGGATTGTTATCCCTTTGGGACTTGGTCTGTGATACCTGTGCAACTGGACTCTGATCCCTGTGGGACTGGACTGTGATCCCTGTGGACTGGACTGTGACCCCTGCGGGATTGGCTGTGATCCCTGTGGGACCGGAGTGTGAACCGTGTGGGACTGGACTGTGATTTCATTGGGACTGGACTGTGACCCCTGTGGGATAGGACTGTGACATCTGAGCGATTGTAACCCCTTTGGGACTGGAATGTGATCCCTGTGGGACTGGACTGAGATCCCTGTGGGACGCGTCTGTGATCGCCGTGAGACTGGACCGTGATTCCTGTGAGACAGGACTGTGATTCCAATGGGACTGGAGTGTGATCCCTTTGAGACTGGAGTGTGATACCTGTGGGACTGGACTGTGATCCCTGTCGGACTGGACTGTGACACCTGTGGGACTGAACTGCGACCCCTATGGGACTGGACTGAGATCCCTGTGGGACGCGACCGTGATCCCGTGAGATTGGACCGTGATCCCTGTGAGACTGGACTGTGATTCCAAAGGGACTGGTCTGTGATCCCTTTGGAACTGGAGTGTGATACCTGTTGGACGGGACAGTGACCCCTTTGGGTCTGGACTGTGAAGGCAGTGGGACTGAACAGTGATCCCTGTGGGATTGGATTATGATCCCTGTCGGACTGAACTGTGATCCCTGTGAAATTGGACTGTGACCCCTGTGGGACTGGACTGTGATCCCTGTGGAGTGGACTGTGACCCCTGTGGGCCTGGACTGTGATCCCTGTGGGACTGGACAGTAACCCCTGTGGGACTGGACTGTGAACCCTGTGGGACTGGACTGTGACCCCTGTGGGACTTGACTTGGAGCCCTGTTGGACGCGACTGTGATCCCTGTCGGACTAGATTGTGATCCCAATGGGATCGGAGTATGATCCCCGTGAGACTGGACCGTGATCCCTGTTGGACTGGACTGTGATGCGAGTTTGAGTGAACTGTGCTACCAGTGCGACTGGACTGTGACCCCTATGGGACTGGACTGTGCTCCCTGTGGGACTGGACGGTGACCTCTGTGGGACTGGAATGTGATGCGAGTTTGACTGAACTGTGATTATAGTGCGAATGTACTGTGACCACTATGGGACTGGACAGTGATCCCTCTGGGCCTGGACTGTGACCTCTGTGTTACTGGACTAGGTTTCCTCTGGGATAGGAATGTGACATCTGTGCGACTGGACTGTGACCCCTTTGCGACTGGACTGTGACGCCTGTGGGACTGAACTGTCACCCCTATGGGACTGGACTGTGATCCCGGTGGAACTGGGCTGTGATTCCAGTGGGACAGAAATGTGCCCCCTGTGGGACTGGACTGTTATCCCTGTGGGACAAGACTTTGATCTCAGTGGGATTGGACTGTGACCCCTGTGGGACTGGACTCTGATCCCTACGGGAATGGACTGTGATCCCTGTGGGACTGGACTGTGACCCCTGTGGGACTGGACTGTGACCCCTGAGCGACTTTACTTGGAGCCCTGTGGGACGCGACATGTGATTCCTGTCGGACTAGACTGTGATAGCAATGGGACCGGAGTATGATCCCCGGGAGACTGGACCGTGATCCCTGTGGGACTGGACTGTGATGCGAGTTTGACTGAACTGTGATACCAGTGCGACTGGACTGTGACCCCTATGGGACTGAACTGTGATGCCAGTGCGACTGGACTGTGATCCTGTGGGACTGGACTGTGATGCCTGTGGTATTGGGTTTTGATGCATGTGGGACTGGATTTGATCCTTGTGGAACTGAGCAGTTATTCCTGTGTGATTGGACTGTATCCCAGTGGGACTGGAAAGTGATCCCTGAGAGGCTGGACTGTGATCCCTGTGGGACAGGTCTGTGATCCCTGTGGGACAGGAATGTGAGCCCTGAGGGACACACTGTAACCCCTGAGGGACAGGACTGTGATCCCTGTGGGACAGGACTGTGACTTCTAAGGGACAGGCCTGTGATCCCCCTGTGGGAGTGGACTTTAAGCCCTGCGGGACAGGACTGTGACCCCTGAGGGACAGGACTGTGAACCCTGAGGGACTGGACTGTAACCCCTGAGGGACGGAACTGTGATCCCTGTGGGACTGAACTATGATACCTGTTGGACTTGGTCTGTGATCTCTGTGGAACTGGTCTGTGACTCCTGTGGGCCTTGACTGTGATCCCTGTGGGCTGGACTGTGAGCCCTGTGGGACTGGACTGTGATCCCTGTGGGATTGGACTGTGATCACCGTGGGACTGGACTGTGATGCCTGTGCGATTGGATTGTGATCCATGTGGGACTGAATTGTGGCCCCTGAGGGACTGGACTGTAATCCCTGTGGGACTGAACTGTTATTCCTGTGGGACTGGACTGTAATATCTGTGGGAAAGGACTGTAATCCCTGTCGGATTCAACTGTGATCCCCATGGGTCTGAAATGTTTTCCTTGTGGGAATGGACTTCAATCCCTGTGGGACTGGACTGTGATCCCTGTGGGACTGGACTGTGATCCCGGTGGAACTGTGCTGTGATTCCAGTGGGACAGAAATGTGACCCCTGTGGGAATGGACTGTTATCCCTGTGGGACAGGACTTTGATCCCAGTGGGATTGGACTGTGACCCCTGTGGGACTGGACTCTGATCCCTATGGGAATGGACTGTGATCCCTGTGGGACTGGACTGGGATGCCTGTGGTATTGGATTTTAATGCATGTGGGACTGGATTTGATACCTGTGGAACTGCGCAGTTATTCCTGTGGGACTGGAATGTAATCCCAATGGGACTGGAATGTGATACTTGAAAGGCTGGACTGTGATCCCTGTGGGACAGATCTGTGACCCCTGAGGGACAGGACTGTGACCCCTGAGGGACAGGACTGTGAGCCCTGAGGGACTGTACTGTGATCCCTGTGGGACAGGACTGTGACTTCTAAGGAACAGGACTGTGATCCCTGTGGGACTGGACTTTAAGCCTTGCGGGACAGGACTGTGACCCCTGAGGGACAGGACTGTGACCCCTGAGGGATTGGACTGTAACCCCTGAGGGACTGAACTGTGATCCCTGTGGGATTGGACTGTGATCACCGTGGGACTGGACTGTGATGCCTGTGCGATTGGATTGTGATCCATGTGGGACTGAATTGTGGCCCCTGAGGGACTGGACTGTAATCCCTGTGGGACTGAACTTTTATTCCTGTGGGACTGGACTGTAATATCTGTGGGAAAGGACTGTAATCCCTGTCGGATTCAACTGTGATCCCCATGGGTCTGAAATGTTTTCCTTGTGGGAATGGACTTTAATCCCTGTGGGACTGGAATGTCATCCCTGAGGGGCTGGAAGGAGATCCCTTTCGGACATAACAGTGATCCCGATGTGACTGGATTGTGATCCTTTTGGGACTGGACTGTAACCCCAGTGGGACAGGACTGTAACCCCTGTGGGACTGGACTGCGAACCCTGAGGGACAGGACTGCGATCCCTGAGTGACAGGACTGTGATTCCTGTGGAACTGGATTGTGACATATTTGGGACTGGACTGTGAAGCCTGTGGGACTGACAGTGATCCCTGTGAGATTGGATTGTTATCCCTTTGGGACTTAGTCTGTGATACCTGTGCAACTGGACTCTGATCCCTGTGGGACTGCACTGTGATCCCTGTGGACTGGACTGTGAACCCTGTGGGACTGGACTGTGATCCCTGTGGGAATGGACTGTGATCCCAGTGCGACTACACTGTGTTTTCTGTGGAACTTGAACGTGATCTCTATTTGACTGAACTGTGATCCCAGTGGGACTGAACTGTGACCCCTGTGGGATAGGACTCTGACCCCTGCGGAATTGGCTGTGATCCCTCTGGGACCGAAGTGTGAACCTTGTGGGACTGGACTGTGATTTCATTGGGACTGGACTGTAACCCTGTAGGATAGGACTGTGACATCTGAGCGATTGTAACCCCTTTGGGACTGGAATGTGATCCCTGTGGGACTGGACTGAGATCCCTGTGGGACGCGTCTGTGATCGCCGTGAGACTGGACCGTGATCCCTGTGAGACAGGACTCTGATTCCAATGGGACTGGAGTGTGATCCCTTTGGGACTGGAGTGTGATACCTGTGGGACTGGACTGTGATCCCTGTCGGACTGGACTGTGACACCTGTGGGACTGACCTGTGACCCCTATGGGACTGGACTGAGATCCCTGTGGGACGCGACCGTGATCCCCGTGAGATTGGACCGTGATCCCTGTGAGACTGGACTGTGATTCCAATGGGACTGGTCTGTGATCCCTTTGGAACGGGAGTGTGATACCTGTGGGACTGGTCAGTGATCCCTGTGGGATAGTACTGTGACATCTGTGGGACTGATCTGTGAACCCTGTGGGACTGGACTATGATGCCTTTGGGACTGGGCTTTGATCCCTGTGGAACTGAACAGTTATTCCTGTGGGACTGAACTGTAATCCATGTGGGACTAGAAATTGATCCCTGAGTGGCTGGACTGTGATCCCTGTGGGACAGGTTTGTGATCCCTGTGGGACTAGACTGTGACCCCTGTGGGGCAGAACTGTGACCCCTGTGGAAAAGGACTATGAAGCCTGTGGGACTGGATAATGATCCCTGTGGGACAGGACTGTAATCCCTGTCGGACTGCCCTGTGAACCCTGTGGGACTGCACTTTGACCCCTGTGGGACTGGACTGTGATCCTTGTGGGAAGGACTGTGATCACTGTGCGACTGGACTGTGATCCGTGTTTGACTGAACTGTAATCACAGTGCGACTGGACTGTGACCCCTGTGAGATTGGACTGTGATCCCTGTGGGACTGGACTGTGATCCCTGTGGGATTGGATTGTGATCCCTGTGCAACTGCACTCTGAGCTCTGTGGGACTGGAGTGTGATCCCAATGGGACCGGAGTGTGATCCGTGCGGAACTGGACTGTGATCCCTGTGGGACTGTACTTTGACCCATGTGCTACTGGTCAGTGATCCCTGTGGGACTGGAATGTGATACCTGTGCGACTGTACTGTGATCCCTGTGGTACTTGTCTATGATCCCTGTGGAACTGAACTTTGACCCCTGTGGGACTGGACTGTGAATCCTGTGGGACTGGACTGTGATCCCTGTGGGACTGGACTGTGACCCCTGTGGGACTGGACTGTGACCCCTGTGGGACTGGATTGTGACCCCTGTGGGACTGGACAGTGAACCCTGTGGGACTGGACTGTGACCCCAGTGGGACTGGACTGTGACCCCTGTGGGACTTGACTTGGAGCCCTGTGGGACGCGACTGTGATCCCTGTCGGACTAGACTGTGATCCCAATGGGATCGGAGTATGATCCCCGTGAGACTGGACCGTGATCCCTGTGGGACTGGACTGTGATGCGAGTTTGACTGAACTGTGCTACCAGTGCGAATGGACTGTGACACCTATGGGACTGGACTGTGATCCCTGTGGGCCTGGACGGTGACCATTGTGGGACTGGACTGTGATGCGAGTTTGACTGAACTGTGATGCAAGTGCGACTGGACTGTGACCCCTATGGGACTGGACTGTGATCCCTGTGGGACTGGACTGTGACCTCTGTGTTACTGCCTGGGATTCCTCTGGGATAGGACTGTGACATCTTTGCGACTGGACTTTAATCCCTGTGGGACTGGACTGTGATCCCTGTGGGACTGGACTGTGATCCCGGTGGAACTGTGCTGTGATTCCAGTGGGACAGAAATGTGACCCCTGTGGGACTGGACTGTTATCCCTGTGGGACAGGACTTTGATCCCAGTGGGATTGGACTGTGACCCCTGTGGGACTGGACTCTGATCCCTATGGGAATGTACTGTGATCCCTGTGGGACTGGACTGGGATGCCTGTGGTATTGGATTTTAATGCATGTGGGACTGGATTTGATACCTGTGGAACTGCGCAGTTATTCCTGTGGGACTGGACTGTAATCCCAATGGGACTGGAATGTGATACCTGAAAGGCTGGACTGTGATCCCTGTGGGACAGGTCTGTGACCCCTGAGGGACAGGACTGTGACCCCTGAGGGACAGGACTGTGAGCCCTGAGGGACTGTACTGTGATCCCTGTGGGACAGGACTGTGACTTCTAAGGAACAGGACTGTGATCCCTGTGGGACTGGACTTTAAGCCTTGCGGGACAGGACTGTGACCCCTGAGGGACAGGACTGTGACCCCTGAGGGATTGGAATGTAACCCCTGAGGGACTGAACTGTGATCCCTGTGGGATTGGACTGTGATCACCGTGGGACTGGACTGTGATGCCTGTGCGATTGGATTGTGATCCATGTGGGACTGAATTGTGGCCCCTGAGGGACTGGACTGTAATCCCTGTGGGACTGAACTGTTATTCCTGTGGGACTGGACTGTAATATCTGTGGGAAGGACTGTAATCCCTGTCGGATTCAACTGTGATCCCCATGGGTCTGAAATGTTTTCCTTGTGGGAATGGACTTTAATCCCTATGGGACTGGAATGTCATCCCTGAGGGGCTGGAAGGAGATCCCTTTCGGACATAACAGTGATCCCTATGTGACTGGATTGTGATCCTTGTGGGACTGAACTGTAACCCCAGTGGGACAGGACTGTAACCCCTGTGGGACTGGACTGCGAACCCTGAGGGACAGGACTGCGATCCCTGAGTGACAGGACTGTGATTCCTGTGGAACTGGATTGTGACCCATTTGGGACTGGACTGTGAAGCCTGTGGGACTGACAGTGATCCCTGTGAGATTGGATTGTTATCCCTTGGGACTTAGTCTGTGATACCTGTGCAACTGGACTCTGATCCCTGTGGGACTGCACTGTGATCCCTGTGGACTGGACTGTGACCCCTGTGTGACTGGACTGTGATCCCTGTGGACTGGACTGTGATCCCAGTGGGACTACACTGTGATTTCTGTGGAACTTGAACGTGATCTCTATTTGACTGAGCTGTGATCCCAGTGGGACTGAACTGTGACCCCTGTGGGATAGGACTGTTATCCCTGTGGGACAGGACTTTGATCCCAATGGGATTGGACTGTGACCCCTGTGGGACTGGACTGTGATCCCGGTGGAACTGTGCTGTGATTCCAGTGGGACAGAAATGTGACCCCTGTGGGACTGGACTGTTATCCCTGTGGGACAGGACTTTGATCTCAGTGGGATTGGACTGTGATCCCTGTGGGACTGGACTGGGATGCCTGTGGTATTGGATTTTAATGCATGTGGGACTGGATTTGATACCTGTGGAACTGCGCAGTTATTCCTGTGGGACTGGACTGTAATCCCAATGGGACTGGAATGTGATACCTGAAAGGCTGGACTGTGATCCCTGTGGGACAGTTCTGTGACCCCTGAGGGACAGGACTGTGACCCCTGAGGGACAGGACTGTGAGCCCTGAGGGACTGTACTGTGATCCCTGTGGGACAGGACTGTGACCCCTGAGGGACAGGACTGTGGCCCCTGAGGGATTGGACTGTAACCCCTGAGGGACTGAACTGTGATCCCTGTGGGACTGAACAGTGATACCTTTGGACTTGGTCTGTGATCTCTGTGGACCTGCACTATGACCCCAGTGGGCCTTGACTGTGATCCCTGTGGGCTGGACTGTGATTCTTGTGGGACTGGACTGTGATTCCTGTGGGATTGGACTTTTATTACTGTGGGACTGGACTGTGATGCCTGTGGGATTGGATTGTGATCCATGTGGGACTGAATTGTGGCCCCTGAGGGACTGGACTGTAATCCCTGTGGGACTGAACTGTTATTCCTGTGGGACTGGACTGTAATACCTGTGGGACTGGACTGTAATCTCTGTGGGATTGAACTGTGATCCCCGTGGGTCTGAACTGTTTTCCTTGTGGGACTGGACTTTAATCCCTGTGGGATTGGAATGTGATCCCTGAGGGGCTGGACGGAGATCCCATTCGGACAGGACAGTGATCCCTATGTGACTGGACTGTGACCCCTGTGGGACTGGACTGTGACCCCTGAGCGACTTGACTTGGAGCCCTGTGGGACGCGACTGTGATTCCTGTCGGACTAGACTGTGATAGCAATGGGACCGGAGTATGATCCCCGGGAGACTGGACCGTGATCCCTGTGGGACTGGACTGTGATGCGAGTTTGACTGAACTGTGATACCAGTGCGACTGGACTGTGACCCCTATGGGACTGAACTGTGGTGCCAGTGCGACTGGACTGTGATCCTGTGGGACTGGACTGTGATGCCTGTGGTATTGGATTTTGATGCATGTGGGACTGGATTTGATCCTTGTGGAACTGACCAGTTATTCCTGTGGGATTGGACTGTATCCCAGTGGGACTGGAAAGTGATCCCTGAGAGGCTGGACTGTGATCCCTGTGGGACAGGTCTGTGATCCCTGTGGGACAGGAATGTGAGCCCTGAGGGACACACTGTGACCCCTGAGGGACAGGACTGTGAACCCTGTGGGACAGGACAGTGACTTCTAAGGGACAGGCCTGTGATCCCTGTGGGCGTGGAATTTAAGCCCTGCGGGACAGGATTGTGACCCCTGAGGGACAGGACTGTGACCCCTGAGGGACTGGACTGTAACCCCTGAGGGACTGAACTGTGATCCCTGTGGGACTGAACTATGATACCTGTTGGACTTGGTCTGTGATCTCTGTGGAACTGGTCTGTGACTCCTGTGGGCCTTGACTGTGATCCCTGTGGGCTGGACTGTGATCCCTGTGGGACTGGACTGTGATCCCTGTGGGATTGGACTGTGATCACCGTGGGACTGGACTGTGATGCCTGTGCGATTGGATTGTGATCCATGTGGGACTGAATTGTGGCCCCTGAGGGACTGGACTGTAATCCCTGTGGGACTGAACTGTTATTCCTGTGGGACTGGACTGTAATATCTGTGGGAAAGGACTGTAATCCCTGTCGGATTCAACTGTGATCCCCATGGGTCTGAAATGTTTTCCTTGTGGGAATGGACTTTAATCCCTGTGGGACTGGACTGTGATCCCTGTGGGACTGGACTGTGATCCCGGTGGAACTGTGCTGTGATTCCAGTGGGACAGAAATGTGACCCCTGTGGGACTGGACTGTTATCCCTGTGGGACAGGACTTTGATCCCAGTGGGATTGGACTGTGACCCCTGTGGGACTGGACTCTGATCCCTATGGGAATGGACTGTGAGCCCTGTGGGACTGGACTGGGATGCCTGTGGTATTGGATTTTAATGCATGTGGGACTGGATTTGATACCTGTGGAACTGCGCAGTTATTCCTGTGGGACTGGACTGTAATCCCAATGGGACTGGAATGTGATACCTGAAAGGCTGGACTGTGATCCCTGTGGGACAGGTCTGTTACCCCTGAGGGACAGGACTGTGACCCCTGAGGGACAGGACTGTGAGCCCTGAGGGACTGTACTGTGATCCCTGTGGGACAGGACTGTGACTTCTAAGGAACAGGACTGTGATCCCTGTGGGACTGGACTTTAAGCCTTGCGGGACAGGACTGTGACCCCTGAGGGACAGGACTGTGACCCCTGAGGGATTGGACTGTAACCCCTGAGGGACTGAACTGTGATCCCTGTGGGACTGAACTGTGATACCTTTGGACTTGGTCTGTGATGTCTGTGGAACTGCACTGTGACCCCAGTGGGCCTTCACTGTGATCCCTGTGGGCTGGACTGTGATCCTTGTGGGACTGGACTGTGATCCCTGTGGGATTGGACTTTTATCACTGTGGGACTGGACTGTGATGCCTGTGGGATTGGATTGTGATCCATGTGGGACTGAATTGTGGCCCCTGAGGGACTGGGCTGTAATCCCTGTGGGACTGAACTGTTATTCCTGTGGGACTGGACTGTAATACCTGTGGGACTGGACTGTAATCTCTGTGGGATTGAACTGTGATCCCCGTGGGTCTGAACTGTTTTCCTTGTGGGACTGGACTTTAATCCCTGTGGGATTGGAATGTGATCCCTGAGGGGCTGGACGGAGATCCCATTCGGACAGGACAGTGATCCCTATGTGACTGGACTGTGATCCCTGTGGGACTGGACTCTAACCCCAGTGGGACTGGACTGTGAACCCTGTGGGACTGGACTGTGATCCCTGTGGGAATGGACTGTGATCCCAGTGGGACTACACTGTGATTTCTGTGGAACTTGACCGTGATCTCTATTTGACTGAACTGTAATCCCAGTGTGACTGAACTGTGACTTCTGTGGGATAGGACTGTGACCCTTGCGGGATTGGCTGTGATCCCTGTGGGACCGGAGTGTGAACCTTGTGGGACAGGACTGTGATTTCATTGGGACTGGACTGTAACCCTGTGGGATAGGACTGTGACATCTGAGCGATTGGAGAATAACCCCTTAGGGACTGGAATGTGATCCCTGTGGGACTGGACTGAGATCCCTGTGGGACGCGTCTGTGTTCGCCGGGAGACTGGACCGTGATCCCTGTGAGACAGGACTCTGATTCCAATGGGACTGGAGTGTGATCCCTTTGGGACTGGAGTGTGATACCTGTGGGACTGGACTGTGATCCCTGTCGGACTGGACTGTGACACCTGTGGGACTGAACTGTGACCCCCATGGGACTGGACTGAGATGCCTATGGGACTGGGCTTTGATCCCTGTTGAACTGAACAGTTATTCCTGTGGGACTGGACTGTAATCCATGTGGGACTAGAAATTGATCCCTGAGTGGCTGGACTGTGATCCCTGTGGGACAGGTTTGTGATCCCTGTGGGACTAGACTGTGACCCCTGTGGGGCAGAACTGTGACCCCTGTGGAAAAGGACTATGAAGCCTGTGGGCCTGGATAATGAACTGTGGGACTGGACTGTTATCCCTGTGGGACTGCACTGTGAACCCTGTGGGACTGCACTTTGACCGCTGTGGGACTGGACTGTGATCCTTGTGGGAAGGACTGTGATCACTGTGGGACTGGACTGTGATCCGTGTTTGACTGAACTGTAATCACAGTGCGACTGGACTGTGACCCCTGTGAGACAGAACTGTGATCCCTGTGGGACTGGACTGTGATCCCTGTGGGATTGGATTGTGATCCCTGTGCGACTGCACTCTGAGCTCTGTGGGACTGGAGTGTGATCCCAATGGGACCGGAGTGTGATCCGTGCGGAACTGGACTGTGATCCCTGTGGGACTGTACTTTGACCCATGTGCTACTGGTCAGTGATCCCTGTGGGACTGGAATGTGATACCTGTGCGACTGTACTGTGATCCCTGTGGTACTGGACTATGATCCCTGTGGAACTGAACTTTGACCCCTGTGGGACTGGACTGTGAACCCTGTGGGACTGGACTGGGAACCCTGTGGGACTGGACTGTGACCGCTGTGGGACTGGACTGTGACCCCTGTGGGACTGAATTGTGACCCCTGTGAGACTGGACTGTGATGCGAGTTTGACTGAACTTTGCTACCAGTGCGACTGGACTGTGACCCCTATGGGACTGGACTGTGATCCCTGTGGGCCTGGACGGTGGCCTCTGTGGGACTGGACTGTGATGCGAGTTTGACTGAACTGTGATGCCAGTGCGACTGGACTGTGACCCCTATGGGACTGGAATGTGATCCCTGTGCGACTGGACTGTGACCTCTGTGCTACTGCCTGGGATTCCTCTGGGATAGGACTGTGACATCTGTGCGACTGGACTGTGACCCCTTTGGGACTGGACTGTGAATCCTGTGGGACTGGACTGTGATCCCTGTGGGACTGGACTGTGATCCCGGTGGAACTGGGCTGTGATTCCAGTGGGACAGAAATGTGACCCCTGTGGGACTAGACTGTTATCCCTGTGGGACAGTACTTTGATCCCAGTGGGATTGGACTGTGACCCCTGTGGGACTGGACTCTGATCCCTATGGGATTGGACTGTGATCCCTGTGGGACTGGACTGTGACTTCTAAGGAACAGGACTGTGATCCCTGTGGGACTGGACTTTAAGCCTTGCGGGACAGGACTGTGACCCTTGAGGGACAGGACTGTGACCCTTGAGGGATTGGACTGTAACCCCTGAGGGACTGAACTGTGATCCCTGTGCGACTGAACTGTGATACCTTTGGACTTGGTCTGTGATCCCTGTGGAACTGCACTGTGACCCCAGTGGGCCTTCACTGTGATCCCTGTGGGCTGGACTGTGATCCTTGTGGGACTGGACTGTGATCCCTGTGGGATTGGACTTTTACCACTGTGGGACTGGACTGTGATACCTGTGGGATTGGATTGTGATCCATGTGGGACTGAATTGTGGCCCCTGAGGGACTGGGCTGTAATCCCTGTGGGACTGAACTGTTAATCCTGTGGGACTGGACTGTAATACCTGTGGGACTGGACTGTAATCTCTGTGGGATTGAACTGTGATCCCCGTGGGTCTGAACTGTTTTCCTTGTGGGACTGGACTTTAATCCCTGTGGGATTGGAATGTGATCCCTGAGGGGCTGGACGGAGATCCCATTCGGACAGGACAGTGATCCCTATGTGACTGGACTGTGATCCCTGTGGGACTGGACTCTAACCCCAGTGGGACTGGACTGTGAAGCCTGTGGGACTGAACAGTGATACCTGTGGACTGGACTGTGACACTTGTGGACTGGGCTGTGACCCCTGTGTGACTGGACTGTGATCCCTGTGGACTGGACTGTGAACCCTGTGGGACTGCACTGTGATCCCTGTGGGAATGGACTGTGATCCCAGTGGGACTACACTGTGATTTCTGTGGAACTTGACCGTGATCTCTATTTGACTGAACTGTAATCCCAGTGTGACTGAACTGTGACTTCTGTGGGATAGGACTGTGACCCTTGCGGGATTGGCTGTGATCCCTGTGGGACCGGAGTGTGAACCTTGTGGGACAGGACTGTGATTTCATTGGGACTGGACTGTAACCCTGTGGGATAGGACTGTGACATCTGAGCGATTGGAGAATAACCCCTTAGGGACTGGAATGTGATCCCTGTGGGACTGGACTGAGATCCCTGTGGGACGCGTCTGTATTTGCCGGGAGACTGGACCGTGATCCCTGTGAGACAGGACTCTGATTCCAATGGGACTGGAGTGTGATCCCTTTGGGACTGGAGTGTGATACCTGTGGGACTGGACTGTGATCCCTGTCGGACTGGACTGTGACACCTGTGGGACTGAACTGTGACCCCCATGGGACTGGACTGAGATCCCTGTGGGACGCGACTGTGATCCTCGTGAGATTGGACCGTGATCCCTGTGAGACTGGACTGTGATTCCAATGGGACTGGTCTGTGATCCCTTTGGAACGGGAGTGTGATACCTGTGGGACTGGTCAGTGATCCCTGGGGGATAGTACTGTGACATCTGTGGGACTGAACTGTGAACCCTGTGGGACTGGACTGTGATGCCTATGGGACTGGGCTTTGTTCCCTGTTGAACTGAACAGTTATTCCTGTGGGACTGGACTGTATTCCATGTGGGACTAGAAATTGATCCCTGAGTGGCTGGACTGTGATCCCTGTGGGACAGGTTTGTGATCCCTGTGGGACTAGACTGTGACCCCTGTGGGGCAGAACTGTGCCCCCTGTGGAAAAGGACTATGAAGCCTGTGGGCCTGGATAATGATCCCTGTGGGACTGGACTGTTATCCCTGTGGGACTGCACTGTGAACCCTGTGGGACTGCACTTTGACCGCTGTGGGACTGGACTGTGATCCTTGTGGGAAGGACTGTGATCACTGTGGGACTGGACTGTGATCCGTGTTTGACTGAACTGTAATCACAGTGCGACTGGACTGTGACCCCTGTGAGACAGAACTGTGATCCCTGTGGGACTGGACTGTGATCCCTGTGGGATTGGATTGTGATCCCTGTGCGACTGCACTCTGAGCTCTGTGGGACTGGAGTGTGATCCCAATGGGACCGGAGTGTGATCCGTGCGGAACTGGACTGTGATCCCTGTGGGACTGTACTTTGACCCTTGTGCTACTGGTCAGTGATCCCTGTGGGACTGGAATGTGATACCTGTGCGACTGTACTGTGATCCCTGTGGTACTGGACTATGATCCCTGTGGAACTGAACTTTGACCCCTGTGGGACTGGACTGTGAACCCTGTGGGACTGGACTGGGAACCCTGTGGGACTGGACTGTGACCCCTGTGGGACTGGACTGTGACCCCTGTGGGACTGAATTGTGACCCCTGTGGGACTGGACTGTGATGCGAGTTTGACTGAACTTTGCTACCAGTGCGACTGGACTGTGACCCCTATGGGACTGGACTGTGATCCCTGTGGGCCTGGACGGTGGCCTCTGTGGGACTGGACTGTGATGCGAGTTTGACTGAACTGTGATGCCAGTGCGACTGGACTGTGACCCCTATGGGACTGGAATGTGATCCCTGTGCGACTGGACTGTGACCTCTGTGCTACTGCCTGGGATTCCTCTGGGATAGGACTGTGACATCTGTGCGACTGGACTGTGACCCCTTTGGGACTGGACTGTGAATCCTGTGGGACTGGACTGTGATCCCTGTGGGACTGGACTGTGATCCCGGTGGAACTGGGCTGTGATTCCAGTGGGACAGAAATGTGACCCCTGTGGGACTAGACTGTTATCCCTGTGGGACAGTACTTTGATCCCAGTGGGATTGGACTGTGACCCCTGTGGGACTGGACTCTGATCCCTATGGGATTGGACTGTGATCCCTGTGGGACTGGACTGGGATGCCTGTGGTATTGGATTTTAATGCATTTGGGACTAGATTTGATACCTGTGGAACTGCGCAGTTATTCCTGTGGGACTGGACTGTAATCCCAGTGGGACTGGAATGTGATACCTGTGGGACAAGTCTGTGACCCCTGAGGGACAGGACTGTGACCCCTGAGGGACAGGACTGTGAGCCCTGAGGGACAGTACTGTGATCCCTGTGGGACTGAACTGTGATACCTTTGGACTTGGTCTGTGATCCCTGTGGAACTGCACTGTGAACCCTGTGGGCCTTGACTGTGATCCCTGTGGGCTGGACTGTGATCCCTGTGGGACTGGACTGTGATCCCTGTGGGATTGGACTGTTATTCCTGTGGGACTGGACTGTAATACCTGTGGGACTGGACTGTAATCTCTGTGGGATTGAACTGTGATCCCCGTGGGTCTGAACTGTTTTCCTTGTGGGACTGGACTTTAATCCCTGTGGGATTGGAATGTGATCCCTAAGGGGCTGGACGCAGATCTCATTCGGACAGGACAGTGATCCCTATGTGACTGAACTGTGATCCCTGTGGGACTGGACTCTAACCCCAGTGGGAGTGGACTGTAACCCCTGTGAGACTGGACTGTGAACCCTGAGGGACAGGACAGTGATCCCAGTGGAACTGGATTGTGACCCATTTGGGACTGGACTGTGAAGCCTGTGGGACTGAACAGTGATCCCTTTGGACTGGACTGTGACAGCTTTGGACTGGACTGTGACACCTGTGTGACTGGACTGTGATCCCTGTGGATTGGACTGTGAACCCTGTGGGACTGGACTGTGATCCCTGTGGGAATGGACTGTGATCCCAGTGGGACTACACTGTGATTTCTGTGGAACTTGACCGTGATCTCTATTTGACTGAACTGTGATCCCAGTGGGACTGAACTGTGACCTCTGTGGGATAGGACTGTGACCCCTGCGGGATTGGCTGTGATCCCTGTGGGACCGGAGTGTGAACCTTGTGGGACTGGACTGTGATTTCATTGGGACTGGACTGAAACCCTGTGGGATAGGACTGTGACATCTGAGCGATTGGAGAATAACCCCTTTGGGACTGGAATGTGATCCCTGTGGGACTGGACTGAGATCCCTGTGGGACGCGACCGTGATCCCCGTGAGATTGGACCGTGATCCCTGTGAGACTGGACTGTGATTCCAATGGGACTGGTCTGTGATCCCTTTGGAACGGGAGTGTGATACCTGTGGGACTGGTCAGTGATCCCTGTGGCATAGTACTGTGACATCTGTGGGACTGAACTGTGAACCCTGTGGGACTGGACTGTGATGCCTGTGGGACTGTGCTTTGATCCCTGTGGAACTGAACAGTTATTCCTGTGGGACTGGACTGTAATCCATGTGGGACTAGAAATTGATCCCTGAGTGGCTGGACTGTGATCCCTGTGGGACAGGTTTTTGATCCCTGTGGGACTAGACTGTGAACCCTGTGGGGCAGAACTGTGACCCCTGTGGAAAAGGACTATGAAGCCTGTGGGCCTGGATCATGATCCCTGTGGGACTGGACTGTTATCCCTGTGGGAGTGCACTGTGAACCCTGTGGGACTGGACTTTGACCACTGTGGGACTGGACTGTGATCCTTGTGGGAAGGACTGTGATCACTGTGGGACTGGACTGTGATCCGTGTTTGACTGAACTGTAATCACAGTGCGACTGGACTGTGACCCCTGTGAGACAGGACTGTGATCCCTGTGGGACTGGACTGTGATCCCTGTGGGATTGGATTGTGATCCCTGTGCGACTGCACTCTGAGTTCTGTGGGACTGGAGTGTGATCCCAATGGGACCGGAGTGTGATCCGTGCGGATCTGGACTGTGATCCCTGTGGGCCTGTACTTTGACCCACGTGCTACTGGTCAGTGATCCCTGTGGGACTGGAATGTGATACCTGTGCGACTGTACTGTGATCCATGTGGTACTGGACTATGATCGCTGTGGAACTGAACTTTGACCCCTGTGGGACTGGACTGTGAACCCTGTGGGACTGGACTGTGATCCCTGTGGGACTGGACAGTGACCCCTGTGGGACTGGACTGTGACACCTGTGGGACTGGATTGTGAACTCTGTGGGACTGGACTGTGAACCCTGTGGGGCTGGACTGTGACCCCTGTGGGACTGGACTGTGACCCCTGTGGGACTTGACTTGGAGCCCTGTGTGACGCGACTGTGATCCCTGTCGGACTTGACTGTGATCCCAATGGGATCGGAGTATGATCCCCGTGAGACTGGACCGTGATCCCTGTGTTACTGGACTTTGATGCGAGTTTGACTGAACTGTGCTACCAGTGCGACTGGACTGTGACCCCTATGGGACTGGACTGTGATCCCTGTGGGCCTGGACAGTGACCTCTGTGGGACTGGACTGTGATGCGAGTTTGACTGAACTGTGATGCCAGTGCGACTGGACTGTGACCCCTATGGGACTGGACTGTGAACCCTGTGGGACTGGACTGTGACCTCTGTGCTACTGCCTGATATTCCTCTGGGATAGGACTGTGACATCTGTGCGACTGGACTGTGACCCCTTTGGGACTGGACTGTGAATCCTGTGGGACTGGACTGTGATCCCTGTGGGACTGGACTGTGATCCCGGTGGAACTGGGCTGTGATTCCAGTGGGACAGAAATGTGACCCCTGTGGGACTGGACTGTTATCCCTGTGGGACAGGACTTTGATCCCTATGGGAATGGACTGTGATCCCATTGGGACTGGACTGGGATGCCTGTGGTATTGGATTTTAATGCATGTGGGACTGGATTTGATACCTGTGGAACTGCGCAGTTATTCCTGTGGGACTGGACTGTAATCCCAGTGGGAATGGAATGTGATACCTGAGAGGCTGGACTGTAATCCCTGTGGGACAGGTCTGTGACCCCTGAGGGACAGGACTGTGACCCCTGAGGGACAGGACTGTGAGCCCTGAGGGACAGTACTGTGATCCCTGTGGGACAGGACTGTGACTTCTCAGGGACAGGATGTGATCCCTGTGGGACTGGACTTTAAGGCTTGCGGGACAGGACTGTGACCCCTGAGGGACAGGACTGTGACCCCTGAGGGATTGGACTGTAACCCCTGAGGGACTGAACTGTGAACCCTGTGGGACTGAACTGCGATACCTTTGGACTTGGTCTGTGATCCCTGTGGAACTGCACTGTGCCCCCTGTGGGCCTTGACTCTGATCCCTGTGGGCTGGACTGTGATCCCTGTGGGACTGGACTGTCATCCCTGTGGGATTGTACGGTTATCACTGTGTGACTGGACTGTGATGCCTGTGTGATTGGATTGTGATCCATGTGGGACTGAATTGTTGCCCCTGATGGACTGGACTGTATTCCCTGTGGGACTGAACTGTTATTCCTGTGGGACTGGACTGAAATACCTGTGGGACTGCACTGTAATCTCTCTGGGATTGAACTGTGATCCCCGTGGGTCTGAACTGTTTTCCTTGTGGGACTGGACTTTAATCCCTGTGGGATTGGAATGTGATCCCTGAGGGTCTGGACGGAGGTCCCTTTCGGACAGGATAGTGATCCCTATGTGACTGGATTGTGATCCCTGTGGGACTGGACTCTAACCCCAGTGGGACTGGACTGTAACCCCTGTGGCACTGGACTGTGAACCCTGAGGGACAGGACAGTGATCCCAGTGGAACTGTATTGTGACCCATTTTGGATTGGACTGTGAAGCCTGTGGGACTGAACAGTGATCCCTGTGGACTGGACTGTGGCACCTGTGTGACTGGACTGTGATCCCTGTGGACTGGACTGTGATCCCTGTGGGACTGGACTGTGATCCCTGTGGGACCGGACTGTGAACTCATTGGGACTGGACTGTGATCACTGTGGGATAGGAGTGTGACATCTTTGCGATTGGAGAATGACCCCTTTGGGAATGGAATGTGATCCCTGTGGGACTGGTCTGTTCGTACTGTGGACCTGATTGTGATCCCTGTGGGACTTGATTGTGAGCCCTGTGGGATGCGACTGTGATCCCTGTTGGACTAGACTGTGATCCCAATAGGACCGGAGTATGATCCCTCTGAGACAGGACCGTGATCCCTGTGAGACTGGACTGTGATTACTGTTGGAGTGGACTGTGATCCCAGTGGTACTGCACTGTAACCCCTTTGGAAATGGACTGTAACCCCAGTGACAGTGGACTGTAACCCCAGTGGGACTGGACTATGAACCCTGAGGGACAGGACTGTGACGCCTGAGGAACAGAACTGTGATCCCTGAATGACAGTACATTGATCCCGTTGGGTCTGGACTTTGACCCCTGAATGACAGGACTGTGATCCCTATGGAACGGGATTGTGACGCAATTAGGACTGGACTGTGAAGCCTGTGGGATTGAACAGTGATCCATGTGGGATTGGATTGTGATCCCTGTGGGACTTGGTCTGTGATACCTTTGGAACTGGACTATGACCTCTGTGGGACTGGACTGTGATCCCTATGGAATGGACTGTGACCCCTGTGCGTCTGGACTGTGACCCCTGTTGGATAGGCCTGTGACCACTGTGCGATTGGCTGTGATCCCTGTGGGACCGGACAGTGAACCCTGTGGGACTGGACTGTGACCCCTGTGGGACTGGACTGTGATCACTGTGGGACTGGACTGTGACCCCTGTGGGACCGGACTGTGAACCCTGTGGATCTGGACTGTGATCCCTGTGGGATAGGACTGTGACATCTGTGCGATTGGAGTATGACCCCTGTGGGACTGGAATGTGATCCCGGTGGGACTGGACTGTTACCCCTGTGGGACTGGACTGTGATCCCTGTGGGACTTGACTGTGAGCACTGTGGGACGCGACTGTGATCCCTGTCGGACTAGACTGTGATCCCAATGGGACCGGAGTATGATCCCTGTGAGAATGGACCGTGATCACTGTGAGACTGGACCTTGATTACTGTGGGATTGGACTGTGAGACCTGTGGGACTGAACTATGATAAGTGTGGGACTGGACTCTGATCGCAGTGGGACAGAAATGTGACCCCTTTGGGACTGGACTGTGATCCCTGGGGGACTGACTTTTACACAAGTGGGACAGAAATTTTACACCTGTGGTACTGGACTATGATCCCCGTGAGACAACCGTGAAGCCTGTGGGACTGGACTGTGATCCCTGTGGGATTGGACTGTGATCCCTGTGGGACTGGACAATGATCGCTGTGGGACTGGTCTGTGATCCCTGTGGGACTGGACTCAAATCCCTGACGGACTGGATTGTGATCCCTGTGGGACAGCACTGTTATTCCTGTGGGACTCGACTGTAACCCATGTGGGACTGTACTGAAACCCCCATAGGACTGGACTCAAACGCCTGAGGGGCTGGACTTTGACCCCTGTAGGACTGGACTGTGATACCTGTGGGACTGGACTTTGACCCGTGTGGGACTGGACTGTGACCCGTCTGGGACTGGACTATGACTCGTGTGGGACTGGACTGTGATCCCTGTGGGACTGGACTCAAAACCCTGATGGACTGGATTGTGATCCCTGTGGGACAGCACTGTTATTCCTGTGGGACTCGACTGTAACCCATGTGGGGCTGTACTGAAACCCCCATAGGACTGAACTCAAACGCCTGAGGGGCTGGACTTTGACCCCTGTGGGACTGGACTGTGATACCTGTGGTACTGGACTTTGACCCGTGTGGGACTGGACTGTCACCCGTGTGGGACTGGACTGTGACCCCAGAGGGACTGGACTGTGACCCCTGTGGGACAGTCATGTGAACCTTGTCGGCCGGGACTGTGAATACTGTGCGACTGGAATGTGATCATTGTGGGACTGGACATTGATCGTCGTGGCACAGGACTGTGATCCCTGTTGGATACGACTGTGACCCCTGTGGGATGGACGGTGATCCCTGTGGGACAGGTCTGTGACCCCAGTGCGACTGGACATGATCCCTGTGGGACTGGACTGTACCGCTGTGGGATAGGACTGTGACACCTGTGGGCCTGAACGGTGATCCCTGTGTGACTGGAATGAGATCATGTGGGACTGGACATTGATCCCCGTGGCACAGGACTGTGGTCCCTGTTGGATCGGAGTATGATCCCCGTGGGAATGCACTGTGACCCCTGTGGACTGCAATGTGACCCCTGTGGGACTGCACTGTGACACCTGTGGGACTGTACTGTGATCCCTATGGGACTCGACTGTGATCCCTGCGGGACTGCACTCTGACCTCTGTGGGGCAGGACGGTGAGCCCTGTGGTTAAGGGCTGTGATCCCTGTAGGACTGGACAGTGACCCCTGTGGGACTGGATTGGTGCTCCCTTCGGGACTAGACTGTGATCCGTATGAGACTGGACTGTGACTTCTGAGGGACTGGATTGTGACCCCTGTGCGAATGCACATTGATCCCACTGGGACTGGACTGCGATCTCTCTGGGACAGGAATGAGATAATTGTGGGACGGGACGGTGAACACTGTGGGATTCGACTGTGTTCCCTGTGTGACTGGGCTGTGACCCCTTTGGCACTGGACTCTGACTCCTGTGGGGCAGGACTGCGATGCTGTTGGACTGGACATTGATCCCTGTGAGACTAGACTGTGATCCTTGTGGTAATGAACTGTGACCCCTGTGGGACTGGACTGTGATCCCTGTGGGACTGGACTGTGACCCCTGTGAGACATAAATGTGACTCCTGTGGGACAGGAATGTGAGCCCAGTGGGCCTGGACTGTAAACCTTGTGGGACTGGACTGTGACCACTGTGGGACTTTACTGAAAACCCCATGGGACTGGGCTCAAACCCCTGAGGGACTGGACTGTAATAATTGTGGGACAGGACATTATTCCCTGTGGCACAGGACTGTGATCGCTGTTGGATAAGATTGTGATCCCCGTGGCACAGGACTGTGATCTCTGTGGGACAGGACTGTGATTCCTTTGGGACTGGATTGCAACGCCGTTGGGATTGGACCGTGACCCTTGTTGAACGGGACTGTGATATCTGTGGGACTGGACTGTGATCCCTGTGGGACTGGATTGCGATCCCTGTGGGAATGGACTGTGATCCCTGTGGGACGCGACTGTGATCCCTGTGAGACTGGACCGTGATCCCTGTGAGACTGGACTTTGATTACTGTGGGATTGGACTGTGAGCCCTGTGGGACTGAACTATGATAAGTGTGGGACTGGACTCTGATCCCAGTGGGACAACCGTGAAGCCTGTGGGACTGGACTGTGATCCCTGTGGGATTGGACTGTGATCCCTGTGGGACTGGACAATGATCGCTGTGGGACTGGACTGTGATCCCTGTGGCACTGGACTCAAAACCCTGACGGACTGGATTGTGATCCCTGTGGGACAGCACTGTTATTCCTGTGGGACTCGACTGTAACCCATGTGGGACTGTACTGAAACCCCCATAGGACTGGACTCACACGCCTGAGGGGCTGGACTTTGACCCCTGTGGGACTGGACTGTGATACCTGTGTTACTGGACTGTGACCCGTGTGCGACTGGACTGTGACCCGTGTTGGACTGGACTGTGACCCTAGAGGGACTGGACTGTGACCCCTGTGCGACAGTGCTGTGAACCTTGTCGGCCGGGACTGTGAATACTGTGCGACTGGACTGTGATCATTGTGGGACTGGACATTCATCGCCGTGGCACAGGACTGTGATCCCTGTTGGATACGACTGTGACCCCTGTGGAATGGACTGTGACCCCTGTGGGACAGGTCTGTGACCCCAGTGCGACTAGACTATGATCCCTGTGGGACTGGACTGTACCCCTGTGGGATAGTACTGTGACCCCTGTGGGCCTCAACCGTGAACCCTGTGTGACTGGAATGAGATCATTGTGGGACTGGACATTGATCCCCGTGGCACAGGACTGTGATCCCTGTTGGATCGGAGTATGATACCATGGGACAGCACTGTGATCCCCTTGGGACTGGACTGTGATCCCTGTGGGACTGGAAAATGCTCCCTGTGGGTCTGGACATTGGTCCTCGTAACACTGGATTGTCATGCGTGTGGTACTGATCAGTAATCCAAGTGGTAATGCACTGTGACCCCTGTGGACTGCAATGTGTCTCCTGTGGGACTGCACTGTGACACCTGTGGGACTGGACTGTGATCCCTGTGGGACTCGACTGTGACCCCTGCGGGACTGAACTCTGAGATCTGTGGGGCAGGACCGTGAGCCCTGTCTTTAAGGGCTGTGATCCCTGTAGGACTGGACAGTGACCCCTGTGGGACTGGATTGGTGCTCCCTTCGGGACTGGACTGTGATCCGTATGAGACTGGACTGTGACTTCTGAGGGACTGGATTGTGACCCCTGTGGGAATGCACATTGATCCCTCTGGGACTGGACTGGAATCTCTCTGGGACAGGAATGAGATAATTGTGGGACAGGACGGTGAACACTGTGGGATTCGTCTGTGTTCCTTGTGTGACTGGGCTGTGACCCCTTTGGCACTGGACTCTGACTCCTGTGGGGCAGGACTGTGATGCTGTTGGACTGGACATTGATCCACGTGAGACTAGACTGTGATCCCTGTTGGATCGGACTGTGATCCCCGTGGGACTGGACTGTTAACCCTGTGGGACTGGACTGTGATCCCTGTAGGACTGGATATTGGGCCTCGTGAGACTGGATTGTCATGCTTCTGGTACTGATCAGTAACCAAAGTGGGACTGCACTGTGACACCTGTGGGACTGCACTGTAAACCCTGCAGTACTGCACTCTGACCCCTGTGGGGCAGGACCGTGAGCCCTGTGGGTAAGGACGGTAATCCCTGTAGGACTGGACTGTGACCCCTGTTGGACTGGACTACGATCCCTGTGGGAATGGACTTTGATCCCTCTGGGACTCGACTGTTATCCCTCTGGGACAGGAATGAGGTCCTTGTGGGACAGGACGGTGAACACTGTGGCATTGGACTGTGACCTTTGTGGCGCTGGACTCTGCACCCTGTGGCACAGGACTCCGATTCCTGTGGGCAGGACTGCGACGCCTGTGGGACTGGATATTGATCCCCGTGAGACTAGACTGTGACCCCTGTGGGACTGGACTGTGAGCCATGTGGGACTGGACTGTGACCCGTGTGGGACTGGACGGTGATCGATGTGGGACTGGACTGTGACCGCAGTGGGACTGGACTGTGATCCCTGTGGGACAGTGCTGTGAAATTTGTGGGCCGGGACTGTGAACCCTGTGCGATTGGTCTGTGATCATTGTGGGACTGGACATTGATCACAGTGGCACATGACTGTGATCCCATTTGGATAGGACTGTGATCCCTGTGCTGTGGGACAGCACTGTGACCGAAGTGGGACTCGACTGTGATCCCTGCGGGATTGGACTGTGATCCCTGCGGGTCTGGACCGTGTTATCTGTGAGACTGGATTGTGACCCATGTGGGACTGGACTGTGACCCCAGTGGGACTGGACTGAGACTGCAGTGGGACTGGACTGTGACCCCTGTGGGACTGGACTGTGACCCCTGTGAGATAGTACTGTTACCGCTGTGGGCCTGAACTGTGAACCCAGTGCGACTGGACTGTGATCATTGTGGAACTGGACATTGAGATCCGTGGCACAAGACTGTGATCCCTGTTGGCTCGGACTGTGATCCCCGTGGGACAGCACTGTGATCCCTGTGGGATTGTACTGTGACCCCTGTGGGACTGCACTGTGACCCCCGTGGGACTGCACCGTGAAACCTGTGGGACTGCACTGTGACCCCTGCGGGACTACATTCTGACCATTGTGGGACAGGACCGTGAGCCCTGCGGTTAAGGACAGTGATCCCTTTCGGAATGGACTGTGACCCCTGTAGGACTGGACTGTGATCCCTTCGGGACTGGACTGTGATCCCTGTGAGACTGGACTGTGACCTCTGTGGGACTGGACTGTGACCCCTGTGGGAATGGACATTGTTCCTTCTGGGACTGGACTGTGATCCCTCTGGGACAGGAATGAGATCCTTGTCGGACAGGACGGTGAATACTATGGGATTGGACTGTGTTCCCTGTGTGACTGGACTGTGACCACAGTGGAACACTCTGACACCTGCGGCGCTGGACTCTGACTCCTGTGGGCAGGACTGTGATGCCTACGTGACTGGACATTGATCCCCGTGAGACAGAAATGTGACTCCTGTGGGATAGGAATATGAGCCCAGTGGGACTGGACTGTGATACCTGCGCGACAGGTCTGTGATCCCTGTGGGACTGGACTGTGACCCCTGTGGGACTGTACTCTGTTCCCTGTGGGACAGGACTGTGATCCCTGTGGGAATGTACTGAAAACCCCATTGGACTGGACTCAAAACCCTGAGCGACTGTACTGTGAACCCTGTGGGACTGGACGATAATCCTGTGGGACAGGACTGTGATCCCTGTGGGACTGGACTGTGATCCATGTGGGACTGGAATGTGATCCGTTTTGGACTGGACTGTGACCCCTGTGGGACTGGATTGTGATCCCTATGGGACTGGACTGCGATCCCAGTGGGACTGGACTGCGACCCCTGTGGGACTGGACTGTGATCCGTGTGGGACAGTACTGTTACCCCGTGGGACTGGACTCAAACCCCTGAGGGACTGGACTGTGACCCCTGTGGGACTGGAATGTGATCCCTGTGGGACAGTGCTGTGAACCTTGCAGGCCGGGACTGTGATCCCTGTGGGACTGGTCTGTGATCATTGTGGGACTGGACATTGATCCCCGTGTCACATGACTGTAATCCCACTGGGAATGTACTGAAAACCCCATGCGACTGGACTCAAACCCCTGAGGGACTGGACTGTGAGCCATGTGGGACAGCACTGTTACCCCAGTCGGACTGGACTGTGACGGCAGTGGGACTGGACTGTGACCCCTGAAGGACTGGACTGTGACTCCTATGGGATAGTATTGTGACCCCTGTGTGCCTCAACTGTGAAACCTGTGCGACTGGACTGTGATCATTGTGGGACTGGACATTGAGATCCGTGGCACAAGACTGTGATCCCTGTTGGATCGGACTGTGATCCCCGTGGGATTGCACTGTGACCCCTGTGGGACTGCACGGTGACATCTGTGGGACTGCACTGTGACCCCCGTTGGACTGCACTGTGATCCCTGTGGGACTCGACTGTGACCCCTGCGGAACTGCACTCTGACCCCTGTGGGGCGGGACCATGAGCCCTGTGGTTAAGGACGGTGATCCCTTCGGGCTGGACTGTTACGTCTGTGGGACTGGACTGTGACCCCTGTGGGAATGGACATTGATCCTTCTGGGACTGGACTGTGATCCCTCTGGGACAGGAATGAGATCTATGTGAGACAGGACGGTGAACACTGTGGGATTGGATTGTGTTCCCTGTGTGACTGGACTGTGACCCCTGTACACTGGACTCTGACTCATGTGGGCAGGACTGCGATGCCTGTGGTACTGGACATTTATTCCCGTGAGACTAGAATGTGATCCCTGTGGGACTGGACTTTGACCACTGTGGGACAGAAATGTGACTCCTGTGGGACAGAAATATGAGCCCAGTGGGACTGGACTGTAAACCCTGTGGGACTGGATTGTGATCCATGTGCGACAGGACTGTGACCCCTGTTGGACTGGACTGTGAACCCTGTTGGACTGGACGGTGATTCCTGTGGGACTGGATGTGATCCCTGTGGGACTGGACTGTGATCCCTGCGCGACAGGTCCGTGATCCCTGTGGGACAGGACTGTTATTCCTGTGGTACTGGACTGTAAACCCTGTGGGACTGTACTGGAAACACCGTGGGACTGGACTCAAACCTCTGAGGGAGCGGACTGTGAACCCTGTGGGGCTGAACTCTAATCCTTTGTGACTGGAAGGTGATCTCTGTGGGACTGGACTGTGATCTCTGTGGGACTGGACTGTGACCCTGTGATACCAGACTCTGATCCTTGTGGGACAGGACTGTGATCCCTGTGGGACTGGACTGTCATCCCTGTGGGACTGGACTGGGAAACCTGTGGGACTGCACTGTGATCTGTGGAAATTTATTTTTTTATCTAAGCTGATACCACACGGTAATTATTTGCCATTTGCAATATATATAACAAAATGTAGTCCTGGTCCTTCCAGAACGTTCTGCATAAAAGCAGTTGGCTTGCATAAACAGCTAAACATGGTTTGAGTTGGCTGCTGGCCGTCAGACAGCTAGGAGACAAGTCATGCTGAGGCAAGTACCCCACCACCCCACCCCCGCCATGGTGCTCACCTATTGTCTATACGACACCAGTTCCATGTCACCCCACCCTTTTCAAATACTCAAACCACCAGCCATTATCTTCTGTAGAGACCTCATCCATTTGATGCAAAAAGATAGCTGACCAGGAAACTGGACAATCCTGACACAGTGCAAGGCAGGTAATAGCTCATTCCCACACTCTCATGGAGTAATGGCCGGCTGGCCAACTAATAATCCTGACAAAAGGAAATATCTGGAAACCATGTCAGGACAAGGATGTGATAATTAACTCTTTATCTCTATTCACTGACTGCGAGACAGAGCAAATACACAGGGAGAGGCCATAACTTCGGTTTTACTGTATAAATATCTCGTGAAACTGTACCATTGCGGAGATGTTCACTTAAGCATTGACTGAGTGTGACCTGCCTCTTGCTAGCAAGAAAATGAAAGAAACTTCTGCTGGAGATGAAAGTGTCGGAGTCATTTTGTTCAGAGGTCGAGATTTCGAGAGTTGCTTCTTGGAGGTTCTACCGAGATGCATACTCTCTGTCCTATGAGTAAAACGGATACAGGCATAGTGCCTCTCCAGTGAAAGGCTTCAGTGGCCAAAACACTGTGAGCCTTTTGCTGACAAGAAGTTTTCTTCATTGTTGAATCGCATATGTAATCTTTTGTCCAGAGGGGAGGTACTGCAATCTACAAGACTCGTATTTAAAAGCGAAAGTTATTTTTTTATATCCATTTCTTTCTCAGCTTGCAAGCAGAAGAGAACGGGTTCTGAAAAAATCTCGAAACAACCCGGTGAAGATTTCAGTAGGTAAGGTCGAAACAGCGCTAGAAGATCGAAAAAGGTTCCTGAAGGTTCTTATATTATAAGATTAGAAAAAAATCGCTAATCGATCGAAGGTTCTTATGTGATAAAAGTAGGAAAAAAAAAGAAGGGCAATCGATCGAAGGTTCTTGTGTGATAAGAGTTAGGGTAATGGTACCATAAGTTTTATGAGTTTTATAAGTTTTATTAGGATAAGTTAAGGACTCGGTCTGTCGTGGCGTAAAATGCAGACTGAGATTTGATTATTTATTTAGATAGAGTTTAAGGTTATGATTTGTGTACTCGCGTGAATATTGTATGTCCTAGTTGTCCTTGTTATACTGTTGTGTGCAATACCTTTGTGCAACATTGCAATTAGAGAAACGGGAAGAGTCACTAGGGAAAATTGTGATTCGGAAAAAAAACAAGGATTGATTGAGAAAAGAACAGTAATTGATTGATCAACTACGGTTGTTTTGTGCCAACATCTCTCAAACACCCAGACTGAGCCCGAATTAAGAGTCTTTTCAGGCCACGTAATTGCCAGGAGAAGTTGGCGTAGAGAACTCGGTTGACCAAGAGGATTGTGAGATCAGAAACTGTGGAAAATCTTAATGATCCACAATGGGTGCCGGAGCAAGTTAAAACACCACTAAAGGCACACCAGCCTATGTCATGCTCCAGAATTGTGGTCAGTGTTCAATTGACCAAAGGAAAAAAACGGTAAAGTGGACTAAGGGTGTAAACAGGCCATTTCCACCCGATGGTTCATTTAATTTAGAGAGAACAACATGTCTGGAGGAGTCTCTTACAAACAGAGATCCAGATAGAAAAGGTAAAAAAAAATGGAAAGTAACAGAAAAGGCCTGGGTTGCGATTCTTCAAGCGCATGTAAAATTAACAGAGGAAGTAAATCAAATATAAAAAAAGAGAACCTGATAGTGTCTTATGGATGTAAAAAAAAATAAAGCTAGCCAAAAAAAAAAGCTTTATTGAACGGAGAGAGACTTTTGTGAATGTCTTGTCTTTGAATGAGAGTGCTTCTGTGTTTTTGTTTCTCGTATCTGAAATCCTGTTTGGAAAAGTTGTGGAGCTGCCTGTTTGTTTTAGCTCCACCCACTTTTTCAAACAGAGTGAAGGTTGTTAACCCTTCATAGTGTTGTCCTGTATGTGGGAAGTTTAAGACATTTTCAATTAGAAACGCAGGTGTGGATTTATTCAGATGAGAAGTTATGGAGCTAGGAAATGCACAAAGGATAGGTTTGTTGAGACATGGTCCCGGTGGTTAAAAAAATAATGTATTTGACACACTCACTTACTTGTCGAAAGAAGACACGCAATCATTGATTATATTGGTATGAAAGACATAAATTTAGTCTAGGAGTAAGGTGAAGAACGGGGAAGGAAGTTGTAATGCCTTGGGAAGTTGTAATGCTTTTTTTTTAAAGCCTTTGTTGGACTCTCGTGGTACAGGCTGGGGAGTACACTCCCATTGTCCTTGGTATAAAAGCTTCGAGCTCAGTAAGAGGATTATTTTAGATAAAGAGTGGCAGTACAATATTTGAATTGGGATTTTGAGATATTTCAGGTGATCTCCTTGATCAACATTTTGGGTGTATTGGAAAAATCTTGGGTTTGGAAGCCTTTTAATAAAATTATAAAACAAGTACTTGACATTCTGTGATCTCTGAATCACTATAAGCATAAATGAGATGTCCGTGTAACACACCGAATCTTCAGGTTCTGAAGCCCAATTGTAACAAATGGAAGTTTGTCCATGACCTCCGAGCTGTGAATGAATCTACTATATTCTCACAATGCATAAAGAAGGATTTGGAATGAAGTATCCCGGAATGCTTTCCAGAATCTTAAACAGTCCCTCACTTCAGCACCCGTCTGGGGATTACCAGATTGTACTAAGCTATTCTACTTATTTGTGCATCACAAAATCGGGTTTTGCACAATCTGTTATGACTCAGTTACATGGGGAAAGGCAGCGACTGATAGCGTATTTCAGTACGCAACTATACCCAGTGGCACGCGGCCTACCAGGATGTCTTCCTTCATTGGCAGCAGCTTATTATGCTATGCAAGAGGCTCACACAATAACTCTAAATCATCAGACCATTGTGTATATCCCACACTCTGTCGTGATTGTACTTACTAAATGTGCCACCCAACACCAAAATCTGCAAGAACCACTAAATATGAAGTCGAACTGTTATCAAATCCTAACCTTATAATTGCTCAGATCCGCCACCCACTATTAATGACGTGCTGACCTTTCAGAAACAGGCCAGTACGGAGGAGAGGTTGACCTGGACGAAGGATCAATGTTATAAAAATCCAGAGGGAATATGGGTTCACCACGACGGCCGCGTGGTGGCGCCCAGATCCTTACTTCCATGGATTGCCCGATGTGTTCATACATTCACACATGCAGGCAAAGCGGGGTGGCAGATTATATTTTGGCAACTTGGTATGCGCCACGTATTTCGGCAATTGCAGAACAAATCTGTGAAAATTGTGTTACATGTAGACATTGAATCCGGGTAAGACGGAACAAGTAGAATCTGCCTCCCACCCAAATCCAGTCGGGCCTTTTGTACATTTACAAATGGATTTTATTGAATTACCTATGTGTATGGAATTCAAGTAGGTATTAGTTATTGTGGATGTGTTCTCCAGATGCATTGAAGCCTTTCCATCTAAAAAGGCCGATGCCACCACTGTTGCTAAATGTTTGTTAAAGGAAATCGTTCCACGCTTCGGAATCCCTGCTAAGCTTTCTAGTGATAACGGGTCACATTTCACGGGAACTGTTACAAGAGAAACGTGTAAAGCTTTGCAGATTAATCAACGTTTTCATTGCAGTTATCATCCACAATCAGCTGGACTTGTTGAAAGATATAATGGAATGATTAAAAAAAAGCTGGCAAAGTTATGCAATGACACTGGACTGAAATGGACAGAATTGCTGCCCTTAGATTTGATGATAATGCGATTTGCAACCAACAGAACTACTGGCCTGTCAGCGCATGAGATAGTTATTGGACGTCCCCAACGACTACCCTTTACAGCACCATTTACTGCAAAACAAATGAACATCCACAAAATGGAGGAAAATATGTTGAATTATTGTTTTGCACTAATCAAATGTATTTCCAGCTTCCATTCACAGGTAAAAGAAGCTCTAGTAAAGCCAGCGGGAGGGAAGTGTCCTAACCTGGAGCCCGGAGAATTCGTTTACATCAAAATCTTTAAAAGAAAAAGCAGTCTACAGCCAAGATTTGAAGGACCACACCAGGTCTTGCTGGCAACTAATACTGCAATCAAGGTAAAGGAAAGACCAACATGGATCCATTGCAAAAGGGCACCCGACCAGGAGGAAGGGAAGAAGGAACAAGAAGAAAAAAAAAAGGAAGACTGAATAAGGAAATGTACGGACTATGGGGACTGATGGTGCTGGGCTTGTTAGGGTTTTACTTTGCATTATTGATTATACCAGGGGTACAGACACGCCACCGAAGGGAACTGCAAGTAAACGTATTTATGGAACTGATTCATAAGTATGCTCCAGAAATAAACTTGGCGAGTTGTTGGATATTTTCCCCTGTATCTGTCCACTCGAAAGGAGGTATTCCCCTGAGATCTGTCCCCTTTAACGAATCAGAAATGGTAGAATGATTGATAGTGCAAAATAGGACAAACCTAACCAAGGTGTCAGAAACGAAGGAGCAAACAGAATGGAGGTCAGCAGGGTGTAAACTTACAGCGTTCCAGGGATGGTACCTGCCCAATTATAATAATAACAGTCTGCCACCCTTCCTAATATTACTCCCGGAAAAGGAAATCCTGAAGGTATAATATGTCTCGTGAGTGATGAAACCAAAGGTCCAGAAATGGGACGCAGCAAGTGTTCTCAAATGACTGAATGGCAAGCCACAACTAATCCCACTGATGGAAGAAAGATAGCAACCGTTGGCTGGACAATGGTCCATAACAAAGCCCCAGGTGCAGTGCGGGAAGGTGAGACCAATCTAGTATGGATGGCGCGAAAGGACGAGGAGCTGATGTCATAAAATTGCACCTATTTTATTTGTGGCCATAAAGCCTACCCATGGTTACCAGCCAACTGGACAGGGTCCTGTTACTTAGGATATGTTGTACCCTTTATCAGATCAATAAAGACTCTAAGGGATGCCTATGGAAGTCATAGATTTAAACGGGATTTGACATGGCTAAACGGAATATTCAAGGTAATGGTGCCACCCTTTGGAATAGTATCAATCGAATGGCAGTTACGTGAACTGGCTAACTTAGTCAAATCAGTAGCCAACGCAATTTCCCAAGACTTTGAAGGGGTGAATGATGAAATGGTAGCTATTCGAACAGTGGCTCTCCAAAATCGTATGGCCTTAGATTATCTCCTAGCCAAGGAAGGAGGGACATGCGCATTAAGAGGTGGAGAATGCTGTACGTATATACCAGATAAATCAGAAGAAATCGGCAGTCTAGCTGAATACATTAGGAAAAAGGTAATAGAGTATAAACACACATTTGGCTAGGACGCTATCACCGTGTGGGGTTGGGCATCGGGATGGTTGGGATCCCTGGGGAAATCTGTGGTACAGGGTTTGATCATATTCCTGCTGATAGTCTTCGCCCTGTATCTATTATTTGTCGTCGTTAAGTGTTGCTGTGCCAGGGTGGGAAAAACTATGTTACCTACCGAGACCACGCTAGATTTATGGTTGCAACAACTGCTGAAGGCTCTTTTGTGGAAATGGAAATGGAGAGACTGTACAAGATCAGAATGGATTAAGTTGTCCTTGTGAAGGACAAAATGGGGGAATGTGGAAATGTATTTTTTATCTAAGCTGATACCACACGGTATTTGTGTGCCCTTTGCAATATATATAACAAAATGGAGTCCTGGTCCTTCCAGAACTTTCTGCATAAAAGTCATGCTGAGACAAGTACCACCCGCCCCCCCCCCACGGTGCTCTCCTATTGTCTATACGACACCAGTTCCATGTCACCCCACCCTTTTCGAAGTAATCAAACCACCAGCCATTATCTCTTGTACAGACCTCATCTAATTGATGCTAAAAGATAACTGACCAGGAAACTGGACAATCCTGACACAATGCAAGACAGGTAATAGCTCATTACCACACTCTCATGGAGTAATGGCCGGCTGGTCAACTAATAACCCTGACAAAAATAAATATCTTGAAACCATGTCAGGACAAGGATGTAGTAATTTACTCTTTATCTGTATTCACTGACTGCGAGACAGAGCCAATACACAGGGAGAGGCTAGAACTTCGGTTTTACTGTATAAATATCTCGTGAAACTTTACCATTGCGGACGTGTTCACTTATCCATTGACTGAGTGAGACCTGCCCCTTGCTAGCAAATAAATTAAAGAAACTTCTGCCAGAGCTGAAAATGTCGGAGTCATTTTTTTCGGAAGTCGAGATTTCGACAGATCCCTGTGGGACTGGACAGCGATCACTGTGGGACTGGACTGTGATCCCTGTGGGACAACACTTTTATCCCTGTGAGACTGGACTGTAACCCATGTGGGACTGGACTCAAACCCCCATGGGACGAGACTCAAACCCCTGAGGGAGTGGACTGTGACCCCTGTGGGACTGTAATGTGACACCTTGGGACTGGACTGTGACCCGTGTGGGACTGGACGGTGATCGCTGTTGGACTGGACTGTGATATCTATGGCACTGGACTGTTACCCCTATGGGACAGTGCTGTGAACCTTGTGGGTCGGGACTGTGAACCCTGTGCGACGGGACAGCGATCATTGTGGGACTGGACTTGATCCGCGTGGCACAGGACTGTGATCTCTGTTGGATAGGACTGTGACCCCTGCCGGACTGCAATGTGACCCCTGTGGCACTGCACTGTGACACCTGTGGGACTCGACTGTGACCTCTGCGGTATTGGACGGTGATCCCTGTGGGACTGGACCGTGTTATCTGTGGGACTGGACTGTGACCCCTGTGGGACTGTACTGTGATCCCAGTGGACTGGACTGTGATCCCTGTGGGACTGGGCTGTGATCACTTCGGGACTGGACTGTGATCCTGTGGTACTGGATTGTGACCCATAGAAACATATAAACATAGAAAATAGGTGCAGGAGTAGGCCTTCCGGCTCTTCTAGCCTGCACCACCATTCAATGAGTTCATGGCTGAACATGCAACTTCAGTTCCCGCTTCCTGCTTTCTCGCCATACCCCTTGATCCCCCTAGTAGTAAGGACTTCGTCTAACTCCCTTTTGAATATATTTAGTAAATTGGCCTCAACAACATTCTGTGGTAGAGAATTACACAGGTTCACCACTCTCTGGGTGAAGACGTTTCTCCTCATCTCGGTCCGAAATGGCTTACCCCTTATCCTTAGACTGTGACCCCTGGTTATGGACTTCCCCAACATTGGGAACATTCTTCCTGCATCAAACCTGTCTAAACCGATCAGAATTTTAAACATTTCTATGAGGTCCCCTATCATTTTTCTGATCTCCAGTGAATACAAGGCCAGTTGATCCAGTCTTTCTTGATAGGTCAGTCCCGCCATCCCGGGAATCAGTCTGGTGAACCTTTGCTGCACTCCCTCAATAGCAAGAATGTCCTTCCTCAAGTTAGGAGAGCAAAACTGTACACAATACACCAGGTGTGGCCTTACCAAGGCACTGTACAACTGTAGCAACACCTCCCTGCCGCTGTACTCAAATCACCTCGCGATGAAGGCCAACATGCCAGTTTCTTTCTTAACCGCCTGCTGTACCTGCATGCCAACCTTCACAGACTGATGTACCATGACACCCAAGTCTCGTTGCACCTCCCCTTTTCCTAATCTGTCACCATTCAGATAATAGTCTTTCTCTCTGTTTTTACCACCAAAGTGTATAGCCTCACATTTATCCACATTATACATCATCTGCCATGCATTTGTCCAATCACCTAACCTATCCAAGTCACTCCGCAGCCTCATAGCATCTTCCTCGCTGCTCACACTGCCAGCCAACTTACTGTCATCCGCAAATTTGGAGACACTACATTTAATCCCCTCGTCTAAATCATTAATGTGCAATGTAAACAGCTGGGGCCCCAGCACAGAACCTTGCGGTACCCCACTAGTAACTGCCTGCCATTCTCAAAAGTCCCCATAGACTCCAACTTTTTCTTCCTGTCTGACAACCAGTTCTCAATCCATGTCAGCACACTACCCCCACTCCCATGTGCTTTAACTTGGCACATTAATCTCTTGTGTGGGATCTTGTCGAAAGCCTTCTGAAAGTCAAAATATACCACATCAACTGGTTCTCCCTTCTCCACACTACTGAAAACATCGTCAAAAAATTCCAGAAGATTTGTCAAGCTTGATTTCCCTTTCACAAATCAATGCTGACTTGGACCTCTCATGTCACCTCTTTCCAAATGCGCTGCTATGACATCCTTAATAATTGATTCCATCATTTTACCCAATACTGAGTTCAGGCTGACCGGTCTATAATTTCCTGTTTTCTCTCTCCCTCCTTTTTTAAAAAGTGGAGTTACATTTGCTACCCTCCACTCGATAGGAACTGATCCAGAATCAATGGAATGTTGGAAAATGACTGTCAATGCATCCGCTATTTCTAAGGCCACCTCCTTAAGTACTCTTTGATGCAGTCCATTAGGCACTGGGGATTTATCGGCCTTTAATCCGATCAACTTCCCCAACATAATTTCCGACTAATAAAGATTTCCCTCAGTTCCTCCTCCTTACTAGACCCTCTGACCCCTTTTATATCCAGAAGGTGTTTAGTGTTATCCTTAGTGAATACCGAACCAAAGTACTTGTTCAATTGGTCAGCCATATCTTTGTTCCTCTTTATGACTTCCGCTGATTCTGACTGCACGGGACCTACGTTAGTCTTTACTAAGCTTTTTCTCTTTACGTATCTGTAGAAACTTTGGCAATCCATCTTAATGTTCCCTGCAAGCTTCTTCTCCTACTCCATTTCCCCTGTCCGAATCAAACCGTTTGTCCTCCTCTGCTGATTTCGAAATTTCTCCCAGTCTCCAAGTTCACTGCTATTTCTGGCCAATGTGTATGCCACTTCCTTGGCTTTAATACTATCCCTGATTTCCCTTGATAGCCACGCTTGAGCCACCTTCCCTTTTTTATTTCTACGCCAGACAGGAATCTACAATTGTTGTAGTTCATCCATGCGGTCTCTAAATGTCTGCCATTGCCCATCCTCAGTCAACCCTTTAAGTATAATTCACCTATCTATCCTAGCCAATTCACGCCTCATACCTTCAAAGTTACCCTTCGTTAAGACCATGGTTTCTGAATTAACTGTTTCATTCTCCATCCTAATGAAGAATTCCACCATAATATGGTCACTCTTCCTCATGCGGCCTCGCACAACGAGATTGCTATTGATCCTCACTCATTACACAACACCCAGTCTAAGACGGCCTCCCCCCAAGTTGGTTCCTCGACATATTGGTCTAGAAAACCATCCCTTATGCACTCCATCAAATCCTCCTCCACCGTATTGCTTCCAGTTTGGTTAGCCCAATCTATGTGCATTTTAAAGTCACCCATTATAACTGCTGCACCTTTATTGCATGCACCCCTAATATCCTGTTAGATGCCCTCCACAAAATCACTACTACTGTTTGGAGGTCTGTTCACAACTTCTACTATCGTTTTTTGCCCTTTGGTGCTCTGCAGCTCTACCCATATTGATTCCACATCATCCAAGCTAATGTTCTTCCTAACTATTGCATTAATCTCCTCTTTAACCAGCAATGCTACCCCACCTCATTTCCCTTTTATTCTATCCTTCCTGAATGTTGAATACCCCTGGATGTTGAATTCCCAGCCCTGATCATTCTGGAGCCACGTCTCCGTAATCCCAATCACATCATTTGTTACCATCGATTTGCACAGTTAATTCAACCACTTTAATAAGCATGCTCCTTGCATTAAGACACAAAGCCTTCATGCTTGTTTTTTTAACCCCCTTTGTCCTTTTAGAATTCTGCTGTACAGTGGCCCTTTTTGTTCTTTGCCTTGGGTTTCTCTGCCCTCCACTTTTCCAAATCTCCTTTCTGTCTTTTGCTTTTGTCTCCTTTTTGTTTCACTCTGTCTCCATGCATTGGTTCCCATCCCCCTGCCATATTAGTTTAATTCCTCCCCAACAGCACTAGCAAACACTTCCCCTCGGACATTGGTTCCGGTCCTGCCCAGGTGCAGACGGTCCGGTTTGTACTGGTCCCTCCTCCCACAGAACCGGTCCCAATGCCCCAGGAATTTGAATCCCTCCCTGCTGCACCGCTGCTCAAGCCACGTATTAACTGCTCTCTCCTGCGATTCCTACTCGGACGAGCACGTGGCACAGGTAGCAATCCCGAGATTATTATTTTTGAGGTCCTACTTTTTAATTTAGCTCCTAGCTCTTTAAATTCGTTTCATAGGACCTCATCCCTTTTTTTTACCTATGTCGTTGATGCCAACGTGCACCACGACAACTGGCTGTTCTCCCTCCCTTTTTAGAATATCCTGCACCCGCTCCGAGACATCCTTGACCCTTGCACCACGGAGGCAACATGCCATCCTGAAGTCTTGGTTGTGGCCGCAGAAACGTCTATCTATTCCCCTTACAATTATATCAGCTATCACTATCGCTCTCCCCCCCACTTTTTCCTGCCCTCCTGTGCAACAGTGCTAGCCATGGTGCCATGAACTTGGCTGCTGCTGCCCTCCCCTGATGAGTCATCGCCCTCAACAGCACTCAAAGCAGTGTATCTGTTTTGCAGCGGGATAGCCGCAGGGAACCCCTGCACTACCTTCATTGCACTACTCCTCCTGCTGGTCTTCCATTCCCTAGCTGGCTGTGGACCTTTCACCTGCAGTAGGACCAACTCGGTACACGTGCTACTCACGTCATTCTCAGCATCGTGGATGCTCCAGAGGGAATCCACCCTCAGCTCCAATTCTGCAACGCGGTCCGTCAGGAGCTGGAGGCAGATACACTTCCCGCAGCCCCTGAGTGCCTACATGGTGCAGGAGGAGCATATCACGTGACTGAGCTCCCCTGCGATGACGTAACCCTTAGATAGACTTAAATTGGCAACAACAGTGTTAAAAGTTACTGACTGATATGAAAAACAAACAAAAAGAAAAACGACTCAACAATCACCAGCCAATCGCTTACCCCCTTGGCTGTGATATCACCTTTCTGTTTCTTTCTACCGATTTTTTGCATTTTCCCTGTAGCTGCACAAGTATGCTTCTCTCCGACCCCGGACTCACGCTGGGCACCGGACTGCCTGCTGTGCATTTTATAGGCCTCACCAACGTACCTCCTCGACGCTGCTCCCGACTGACGCCGACGCTTTGCCCCGGACTCCCTGCTGTGCCTTTTATAAGCCTCAACAACGGAACTATAAATGGCCTACTCCTATTCCTAATTCTTATGTTCTTATGTTCTTAAGTTCCCCCTAGGACATTGGCTCCGTTCCTGCCCAGGTGCAGACGGTCCGGTTTGTCCTGGTCCCACCTCCCCCAGAACTGTTTCCAATGCCCCAGGAATTTGAATCCCTTCCTTCTGCCCCACTGCTCAAGCCGAGTATTCATCTGAGCTATCCTGCGATTCCAACTCTGACTAGCATGGGGCATAGCTACCTATCCTGAGATTATTGCTTTTGAGGTCCTACTTTTTAATTTGGCTCCAAGCTCCCTAAATTCTTCTCGTATTCCCTCATCCCATTGATATCTATATCCTTGGTACCTATATGCACCACGGCAACTGGCTGTTCTCCCTCCCCTTTTCGAATGTCCTGCACCCGCTCCGAGACATCCTTGACTCTTGCACCAGAGAGGCAACATTCCATCCTGCAGTCTCGGTTGCAGACGCAAAAATGCCTATCTATTCCCCTTACATTTGAACCCCTATCACTATCGCTCTCCCACTCCATTTCCTGCCCTCCTGTGCAGCAGAGCCTGCGATGGTGCCATGAACTTGGCTGCTGCTGTCTTACCCTGAAGAGTCACCCACCTCAACGTTACCCAAAGCGGCGTATCTGATTTGCAGGGGGATAAACACAGAGGACCCCTGCACTACCTTCCTTACACTGCTCTTCCTGTTAGTCACGCATTTACTATCTGGCTGTGTACCGTTTCCCTGTGGTGAGACCAACTCACTAAATGTGCTATTCACGGCATTATCAGCCTTGTGCATGCACCAGAGTTCATTCACCCGCAGCTCCAGTGCCGCAATGCTTTCCGTCAGGAAATGCAGGCGGATGCACTTCCCACACACAGAGTCGTCAGGGCCACAGGAAGCGTCCCTGAGTTCCCACATAGTACAGGAGGAGCATGACACGTGTCCGAGCTCTGCTGCCATGAATTAACACTTGGATTAACTTGATATAATCATTGTGTCACTCATAATATCACTACCCATTCAGAGAAATTACTGACCTCAATAATGCTGTCACTACCCATCCAGGGATATCACTGACGCACTCATACATTCACTACCCATGCAGATACATCACTGACTACACTCACACACTCATTACCCATCAAGGTATATCACTGACCTCACTCATACTATCATTACCCATCCAGTTACATCACTGAGCTCACTCATACTGTCACTATGCATCTAAATTCATCACTGAACTCAATCATACTTTCACTACCCATCCAGATAATCACTGTCCTCAGTCATACTGTGATCATCCATCCCAATACATGACTGACATCACTCATGCAGTCACTGCCAAGTCATTTACAGCACTGACATCACTCATACAGTCACTGCCAAGTCATTTACATCACTGTCCTCACTTAGACTCTCACTGCCCATCCAGATACATCACTCAACTCATTCATACTATCAGTACATATCAACATACATCAGTGACCTCACTCATATTGTCACGACCAATTCAGTTACATCACTGACCTCACTCACACTGTCACTACCAAGTCAGTTACATTACTGACCTTAGTCATATTGTCAGTACCTATCCAGAAACATCACTGACCTCACTCACTCTCACTGCCCATCAAATACATCACTAAATTAATTCATACTGTCAGTACATATCCCGATAAATCACTGACAATGTAACCTCACTGAGTGAGGTGAAAACCGCTTGGCGCTTTACAGTCAGGATGTTAATGATTAAATGATATGAGTTGATTTATTGTCGTTAACAACATATGGATCTGAAATATGTTCCAACTATATTCCAAAATAATAAACATTAAGACGAATACTGTATGAAGCTGTAGTATTAAACTGACTGGAATTAATATCAATAATTAGTTCCCATTATAAGTCGTATTAATTACAGTGATTGCACAACGGGATTTTAACACGTTCTCGTCCAGCACTGTACGTATAAAACAGAAGGTATATAATATATACGCATATATTTAGAGAGGTTTTGATATTTCCAAAACAGAGAAACATAGAACATAGAAAATAGGTTCAGGATTAGGCCCTTCGGCCCTTCGAGTCTGCACCACATTCAATACGTTCATGGCTGATCTTTAACCTTAGTACACCTTTCCTGCTTTCTCTCCATACCCCTTGATCCATTTAGCTGTAAGGGCCACATCTAACTCCCTCTTGAATATATTCAATAAACTGGCATCAACAACTCTCTGCGGTAGAGAATTCCACAGGTTAACAACACTCTGAGTGAAGGGTTTTATCCTTATCTCTGTCCTAAATGAATGACCCCTTATCCTTAGTCTATATCCCCTGGTACTGGACTTCCCCAACATCCGGACAATTCTTCCTGCATCTAACCTGTCCTGTCCAGTCAGAATTGTATATGTTTCTATGAGATCCCCTTTCATTCTTCTAAACTCCAATGAATACAGGCCCAGTCGATCCAGCCTGTCCTCATATGTCAGTAATGCCATTCCGGGAATCAGTCTGTGAACCTTCGCTGCCTCCCGCAGAAGCAAGAATGGCCTTCCTCAGATGGGAGACCAAAACTGAACACAGTATTCCAGGTGAGGCCTCACGAGGGCCCTGTGCAACAGCAGTTAGAGATCCCGGCTCCTATCCTCAAAGCCCCAAGCTATGAAGGAAAAAACATACCAGTTACCTACTTCACCCCCTGCTTTACCTGCATGTCAACTTTCAATGGCTGATTTACCATGACAACCAGGTCCACCTGCAACTCCTCTTTTCCTAATCTGCCGCCATTGGGATAATATTCTGCCTTCGTACTTTTGACACCAAAATGTGTAACCTCACATTTATCCACATTATAGTGCATCTACCGTGCTTTTGCCCACTCGCCTGTCCTGTCCAAATCAGCCTACAGCCTCTTTGTGTCCTCCTCACAGCTAAAACTGGCTCCCAACTTAGTGTCATCTGCAAACCTGGAGATATTCCGCTCAATTTCTTCATCTAAATCATTAATGTATATTGTAAATAGCTGGGGTCCCATCACTGAGCCCTGTGGCACCAGACTAGTCAGTGCCTGCCTTTCTGGAAAGGACACGTTTATCCCGACTCTCTGCTTCCTGTGTACCAAACCAGTTCTCTATCCACATCAGTACATTATCTCCAATAACATGTGCTTTAATTTTGCACACCAATCTTTTGTGTGGGGCATTGTTAAAAGCCTGTTAAATGTCCAAATACACCACATCCCCTAGATCTACCTTGTCCACCCTACGTGTTACATCCTCAAAGAATTAGAGAAGTTTTGTCAAAAATGATTTCCCGATCGTAAATCCATGCTGACTTGGACCGGTCCTGTCACTGATTTCCAAATATGCTGCTATTTCATCTTTAATAATTGATTCCAACATTTTCCCCTCAACTGTTGCCAGGCTCACCGGACTATAATTACCCGTTTTGTCTCTCCATTCTTTCTTAAAACGTGGTGTTGCATTAGCTATCCTACAGTCCATAGGAACTGATCTAGAGTCGCTCGACTGTTGGAAAATGTTCACCAATGCATCCACAATTTCTGGGGCTACTTCCTTGATACTCTGGGATGCAGACTATCAGGCCGCGGGGATTTATCGGCCTTCAATCCCATCAATTTCCGTACACAATTTTCCGCCTAATAATGATTTGCTTCAGTTCCTCCTTCTCACTGGACCTCAGTCCCCTACTATTCCCGGAAGGTTATTTTTGTCTTCCTTCGTGAAGACACAAACAAAATATTTGGTTAACTGCTCCGCCATTTTTTTGTTCCCCGTTATAAACTCACGTGAATCTGACTGCAAGGGACCTACATTTGTCTTCATTAATGTTTTTCTCTTCACATATCGTTCGATGCTTTTGCAGTCAGTTTTTATGTTCCCTGCAAGCTTCCTCAAATACTTCATTTCCACCTCCTAATTAAACCCTTTGTCCTTCTCTGATGATTAATAAAATATTCCCTGTCCTCAGGTTTGTTGCTTTTTCTGGCCAATTTAAATGCCTCTTCCTTGGATTTAACACTATCCTTAATTTCCCTTGTCAGCCACGGTACAGCCACCTTCCCCGTTTTATTGTTGACATTGACTGATCCTGTCACTGTCATGTGATCTTTAAAAGTTTGCCATTGCCTATCCACCTATTTCACTACCTACTGGAAATTTTAGCACAAGTGGCCAATACAGTCTGATAGCACTAGCGTATATCGAGAGCAGATTTTCTGAGAGATTTTTGAGTATTTCGGTCATAAATTGCATTCATGCCATTTCAGCGACTGTTCATCCAACTTACCGAGGTCGGTCCCTGAACCATGGTGCAAGTCAGTTCATAACCAACATTCACTGGGAAAGTACGTCATAATGATCAGTTTTCAGTCAAGACTGTCCATGATCCATGGTGCAAGTCAGGTAACAACTAACATTATTGTTACAGTACGATTTATTGATCATACTATTTTAGCAATATGATATGTTCAGAAACTGATCTTTTGTTGAATTGGAATATCCTGATTGCCCCTTATCGATATCTGTACTTAAATAAATTCAGTTATTTAACAAATATGACCGGGAATAATATCTGATGCTGCTGTGTGCAAGCGACTGGCACTAATATTGTGATCTAACCTGAAAGACTCACTGGAATTTGCAACACCAACAACAGAAATTATCGCTTCACACAGAAGATGCGGTAAGATTTGGTAGTTATTTGGATATATCACTGATATTATATCAACAGTTACAGACCATCCAATGCTTATCGTTGCTATCAAGTGTCCTCTCAAAATACATCCAGTAACATCACTGACCGCACTCATACTCTCACTACCAATCCAGATACATCACTGACAACACTCATACAATCACTACCCATCCACATATATCACTCATCTCACTCATACTATCACTACCCATCCAGGTAAAATCTGACCTCAGTCATACTGTCACTACCCTTCCAGGTACATCATTGGCCTCACTCATACTGTCACTACCCATCCTGTTACATCACTGACCTCACTCATGTTTTCACTACCCATCCACATATATCACTGCCGTCACTCATAATGACAGTTAGCTTCCGGATAAATCACTGACATCACTCATACTTTCACAACCCATCCAGGTACATCACGGACCTCGCTCATACTGTCACAACCAATTCAGATACATCCCTAACTTCACTCATACTATAACAACCGTCCAGATATAGCACAGTCCTCAATCCTAATGTCACTATCCATCCAGTTACATTACTGACATCACTCATACAGCCACTACTCTTCCTGGAAGATCACTAACCTCATTGGTATTTCATTGCTCATCCACACACATCAGGACCTCACAAAAACGTTCACTGCCCATCTAGATGCAACACTGATGTCACTCATCTTGTCTCTACCCATCCATGTACATCACTGACCTCACTCATACTGTCACTATCCATCCAGGTACATCACTGACCTCACTCATACTGTCAATACCCTTCCATATATGTCACTTACCACACTCATACTGTCACTACCCGTCAGGTACATCACTTACTTCACTGCGTGGAGAGGCCTATACAAGGCACAGCTGGGAGTCCAGGGCCCAGTGTCGGCGGCAGTCGGGAGCAGCGTCGAGGAGGTGCGTGGAGAGGCCTATAAAATGCGTACTTGTGCAGCTACAGGGAGAAGGCAAAAAAGAAGTAGAAAGATATCAAAAGGTGACTTCACAGCCAAGAGGGTAAGTGATTGGCTGGTGATTGGTGAGTAGTTTTTCTTTTTTCTCTTCTATATCAGTGAGTAATGTTTAACACTGTTGTTGCCAATTTAAGTGTATATAAGGGTTAAGTCATGGCAGGAGAGCTCGGTCGGGTGTTATGCTCCTCCTGTACCTTGTGGGGACTCAGGGACACTTCCGGTGTCCCTGACGATTACGTGTGCGGGAAGTGTATCCGCCTCCAGCTCCTGACAGACAGCGTTGCGGAGTTGGAGCTGAGGGTGGATTCACTCTGGAGCATCCACGATGCTGAGAATGACGTGAGTATCACGTGTAGCGAGTTGGTCGTACCACAGGGAAAGGGTCCAAATCCAGATAGAGAATGGAAGACCAACAGGAAGAGCAGTGCAAGGAAGGTAGTGCAGGATTCCCCTGTGGTCATCCCCCTGCAAAACAGATACACTGCTTTGGGTACTGTTGAGGGGGATGACTCATCAGGGGAGGGCAGCAGCAGCCAAGTTCATGGCACCGTGGCTGGCTCTGCTGCACAGGAAGGCAGGGAAAAGAGTGGGAGAGCAATAGTGATTGGGGATTCAATGGTGAGGGGAATAGATAGGCGTTTCTGCGGCCGCAACCATGACTCCAGGATGGTATGTTGCCTCCCTGGTGCAAGGGTCAAGGATGTCTCGGAGCGGGTGCAGGATATTCTAAAAAGGGAGGGAGAACAGCCAGTTGTCGTGGTGCACATTGGTACCAACGACATAGGTAAAAAGAGGGATGAGGTCCTACGAAACGAATTTAAGGAGCTAGGAGCTAAATTAAAGAGTAGGACCTCAAAAGTAGTAATCTCGGGATTGCTACCAGTGCCACGTGATAGTCAGAGCAGGAATCGCAGGATAGCGCAGATGAATACGTGGCTTGAGCAGTGGTGCATCAGGGAGGGATTCAAATTCCTGGGGCATTGGAACCGGTTCTGGGGGAGGTGGGACCAGTTCAAACCGGACGGTCTGCACCTGGGCAGGACCGGAACCAATGTCCTAGGGGGAGTGTTTGCTAGTGCTGTTGAGGAGGATTTAAACTGATATGGCAGGGGGATGGGAACCAATGCAGGGAGACAGAGGAAAACAAAAAGGAGGCAAAAGCAAAAGACAGAAAGGAGATGAGGAAAAGTGGAGGACAGAGAAACCCAAGGCAAAGAACAAAAAGGGCCACTGTACAGCAAAATTCTAAAAGGACAAAGGGTGTTAAAAGAACAAGCCTGAAGGCTTTGTGTCTTAATGCAAGGAGTATCCGCAATAAAGTGGATGAATTAACTGTGCAAATAGATGTTAACAAATATGATGTGATTGGGATTACGGAGACGTGGCTCCAGGATGATCAGGGCTGGGAACTCAACATCCAGGGGTATTCAACATTCAGGAAAGATTGAATAAAAAGAAAAGGAGGTGGGGTAGCATTGCTGGTTAAGGAGCAAATTAAGGCAATAGTTCGGAAGGACATTAGCTTGGATGATGTGGAATCTATATGGGTAGAGCTGCAGAATACCAAAGGACAAAAAACGTTAGTGGGAGTTGTGTACAGACGTCCAAACAGTAGTAGTGATGTTGGGGAGGGCATCAAACATGAAATTAGGGGTGCGTGCAATAAAGGTGCAGCAGTTATAATGGGTGACTTTAATATGCACATAGATTAGGTTAACCAAACTGGAAGCAATACGGTAGAGGAGGATTTCCTGGAGTGCATAAGGGATGGTTTTTTAGACCAATATGTCGAGGAACCAACTAGGGGGGAGGCCATCTTAGACTGGGTGTTGTGTAATGAGAGAGGATTAATTAGCAATCTCGTTGTGCGAGGCCCCTTGCGGAAGAGTGACCATAATATGGTGGAATTCTGCATTAGGATGGAAAATGAAACAGTTAATTCAGAGACCATGGTGCAGAACTTAAAGAAGAGTAACTATGAAGGTATGAGGCGTGAATTGGCTAGGGTAGATTGGCGAATGATACTGAAGGGGTTGACTGTGGTTGGGCAATGGCAGACATTTAGAGACCGCATGGATGAACTACAACAATTGTACATTCCAGTCTGTCGTAAAAATAAAAAAGGGAAGGTGCTCAACCGTGGCTATCAAGGGAAATCAGGGATAGCATTAAAGCCAACGAAGTGGCATACAAATTGGCCAGAAATAGCAGAGAACCCGGGGACTGGGAGAAATTTAGAACTCAACAGACCGGTTAGCCTGACATCGGTAGTGGGTAAAATGATGGAATCAATTATTAAGGATTTCATCGCAGTGCATTTGGAAAGAGGTAATATGATAGATCCAAGTCAGCATGGATTTGTGAAAGGGATATCATGCTTGACAAATCTTCTGGAATTTTTTGAGGATGTTTCCAGTAGAGTGGACAAGGGAGAACCAGTCGATGTGGTATATTTGGACTTTCAGAAGGTTTTCGACAAGGTCCCACACAAGAGATTAATGTGCAAAGTTAAAGCACATGGGATTGGCGGTAGTGTGCTGACATGGATTGAGAACTGGTTGTCAGACAGGGAGCAAAGAGTAGGATTAAATGGGGACTTTTCAGAATGGCAGGCAGTGACTAGTGGTGTACCGCAAGGTTCGGTGCTGGGGCCCCAGCTGTTTCCTCTGTACATTAATGATTTAGACGAGGGGATTTAATGTAGTATCTCCAAATTTGCGGATGACACTAAGTTGGGTGGCAGTGTGAGCTGCAATGAGGATTCTATGAGGCTGCAGAGCGACTTGGATAGGTTAGGTGAGTGGGCAAATGCATGGCAGATGAATTATAATGTGGATAAATGTGAGGTTATCCACTTTGGTGGTAAAAACAGAGAGACAGACTATTATCTGAATGGTGACAGATTAGGAAAAGGAGAGGTGCAACGAGACCTGGGTGTCATGGTACATCAGTCATTGAAGGTTGGCATGCAGGTTCAGCAGGCGGTTAAGAAAGCAAATGGCATGTTGGCCTTCATAGCGAGGGGATTTGAGTACAAGGGCAGGGAGGTGTTGTTACAATTATACAGGGCCTTGGTGAGGCCACACCTGGAGTATTGCGTACAGTTTTGGTCTCCTAACCTGAGGAAGGACATTCTTGCTATTGAGGGAGTGCAGCGAAGGTTCACCAGACTGATTCCCGGGATGGCGGGACTGACCTATCAAGAAAGAGTGGATCAACTGGGCTTGTATTCACTGGAGTTCAGAAGAATGAGAGGGGACCTCATAGAAACGTTTAAAATTCTGACGGTGTTAGGCAGGTTAGATGCAGGAAGAATGTTCCCAATGTTGGGGAAGTCCAGAACCAGGGGACACAGTCTGAGGATAAGGGGGAAGCCATTTAGGACTGAGATGAGGAGGAATTTCTTCACCCAGAGAGTGGTGAACCTGTGGAATTCTCTGCCACAGAAAGTTGTTGAGGCCAATTCACTAAATATATTCAAAAAGGAGTTAGATTAAGTCGTTACTACTAGGGGAATCAAGGTGTATGGTGAGAAAGCTGGAATGGGGTACTGAAGTTGCATGTTCAGCCATGAACGCATTGAATGGCGGTGCAGGCTAGAAGGGCCGAATGGCCTACTCCTGCACCTATTTTCTATGTTTCTACGTTTCTATAATGAACTACAACAATTGTAAATTCCTGTCTGTCGTAAAAATAAAAAAGGGAAGGTGGCTCAACCGTGGCTATCAAGGGCAATCAGGGATAGCATTAAAGCCAAGGAAGTGGCATAAAATTGGCCAGAAATAGCAGAGAACCCGGGGAATGGGAGAAATTTAGAACTCATCAGAGGAGGACAAAGGGTTTGATTAGGACAGGGAAAATGTTGTACGAGAAGAAGCTTGCAGGGAACATTAAGAAGGATTGCAAAAGTTTCTATAGATATGTAAAGAGAAAAAGGTTAGTAAAGACAAACGTAGGTCCCCTGCAGTCAGAATCAGGGGATGTCATAACGGGGAACAAAGAAATGGCGGATCAATTGAACAAGTACTTTGGTTCGGTATTCACTGAGGAGGACACAAACAACCTTCCGGATATAAAAGGGGTCGGAGGGTCTAGTAAGGAGGAGGAACTGAGGGAAATCGTTATTAGTCGGGAAATTGTGTTGGGGAAATTGATGGGATTGAAGGCCGATAAATCCCCAGGGCCTGATGGACTGCATCCCAGAGTACTTAAGGAGGTGGCATTGGAAATAGTGGATGCATTGACAGTTATTTTCCAACATTCCATTGACTCTGTATCAGTTCCTCTGAAGTGGAGGGTAGCCAATGTAACCCCACTTTTTAAAAAAGGAGGGAGAGAGAAAACAGGGAATTACAGACCGGTCAGCCTGACATCGGTAGTGGGAAAAATGATGGAATCAATTATTAAGGATGTCATCGCAGTGCATTTGGAAAGGGGTAATATGATAGGTCCAAGTCAGCATGGATTTGTGAAAGGGAAATCATGCTTGACAAATCTTCTGGAATTTTTTGAGGATGTTTCCAGTAGAGTGGACAAGGGAGAACCAGTTGATGTGGTATATTTGGTCTTTCTGAAGGCTTTCGACAAGGTCCCACACAAGAGATTAATGTGCAAAGTTAAAGCACATGGGATTGGGGGTAGTGTGCTGACATGGATTGAGAACTGGTTGTCAGACAGGAAGCAAAGAGTAGGAGTAAATGGGGACTTTTCAGAATGGCAGGCAGTGACTAGTGGGGTACCGCAAGGTTCTGTGTTGGGGCCCCAGCTGTTTACACTGTACATTAATGATTTAGACGAGGGGATTAAATGTAGTATCTCCAAATTTGCGGATGACACTAAGTTGGGTGGCAGTGTGAGCTGCAAGGAGGATTCTATGAGGCTGCAGAGCGACTTGGATAGGTTAGGTGATTGGGCAAATGCATGGCAGATGAAGTATAATGTGGATAAATGTGAGGTTATCCACTTTGGTGGTAAAAACAGAGAGACAGACTATTATCTGAATGGTGACAGATTAGGAAAAGGGCAGTTGCAAAGAGACCTGGGTGTCATGGTACATCAGTCATTGAAGGTTGGCATGCAGGTACAGCAGGCGGTTAAGAAAGCAAATGGCATGTTGGCCTTCCTGGCGAGGGGATTTGAGTACAAGGGCATGGAGGTGTTGCTACAATTGTAGAGGGCCTTGGTGAGGCCACACCTGGAGTATTGTGTACAGTTTTGGTCTCCTAACCTGAGGAAGGACATTCTTGCTATTGAGGGAGTGCAGCGAAGGTTCACCAGACTGATTCCCGGGATGGCGGGACTGACCTATCAAGAAAGACTGGATCAACTGGGCTTGTATTCACTGGAGTTCAGAAGAATGAGAGGGGACCTCATAGAAACGTTTAAAATTCTGACGGGGTTAGACAGGTTAGATGCAGGAAGAATGTTCCCAAAGTTGGGGAAGTCCAGAACCAGGGGACACAGTCTAAGGATAAGGGGGAAGCCATTTAGGACCGAGATGAGGAGGAATTTCTTCACCCAGAGAGTGGTGAACCTGTGGAATTCTCTACCAGAGAAAGTTGTTGAGGCCAATTCACTAAATATATTCAAAAAGGAGTTAAATGAAGTCCTTACTACTAGGGGAATCAAGGGGTATGGTGAGAAAGCAGGAATGGGGTACTGAAGTTGCATGTTCAGCCATAAACGCATTGAATGGCGGTGCAGGCTAGAAGGGCCGAATGGCCAACTCCTGCACCTATTTTCTATGTTTCTATGTTTCTATAATGAACTACAACAATTGTACATTCCTGTCTGTCGTAAAACTAAAAAAGGGAAGGTGGCTCAACCGTGGCTATCAAGGGCAATCAGGGATAGCATTAAAGCCAAGGAAGTGGCATACAAATTGGCCAGAAATAGCAGAGAACCCGGGGAATGGGAGAAATTTAGAACTCAGCAGAGGAGGACAAAGGGTTTGATTAGGGCAGGGAAAATGGTGTACGAGAAGAAGCTTGCAGGGAACATTAAGAAGGATTGCAAAAGTTTCTATAGATATGTAAAGAGAAAAAGGTTAGTAAAGACAAACGTAGGTCCCCTGCAGTCAGAATCAGGGGATGTCATAACGGGGAACAAAGAAATGGCGGATCAATTGAACAAGTACTTTGGTTCGGTATTCACTGAGGAGGACACAAACAACCTTCCGGATATAAAAGGGGTCGAAGGGTCTAGTAAGGAGGAGGAACTGAGGGAAATCCTTATTAGTCGGAAATTGTGTTGGGGAAATTAATGGGATTGAAGGCCGATAAATACCCAGGGCCTGATGGACTGCATCCCAGAGTACTTAAGGAGGTGGCCTTGGAAATAGTGGATGCATTGACAGTCATTTTCCAACATTCCATTGATCTGGATCAGTTCCTATGGAGTGGAGGGTAGCCAATGTAACCCCACTTTTTAAAAAAGTCGGGAGAGAGAAAACAGGGAATTACAGACCGGTCAGCCTGACATCGGTAGTGGCTAAAATGATGGAATCAATTATTAAGGATGTCAACGCAGTGCATTTGGAAAGAGGTAATATGATAGGTCCAAGTCAGCATGGATTTGTGAAAGGGATATCATGCATGACAAATCTTCTGGAATTTTTTGAGGATGTTTCCAGTAGAGTGGACAAGGGAGAACCAGTCGATGAGGTATATTTGGACTTTCAGAAGGCTTTCGACAAGGTCCCACACAAGAGTTTAATGTGCAAATTTAAAGCACATGGGATTGGGGGTAGTGTGCTGACATGGATTGAGAACTGGTTGTCAGACAGGAAGCAAAGAGTAGGAGTAAATGGGGACTTTTCAGAATGGCAGGCAGTGACTAGTGGGGTACCGCAAGGTTCTGTGCTGGGGCCCCAGCTGTTTACAATGTACATTAATGATTTAGACGAGGGGATTAAATGTAGTATCTCCAAATTTGCGGAAGACACTAAGTTGGGTGGCAGTGTGAGCTGCAAGGAGGATTCTATGAGGCTGCAGAGCGACTTGGATAAGTTAGGTGAGTGGGCAAATGCATGGCAGATGAAGTATAATGTGGATAAATGTGAGGTTATCCACTTCGGTGGTAAAAACAGAGAGACAGACTATTATCTGAATGGTGACAGATTAGAAAAGGGCAGGTGCAAAGAGACCTGGGTGTCATGGTACATCAGTCATTGAAGGTTGGCATGCAGTTACAGCAGGCGGTTAAGAAAGCAAATGGCATGTTGGCCTTCCTAGCGAGGGGATTTGAGTACAAGGGCAGGGAGGTGTTGCTACAATTGTACAGGGCCTTGGTGAGGCCACACCTGGAGTATTGTGTACAGTTTTGGTCTCCTAACCTGAGGAAGGACATTCTTGCTATTGAGGGAGTGCAGCGAAGGCTCACCAGACTGATTCCCGGGATGGCGGGACTGACCTATCAAGAAAGACTGGATTAACTGGGCTTGTATTCACTGGAGTTCAGAAGAATGAGAGGGGACCTCATAGAAACGTTTAAAATTCTGACGGGGTTAGACAGGTTAGATGCAGGAAGAATGTTCCCAATGTTGGGGAAGTCCAGAACCAGGGGACACAGTCTAAGGATAAGGGGGAAGCCATTTAGGACCGAGATGAGGAGGAATTTCTTGACCCAGAGAGTGGTGAACCTGTGGAATTCTCTACCACATAAAGTTGTTGAGGCCAATTCACTAAATATATTCAAAAAAGGAGTTAGATGAAGTCCTTACTACTAGGGGAATCAAGGGGTATGGTGAGAAAGCAGGAATGGGGTACTGAAGTTGCATGTTCAGCCATGAACTCATTGAATGGCGTTGCAGGCTAGAAGGGCCGAATGGCCTACTCCTGCACCTATTTTCTATGTTTCTATGTTTCTATGTCTATACCCATCCAGATACATCACTGATCTCACTCATACTGTCACTACGTGTCCAGATACATCACATGACCTCAGTCATACTGTCACTACCCATCCAGATACATCCCCGACCTCAGTCATACTTTCATTACCCATCCAGATACATCACTGACCTCACTGATACTGTCAGTACCCAGCCAAATACCGCACAGACATCATTCATATTGTCATTACCAAGTCAGTTACATCACTAATACTGGCACTACCTCTCAAGATACATCACTGACGTCACTCAGACTCTCAATGCTGTCGAAATCACGACTCAGAATATGCGACGCTGACACTTTCAGCTCCGGCAGATATTCTTTTATTTTTACCTTGCAGCACGGAAAGAGTCTCATTCAGTCAAAGGCTATGTGCAGACCTCCAAAATGATATTGGTTCACAAAGTTTTAATACAGTAAAAAACGAGTTATGATTCCATCCTGTGCCTTGGCTCTGCCTTTGCAGTCAAAGAATAGAGATACAGATTTAATGATTACCACATCCTTGTTTTGACATCGTTTCCAAATGTCTCCTTTGTCAGGGTTTTTTAGTGCACCAGTCAGCCATTACTCGATTAGCGTGAGATAATGTGCTATTTACCGGCCTGGCATTGTGTCAGGAATGTTCAGTTTCCTGGTCAATTATTTTGCGCCCATGATTCCCATAGTGGTTAATTGGGTAATTATCTTTTTGCTTAACACAGATGAGTTCTGTACAATAGACAATGGCTGGTAGTTTGAATATCTCTTAGGTGTTGTATTGGTAATACCAGGGGAGCACCATGGGTGGTACTTATCTCAGCAAGACAGTTTGATGTTGCCTGCTGGCTATTAATCAGTCCCAAGCAGTTCCAGGCAGACTGTCTGTTGAACAAGTTTCTAGAAGGAGCAGGACTACATTTTGGTTTATGACAGAAAACGTTACAAAAACAATGTAATTCAGCTTATAAAAATACATTTCCACATTCCCCCCTTTTGTCCTTCACAAGCACAACTTAATCCATTCTCATCTTGCACAGTCTCACTATTTCCATTTCCATACAAGAACCTTCAGTCGTTGTTGCGATCATAAGCCTCGCAGTGGTCTCGGTAGGAAAACACTGTTTTTCCCAACCTGGCACAGCAACACTTAACCACGACAAATAAAAGATATAGGGCGAAGACTATCAGCAGGAATATGATCAACCGCTGTACAAAGATCTCCCTAGGGATCCCAACCGTCCCAATGACCAATCTCACAGGGTGTTACCATCCTGGCCAATAGTCTGTTTGTACTCTATTACCTTTTTCCTAATGTATTCAGCTAGATTGCCATTTCTTCTGACATATCCGGGATATACTTACAGCATTCTGCACCTTTTAACGCCCATGTCCCTCCTTCTTTGGCTCAGCGCTAATCTGAGGCCATACGATTTTGGAAAGCCACTGTTCGAATGGCTATCATTTAACCATTCACCCCTTCGAAGGCTTGGGATGTTGCATTGGCTCCTGATTTTCCTAAATTTGCCAGTTCACGTAATTGCCATTCGTTCGATGCTATTCCATAGGGTGGTATCATTACCTTGGAAATTCCATTAAGCCATGTCAAATCCCGTTTAAATCGATGACTTCCATAGGCATCCCTTAGAGTCTTTTTTTGCGTAATAAAGGGTACGACACATCCTAAGTAAATGGACCCTATCCAGTTGGCTGGTAACCATGGCTATGCTGTATGGCCACAAATATAAGGTACATGCAATTATAAGACGTCAGCTTATGGTCCCTTCGTGCCATCCATACTCGAGTGGTCTCCCCGTCCTACCCTTCAGCTGAGGCCTTATTATGGACCATCGTGCAGTTAACGGTTGCTATCTTGCTCCTGTCAGGGAGATTTGTTATGGCTGACCACTTTGTCATTTGGGAACACTTGCTGAGTCCCATTTCTGGTCCTTTAGTCTCATTACTCACTAGGCATATTATATCTTCAGGATTTCCTATTCCGGGAGTAAAACTTAGGTAGGGTGGCTGACGGTTATTATTATAATTTGGCTGTTATCATCAAAGGAAGGTTGTCAGTTTATACTCTGCTGACATCCATTCTGTTAGATCCTTTGTTTCTGGAACTTGGATTAGGTTTGCACTATTTTGCACTTTCAACCATTCTACCATTTCTGATTCATTAAAGGGGACGGATATTAGGAGAATACGCCCTACAAAATGGACAGGTAGATGGGAACATATCCAACAATTGGGCAGGTTTCTTTCTTCAGCATACTTATGCCTCAGCGCCATAAATACGTTTACCTACAGTTCCCTTTGCTCGCGTTTCTGTACCCTGGGTATAATCAATAATGCAAAGCAAAACCCTATCAAGCACAGCACCATCAGTCTCTATAGACCGTACAGTTCCTTATTCAGTCTTCCTTTTCCTCTTCCTCTGGTTCCTTCTTCCCATCCTCCTGGTCGGGTGCCCTTTTGCAATGGGACGCATGGATCCATGTTGGTCTTTCCTTTACCTTGATTGCGGTATTGGTCGCCAGCAAGACACGGCATGGTCCTTCAAATCTTGGTTGTAGACTGTTTTTTCTTTTAAAGATTTTGATGTAAACGAATTCTCCGGGCTGCAGATTATGACACTTCCCTTCCGCTGGTTCGACTTGAGCTTCTCTTACCTGCGAATGAAAGCTGTAAATGCACTTGGTTCGTGCAATATAATAATTCAACTTATTTTCCTCCATTTTGTGGATGTACATTTCTTTTGCTGTAAATGGTGCTGTAAAAGGTAGTCGTTGGGGACGTCCCATAACTTTCTCATGCGGTGACAGGCCTGTTGTTCTTTTGGTTACAATCGCATTACCATCAAGGCTAAGGGCAGCAATTCTGTCCATTTTAGTCCAGTGTCATTGCATAATTTTGGCAGCTTATTTTTAAGCATTCCATTATACCTTTCAATAAGTCCAGCTGATTGTGGGTGATAACTGCAATGAAAACGTTGGTTAATCTGTAAAACTCTACACATTTCTTTTATAACCGTTCCTGTGAAATGTGACCCATTATCACTAGAAAGCTTAGGAAGGATTCCGAAGCGCGGTACGATTTCTTTTAACAAAAATTTAGCAACAGTAGTGGCAATGGCCTTTTTACATGGAAAGGCTTCAATCCATCTAGAGAATACATCTACAATAATTAATATATACTTGAATCCCATACACATAGGTAATTCAATAAATTCCATTTGTAAATGTACAAAAAGCCCCATTGGATTTGGGTGGGAGGCAGATTCTACTTTATCCGTCTTACACGGATTCATTGTCTGACAGAAAACACAATTTTCACAGATTTGTTTTGCACCTGCCGAAATGCCTAGTGCATACCAAGTTGCCAAAATATAATCTGCCATCCCCCCTTTGCCCGCATGTGTGAATATATGAACACATTGGGCAATCCATGGAAGTAATGACTAGGACGCCACCACGCGGCCGTCATGGTAAAATCCATGTTCCTTCTGGATTTTTGTAACATTGATCCTTCGTCCAGGTGCACACCTCCTCCATATTGGCCTGTGTCTGAAAGGTCAGCACATTATTAAAAGATGGCGGATAGGAGCAATTATTTTTCCTCAGTGGAAACAGTGACACCTGCATCCCCCCTTTTGACAAAGCTTCTGACTTAGCTGCATTATCAGTTCTAGCGTTTCCACGTGCTACCTCATTCCACTGGCCTGTATTTGCTTGGCATTTGATGATGGCAAGGTATCAGGGGCATTGAATGATCGCAGAAGATTTTCTACTTGTTCTGCATTCTTGATAGTGGTTCCTGAAGAAGTCAGGTACCCGCGAATTTTCAAAAGTTGTCCATAGTCAGGTATTACCCCAAAAGCATACCTGGAGTTCGTGTAGATATTAACTGTTTGTCCTTTAGCCAGAACACATGCTCCAGTTAACGCAAACAATTTTGCATGTTGCGCTGAAAAGGAGTCTTGAAGAGAAGCTGTTTCGACAACATTAAACTGAGTTACAATGGCATAAACCGCTTTTGCTTGGCCCCTATCATTTCCTAAGGCTGATCCGTCAACATATTGCACTTGATCAGGATTACACATTAGAACATCTGTTAAATTAATACGTGGTTTAGTCACTAATTCCTTTGTCATTTCACATGAATGGGAATCGCCATCTCCTTTCATGGGGAGTAGAGTGGCTGGATTTAAGGTTCTGCATCTTTTAGTTATAAGGTTCCGATTTGATAACAGTTCAACTTCATATTTAGTGGTTCTTGCAGACGTTAGGTGTTGGGTGGCACATTTAGTAAGTAAAATCTCGACAGTGTTGGATATATAAAACGGTTTGATGAAAAAGAGTTATTGTACAGCGTAATAAGCTGTTGCCAACGAAGCAAGACATCCTATGTAAAGTCCTTACTCAATAACACAAAACCCACAGAGGCACATTCGATGGACAACGTCACTCTATGACCTGAACCTTTATTCACAGGACCAAGTAGTGCTGACCCTGCATGGGGCCTCCCTTTATATACCTGGATGACGAGGTAAGGAGTGTCTCCAACAAGTTCACACCCGGTGGTCAAGTGTGAACTTCTTAAATCTATACAGTATTGCAGTGGTGTTACATTGAGGTATTATGCATGACATAGCCTCCCCCCCCCCCCAAAGTCTTATTGGGATCATAGGTTAAGTCTTTCAGGTGTTCTGCGCTCCCTTGTGAAGCGCTGCAGTTGGGGCTCTGGTTGTTGAACCTCGCCGTGAGTGTCTGTCACCTGTGGTGATTCCGGCCTCTCTGGGCTGACCGCAGGGATTGTACATGCTGCTGAATGAACTTGTTGCTCGTTTACGGGTAGTGGTGTGAGCACCGTCTCATGATCTTCATCAGGTTTCTCAGCTTCCATGCTGAAACTTTTTTTTACTTGGTCCAGATGCTTACGGCATATTTACCCATTGTGATGTTTAACCACGATGAACCTATTCCCCGCTTTGTCTATTACAGTACCCTCAAGCCATTCGGGCCCCAAGGCGTGATTGAGGACAAATACAGGGAATTTATTTCGATACATCTCCCCCTTGAATATCGGTCATGGTACTCGTTTTTGGACTGGCCCTTGCCGTCAACTATGTTGGTCAGGAGTTGATGAATGAGGGACAACCGAGTTTTGATTGTTCGTTTTATAAGTAGCTCCGTGAGCGAGTGCGGTCGGGACCTATAGGCCAGCAGGAGGCGCATTAGGAGGCATTGAAGGGAGGGTCATTGAATCCTGAGCATGCCCTTTTTAATGATTTGGACCGCACGTTCCGCCTGGCCATTGGAGGCCGGCTTGATTTGTGCTGTCCTGATATGTTTGATGCCATTGCCCGACATGAACTCCCCTAATTCGCAACTTATGGAACATGGTCATTTATCGCTAACAAGGATGTCCGGCATGCTGTGGTTTGCAAAGACCGCACGTAGACTCTCCACAGTGGGGGATGTCATGCACGAATTCAAAATGATGCAATCGATCCATTTCGAGAACGCATCTACCACAATGAGAAACATTTTTCCCATGAACGGACCCGCGTAGTCTACATGAATACATGACCATGGCCTGGTGGTCTAGGGCCACGGGCTGAGTGGGGCCTCCCTGGGGGCATTGCCCAGCTGGGCACACGTCGTGCACCTGCGAACACAGTGTTCCAGGTCTGAATCAATTCCCAACCACCAAACATGTGACCGGCAATGGCGTTAATCAGCACGATGCCTGGGTACTCTCTGTGGAGTTCCCTGATGAATGCCTCCCTGCCATTCCCCCCCAGTGGCATGACTACCTGGCTGCGCCATATTAGTCAGTCGGCTTGGATGGAGAGCTCATCGATCCGTCTGTGAAACGACCTGACCTCCTCAGGGCATGCTCCGTGTGCATGCGCCCAATCCCCAATCAAGACACATTTCTTCATCTGAGATAGGAGGGGAACTCTGTTTGTCCAGATTTTGATCTGGCCGGCTGCGCTGTCAAAGGCCTCAACGGCCATGACCATCTCAGCGCTTTGCTCTGCTGCAGCCTCGGTGGTGGCCATTGGAAGCTTGCTGAGCACGTCAGCGCGACTTTCAGTGCTGGACCGATGCTGGATGGAGTAGTCATACGCAGCCAGCGTGAGAGTCCATCGCTGTATGCGGGCTGACCTATTGGTATTGACAGCCTTGCTGTCTGACAAAATGGATGTGAACCTCTTGCCAAAAAGGTACTGATGCATTTTTTTTACACCATAGACAAAAGCGAGTGCCTCATTCTCAACCATACCATATCCCCATTCTGCTTGAGAAAGCGACCAGGAGGCATTGACCACAGGTTATAGTTGGCCCTCACCATTAAACTGCTGCAACACGCACCAGCCCCATAGGACGATGCATCGCATGTCAAAACCAATTTCTTACAGGGGTCGTACAGGGACAACAACTTGTTGGAACAAAGTAGGTTCTGCGCCTGATTGAAAGCCCGTTACTGACAGTCCCCCAAAACCAATCGCAATCCTTACGCAGGAGCACGTGTAGCGGCTCCAACAACGTGCTTCAGTTCGGCAGAAAGTTCCCGAAATAAACGCAACTCCGATGTGTTGCCGGGCCTGGGTGCTCGTCGAATCGCCTCTGTTTTGGATTCGGTGGGCCGAATCCCATCTGCAGCAAACCTGCTGCCCAGAAACTCAAACTCAGGAGCTAAGAACACACATTCTTGAGTCGCAGGCTTACCCGGTCCAGTCGGTGTTGCACGCCCTCCAGGTTGTGGACATGTTCCTCGGTGTCTCGAGCCATGATGAGGATGTTGTCCTGAAATACCATTGTTCCAGCAATGGATTTCAGCAGGCTTTCCATGTTTCTTTGAAAAATCACGGCCGCTGATCGAATGCCAAACGGGCACCTGTTTTAAACGAGCAATCCCTTGTGTGTGGTGATGGTGGTCAGTAGTTTAGATTCGTTGGCCAGTCCTTGGGTCATGTAGACTGAAGTGAGGTCCAACTTGGCAAACAGCATGCCGCCTGCCAGCGTGGCGAAAAGATCCTCCACTCTTTGAAGCGGGTATTGGTCTTGTAGGGACACCGCATTGATAGTGCCTTGTAGTTGCCACAGATCCTGACAGAGCCATACGCTTTTTGGACGGGAACGATGGGGCTCGCCGAATCACTGAATTCAACGGGTGAGATGATGCCTTCTCTCAGCAACCGGTTCAATTCGCTCTCAATTTTCTCCCGCATCACATATGGCACCACTCTGGCTTTGTGATGCACTGGTCTGACGTCCGCGGTGATCCGTATCACTACTTTGATACATTTCAACGTCCAGAGGCCAGGTTGGAATAGTGACTCAAATTGTTGTAGAATTTGTGGTCACGAACTTCGCTCCACAGAGGACATTGTGTGCACATCCCCCCCCCTCATTTCCAGTTCATCTCAGCTAACCAGCTCTTCCCCAGCAGTGCGGGACCATTGCTCTGGACAATCCAGAGCATCAGCCGGTTCACTGATCCATGTGTGTGACCACCGACATTGCACTTCCGAGCACCGGAATTATTTATTTGGTATACGTCCATAGTTGTGTCTCAATGCGTTCTAGTTTGGGTCTACTGGCTTTGAGTGGCCATAGCTTTCCGAATTGTTGAAGGCTCATGAGTGACTGACTTACCCCCGTGTCCAGCCCCATGCGTACAGAGATGCCATTTCATAAAACCCTTATCATCATTGGTAGCGTTTTGGTATATGAGCTGTGAATTTTGCCACATGAACCCACTGAAATTGAGCGTCGATTGATTTGCCCCAAGAGTCATCCTGCCTCACAGACACGTCTTCTGGTACATCCGCCTCGTAAATTAGCCTGGTTGCAGGCTTCCTGCACATTCGAGCTAAATGACCACTGAGGTTACAATTTCTGCAGACAAACTGTTGAAACCTGCAAATCCTAGCAGAATGTTTGCCCCTACACCTCCAGCATGAGCCGAGATTCCCATTGTTGTGAACAAAGGTGCTATGACCCGGCATTCCTCGCCGATTGTCCCTTTGACTGCTTTTGAGTACCCTGTTGGTGGGTGTCAATGGCCCCAACCCGGGCCGCATTGTCCACTATGATGGCGTAAATGTCCGTCCAGCCTGCCATTGTCTCTGTTGAAAACCTTCTCTGGGATCTATTGCTGCATAGGCTGTGTCGAACTGCTCTTGCCTGCCTGTGGGGCTCTGAGTCACGTTTATGATATTCACTGCCTGATCCCCCGCAGCGTTGGAGGCAGAATTGCACACCTATATTATTTTACTTTCCTCCCCCTCCGCCATGAAAGTCTGAGCCATCAAAGCCGCTGCTTCTAAATTCAAGCCCTTGGTCTCAATTAGCTTTCGCAAAATCCCCGCATGACCGATTCCATCAATAAAAAAAATCTCTTAACATCTCCCCCCTGCAGGCGTCTGTGAACTTACAGAAGCTGGCCAAATGACGGAGGTCCGCAACGAAGTCCGGTATGCTCTGGCCTTCGTGACATCGGTGTGTATAGAATCTGTGTCAGACCATGTGTATACTGCTTGCCGGTTTGAGTTGCTCACCGATTAGTATGTTGAGCTCTTCAAAGGTTTTGTCCACCGGATTTTCGGGTGCTAGTCCGTCCTTCATGAGCGTGTAAGTCTTAGGTCCACAGCTGGTCAGCAGATGTGCATTTCGCTTGCCAGCCGCTGCATCTCCCAGCCACTTTTTCATGACTAAGCTTTGCTGGGGTCTCTCAGTGAAATCGTCGCAGTCCTCACCAACAAAGTACCGTTCCAGTGTGCTACCCCTGGCCATTCCCCTGGATCGTTGATTCCAGTTTCTCGTCACCAATGTAGTGTTCTTACTCAATGGAACATAACCCACACGAGGCACGTTCTATGGACATGGTCACTCTATGACCTGAACCGTTATTCGCAGGACTAAGAAGTGATGACCTGCGTGGGACCTCCCTTTATATACCTGAATGACCAGGTAAGGAGTGTCGCCAAATGTTCACCCCCTATGTTCAAGGTGTGCATTGTTGAGTATATACTGTATTGCAGTGGTGTTACATGGAGGCTACATACATGACAGGGACAGTGTGTTCATTTCCCAGTGAGTGGGAACAAAGTGTGGGGACAGTGTGTTCATTGCCCAGTGAGTGGGCAACAATGTGTGGAAATATTGCGGGCTCCCACAGCCCAGTGATGGGAACAACGTGTGGGGATAGTGCAGGCTCCCATTGCCCAGTGTTTGGGGAACAATTTGTGGGGACAGTGCGGTCATTGTCCAGTGAGTGTGAACAATGTGTGGGGACAGTGCGGGCTCCTATTGCCCAATGACTGTGAACAATGTGTGGGGTCAGTGCAGCCATTTCCCAGTGAGTGTGAATAATATGTGGGGACAGTGCGGTCATTGCCCAGTGATTGTGAACAATGTGTGGGGGCGGTGCGGTCATTGCCCAGTTAATGTGAGCAATGTGTGGGGACACTGCGGGCTCCCATGATCCAATGATTAATGAGAGATGTGTGGGGACAGTGCGGCTCCTATTTCAGAATATGGACACGCAGTGTCTAAACCATTCTCAGGTGGATATTGGGCCCCTTCATTAAACAGTTAAAATTAATTTCCAATCACAAGTTAGAGCTTGGACTCTCAGTCTCCCTTATGAATGTAAAGATAGCCTATGTCACTTGGGCTGGTGGTAATTTCCCAGTCCGCGGTCAGCAGCAGCAAGAGAAATGGAAACTAAATGAGAACAGGTTCCAAGAATGAATTGTGGGCTGATGCAGGTGGCTCAATCGTGGCTATCAAAGGGAAATCAGGGATAGTATTAAAGGCAAGGAAGTGGCATACAAATTGGCCAGAAATACCAGTGAACCTGGGGAATGGGAGAAATTTACAACTAAGCAGAGGAGGACAAAGTGTTTGATTAGGTCAGGGAAAATATAGTACGAGAGAAAGCTTGCAGTGAACATTAAGACGGACTGCAAAAGCTTCTATTGATATGTATAGAGAAAAAGGTTAGTAAAGGCAAACGTAGGTCCTCTGCATTCAGAATCAGGGGAAGTCATAACGGGGAACAAAGAAATGGCAGACCAATTCAACAATTACTTTGGTTCGATATTGACTAAGGAGGACACAAACAACCTTCCGGATATAAAAGGGGTCAGAGGGTCTAGTAACAAGGAGGAACTGAGGGAAATCCTTATTCGTCGGCAAATTCTGTTGGGGAAATTGATGGGATTGAAGGCCGGTAAATCCCCAGGGTCTGATGGACTGCATCCCAGAGTACTTATAGGTGTGGCGATGGAAATAGCGGATGCATTCACAGTCATTTTCAAACATTTGATAGGCTCTGTATCAGTTCCTATCGAGTGGAGGGTAGCCAATGTAACCCCACTCTTTAAAAAAGGAGGGAGAGAGAAAATATGGAATTATCGACCGGTCAGCCTGACATCGGTAGTGGGTAAAATGATGCAATCAATTATTAACGATGTCATAGCAGCGCATTTGGAAAGAGGTGACATGATAGGTCCAAGCCTGCATGGATATGTGAAAGGGAAATCATGCTTGACGAATTTTTTGAGGATGTTTCCAGTAGAGTGGACAAGGGAGAACCAGTTGATGTGGTGTATTTGGACTTTCAGAAGGCTTTCGACGAGGTCCCACACAAGAGATTAATGTGAAAAGTTAAAGCACATGGGATTTGGGGTAGTGTGTTGACGTGGATTGAGAACTGGTTGTCAAACATGAAGCAAAGAGTAGGAGTAAACGTGTACTTTTCAGAATGGGAGTCAGTGACTAGTGGGGTACTGCAAGGTTCTTTGCTGGGACCCCAGCTGTTTACATTGTACATTAATAATTTAGACGAGGGGATTTAATGTAGTATCTGCAAATTTGCGGATGACACTAAGTTGAGTGGCAGTGTGAGCTGCGAGAAGAATGCAATGAGGCTGCAGATTGACTCGGATAGGTTAGGTGAGTGGCAAATGCATAGCAAATGAAGTATAACGTGCATAATTGTGAGGTTATCCACTTTGGTGGTAAAAATAGAGAGATAGACTATTATCTGTATGGTGACAGATTAGAAAAAGGGGAGGTGCAATGAGACCTGGGTGTTATTTTACATCAGTCATTGAAGGTTGGCATGCAGGTGCAGCAGGCGGTTAAGAAAGTAAATGGCATGTTGACCTTCATAGTGAGAGGATTTGAGTACAGTTGTACAGGTCCTTGGTGAGGTCACACCTTGAGTATTGTGTACATTTTTGGTCTCCTAATGTGAGGAAGGGCATTCGTGCTATTGAGGGAGTGCAGAGAAGTTTCAGCAGACAGATTCACGGGAAACAGGACTGATATATCAAGGAAGACTGGATCAACTGGGCTTGTATTCACTGGAGTTCAGAAGAATGAGAGGGGATCTCATAGAAACGTTTAAAATTCTGACGTGTTTAGACTGGTAAGATGCAGGAAGAATGTTCCCAATGTTGGGGAAGTCCAGAACCAGGGATCACAGTCGAAGGATAAGGGGCAAGCCATTTATGACCGAGATGAGGACAAACTTGTTCACCCAGAGAATGGTGAACCTGTGGAATTCTCTACCACAAACAGTTGTTGAGCTAATTCTCTTAATATATTCATAAAGGAGTTAGATGTCATCCTTACTACACGGGGGGTCCAGGAGTATGGCGAGAAAGCAGGAATGGGGTACTGAAGTTGCATGTTCAGCCATGAACTCATTGAATGGCGGTGCAGGCTCGAAGAGCCGAATGGCCTACTCCTGCACCTATTTTCTATGTTTCTATGTTTCCTGATACACTCTTGCTTTTACTTTAGATAAGATATTAGAGTGCGTGACTACGTATCTGGGAGGGCTGACCGTGTCTGACACGGGGACGAAGAGCACAGCATGGAATATAACGTACAATTCATGCTGGCTTTTATTATTGTTAGCATTGAAATAATTTAACAAGGAGACTCAGTGGGTATTTTACCCCATTCTTCAATTCCTCCCTAAATTTACTCTGCGTCCCTACATAAATAAATGGGTTGATGCAAGAACTCAAAAACTGAAGCATAAAACCACTTTCCTCCAGAATAAAATTTGATTCCTTGAAATTGGAACCTGAGAAATAACTAACCTTCGCAATCCGTACATAAAGGAAAGTTATCAGAAACAATAAATATAACAGGATGAAACTGCCCGAGATACAGAAGAGTAAGACGATGGACTTTCTGCGGTTCTCCATCTCTGGGTCGCTCTGATTCTCTTCACTGCTCTGGCCCCGGAGTCTCCTGCGGATCCTAATGGCCACTAGAATGTGTCTGACAGTCAGAGCATTGAGCAGTAAAATCAGAACGCACGGGAGCCATGGAGTTAAAATGCGGCGAATCCAGTCATATGCAGCCCATGCAGTTGAGGTATAAAATGCCGATTTTACCGTGCAGAACCAGGGTATGTTGTTAATTATGTATAAAGGTTCGTATATAAAATACACTATGATAGTTTGCAAGTAGCTCAGGGCACAGACAGTTCCAATGACTATCGCCGCTGTTTTCTCGGTGCAATATTTTGTTTTCAGCTTCTGGCAAGAAATGGCCACAAATCGATCAAAGGTAAAAGCGATCGTCAACCAGGCAGAAATGTCTATGGATGCATAAATTAAGGCAGACCGGACACGACAGACTGGAGTGATGGACAGGAAACTGTACATGAAATAAATACCAGCAATCCGGTTTAATATCACAGCAGTGATAATGACCAGGAGATCCGCCACCGCCATGGACACCAGGTACCGAGTGATACATCTGGAGAGACCGCACCTTCCTCGGGACAGGATTACAATCACTGCCAAGTTAGCTGTAAGGGAGGTGGAGGGCGAGATAGAGTGAATGTATGTGAGAGGACAACAGGAAACTTATTGGTCCGTCTCGCAGCAAAATCAACCTTTTGACAGGATTGTATGTGAAATTTACAGCTTTGACACGTGATCTTGATTTAATAATCACCCGGATTAAAATTAAGACAAGCCAATGATATCTGAATATAAAATAATATAATGAATCATAATGGAGAACACGAAAGCATCGAACACATCGAAACCAAAACAATTGACAAGACAAATAACATTTCTTTAACGCATTACAGAAGATATTTGACAGGGTATCAAGGAGAGCCAATAAAAATAGGCAAAATACATTCTAAACGTATTATGTCCTGTGGATAACCGAAAGTGCCCTGCCACCAATTCCGTTCCTTAGCCACCGACACCTTCCGTCTGCCCGGCAACTATCTGAGGTTAACCAGAGTGTTTGCATGTTGGTGCCCTATTTGAAACTGCATTGAGTTTCAAACCACATGTCCGCTCCCTCAACAAGACCGTCTATTTCCAGCTCGGTAGCATCGCCCGTCTCTGTCCCTGTCTGAGGTATTCAGCTTTTGAAACCCTCATCCATGCGTTTATTATCTCTAGACGTGACTATTCCAATAATCTCTTGGCCGGCTTCCCACTGTCTACCCTCCATGAACTTGAGCTCATTCAAAATTCTGCCGCCCAAATCCTCACTTGCACTAAGACCCTTTCACCCATCACAACTGTGCTCGCTGACCTACATTAGCTCTTGGTCCAGCAACGTCTCAAATTTAAAATGCTCACAGATGTTTGCAAATCTCTCCATAGCTTCCAATCTCTCCAACATCCTTCAGCCCTGCTTCACTACGAGATCCTTGCATCGACCTCCTCCTTTTGGAAGCTCCTCAATAGTTATCTGTTTGCCCAAACTTCTGGTGATATGATATCTCTTCATGTGGTTAGTTGTAAAAATGTGTTCCATAACGCTCCACTGCAGCATTTTTCCACTTTCAAGAAGCACGTTGTAGCTGTTGAAAATATGATTCCAAGTACAGCAACAATTACATAATAGGAAATACATGTACAAAAGCAAAATGTAGCGGATGCTGGAAATCTGAAATAAAAACTGAAAGTGCTGGAATTACTCTGCAGGTCAGGCAGCATCTGTGGAAAGAGAAACAGTTAACATGTGAGGTCGATGGACTCAGCTGTGAACTGGATAACGATCGATATGCAAGTGCAGAGGCAGGGAAATGCATCGAGAGAAGGAAAGAATAAAGGGAAGATCAATGAATGGGTAGATGGCAGCAGTGTTTAAATGACAAAAAGGATGAAGGTGCAAGATAACAAGGGAAGCTAATGTGACAAGAAAAAAAAACAAAAGATGGGTCTATCGGAGGTGTAAATGACCATAGCAGAATTATTACCAACAACTGGTGTCAGAAAAAAATGGTGGATATGTTCTGAAATTGTTGATTTCAATGTTGAGTCCGGAACTTTGTAAGTTACCTCAGCGAAAGACGATTTGATGTTCCTAGAATTTCCTTTGAGCTTCATTAGAACAGGGCAGGAGGCCTAGGACAGAGAGATCACGGTGGGAGAGGGGTGGAGTATCAAAACGACAGACGAGCAGAAGCTCAGTGTCATACGTGCGACTGAATGAAGGTGCTCAGCAAAGCGAACAACCAACCAGCGTTTCATCTCCCTAATATAGCTAAGACTGCATCATGACCATTGAATACAGTATACTGATTTGCAAGAACTACCAACAAATATATGGGTACGGTTACATGCGTGAGTATACCTCACAGTGAAATAACAACAAGACAATAGGAAATATATGTGCACAGTTATAATATTGCGATAATACCACGTACAGTGAAATACTAATAACACAATAAGAAATATATGCACAGTTGTACTAGTGCGATACAAACACTCACAATGAATTACGTTGAATTCATTCTTGAGTCCGAGGGACTGTTTGAGAAGAAGAAGAATTACCAATAGCACAAAAGGAAATATATGCATATGATTATAATGGTGTGATACCACGAACAGAGCAATAACAATAACCCAATATAAAATACAATGAACACTGTTATACTGGTGCGATTATACCAATTCACAGTGAAGTACCAATCACACAATAGGATATTTCTGTACACAGTTATAAGAATGTGATACCAGTCACAGTGCAGTGACATATACTGTTCAATTTCAATCAAACATCACTCTGAGCTAATAAAGTGATACCGTTGAAGATGCGGCTCTCTGGAAAACACATTAAAATAAATAAGGAAGAATCAGACACTCAAATTAGGTAGTGATTCCGTTAAGGTAAATAAATGATTCCATTAAATGGGGTAACATAGACCTTGCAACGCCAGAAATAACCAATTGAAAGGTGAGAAGCATTGCGGAAATAAGGTCAGTGATACAGTTAACTATTGGTTCCCGTAACTAATAATTAACTGAAGTACTTTACCTGGAACCCCGATAGCTGCAATGACGGGATAGTAAATGGCAAACACCAGATCTTTTGGTACTCCGTGCATTTCTATCAGAAGCTCCGACCCTGTTCTGCACTACTATCAGAGATTGTCACATTTATACCTGCTTATGGGCTCCAGGGATATCACCACATGGCCTGATCTTTTATATTAATTAAACTAATTGAAACAAACAGATTAGTGCAGCCGATGTCAGCATCGTGTTTATGTTCTGATGGAAAGGAATGTCTTCAAACAGTTCTGATACGGGAATAAAGTGAAGTATGCACAGATTACAGCATGACAATTCTTGAAAAATATAATAAAAAACTCAATATTCTGTTGCCATGGTGAGACTGAAGTGTGTGCACGAGGAATTCGCGGGTTTAAATGCATGAATGCTGATTTAATAGTTTTCAGCAAACGTGTAACTGACAAGAGAACCTCTGCACTTGCAGACGAAAAACGCAGCAAGGTTGCTGTCTCAGACATTATCCAGCCCGTGTCTGGCGAGCCGGTGTCAAAGTACCTTGCTCCAGATACCACATGGTCTGTACACCCACTTTCACCCAGGAGTCTGTGTATTCAGTGTGGACAGGTCCAGTTCAGCATGGTTACACTCAGTGTGGTCGGGTCCAGTTCAGCACGGTTACACTCTGTGTGGACATGTTCAGGTCAGCACGGTTACACTCAGTGTACACATGTAGAGTTGCGCAAGGTTACACTCAGTGTGGACATGTCCAGTTCAGCTTGGTTACTCTCAATGTGGACAGGTGATGTTCAGCACGGTTACACTCTGTATGGACAGGTCCAGTTCAGCACGGTTACTCTCAATGTCGACAGGTCCAGTTCAGCACGGTTACACTCAGTGTGGACAGGTCTAGTTCAGCACGGTTATACTCAGTGAGTAAAGGTCCAGTTCAACACGGTTACACTCAGTGTGGAAAGGTCAAGGTCAACACGGTTACACTCAGTGTGGACAGGTCCAGTCCAGCAAGGTTACACTCAGTGAGTAAAGGTCCAGTTCAACACGGTTACACTCAGTGTGGACAGGTTCAGTCCAGCACGGTTACACTCAGTTTGGACAGGTCCAGGTAAACACGTTTACACTCAGTGTGGCAGGTCCAGGTCAACACGGTTACACTCAGTGTGGACAGGTCTAGTTCAGCACGGTTACACTCAGTGAGGGCAGGTCCAGTTCAGCACGGTTACACTCAGTGAGGACAGGTCCAATTCAGCACGGTTACACTCAGTGTGGCCAGGTCCATTTCAGACGGTTACACTCAGTGAGGCTAGGTCCAGTTCAGAACGGTTGCACTCATTGTAAACAAGTCCAGTTCAGCACAGTTACACTCAGTGACAACAGGACCAATTCAGCAGGGTTACACTCAGTCTAAAAGGTCCAGTTCAGCACGCTTACACTAATTGACGACAGGTCCAATTCAGCATGGTTACACTCAGTGTGGACAGGTTTTGTTCTGCACGGTTACACTCAGTGAGGACAGGTGCAGTTCAGCACAGTTACACAATGTGAGGACAGGTCCAGTTCAGCAAGCTTACACTTAGTGTGGAAAGGTCTAGATCAGCACGGTTAAATTCAGTGCGGAAAGGTCCAGATCAGCAGGGTAACACTCAATGTGGACAGGTACGGTTCAGCACGGTTACACTCAATGTGGAGAGGTGCAGTTCAGCATGGTTACACTCAGTGAGGACAGGTTCAGTTCAGCAAGGTTACACTCAGTGAGGACAGGTACAGTTCAGCAGGGTTACGCTCAGTATGGACAGGTACAGGTCAGCACGGTTACACTCAGTGTAAACACGTCCAGTTCAGCACGGTTAGACTCAGTGCATAGAGGTCCAGTTCAGCAAGTTTACACTCAGTGTGGACAGTTTCAGTTCAGTGCGGTTACACTCAGTGTGGACAGGTCCGGTTCAGCACAGCTACACTCAGTGTGGGAAGGTCCAATTCAGCGCGGTTACACTCTGCATGGACAGGTCCAGGTCAACACGGTTACACTCAGCGTGGACAGGTCTAGGTTTGCAAGGTTGCGTTCAGCGTGGTCAGGTCCAGTTCAACACCGTAGAACACAATCTGGGCAGGTCCGTAAAGGAAGGTTGCACACAGTGTGAACAGGTCCAGTTCAGCATGGTTGCGTTCAATGTGGTCAGGTCTCGTGCAGCACGGTTATCGTCAATGTGGACAGGTCCAGTTCAGCACTGTTACACTTAGTGTGGGCAAGTCCCGTTCAACATGGTTTCCATTAAGTGTTGTCAGATCCCGTTCAGCATGGTTACTTTCAGTCTGGAGAGGTCCAGATGAGCACAGCTATATTTAGTGTCGGGAGGTACATTTTAACACGCTTACTTTCCATGTGGTGGCGTTCAGTTCAGCGCCATTACACACAGTCTCGCATGATTAGAGTCAGTGTGGAACGTGTCCACTTTAGCCTGAAACCCTCTGATTTTTCTCCACCTGCACTGCCTGCGTGATCAGTCTGTTTTTCTGATGTCCATTCTTTGATGAGACGCAAAATAACACAGTTACTCTTTGGGAAGGATTAAACTATCGTCTTCATTCCCCACAACCATCTCCTTTCGCCGGCTCCTGTCTCAATCTGTTTAGAACCTGGGTCTTTTGCCGAATGGATAACTAGTTCAGATTTGGGCACCGAACCTCAGGAAGGATATATTGGCCATCAATGCAGCTGCACAAAGGATTCATCAGAATGTTACCGGGCCTTCGTGAGTGATATTGTGAAGACAGGTTACCTAGCATATCCCGAAAAAAATGGTCTACTTCCATGATTATGGGAGTTTTAGGGATGATTTGAACGATAAGCTTAAAATGTTAAAATGAATATAGACATAAATCTTTTCCACTAATAAGCACATAATGAAAGGAGTAGCAATGGCCATTCGTGCCCTCTGGCCTGCTCCGCTGCTCAATAAGAGTAAGGCTGATCTTTGCCGTTAGGCCCCTCAAGCCTGCTCCAGTCTTATGTTCTGTCCCTATATCCTTTCATTCCCATTATGCTCAAAATACTATCGCACTCTGTTTTAAATGTTCTAATCGACTGACCATCCTGACCCTCTATTGTACAGAATTGCACAGATTCACACTCTTCTGAGTGAAGACATTTCTCCTTATATCAGTCCCAAATGGCCACCCTCTTATCCTGTGATTGTGATCCTTAGTTCTCGATAGTCCAGCCAAGGGAAACAACCCTTAACATATAGCCTGGCCTGCACTATAAGAATTTTATGCGGTTCAATGAAATCACGCCTTATTCTTCGAAACTCCAGAGAATGTAGGCCCATTGTACCCAATCTCTCTCCATAGGACATCCCTTTAAGGCTAGGAATCAATATTTTGAACCTTCATTGCATCCGTGCGAAAGCAAGCATCTTCTTCCTTCGAAAATGAGAACAAAACTCTACCCAGTCCGCCAGGTGTGGTCTCACAAAAGCATTATATAATTGCAACAACACCTCCTTACTCAAGCCGCTTTCAATCAAAGCTAGCATGGCATTTGCCTTCCTAATTGCTTGCTGTACCTGCATGTTACCTTTCTGTGATTCCTCTACAAGGACAGCTAAATCCATCTGAATAACAACATTTACTCGTCTCTCACTGTTTAAAAATATTCCATTTTTCCATTTCTTCTCACAAATATGTATCTATGTATACACATTACTTTATTAATCTCCTTGCCTATTCAGTTAACCTGTGTATATCAATCTGCTTCCCCTTTGCATCGTTCTCACAGGTTACGTACCCACTTTTATTTGTATCATCAGTAAACATGGATATATTACGCTCCATACCGTCATCAACTTAATTGATAGAGGTTGTAAATTGCTGAGGCAATTGCGCTGATCATATAGGCACTCCAATAGTAGCTCCCTGCCAACCCGAAAATTACCCATTTATTCTTTCCCTGTGTTGTCCGTCCTTGAATCAAGCTTCACTATCTGATCATACATTACATCCAATCCCATGAGTTTTAACCGTGTGTAATAACCTCCGAAGATATTAGAATTAGGAGCAGAAGTAGGCCATACAACCCCATGAGACTACCCCTCGATTTATTTATATCATGGCTGATCTTCGACCATAATTCCACTTTCCCGTCCAATCAGACAATCACTTGATTCACCAAGAGTCCAAACATCTATCGAACTGTTTCAGTACGTAAAGAATTCATCAATGTATATATGTGCTAGTATGATAATTATCCATGTGCTGAGGGTTGGTGACGGTTTTTAATGTCACCCAGCGCTGCGTTTTGCTGGATATCTTTAATCCTTTCTCCAAACGCTTTTTACCTGATTCTAATCGCTGCCTTGTCCGATGGAAATTTGAGACTGTCCATGGGTGTTGAAAGCCCCAGCCTGCAGTGCAATACAGGAAATGTCTTGTCTGAATCTGAGGGGACCAGCGTGCAGGTGCAAGAGAGGCCCGAGACGAATTTCAATGCCATTGACGAAAAATTCGTTGTCGCCCATTTTGATGCAGTAACAGCGTCTGGACTTTAAATTTAGTGTCTGGTGTTAATTCGTGTCGGTGATAACGACATTCATTATCAGCGCCCCAAGAGTCAAATGGGCTGTTTAATGAAGGACTGCACACTTCGCTTCGGTCGCTAAAGTCGAAAAGCATGGCGCTAAGTTAAAAGCACGAATGGGAATATGAAGATCCTCATCAGTCATACTGGCACCAATCACTTCTTAATGGGTATGTTAATTGATGCTGCATTATACCATTCCCAGGATAGCAGCCTCTGGAGTGAGACACAGACCAACATGGCAGCTGCAAAAGCAAGGCCACGTATCCATCATTTTTCCAAGGCCGTCCTGGAGAGATAAGGGGCATGATCCACCCCAACACTGGTATGAGGCTAGCACCCAATCTTTTCTGGAAAATGTGGGGGGAAGTGGCCTCCCACGTATCAGCAAGGTGCACCGTACCTCGAACTGCGACACAATTACGGACGAAATTCAACCACCTCACTCGGGTAATGAAGTTGAGCACCTTCTGCATCAAGCTTACCATGGAACTACTTGGACCTCACTGTCTCACAAACTTTAATGTCTGCACGACTAGCCCTTTAATTATGTGTCTGAGAGCATCTTTCTTCCTTGGTGAAGACAGAAGCAAAGGGCTCGTTTACTAACACATTCATACCCTCTGCCTGCATGCAAATCAGCCCTACATCTCCAATTAGCAGGATTTTAATGTTTGTATGCACACACAAGACATGTGCAACTGTGCGCAGTAATTGGCAACCCTATGTACATCTGTCAGCCCTTCCACAGCGAAACAGAGATTCATCTATGTGAGAAACTTCTCCAAAACCGATAGCTCACTCACTCAAACCTTCAGATAATGTTTGCAGGCGACGCTGGCGCATAATCGCTGGAAACCGATGCACAGTAGTGGTGCAGACACAGAGCTCCAGCTAGGAACGTCATCTTATGCACGCAGTGGGAGTGGTTGTAGTAGTTAAGCCAAGTGCCCTGGGGACAGTGAAGATATGTTCATTAACATTTAATCGTCCATTACACCACTTAACCCTGGCAGCACAATCCTTTCCCAATGTACGTATAACTTTTGTCTGACAACTCTTTGCTGCAGTTCCGCCCACTCCCCTGAGTTAACCACAAATGTATTGCTTTGTGCTTCAAGCTGATGAGTGTGGAACCGCGGAGCCTGTCGGTGAGCTTTCTAGTTAGGGCGAGGGGTGAGATGGCGACGAGGGAAATGAGACTCAGTGCCTGTCATGGATGAGCCTGTTGCCTCTGGCAGTGTGGATAGCATGTCGGTGGAGGAGGCCATACTTGAATGGTCTGATTTTGTTGATGCTCCGGGGCACATCGCTTTGCATAAACGTCACGGGCGAAGGGAAGCTCCAGTTGTGAGTGTGCGCCTGAGTGCTGCTCAACAGGACACAGAGGAGAACCCCGACGTGTAGGTTGTTGCCAGACAGTAATTGAGGATACACAGCGAGCGTCTGGGTACCTTGGTGCCCGAGAGCTAGGTTGCACTTGCTCTGAGTATGGAGGAGTGCACTAGAAGCATTGGCCTTGCCTCTCGCAGCCCATCGTTCCCATCCTTGGCGCTTGCCAACGAATGGTGGAATCGATGAGCGACCGTGGGGACGCAGAACAGGCCCAAGCAACTCAAGGCTTTCGAGCTGACATGGCTTCAGTGCTTGGTGTCCTCAATACTCAATCTGTCAACATGCAGACTCTGGTTGATACCATGCAATCGTTAACTGCTGCCATCACCTCTGGGTCCCCAGCAGTCCAAGGAGGATCTTACGTGGCTGAAGCCGGCCAGCAATTTGTGCTCGAGCAGATTGCTCTGAATGTTTAGCTCGCTACCTCGGGGCGTGGCGGTGTATCGGTGGAAATTGAAGGTGCTGTCGACTATCAAGGAGACATAACTCGGGTTCCCACAACTAACACTTCACCCAATGCTCCTGCTACTGTCTGCTCCCCAGCAGTGCGAGTCGATCGCCGACCAAGCTGCGGTGGTGCAGTCCGAAGCCGGGCCGACCAAGCTGCAGTGGTGCAGTCCGAAGCCGGGCCGACATGCTAAGGTGCTGCAGGCTCAGAGCTGATCGAAAGCGTCCTTCTGGGATATTTGAATTTCCTGTGTCAAAGAAACATAGAAACATATAAATTAGGTGCAGAAGTAGACAATTCGGTCCTTAGAGCCTGCACTATCTTTAAATAAGATCATGACTGATCATTCACGTCACTACCCCTTTCCTGCTTTCTCTCCATACCTCTTGATGCCTTTAACTGTAAGGACCAAAACTAAGTCACTCTTGAATATATCCAACTAACTGGCATCAACAACTCTCTGCGGTCGGGAATTCCACAGGTTAACAACTCTCTGAGTGAAGAAGTTCTCCTCATCTAATTCCTAAATGGCGAACCCCTTATCTTTAGACTGTGTCCTCTGGGTCTGGACTTCCCCAACATCCCGAACATATTTGCTGCATCTAACCTGTCCAGTTCCGTCAGAATTGCATATGTATCTATGTATTCTCTTTCATTCTTCGAAACACCAGTAAATACAAGCAAAGTCGATCCAGTGTCTCCTCATATATCAGTCCTGCCATCCAGGGAGTCAGTCTGTTGAACCTTCGCTGCAATCGCTCAATAGCAAGAATGTCGTTCCTCAGAATAGGAGACAAAATTTGAACACAATATTCCAGGTGATGCCTCACTACTAAAGCCCTGTACAACTGCGGTAAGACAGCCATGCTCTTACAGTCAAAACTACTAGCTATGAAAGCCTACTTGCCATTCATCTTCTTCAATGGCTGCTGCATCTGCACCTGCATGCCAACTTTCAATGACTGATGTACCATGACACACAGGTCTCGTTGCACCTCCCCTTTTACTAAACTGCCGCCATTCACATAATATTCTGCCTTGGTGTGTTTGCCCCCAAAGTGGATAACCTCACATTTGTCAACATTATACTGCATCTGCCTTGCTTTTATCCACTCACCTAACCTGTCCAAGTCAACCTGCAGCCCCTTACCGTCCTCCTTACAGCTCACACCGCAACGCAGCTTAGTGTCATCTGCAAACTTGGAGGTCGAACACTCAATTCCTTCATCAAATCATTAATGTATATTGTAAGTAGCTAGGGTCTGCAGCAATCCACTAGTCACTGTCTGCCATTCTGAAAAGGAACCTTTCATCCTAACTCTCTGCTTTCTGTCTGCCAACAAGTTCTCTATCCACGTCAATCCATTACCGCTAATACAATGTACTATAAATTTGCACAAAATCTCTCGTGTAGGACCTTGTCAAAATCCTTTTGAAAGTCCAAATACACCACATTCACTGGTTCTCCCGTCACCGCTCTACAAGTTACATCCTCAAAAAATTCTAGAAGATTTGTCAAACATGGTTACCTTTTCATAAAGCCATGCTGACTTGGACCGATCCTGTCACTGCTTTCCAAATGCGCTGCTATTTCCTCTTTAATAATTGATTCCAACATTTTCCCCACTACTGATGTCAGGCTAACCGGTTAATAATTACCTGCTTTCTGTCTCCCTCATTGTTTAAAATGTCGTGTGCGATTAGCTACACTCCAATCTCTAGGAATTGATCCAGACTCGACACACCGCTGGTAAATGATCACCAATGCATCCACTATTTCTGGAGCCACTTCCTTAAGTACTCTGGCATGCAGAGTATTAGGCCCCGGGTTTTATCGGCCATCAATCCCATCAATTTCCCGGACACAATTTCCCACCGAATAAGGATTTCCTTCAGTTCCTCCTTCTCACTAGACCATCTGTCCCCTAGTTGTTCCAGAAGGTTATTTGCGTCTTGTTTTGTGAAGACAGAACCAAAGTATTTGTTCAACTAGTCTGCTATTTCTTCATTATAAATTCACAGAATCAGACTTCAAGGGACCTACGTTTTTCTTCACCAATCTTTTTCTCTTCACATATCAATAGACGTTTTTGCAGTCCGTTTTTATGTTCCCAGCAAGCTCCCTGTCATTCTCTATTTTTCCACTCTTAATTAAAACTTATCTCCTCCTCTGCTGAATTCTAAATATCTCCTAGTCCTCATGTTTGCTGCATTTTCTGGCCAATTTGTATGACTCTTCCTTGGATTTAACACTATCCTTAAATTCCCTTGTTAGCCACGGTTGGGCCACCTTCCACGTTTTATTTTTGCTGCAGAAAGGGATGTACATGTGACCTTTAATTGTTTGCCATTGCCTAACAGCCGTCAACGCTTTAACATCATTCCTCAGTCTATACTAGCCATGTTTCACCAGTTAAATTTTAAAGTGCTTTTCTATTATTCCTTCCAAACTGGACAACATCGCATTTTCCCACATAATCATCCATCTGGCTAATTTTTTCCCACTCACTTAGCCTGTCTGAATGCATTTGCAGATTTTTTGTATTTTCAGAATTTGATTTCCAACCATTCGTTGTATGATCAGCAAAATTTGACACATTTCATCTGTCCCTTCATCCACGTCATTCATATAGACTATAAATAGTTGAGATCCCAGCACCTATCCTTGTGGCACCGCACTCGTAACTCTTTGCCAATGGGAAAATGATGCATTTATCTCGACTCTCTGTTTCCATGTTAGTTAATCAATCCTCTATCCATTTTAAAATATTACCCTCAAACCCGAGCGTTTTTATCTTCTACAGTAACCTCTTATGTGGCACAATATCGAATGCCTTCTGCAACTCTAAATACTATACATTCACTCGTGTCCCCCTATCCACATTGCTCGTGACATCCTCAAAGAACTCCAGCATTGAGACTTTGTCACTCTTCGACTGTCTGTCTCCATCTCGCTCTGGCTTGCTCGCTTTGTCTATTTCTCTCTCTCACATTACCTCTATCTCGCTGTCTGCCTCTCGCTGCTTCTCTGTTTGCCTCTGTCTCTCAATCGGTGTGTCTCTTTCTCATGGTGCCCAGTTCTCTTTGCAGGTAGATTACTGTTCTTACAGATTAGGCCACCATCAGTTTCTAGTTAGTACAGTTGTGAGTATTCCTGCCTGGTACGTAGGAGACCCGAATTCAAGAATGAAACATTTTTAAGCTAAGGAATTTTACTTTGGTTTCTTGGTGCAGATTTATATTAATATGTTCAAGAGTAATATAGAACAGTAACAAATACAGCAAGAGGTGATTGACTCTTCCGAATGTTGCGGGAATATGTGCCCTTCTGCTGCAGAAAAATGGATGATTAATATTTATAGAGTCAGAGACCCAGTCGTCGTGGCCGAGTGGGTCAGGCAATGGACGAGAAATCCATTGGGGTTTGCCTCCGCAGATTTGGAATCATGCAAACTATGGTTACCATAACTAATAGGAGCAGGAATAGACTGCTGAAACACTTGATCCGGCTCTGCCATTCGATTTGATCGTGGATTCAGTTCCATTCCACATATCTCTATATGGGTAGAGCTGCAGAAAACCAAAGGGCAAAAAGCGTTAGTGGGAGGTGTGCACAGATCTCCAAACAGTATAAATGATTTTGGGGAGGGCATCAAACAGGAAATTAGGGGTGCATGCAACAAAGGTGCAGCAGTTATCATGGGTGACTTTAATCTGCACATAGATTGGGCTAACCAAACTGGAAGCAATATGGTTGAGGAGCATTTGCTGCAGTGCATTAGGGACGGTTTTCAAGACCAATATGTCGAGGAACCAACTCGGAGGGAGGCCACCTTAGACTGGGTGTTTTGTGCGAGGCCCCTTGGGGAAGAGTGACAATAATATGATGGAAATTTACATTAGGATGGAGAATAAAACAGTTAATTCAGAGACATTGTCCAGAACTTAAAGAAGGGTAACTTTGAAGGTATGAGACTTGAATTGGCTAGGATAGATTGGCGAATGACACTTAAGGGGTTGAAAGTGGATTGGCAATGGCAGACATTTAGAGACCACAGGGATGAACTACAACAATAGTACATCCCTGTTTGGCGTAAAATAAAAAAGGGAAGGTGGCTCAACCGTGGCTATCAAAGGGCAATGAGGGTTAGGTTTAAAGCAAATGAAGTGGCATACAAATTGGCCAGAAATAGCAGCGAACCCGGCGACTGGGAGAAATTTAGGACACAGTAGACGGGGACAAAGGGTTTGATTAGGGCAGGGAAAGTAGAGTACGAGAGGAAGCTTGCAGGGAACATTAAAACGGACAGCAAAAGCTTCTATAGATGTGTAAAGAGCAAAAGATTAGAAAAGACAAACGTAGTTCTCCTGCAGTCGGAATCAGGGGAAGTCATAACGGGGAACAAAGAAATGGCTGACGAAATGAACAAGTACTTTGTTTCGATATTCATTAAGGAGGACACAAACAAACTTCCGGACATAAAAGGGGTCAGAGGGTCCAGTAAGAAGGAGTAGCTGAGGGAAATCCTTATTATTAGGGAAATTGCGTTGGAGAAATTGATGGGATTAAAGGCTGATAAATCCCCAGGGCCTGATAGTCGTATCCCAGAGTATTAAGGAGGTGGCCTTGGAAATCGCGGATGCATTGACAGTCATTTTCCAACATTCCATGGACTCTGGATCAGTTCCTATGGAGTGGAGGCTAGTCAATGTAATCCTACTTTTTAAAAAAGGAGGGAGAGAGATAAGAGTGAATTATAGACCAGTCAACCTAACATCGGTCGTGGAATCAATTATTAAGAATGTCATAGCAGCGCATTTGGAAAGAAGTTACATGAATGGTCCAAGTCAGCATGGATTTATGAAAGGGAAATCAGGCTTGACAAATCTTCTGGAATATTTGAGGATGTTTCCTGTAGAGTGGACAAGGGAGAACCAGTTGAGGTGGTGCATTGGAACTTTCAGAAGGCTTTCGACAAGGTCACACACAAGAGATTAATGAGCAAAGTTAAAGCACATGGGATTGGGGATAGTGTGCTGAAGTAGATGGAGAACTGGTTGGCAGACTGGAAGCAAAGTGTAGGAGTAAATGGTTACTTTTCAGAATGGCAGCATTGACGAGTGGGCTACCGCAAGATTCTGTAATGGGGCCACAGCGTTTACTTTGTACATTAATGATTTCGATGAGGGGATTAAATGTAATACCTCCAAACTTGCGGATAAAACTAAGTTGGGAGGTTATGTGAGCTGCGAGGAGGATGCTATGAGGCTGCAGAGTGATAGGTTAGGTGATTGGTTAGGTGATTGTCAAATGCATGGCAGATCAAGTATAATGTGGACAAATGTGAGGTTATCCACTTTGGTGGTAAAAACCGAGAGGCATAGTATATCTGAATGGTGACAGATTAGGAAAAGGGGAGGTGCAACGAGACCTGGGTGTCATGGTACATCAGTCATTGAAAATTGGTATGCAAGTACAGCAGGCGGTGAAGAAAGCAAATGGCATACCGGCCTTCCTAGCGAGGGGATTTGAGTACAGGGGCAGGGAGGTGTTACTACAGTTGTACAGGGCCTTTGTGATGCCACACCTGCTGTATTGGGTACAGTTCTGGTCTCCTAACTTGAGGAAGGACATTCTTGCTATTGAGGGAGTGCAGCAAATGTTCACCAGACTGATTCCTCGGATGACTGACATATCAAGAAAGACTGGATGAACTGAGCTTGTATTCTCTGGGGTTAAGAAGAATGAGAGGGGATCTAGGAGAAACGTTTAAAATTCTGATGGGATTAGACAGGTCAGATGCAGGAAGATTGTTCCCAATGTTAGGGAAGTCCAGAACCATGGGCCACAGCCTAAGTTTAAGGGGTAAGCCATTTAGGACCGAGATGAGGAGAAACTTATTCACCCAGAGAGTGGTGAACCTGTGGAATTCTCTACCGCAGAAAGTTGTTGAGTCTAATTCAATAAATAGATTCGAAAAGGTGTTAGATGTAGACCTACTAGTAGGGGGAACAAGGGGTATGGCGAGAAAGCAGGATTGGGGTACGGAAGTTGAATGCTCATCCATGAACTCATTGAATGGCGAGGCAGGATTGAAGGGCCTATTAAATTGGAATGTGGATATTTGTGAGGTTTACACTTTGGTGGTGAAAACAAAGAGACAGACTTATCTGAATGGTGACAGATTAGGTTGGCATGCAGGTACAGCAGGCGGTTAAGAAAGCAAGTGGCATGTTGGCTTTCCTAGCGAGGTGATTTAAGTACAGGGGCAGGGAGGTGTTACTACAGTTGTTCAGGGCCTTGGTGAGGCCACACCTGGAGAATTGTATGCAGTTTTGGTCTCCTAACTTGAGGAAGGACATTCTTGATATTAAGGGAGTGCAGCGAAGGTTCACCAGACTGATTCCCGGAATGGCGGGACTTACATATCAAGAAAAACTTGATCAACTGGGCTTGTATTTACTAGAGTTCAGAAGAATAAGAGATGATCTCAGAGAAACGTTTAAAATTCTGACGGGTTTAGTCAGGTTAGTTGCAGGAAGAATGTTCCCAATGTTTGGGAAGTCCAAAACCAGGGGTCACAGTCTAAGGATAAGGGGTAAGCTATTTAGGACCGAGCTGAGGAGAAACATATTCACCCAGAGAGTGGTAAACCTGTGGAATTCTCTACCACAGAAATTTGTTGAGGTCATTTTACTAAATATATTCAAAAAGGTGTTAGATCTAGTCCTTACTACTCGGGGGTTCAAGGGGTATGGCGAGAAAGCAGGAATGGGGTACTGAAGTTGCATGTTTAGCTATGAACTCATTGAATGGCGGTGCAGGCTCGAAGGGCCGAATAGTCTACTCCTGCACCTATTTTCTATGTCTCTGTGTTTCTACAATTGATATGATAATGAATACGCAATTGAAAACCAAACAATATAATATCTACATTGAGGATGAAAACCAATACGCAGGATAAAACTGTTACATATAATTGTTAAAGTGGGTATGATAACGAGCACACAGGGTAAAACGCTTAAATGTAATTGTTACATTGGATATGGTAACCAATACACAATGTAAAATTGTGACATTATATATAACATTTATTATGAATCTAAAATGTTCTGTAAAGGTTTTGCAAGTAATGTTTTATTTGCGGACATATATTACACAAGGTAAAACTTCTATATTCCATTGTTAAGTTGGGTATGATAACGAATACACAGGGTAAAACTCTTACATGCAATTGCGACATTGCGGATGAAAACGAATGTACAGAGTAATACTGTTACGTTGAATTGTTGAATCGTGTAGGATAGCTAACACACAGAGTTAAAATGTTACATTGAATTGTAAAATTTCGCATGATAACTAATACACAGAGTAAAACTGTCAGAGTAAAGTTTTAAATCGGGTATGATAACCAATACATAGAGTAATATTTTTGCATTTAATTTTTGAATTCGGTATGATAACTAATACACAAGGTAAAGCTGTAACATGTAAATGTTAACTTGTTATGATCACAATAAAATCGGGGCAAACTGGCATTTAATAGCTAAATTGGATATGATATCCAATGCACAGCGTAAAAATTACACTTAATTGTGAAATTGTTGATAATAACGAATGTACTGGGTAAGAGTGTTGCAGCTAATTGTTAACATCGGTATGTATGCAATACAGGGTAAAATTTATATTTCAATCACAAATTGGATATGATTCCCAATACTCTCGTAAAACTGTTGCGTTTTATATTTGAATTGTGCAAGATAACTAAGAAACAGTGTTAACATGTTATATTTAATTGTAAATTGGATATAACTAATAACATGTACAACTTTTACATTTAATTGTAAAATTCTGTATTATAACTATCATCAACAGCATAGGCAAGAATTCGTTGTCAAGAATTACTTACCTTCAAACTAGAAATGAGTACTCATGTGAATGGAGAGTCTAATGCGTTACCTACCGTCTCTATCAAGCATGACACCCAATATGCAGGATAAAACTGTGAGGTTTAATTCTAGATGTGGCTACGATAACCAATAGACAAGGTACATCTGTTACATTTTATTGTTAAATTGTGTGTAATAACCAATACCCAGTGTAAAACCGTTACATTTAACTTTTAAACTTAGTATTGTATGTAATGAAAAGCGTAAAACTATTACAATTAATTATTAAGTTGATTATCACTAATACACAGGGTAAGACTTTTACAAGTAATTGTTAAATTGGATACGATAATCAATTTCAAAGTGTTACATTTAAGTGTTAAATGAGTGCGATGTCAAATCCGAAGGATAAGACTGTTAAATTTAATTGTTCAATTAATTATAAATAATGCAAATGGTGAAACCTTTATATCTATTTATTAACGGGGAACAAAGAAATGGCAGATCAATTGAACAAGTACTTTGGTTCGGTATTCACGAAGGAGGACACCAACAACCTTCCGGATGCAAAAGGGGTCAGAGGCTCTAGTAAGGAGGAGGAACTGAGGAATTATTAGTCGGGAAATTGTGTTGGGGAAATTGATGGGATTGAAGGCCGATAAATCACCAGGGCCTGATGGACTGCATCCTAGAGTACTTAAGGAGGTGGCCGTGGAAATAGTGGATGCATTGACAGTCATTTTCCAATATTCCATTGATTCTGGTTCAGTTCCTATCGAGTGTAGCGCAGCCAATGTAACCACACTTTTTAAAAAAGGAGGCAGAGAGAAAACAGGGAATTATAGACCGGTCAGCCTGACCTCAGTAGTGGGTAAAATGATGGAATCAATTATTAAGGATATCATAGCAATGCATTTGGAAAATGGTGACATGATAGGTCCAAGTCAGCATGGATTTGTGATAGGGAAATCATTCTTGACAAAGCTTCTGCAATTTTTTGAGGATGTTTCCAGTAAAGTGGACAAGGGAGAACCAGTTGATGTGGTATATTTGGACTTTCAGAAGGCTTTCGACAAGGTCCCACACAAGAGATTTATGTGCAAAGTTAAAGCACATGGGATTGGGGGTAGTGTGCTGACGTGGAGTGAGAACTGGTTGTCAGACAGGAAGCAAAGAGTAGGAGTAAATGGGTACTTTTCAGAATGGCAGGCAGTGACTAGTGGGGTATCGCAAGGTTCTGTGGTGGTGACCCAGCTGTTTACATTGTACATTAATGATTTTGACGATGGGATTAAAAGTAGTATCTCCAAATTTGCGGATGACACTAAGTTGGGTGGCATTGTGAGCTGCGAGGAGGATGCTATGAGGCTGCAGAGTGACTTGGACAGGTTAGGTGAGTGGGCAAATGCATGACAGATGAAGTATAATGTGGATAAATGTGAGGTTATCCACTTTGGCGATAAAAACATAGAGACAGACTATTATCTAAATGGTGACATATTAGGAAAATGGGAGGTGCAACGAGACCTGGGTGTCATGGTATATCATTCATTGACGGTTGGCATGCAGGTACAGCAGGCGGTTAAAAAAGCAAATGGCAAGTTGGCCTTCATAGCGAGGGGATTTGAGTACAGGGGCAGGGATGTGTTGCTTCAGTTGTACAGGGCCTTGGTGAGGCCACACCTGGAGTGTTGTGAACAGTTTTGGCTCCTAACTTGTGGAAGGATATTCTTGCTATTGAGGGAGTGCAGCGAAGATTCACCAGACTGATTCCCGGGATGGTGGGACTGACCTATCAAGAAAGACTGGAAAAACTGGGTTTGTATTCACTGGAGTTCAGAAGAATGAGAGGGGATCTCATAGAAACGTTTATAATTCTGACGGGTTTGGACAGTTTAGATGCAGGAAGAATGTTCCCAATGTTGGGGAAGTCCATAACCAGAGGTCACAGTCTAAGAATAAGGGGTAAGCCATTTAGGACCGAGATGAGGAGAAGTTCTTCACCCAGAGCGTGGTGAACCTGTGTAATTCTCTAACACAGAAAGTAGTTGAGGACAATTCACTAAATATATTCAAAAGAAAGTTAGATGAAGTCCTTACTACTCGGGGGATCAAGGGAAATGGCGAGAAAGCAGGAAGGCGGTACTGAAGTTGCATGTTCAGCCATGAACTCATTGAATGGCGGTGCAGGCTAGAAGGGCTGAATGGCCTGCTCCTGCACCTATTTTCTATGTTTCTAAATTGAGTATGATAACTAATATACAGGTTAAAACTGTTGCAGATAATTGTTAAATTGGGAATGCTCATAAGGATACAGTGGGAAACTGTTACATTTATGTGCTAAATAGAATATGATAACCAATACACAGTGTAAAACTGAAACATTTAAATATCAAAGCTGGTTTTATAACCAATATGCAGGGCAAAACTTACATATAATTGTTAATTTGGGTACAATCACTAACACACAGTGTAAAACTGTGAAACATAATTGTTAAATTGTGTACGATATCGAATACACAGGGTAAAACGTCTACATTGCATTATTAAATTGGATATGATAACCAATAAACGGGTAAAACTGAGACATTTAAATATTAAATGCGTGTATGAATGTATGTGTACAGAGGGTAAAACTTATAATCAATTGTGAAATTTGGTATGGTAACCATTACGCAGGGAACAACTGTTACATTTATTTGATATATTGGGAATGATAAGCAATACACATGTTAAAACTGTTATACGTCCTTTTTAAATTGGTAATGCTATCCAATACGCATGCTATACTGTTACATTTAATTGGGAAGTTGGGTTTTGTTGTGTATCTGTAAAACATGCACTCCCATATTCCGCCAGCAGGGAGTGCTTTCCCAGAATTCCCAATGAATCCCAGCATCCCATGTGAGCACTGTATATAAGCTGGCCCCTAAGGCCTGTTTCTCAATCTGTCATGTCTTACTGAAGATTGAGGTCACAATTACTTTAACCTCCCTGTGTACAGTCTCATCTGTGTTAGGAACACAATTACCGGCGACGAATATACGAATCCAATGCAAAGATGCAGCAAACTGGGCATCCTGAAGAAGTTCTCGGAGGGTGAGGACTGAGAAGCCTATGTCGAACGGCTCGACCAGTTCTTTGTAGCTAACAAGCTGACGGTGAAGGAAGCGCTGCAGAAAGGAGAGCGGCACTCCTCACACACTGGGGGCACCGACCTACAGTCTCATGAAGAATCTGATGGCTCCGGTGAAACACACAGATAAGTCGTATGAGGAGCTCTGTTTACTAGTTTGGGAGCATCTTATCCTGAGGGAGAGCGTGCTGATGGCGAGGTATCGGTTCTACACATACCAGCGATATGAAGGTCAGGAAGTGGGGAGTTAATTCACCGAGCGAAGGTGACTTGTTGGAAAATGTGAGTTTGATAACTACCTGGATCAAATGCTCAGAGACTTTTTTGTACTGGGCATTGGCCACGACACCATCCTATGAAAACTTTTGACTGTAGAGACACCAACCCTCAGTAAGGCCATCGCGATTGCACAGGAGTTTATGTCCACCAGTGATAACAGCAAACACATCTCTCAGCACACAACTGGTAGCAATGTTCATAAATTAATTGGAACTGTGTTTGCGAGCAGAAATGTACAGGGCAGAAACCACGAGTCTGCAACTCCCAGCAGACCTCAGGTGACCTAGGTGACTCAGAACCTCAACAAAGGAAGAATGCATGGCAATTCACACCTTTTTGGCGTTGTAAAGGCTTCCATTCAGCCTTTTCATGCCGCTTCAAAGGGTATCTTTGCAAGAGCTGAGGAACAATGGGGCACGTCCAACGAGCTTGCAGACGAGCTGCAAGCTCTGCAAAACCAGCTCTCCACCCCGTGGAAGAGGAAGATCGCTCCATGTTGGATCAAAGCAATTTCGAGCCTCAGAGAGAGGAGACAGATGCTGAAGTTCATGGAGTGCACACATTTTCGATGAAATGTCAAGCTATAATGCTAAAAGTAAAATTGAATGGCTTACCAATAGCCATGGACCTGGACGCTGATGCTAGCCAATCCATCATGAGTAAAAAGATGTTTGAACGACTGTGGTGCAACAAGGCACTAAGACCAGTCCTGAGCCCCATCCACACGAAACTGAGAACGTATCAAAGAGCATTTCACTGTCCTGGGCAGCGCCATGGTCAAGGTCAACTACGAAAACACGGTACACGAACTGCCACTCTGGATTGTCCCGGGCGATGGCACAAACACTGCTTGGATGGAGCTGGTTGGGCAAAATATGCTAGAACTGGGATGACATCCGAGTGCTATCACATGTCGATGAGGCCGCATGTACACAGGTTCTTAACAAATGTCCTCCCTTTTTGAGCAAGGCATTGGAAACTTTTGGGGGGCGAAGGTGCGGATTCACTTGGCCCCAGAGGCCCGTCCCATTCACCACAAGGCTCGAACGGTACCTCACATGATCAGGGAGAGAGCGGCAATCGAGATGGACAGGCTGCATTGCAAGGGCATCATTCCCACAGTGGAATTCAGCGAGTTGCCAGTCCGATTATTCCAGTAATCAAAAGTGATGGCACGGTCATGATTTGCGACGATTAAAAAGCAACTATTATTCGTTTCTCGCTACAGGACTATTACCCGCTACCTAAAGTAGACAACCTATTCGACGCTGACAGGAGGCAAGACGTTCACCAAGCTCGATCTGATTTCGGCCGACATGATGCAGGAGCTGGAGGATTCTTCAAAGGGCCTCCCCTGCATCAACACGGAAACGGACTTTCATCTACAAAAGATGCCTGTTTGGAATTCGGTCGGCTGCAGCGATCTTCCAGAGAAACATGGAGAGCCTTCTCAAGTCGATACCACGCATGATGGTTTTTCAGGACGACATATTGGTCACGGGTTGGTACAGCGTCGAGCACCTGCAAAACCTGGAGGAGATCCTCCAGCGCCTTGATCGCTTAGGGCTGCGGCTGAAGAGGTGGACATGCATCCTCGTGGCAGCAGAATGGAGTTTTTGGTGATAAATCTCGCGGCAGACTACAATCGGGCCACATACGCCATGACAGACGCTATCAGGAACGCGCCCAGGCCACAGAACGTCAAGAAGGTGCGGTCGTTCCTGGGACTCTTCAACTATTTTGGTAACTTCCTACCGTGGTTAAGCACCCTCTTAGAGCCCCTACATATGTATTGCGCAAAGGTCGGAACTAGGTATGGGGCTAAAGACTTAAATAATTGCTTTTGAGAAAGCCAGAAACTTTTTACGCTCCAACAAGCTGCTTGTATTGAATAAAGCTTGTAAAAAATTTGTGATAGCATGTGACGCGTCGTCATACGGAGTCGGGTGTGTATTACAACCAGCTAACGTTGCGGGGAAATTGCCTATGCTTCCAGGTGCTTGTCTAAGGCCGAGAGGGCCAACAGCACGGTTGAGAAAGAGTAATTAGCGTGTGTGTTCAGGGGCAAGAATATTATTCCGTACCTGTTTGTCCCAAATTTTAGATGGAAACCGATCACATGCCCCTCACATCCCTGTTCGCTGAAAACAAGGGGGTAAATACTAATAGAAACATAGAAACATAGAATATAGCTGCAGGAGTACGCCATTCGGCCCTTCGAGCCTGCACCACCATTCAATGACTTCATGGCTGAAAATGCAACTTCAGTAGCCCATTCCTGCTTTCTCGCCAAACCCCTTGATCCCCCTAGTAGTAAGGACTACATCTAACTCTGTTTTTAATATATTTAGTGAATTGGCCTCAATAACTTTCTGTGGTAGAGAATTCCACAAGTCCACCTCTCTCTGGGTGCAGAGATTTCTCCTCAACTCGGTCCTAAATGGCTTACCCCTTATCCTTAGACTGTGACCCCTGGTTCTGGACTTCCCCAACATTGGTACATTCTTCCTGCATCTAACCTGTCTAAACCTGTCAGAATTTTAAACTTTTTTTATGAGAACCCCTCTCATTCTTCTAAACTCCACTGGGGCAGAACTTGGGCTGGGCGATGGGCTAGAAATTTGGGATTTCCAATGGGAAGCAACTTGGGCTGAGGAATGCAAAGGACCTTAGGTTGTGGGATGGGGCAGGAACCTGGCCGTGGAATGTGTCAGGAACTTTGGCTAGGGGATGGGCATGATCTTGTAATGGGGATGGGCAGGTCCTTGTGATGGGGATGGGCCAGCAACTTGGGCTCGGGAACTGGCAGGAACTTGGGCTGAGGGATGTGGCACGAAATTCGGCTGCGGGATGGGGCAGGAAATTGGGTTGGGTGATGGGGTACGAACTGAAGCTGGAGGATAAGCAGTAGCTTGTGCTTGGGCATGGGCAGGGACCTGGGCTACAAGATGGAGCTGTATCTTGGGCTAGGTGATGGGCAGCAATTGGACTGCAGTTTGAACAGGGACTTGCGCAGATGGATCGGCAGAAGTTGGGCTGATAAATGGGGCAGGAGCTAATGCTTGCTGATGGGCCAGGAAATTAGCCCAGCATGGGCAGGATCTTGGGCTCGGGGATGGGACAAGAATTTGGATTAGGTAATGAGGCAGGGACATGTGTTGCGAAGTAGGCAGTAACTTGGGTTGGTGGATGGGGCAGGAGCTTTTGCTTGTATATTCCCCAGCCCAAGATCCTGCGTCAACCGCCAAGACAATTTCTTGCAACATCCCAGCCAAAGTTCCTGCCAATCCCCCAGCACACATGCCTGTCGATACACTTAACCCAAGACCCCTCCCAATCCACCAGTCTAACTTCCTGCCGCATCAACCAGACCAAGTTCCCGCCCATTCACCAGTCCAAGTTCCTGCCCCTTCCACCAATCCAAGTTCCCGCCCCATCCAAAAGTCCAAGTTCCCGCCCCATCCACCAGTCCAAGTTCCCCCACATCCACCAATACAAGTTCCCGCCCCATCCACCAGTCCAAGTTCCTGCCCCATCCACAAGTCCAAGTTCCCGCCCACTCACCATTCCAAGTGTCTGCTCCTTCCACCAATCCAAGTTCCCGCCCCATTTAAAAGTCCAAGTTCCCGCCCCATCCACCAGTCCAAGTTCCCCCACTTCCACCAGTCCAAGTTTCTGCCCCATCTATCAATCCAGGTTTCCGCCCCATACACCAGTCCAAGTTCCTGCATCATCCACCTGTCCAATTTCCCGCCTCATCCAAAAGTCCAAGTTCCCTCACATCCACCAGTCCAAGTTCCTGCCCCATCCTGCAGTCCAAGTTCCATCCCCATCCACCAGTCCAAGTTCCCCCCCATCCACCAGTCCAAGTTCCCCCACATCCACGAGTCCAAGTTCCTGCCCATCCACCAGTCCAAGTTCCCGCTCAATCCACCAGTCCAAGTTCCTGCCCGATCCACAAGTCCAAGTGCCCGCCCCATCCACCAGTCCAAGTTTCGGCCCCAATTATCAATCCAAGTTCCCGCCCCATTCATCAGTCCAACTTTCTGCCCCATCTATCAATCCAGGTTTCCGCCCCATCCACCAGTCCAAGTTCCTGCCCAATCCACCTGTCCAACTTCCCGCCCCATCCACCAGGTCAAATTCCCGCCCCATCCATCAGATCAATTTCCCGCGCATACCACCAGTCTCTGTTCCCGCCCCATCCATCAGTCCAAATTCCCGCCCCATCCACCAGTCCAAGTTTCTGCACCATCCACCAATCCAAGTTCACGCCCCATCCACCAGTCCAAGTTCCCCCCCAACCACCAGTCCAAGTTCCCTCCCATCCACCAGTCCAATTCCCGCCCAATCCACTCGTCCAAGTTACTGCCCCATCCACCAGTCCAAGTTCCTGCCCCATCCACCTGTCCAAGTTCCTGCCCCATCCACCAGTACAAGTCCCCGGCCCATCCACCAGTCCAAGTTCCTGACCCATCCACCTGTCCAAGTTCCCGGACCATCCACCAGTTCAAATTCCCCCCCATCCACCAGTCCAAGATCCCGCCCCATCCACCAGTCCAAGTTCCTGCCGCATCCACCAGTCCAAGTTCCCTCCCCATTCACCAGTCCAAGTTCCCGGCCCCATCCACCAGTCCAAGTTCCCGGCCCATCCACCAGTCCAAGTTTCCGTCACATTCACCAGTCCAAGTTCCAACTTCATCCACCTGTCCAAGTTCCTGCCCCATCCATCAGTCAAAGTTCACGCCCCATTCACCTGTCCAAGTTCTCGCCCCATCCCCCATTCCAAGTTTTCGTCACATTCACCAGTCCAAGTTCGCACCCATCCACCAGTCCAAGTTCCATGCCATCCACCAGTCCAAGTTGACGCCCCATCCACTTGTCCAATTTCCCGCTCCATCCACCAGTCCAAGTTCCCGCCCCATCCACCAGTCCAAGTTCGCCCTCATCCACCAGTCCAAGTTCCATGCCATCCACCAGTCCAAGTTCCCCCCCATCCACCAGTCCAAGTTCCCGTTCATCCACCAGTCCACTTCCCGCCCCATCCACTAGTCCAAGTTACTGCCACATCCAGCAGAACAAGTTCCTAGCCCATCCACCAGTCCAAGTTCCCGGCCCATCCACCAGGCCAAGTTCCTGCCCGATGCACCATTCCAAGTTCCCTCCCCATTCACCAGTCCGAGTTCCCGCCCCATCCACCAGTCCAAGTTCCCGCCCCATCCTCCAGTCCAAGTTTCCATCACATTCACCAGTCCAAGTTCCTGCCTCATCCACCTGTCCAAGTTCCTGCCCCATCCACCAGTCCAATTTCACGCCCCATCCACCTGTCCAAGTTCCTGCCCCATCCACCAGTCCAACTTCACGCCCCATCCACCTTTCCAAGTTCAAGCCCCATCCACCAGTCCAAGTTCACGCCCCATCCACCTGTCCAAGTTCCCGCCCATCCATCAGTCCATTTCCCGCCCCAGCCACGAGTCAAAGTTACTGCCACCTCCACCAGTACAAGTTCCCGCCCCATCCACCAGTCCAAGTTCCTGCCCCATCCACAAGTCCAAGTGCCCGCCCCATCCACCAGTCCAAGATTCGGCCCCAATTATCAATCCAAGTTCCCGCCCCATTGACCATTCCAACTTTCTGCCCCATCTATCAATTCAGTTTTCCGCCCCATCCACCAGTCCAAGTTCCTGCCCCATGCACCAGTCCAAGTTCCCTCCCCATTCACCAGTCCGAGTTCCCGCCCCATCCACCAGTCCAAGTTCCCGCCCCATCCTCCAGTCCAAGTTTCCATCACATTCACCAGTCCAAGTTCCTGCCTCATCCACCTGTCCAAGTTCCTGCCCCATCCACCAGTCCAATTTCACGCCCCATCCACCTGTCCAAGTTCCTGCCCCATCCACCAGTCCAACTTCACGAACCATCCACCTTTCCAAGTTCAAGCCCCATCCACCAGTCCAAGTTCACGCCCCATCCACCTGTCCAAGTTCCCCCCATCCACCAGTCCAAGTTCCCGCCCATCCATCAGTACATTTCCCGCCCCATCCACTAGTCAAAGTTACTGCCACATCCACCAGTACAAGTTCCCGCCCCATCCACCAGTCCAAGTTCCTGCCCCATCCACAAGTCCAAGTGCCCGCCCCATCCACCAGTCCAAGATTCGGCCCCAATTATCAATCCAAGTTCCCGCCCGATTGACCAGTCCAACTTTCTGCCCCATCTATCAATTCAGGTTTCCGCCCCATCCACCAGTCCAAGTTCCTGCCCAATCCACCTGACCAACTTCCTGCCCCATCCACCAGTTCAAGTTCCCGCCCCATCCACCAGTTCAATTTCCCGCCCATACCACCAGTCCTAATTCCCGCCTTTTCCACCAGTCCAAGTTCCATCCCATCCACCAGTTCAATTCCCGCCCAATCCACTCATCCAAGTTACTGCCCCATCCACCAGTCCAAGGTCCTGCCCCATCCACCAGTCCAAGTTCCTGCCCCATCCACCAGTCCAAGTTCCTGCCCCATCCACCAGTCCAAGTTCCTGCCCCATCCACCAGTCCAAGTTCCCGGCCCATCCACCAGTCCAAGTTCCTGCCCCACCCACCAGTCCAAGTTCCCGGACCATCCACCAGTTCAAAGTCCCCCCCATCCACCAGTCCAAGATCACGCGCCATCCACCAGTCCAAGATCCCGCGCCATCCACCAGTCCAAGTTCCTGCCGCATCCTTCAGTCCAAATTCTCGCCCCATCCCCCAATCCAAGTTTTCGTCACATTCACCAGTCCAAGTTCGCACCCATCCACCAGTCCAAGTTCCATGCCATCCACCAGTCAAAGTTGACGCCCCATCCACCTGTCCAATTTCCCGCTCCATCCACCAGTCCAAGTTCCCGCCCCATCCACCAGTCCAAGTTCGCCCCCATCCACCAGTCCAAGTTCCATGCCATCCACCAGTCCAAGTTCCCGTTCATCCACCAGTCCACTTCCCGCCCCATCCACTAGTCCAAGTTACTGCCACATCCACCAGAACAAGTTCCTGGCCCATCCACCAGTCCAAGTTCCCGGCCCATCCACCAGGCCAAGTTCCTGCCCCATGCACCAGTCCAAGTTCCCTCCCCATTCACCAGTCCGAGTTCCCGCCCCATCCACCAGTCCAAGTTCCCGCCCCATCCTCCAGTCAAAGTTTCCATCATATTCACCAGTCCAAGTTCCTGCCCCATCCACCAGTCCAATTTCACGCCCCATCCACCTGTCCAAGTTCCTGCCCCATCCACCAGTCCAACTTCACGAACCATCCACCTTTCCAAGTTCAAGCCCCATCCACCAGTCCAAGTTCACGCCCCATCCACCTGTCCAAGTTCCCCCCCATCCACCAGTCCAAGTTCCCGCCCATCCATCAGTCCATTTCCCGCCCCATCCACTAGTCAAAGTTACTGCCACATCCACCAGTACTAGTTCCCGCCCCATCCACCAGTCCAAGTTCCTGCCCCATCCACAAGTCCAAGTGCCCGCCCCATCCACCAGTCCAAGATTCGGCCCCAATTATCAATCCAAGTTCCCGCCCCATTGACCAGTCCAACTTTCTGCCCCATCTATCAATTCAGGTTTCCGCCCCATCCACCAGTCCAAGTTCCTGCCCAATCCACCTGACCAACTTCCTGCCCCATCCACCAGTTCAAGTTCCCGCCCCATCCACCAGTTCAATTTCCCGCCCATACCACCAGTCCTAATTCCCGCCTTTTCCACCAGTCCAAGTTCCATCCCATCCACCAGTTCAATTCCCGCCCAATCCACTCATCCAAGTTACTGCCCCATCCACCAGTCCAAGTTCCTGCCCCATCCACCAGTCCAAGTTCCTGCCCCATCCACCAGTCCAAGTTCCTGCCCCATCCACCAGTCCAAGTTCCCGGCCCATCCACCAGTCCAAGTTCCTGCCCCACCCACCAGTCCATGTTCCCGGACCATCCACCAGTTCAAATTCCCCCCCATCCACCAGTCCAAGATCACGCGCCATCCACCAGTCCAAGATCCCGCGCCATCCACCAGTCCAAGTTCCTGCCGCATCCTTCAGTCCAAATTCTCGCCCCATCCCCCAATCCAAGTTTTCGTCACATTCACCAGTCCAAGTTCGCACCCATCCACCAGTCCAAGTTCCATGCCATCCACCAGTCCAAGTTGACGCCCCATCCACCTGTCCAATTTCCCGCTCCATCCACCAGTCCAAGTTCCCGCCCATCCACCAGTCCAAGTTCGCCCCCATCCACCAGTCCAAGTTCCATGCCATCCACCAGTCCAAGTTCCCCCCCATCCACCAGTCCAAGTTCCCGTTCATCCACCAGTCCACTTCCCGCCCCATCCACTAGTCCAAGTTACTGCCACATCCACCAGAACAAGTTCCTGGCCCATCCACCAGTCCAAGTTCCCGGCCCATCCACCAGGCCAAGTTCCTGCCCCATGCACCAGTCCAAGTTCCCTCCCCATTCACCAGTCCGAGTTCCCGCCCCATCCACCAGTCCAAGTTCCCGCCCCATCCTCCAGTCCAAGTTTCCATCACATTCACCAGTCCAAGTTCCTGCCTCATCCACCTGTCCAAGTTCCTGCCCCATCCACCAGTCCAATTTCACGCCCCATCCACCTGTCCAAGTTCCTGCCCCATCCACCAGTCCAACTTCACGAACCATCCACCTTTCCAAGTTCAAGCCCCATCCACCAGTCCAAGTTCACGCCCCATCCACCTGTCCAAGTTCCCCCCCATCCACCAGTCCAAGTTCCCGCCCATCCATCAGTCCATTTCCCGCCCCATCCACTAGTCAAAGTTACTGCCACATCCACCAGTACAAGTTCCCGCCCCATCCACCAGTCCAAGTTCCTGCCCCATCCACAAGTCCAAGTGCCCGCCCCATCCACCAGTCCAAGATTCGGCCCCAATTATCAATCCAAGTTCCCGCCCCATTGACCAGTCCAACTTTCTGCCCCATCCATCAATTCAGGTTTCCGCCCCATCCACCAGTCCAAGTTCCTGCCCAATCCACCTGACCAACTTCCCGCCCCATCCACCAGTTCAAGTTCGCGCCCCATTCACCAGTTCAATTTCCCGCCCATACCACCAGTCCAAATTCCCGCCTTTTCCACCAGTCCAAGTTCCCTCCCATCCACCAGTTCAATTCCCGCCCAATCCACCCATTCAAGTTACTGCCCCATCCACCAGTCCAAGTTCCTGCCCCATCCACCAGTCCAAGTTCCTGCCCCATCCACCAGTCCAAGTTCCTGCCCCATCCACCAGTCCAAGTTCCCGGCCCATCCACCAGTCCAAGTTCCTGCCCCACCCACCAGTCCAAGTTCCCGGACCATTCACCAGTTCAAATTCCCCCCCATCCACCAGTCCAAGATCACGCGCCATCCACCAGTCCAAGATCCCGCGCCATCCACCAGTCCAAGTTCCTGCCGCATCCTTCAGTCCAATTTCCCGGCCGATTCACCAATCCAAGTTCCCTCCCCATCCACCAGTCCATGTTCCCTCCCCATTCACCAGTCCGATTTTCCGCCCCATCCACCAGTCCAAGTTACCCCCCCATCCTCCAGTCCAAGTTTCGATCACATTCACCAATCCAAGTTCCTGCCTCATCCACCTGTCCAAGTTCCTGCCCCATCCACCAGTCCAAGTTCACGCCCCATCCACCTGTCCAAGTTCAAGGCCCATCCACCAGTCCAATTCACGCCCCATGCACCTTTCCAAGTTCACGCCCCTACCACCAATCCAAGTTTCCTTCACATTCACCAGAACAAGATGGATCCATCCACCAGTCCAAGTTCCATGCCATCCACCAGTCCAAGTTCCCTCACATCCACCAGTCCAAGTCCCCTCCCAATCCACCAGTCTAACTCCCTGCCGTATCAACCAGACCAAGTTCCCACCCATTCACCAGTCCAAGTTCCTGCCCCTTCCACCAATCCAAGTTCCCGCCCCAACCAAAAGTCCAAGTTCCGGCCCCATCCACCCGTCCTAGTTCTCCGCCATCCAACAGTCCAAGTTCCCCCACATCCACCAGTCCAAGTTCCTGCCCCATCCACCAGTCCAAGTTCCCGCTCCATCCACCAATCCAAGTTCCCGCCCCATCTAAAAGTCCAAGTTCCCCCACATCCACCAGTCCAAGTTGCTCTCCCATCTACCAGTCCAAGTTCCCGCTCCATCCACCAGTCCAAGTTCCCGCCCCATCCACCAGTCCAAGTTTCTGCCCCATCTATCAATCCAGGTTTCCGCCCCATCCACCAGTCCAAGTTCCTGCCCCATCCACCTGTCCAATTTCCCGCCTCATCCAAAAGTCCAAGTTCCCTCACATCCACCAGTCCAAGTTCCTGCCCCATCCACCAGTCCAAGTTCCCGCCCCATCAACCAGTCCAAGTTCCCCCCCATCCACCAGTCCAAGTTCCCCACATCCACCAGTCCAAGTTCCTGCCCATCCACCAGTCCAAGTTCACGCTCAATCCACCAGTCCAAGTTCCTGCCCCATCCACAAGTCCAAGTGCCCGCCCCATCCACCAGTCCAAGTTTCGGCCACAATTATCAATCCAAGTTCCCGCCCCATTCAACAGTCCAACTTTCTGCCCCATCTATCAATCCAGGTTTCCGCCCCATCCACCAGTCCAAGTTCCTGCCCAATCAACTTGTCCAACTTCCCGCCCCATCCACCAGTTCAAATTCCCGCCCCTTCCATCAGTTCAATTTCCCGCCCATACCACCAGTCCCTGTTCCCGCCCCATCCACCAGTCCAAATTCCCGCCCCATCCACCAGTCCAAGTTTCGGGCCCAACTACCAGTCCAAGTTCCCGCCCCATTCACCAGTCCAACTTTCTGCCCCATTTATCAATCCAGGTTTCCGCCCCATTCACCAGTCCAAGTTCCCGGCCCATCCACCAGTCCAAGTTCCCGGCCCATCCACCAGTCCAAATTCCCAGCCCATCCACCAGTCCAAGTTCCCGCCCCATCCAGCAGTCCAAGTTACCGCCCAATCTACCAGTCCAAGTTCCTGCCGCATTCACCAGTCCAAGTTCCTGCCCCATCCACCAGTCCAAGTTCCCGCCCCATCCACCAATCCAAGTTCCCGCCCCATCCACCAGTCCAAGTTCCCGCCCCATCTACCAGTCCAAGTTCCCAGCCCATTCACTAGTCCAAGTTCCTGCCCCATCCACCAGTCCAACTTCCCGCCCCATCCGCCAGTCCAAGTTCCAGCCCGATCCACCAGTCCAAGTTCCCGCCCCATCTACCAGTCCAAGTTCCCGGCCAATTCACCAGTCCAAGTTCCCCCCCATCCACCAGTCCAAGTTCCCGCCCCATCTACCAGTCCAAGTTCCCGCCCCATCTACCAGTCCAAGTTCCCGGCACATTCACCAGTCCAAGTTCCAACCCATCCACCAGTCCAAGTTCCCGCCCTATCCACCAGTCCAAGTTCCCGCCCCATCTACCAGTCCAAGATCCAGGCACATGCACCCATCCACCAGTACAAGTTCCCGCCCCATCCACCAGTCCAAGTTCCCGGCCCATTCACCAGTCCAATTTCCTGCCCCATCCACCAGTCCAAGTTCACGTCCCATCCACCAGTCCAATTTCCCCCCCATCCACCAGTCCGTTCCCGCCCCATCCACCAGTCCAAGTTCCTGCCCCATCTACCAGTCCAAGTTCCTGCCCCATCCACCAGTCCAAGTTCCTGCCGCATTCACCAGTCCACGTTCCCGCCACATCCACTAGTCCACGCTAATGCCCCATCCACCTGTCCAAGTTCCCGACCCAGCCACCAGTTCAAGTTCCCGGCCCATCCACCAGTCCAAGTTCCCTCCCAATCAACAGTCCGAGTTGCAGCCCCATCCACCAGTCCAAGTTATCGGCCCATCCACCAGTCCAAGTTCCCACCACATCCTCCAAACCATGGTCCCGCCCCATGCACCAGTCCAAATTCCCGTCCCATCCACCAGTCCAAGTTTCTGCTACATTCACCAGTCCAAGTTCCTGCCTCATCCACCTGTCCAAGTTCCCGCCCCATCCACCAGTCCAAGTTCCCGCCCCATGCACCAGTACAAGTTCCCGCCCCATACACCAATCCAAGTTCACGCACCATCCACCAGTCCAAGTTCATGCCCCATCCACCTGTCCAAGTTCACGTCCCATCCACCAGTCCAATTTCCCCCCCATCCACCTGTCCAAGTTCCCGCCCCATCCACCAGTCCAAGTGCCCGGCCCATCCACCAGTCCAAGTTCCGCCCCATCCACCAGTCCAAGTTCCCCTCCATCCACCAGTTCAATTTCCCCCCATCCACCAGTCCAAGATCCCGCCCCATCCACCAGTCCAAGTTCCTGCCGCATCCACCAATCCCAGTTCCCGCCCCATGCACCAGTCCAAGTTCCCGCGCCATCCACCAATCCAAGTTCACGCCCCAGCCACCAGTCCAAATTCCTGCCCCATCCACCAGTTCAATTTCCCTCCCATACCACCAGCCCAAGTTCCTGCCGCATCCACCAGTCCAAGTTACCTCCCCATCACCAGTCCGAGTTCCAGCCCCATCCACCATTCCAAGTTACCGGCCCATCCACCAGTCCAAGTTCCCACCCCATCCTCCAGTCCATGTCCCCGCCCCATGCACCAGTCCAAATTCCCGCCTCATCCACCAGTCCAAGTTTCCGCTACATTCACCAGTCCAAGTTCCTGCCTCATCCACCTCTCCAAGTTCCCGCCCCAACCATCAGTCCAAGTTCCCGCCCCATGCACCAGTACAAGTTCCCGCCCCATACACCAATCCAAGTTCACGCACCATCCACCAGTCCAAATTCCCCCCCATTTACCTGTCCAAGTTCCCGCCCCATCCATCAGTCCAAGTTCCCGCCCCATTCACCAGTCCAAGTTCCCGGACCATCCACCAGTTCAATTTCCCGCCCCATCCACCAGTCCAAGTTCCTGCCGCATCCACCAGTCCAAGTTCCCGCCCCATTCACCAGTCAGAGTTGCCGCCACATCCACCAGTCCAAGTTACCGCCCCATCCACCAGTCCAAGTTCCCTCCCCATTCACCAGTCCGAGTTCCCGCCACATCCACCAGTCCAAGTTCCCGCCCCATCCTCCAGTCCAAGTTTCCGCCCCATCCACCAGTCCTTGTTCCCGCCCCATGCACCAGTCCAAGTTCCCGCACCATCCACCAATACAAGTTCAGGCCCCATCCACCAGTCCAATTTCCTGCCACATCCACCAGTTCAATTTCCCTCCCATACCACCAGTCCAAGTTCCTGCCGCATCCACCAGTCCAAATTCCCTCCCCATTCACCAGTCCGAGTTCCACCCCCATTCACCAGTCCGAGTTCCACCCCCAGCCACCAGTCCCAGTTACCGGCCAATCCACCAGTCCAAGTTCCCACCCCATCCTCCAGTCCAAATTCCCTACCCATCCACCATTCAAAGTTTCAGTTACTTTCACCAGTCCAAGTTCCTGCCTCATCCACCTGTCCAAGTTCCCGCTCCATCCACCAGTCCAAGACGCGCCCCATCCACCAGTCAAAGTTCCTGCCGCATTCACCAGTTCAAGTTCCCCCCCATCCACCAATCCAAGATCCCGCCCCAACCACTAGCCCAAATTCCCGCCCCATCCACCAGTCCAAGTTTCCGTCCATCCAACAGTCCAAGTTCCTGCCCCATCCACCAGTTCAATTTCCCGCCCCATTCCCTAATCCAAATTCCTGCGCCATCCACCACTCCAAGTTCCCGCCCCATCCACCAGTCCATGTTCCCGGACCATCCATCAGTCCAAGTTCCCTCCCATACACCAGTCCATGTTCCCGCCCCATCCACCAGTCCAAGTTCCTCCCACATCAACCAGTCCAAGTTCCCGCCCCATCCGCCAGTCCAAGTTCCTGCCACATTCACCAGTCCAAGTTCCTGCCCCATCTACCACTCCAAGTTCCTGCTCCATCCACAAGTCCAAGTTCCTGCCCCATCCACCAGTCCAAGTTCCCCCCAGCCTCCAGTCCAAGATCCCGTCCCATCCAACTGTCCAAGTTCCCGCCCATCCACCAGTCCACGTTCCCGCCCCATCCACCAGTCCAAGTTCCCGACCCATTCACCAGTCCTAGTTCCCCCCCATTCACCAGTCCAAGTTCCCTCACATGCACCACTGCAAATTCCCGGCCCATTCACCAGTCCAGGTTCCTGCCGCATCCACCAGTCCAAGTTCCCTCCCCATCCACCAGTCCAAGTTCCCGCCCCATCCACCAGTCCAAGTTCCCGCCCCATGCACCAGTACAAGTTCCCGCCCCATACACCAATCCAAGTTCACGCACCATCCACCAGTTCAATTTCCCCCCATCCACCAGTCCAAGTTCCGCCCCATCCACCAGTCCAAGTTCCCCTCCATCCAACAGTTCAATTTCCCCCCATCCACCAGTCCAAGATCCCGCCCCAACCACCAGTCCAAGTTCCTGCCGCATCCACCAATCCCAGTTCCCGCCCCATGCACCAGTCCAAGTTCCCGCGCCATCCACCAATCCAAGTTCACGCCCCATCCACCAGTCCAAATTCCTGCCCCATCCACCAGTTCAATTTCCCTCCCATACCACCAGTCCAAGTTCCTGCCGCATCCACCAGTCCAGGTTCCCACCCCATCACCAGTCCGAGTTCCAGCCCCATCCACCATTCCAAGTTACCGGCCCATCCACCAGTCCAAGTTCCCACCCCATCCTCCAGTCCATGTCCCCGCCCCATGCACCAGTCCAAATTCCAGACTCATCCACCAGTCCAAGTTTCCGCTACATTCACCAGTCCAAGTTCCTGCCTCATCCACCTCTCCAAGTTCCCGCCCCAACCACCAGTCCAAGTTCCCGCCCCATGCACCAGTACAAGTTCCCGCCCCATACACCAATCCAAGTTCACGCACCATCCACCAGTCCAAGTTCAGGCCCCATCCACCTGTCCAAGTTCACGTCCCATCCACCAGTCCAAATTCCCCCCCATTTACCTGTCCAAGTTCCCGCCCCATCCACCAGTCCAAGTTCCCCCCCCATCCACCAGTCCAAGTTCCCGCCCCATCCACCAGTCCAAGTGCCCGCCCCATTCATCAGTCCAAGTTCCCCTCCATCCACCAGTCCAAGTTCCCGCCCCATCCACCAGTCCAAGTTCCCGCCCCATTCACCAGTCCAAGTTCCCGCCCCATCCAACAGTCCAAGTTACCGGACCATCCACCAGTTCAATTTCCCGCCCCATCAACCAGTCCAAGTTCCTGCCGCATCCACCAGTCCAAGTTCCCGCCCCATTCACCAGTCCGAGTTGCCGCCACATTCACCAGTCCAAGTTGCCGCCCCATCCACCAGTCCAAGTTCCCTCCCCATTCACAAGTCCGAGTTCCCGCCACATCCATCAGTCCAAGTTTCCGCCCCATCCACCAGTCCTAGTTCCCGCCCCATGCACCAATCCAAGTTCCCGCACCATCCACCAATACAATTTCACACCCCATCCACCAGTCCAAGTTCCTGCCACATCCACTAGTTCAATTTCCCTCCCATACCACCAGTCCAAGTTCCTGCCGCATCCACCAGTCCAAGTTCCCTCCCCATTCACCAGTCCGAGTTCCACCCCCATTCACCAGTCCGAGTTCCACCCCCAGCCACCAGTCCCAGTTACCGGCCAATCCACCAGTCCAAGTTCCCACCTCATCCTCCAGTCCAAATTCCCTACCCATCCACCATTCAAAGTTTCAGTTACTTTCACCAGTCCAAGTTCCTGCCTCATCCACCTGTCCAAGTTCCCGCTCCATCCACCAGTCCATGTCGCGCCCCATCCACCAGTCCAAGTTCCTGCCGCATTCACCAGTTCAAGTTCCCCCCCATCCACCAATCCAAGATCCCGCCCCAACCACTAGCCCAAATTCCCGCCCCATCCACCAGTCCAAGTTTCCGTCCATCCAACAGTCGAAGTTCCTGCCCCATCCACCAGTCCAAGTTCCCGCCCCATTCCCTAATCCAAATTCCTGCGCCATCCACCACTCCAAGTTCCCGCCCCATCCACCAGTCCATGTTCCCGGACCATCCATCAGTCCAAGTTCCCTCCCAGACACCAGTCCATGTTCCCGCCCCATCCACCAGTCCAAGTTCCTCCCACATCAACCAGTCCAAGTTCCCGCCCCATCCGCCAGTCCAAGTTCATGCCACATTCACCAGTCCAAGTTCCTGCCCCATCTACCAGTCCAAGTTCCTGCTCCATCCACAAGTCCAAGTTCCCGCCCCATCCACCAGTCCAAGTTCCCCCCAGCCTCCAGTCCAAGATCCCGTCCCATCCAACTGTCCAAGTTCCCGCCCATCCACCAGTCCACGTTCCCGCCCCATCCACCAGTCCAAGTTCCCGACCCATTCACCAGTCCTAGTTCCCCCCCATTCACCAGTCCAAGTTCCCTCACATGCACCAGTGCAAATTCCCGGCCCATTCACCAGTCCAGGTTCCTGCCGCATCCACCAGTCCAAGTTCCCTCCCCATCCACTAGTCCATGTTCCCGCCCCATCCTCCAATCCAAGTTCCATGCCATCCACCTGTCCAAGTTCCTGCCCCATCCACCAGTCCAAGTTCCCGCCCCATGCACCAGTCCACTTCTCGCCCCATCCCCCAATCCAAGTTTTCGTCACATTCACCAGTCCAAGTTCGCACCCATCCACCAGTCCAAGTTCCATGCCATCCACCAGTCCAAGTTGACGCACCATCCACCTGTCCAATTTCCCGCTCCATCCACCAGTCCAAGTTCCCGCCCCATCCACCAGTCCAAGTTCGCCCCCATCCACCAGTCCAAGTTCCATGCCATCCACCAGTCCACGTTCCCCCCCATCCACCAGTCCAAGTTCCCGTTCATCCACCAGTCCACTTCCCGACCCATCCACTAGTCCAAGTTACTGCCACATCCACCAGAACAAGTTCCTGGCCCATCCACCAGTCCAAGTTCCCGGCCCATCCAGCAAGCCAAGTTCCTGCCCCATGCACCAGTCAAAGTTCCCTCCCCATTCACCAGTCCGAGTTCCCGCCCCATCCACCAGTCCAAGTTCCCGCCCCATCCTCCAGTCCAAGTTTCCATCACATTCACCAGTCCAAGTTCCTGCCTCATCCACCTGTACAAGTTCCTGCCCCATCCACCAGTCCAATTTCACGCCCCATCCACCTGTCCAAGTTCCTGCCCCATCCACCAGTCCAACTTCACGCCCCATCCACCTTTCCAAGTTCAAGCCCCATCCACCAGTCCAAGTTCACGCCCCATCCACCTGTCCACGTTCCCCAACATCCACCAGTCCAAGTTCCCGCCCATCCATCAGTCCATTTCCCGCCCCATCCACTAGTCAAAGTTACTGCCACATCCACCAGTACAAGTTCCCGCCCCATCCACCAGTCCAAGTTCCTGCCCCATCCACAAGTCCAAGTGCCCGCCCCATCCACCAGTCCAAGATGCGGCCCCAATTATCAATCCAAGTTCCCGCCCCATTGACCAGTCCAACTTTCTGCCCCATCTATCAATTCAGGTTTCCGCCCCATCCACCAGTCCAAGTTCCTGCCCAATCCACCTGACCAACATCCCGCCCCATCCACCAGTTCAGTTCCCGCCCCATCCACCAGTTCAATTTCCCGCCCATACCACCAGTCCAAATTCCCGCCCAATCCACTCATCCAAGTTACTGCCCCATCCACCAGTCCAAGTTCCCTCCCATCCACCAGTTCAATTCCCGCCCAATCCACTCATCCAAGTTACTGCCCCATCCACCAGTCCAAGTTCCTGCCCCATCCACCAGTCCAAATTCCTGCCCATCCACCAGTCCAAGTTCCCGGCACATCCACCAGTCCAAGTTCCTGCCCCACCCACCAGTCCAAGTTCCCGGACCATCCACCAGTTCAAATTCACCCCCATCCACCAGTCCAAGATCCCGCGCCATCCACCTGTCCAAGTTCCTGCCCCATCCACCAGTCGAAGTTCACGCCCCATCCACCTGTCCAAGTTCAAGTCCCATCCACCAGTCCAAGTTCACGCCCCATGCACCTGTCCAAGTTCACGCCCCATCCACCAATCCAAGTTTCCTTCACATTCACCAGAACAAGATGGATCCATCCACCAGTCCAAGTTCCATGCCATCCACCAGTCCAAGTTCCCTCCCATCCACCAGTTCAATTCCCGCCCAATCCACTCATCCAAGTTACTGCCCCATCCACCAGTCCAAGTTCCTGCCCCATTCACCAGTCCAAGTTCCTGCCCCTTCCACCAATCCAAGTTCCCGCCCCAACCAAATGTCCAAGTTCCGGCCCCATCCACCCATCCTAGTTCTCTGCCATCCAACAGTCCAAGTTCCCCCACATCCACCAGTCCAAGTTCCTGCCCCATCCACCAGTCCAAGTTTCCGCCTCATCCACCAGTCCAAGTTCCTGCCCCATACACAAGTCCAAGTTCCCGCCCATTCACCAGTCCTTGTGTCTGCTCCTTCCACCAATCGAAGTTCCCGCCCCATCTAAAAGTCCAAGTTCACCCACATCCACCAGTCCAAGTTGCTCTCCCATCTACCAGTCCAAGTTCCCGCTCCATCCACCAGTCCAAGTTCCCGCCCCATCCACCAGTCCAAGTTTCGGCCCCAACTACCAGTCCAAGTTCCCGCCCCATTCACCAGTCCAACTTTCTGCCCCATTTATCAATCCAGGTTTCCGCCCCATTCACCAGTCCAAGTTCCCGCCCAATCCACCAGTCCAAGTTCCCGGCCCATCCACCAGTCCAAGTTCCCAGCCCATCTACCAGTCCAAGTTCCCGCCCCATCCACCAGTCCAAGTTAACGCCCAATCTACCAGTCCAAGTTCCTGCCGCATTCACCAGTCCAAGTTCCTGCCCCATCCACCAGTCCAAGTTCCCGCCGCATCCACCAATCCAAGTTCCCGCCCCATCCACCAATCCAAGTTCCCGCCCCATCTACCAGTCCAAGTTCCCAGCCCATTCACCAGTCCAAGTTCCTGCCCCATCCACCAGTCCAACTTCCCGCCCCATCCGCCAGTCCAAGTTCCAGCCCGATCTTCCAGTCCAAGTTCCCGCCCCATCTACCAGTCCAAGTTCCCGGCACATTCACCAGTCCAAGTTCCAACCCATCCACCAGTCCAAGTTCCCGCCTTATCCACCAGTCCAAATTCCCGCCCCATCTACCAGTCCAAGTTCCCGTCCCATCCACCAGTCCAAGTTCCCGGCCCATTCACCAGTCCAATTTCCTGCCCCATCCACCAGTCCAAGTTCACGTCCCATCCACCAGTCCAATTTCCCCCCCATCCACCAGTCTGTTCCCGCCCCATCCACCAGTCCAAGTTCCTGCCCCAACTACCAGTCCAAGTTCCTGCCCCATCCACCAGTCCAAGTTCCTGCCGCATTCACCAGTCCACGTTCCCGCCACATCCACTAGTCCACGCTAATGCCCCATCCACCAGTCCAAGTTCCCACCACATCCTCCAAACCATGGTCCCGCCCCATGCACCAGTCCAAATTCCCGTCCCATCCACCAGTCCAAGTTTCCGCTACATTCACCAGTCCAAGTTCCTGCCTCATCCACCTGTCCAAGTTCCCGCCCCATCCACCAGTCCAAGTTACCGCCCCATGCACCAGTACAAGTTCCCGCCCCATCCACCAGTCCAAGTTCCTTCCCCATCCACCAGTCCAAGTTCAAGTCCCATCCACCATTCCAATTTCCCCCCCATCCACCTGTCCAAGTTCCCGCCCCATCCACCTGTCCAAGTTCACGTCCCATCCACCAGTCCAAATTCCCCCCCATTTCCCTGTCCAAGTTCCCGCCCCATCCACCAGTCCAAGTTCCCGCCCCATCCACCAGTCCAAGTTCCCGCCCCATTCACCAGTCCAAGTGCCCGCCCCATTCACCAGCCCAAGTTCCCCTCCATCCACCATTCCAAGTTCCCGCCCCATCCACCAGTCCAAGTTCCCGCCCCATTCACCAGTCCAAGTTCCCGCCCCATCCACCAGTCCAAGTTCCCGGACCATCCACCAGTTCAATTTCCCCCCATCCACCAGTCCAAGTTCCTGCCGCATCCACCAGTCCAAGTTCCCGCCCCATTCACCAGTCCGAGTACCCGCCACATCCACCAGTCCAAGTTACCGCCCCATCCACCAGTCCAAGTTCCCTCCCCATTCACCAGTCCGAGTTCCCGCCACATCCACCAGTCCAAGTTCCCGCCCCATCCTCCAGTCCAAGTTTCCGCCCCATCCACCAGTCCTAGTTCCCGCCCCATGCACCAGTCCAAGTTCCCGCACCATCCATCAATACAAGTTCACGCCCCATCCACCAGTCCAAGTTCCTGCCACATCCACCAGTTCAATTTCCCTCCCATACCACCAGTCCAAGTTCCTGCCGCATCCACCAGTCCAAGTTCCCTCCCCATTCACCAATCCGAGTTCCACCCCCATTCACCAGTCCGAGTTCCACCCCCATCCACCAGTCCCAGTTACCGGCCAATCCACCAGTCCAAGTTCCCACCCCATCCTCCAGTCCAAATTCCCTTCCCATCCACCATTCAAAGTTTCAGTTACTTTCACCAGTCCAAGTTCCTGCCTCATCCACCTGTCCAAGTTCCCGCCCCATCCACCAGTCCAAGTCGCGCCCCATCCACCAGTCCAAGTTCCTGCCGCATTCACCAGTTCAAGTTCCCCCTCATCCACCAATCCAAGATCCCGCCCCAACCACTAGCCCAAATTCCCGCCCCATCCACCAGTCCAAGTATCCGCCCATCCAACAGTCCAAGTTCCTGCCCCATCCACCAGTCCAAGTTCCCGCCCCATTCCCTAATCCAAATTCCTGCGCCATCCACCACTCCAAGTTCACGCCCCATCCACCAGTCCATGTTCCCGGACCATCCATCAGTCCAAGTTCCCTCCCATACACCAGTCCATGTTCCCGCCCCATCCACCAGTCCAAGTTCCTCCCACATCAACCAGTCCAAGTTCCCGCCCCATCCGCCAGTCCAAGTTCCTGCCACATTCACCAGTCCAAGTTCCTGACCCATCTACCAGTTCAAGTTCCTGCTCCATCCACAAGTCCAATTTCCCGCCCCATCCACCAGTCCAAGTTACCCCCAGCCTCCAGTCCAAGATCCCGTCCCATCCAACTGTCCAAGTTCCCGCCCATCCACCAGTCCACGTTCCCGCCCCATCCACCAGTCCAAGTTCCCGACCCATTCACCAGTCCTAGTTCCCCCCCATTCACCAGTCCAAGTTCCCTCACATCCACCAGTGCAATTTCCCGGCCCATTCACCAGTCCAAGTTCCTGCCGCATCCACCAGTCCAAGTTCCCTCCCCATCCACCAGTCCAAGTTCCCGCCCCATCCTCCAGTCCAAGTTCCATGCCATCCACCTGTCCAAGTTCCTGCCCCATCCACCAGTCCAAGTTCCCGCCCCATGCACCAGTCCAAGTTCCCACCCCATCCACCAGTCCAAGAGCACGCCCCATCCACCAGTCCATGTTTCCGCCACATTCACCAGTCCAAGTTCCCACCCCATCCACCAGTCCAAGTTCCAGGCCCAAACACCAGTCCAAGTTCCCGCCCCATCCACCAGTCCAAGTTCCCGCCCCATCCACCAGTCCAAGTTCCTGTCCCATCCACCAGTCCAAGTTCCTGTCCCATCCACCAGTCAAAGTTCCCGCCCCATCCACCAGTCCAAGTTCCCGCCCCATCCACCAGTTCAAGTTCCCTCACATCCACCAGTCCAAGTTCCCGGAGCATCCACAAGTACAAGTTCCCCGCCCATCCACCAGTCCATGTTCCTGGCCCATTCACCAGTCCAATTCCCGCCCCATGCACCAATCCAAGTTCCCGCCCCATGCACCAGTCCAAGTTCCCCGCCCATTCACCAGTCCAAGTTCCAACTTCATCCACCTGTCCAAGTTCCTGCCCCATCCATCAGTCAAAGTTCACGCCCCATTCACCTGTCCAAGTTCTCGCCCCATCCCCCATTCCAAGTTTTCGTCACATTCACCAGTCCAAGTTCGCACCCATCCACCAGTCCAAGTTCCCGCCCCATCCTCCAGTCCAAGTTTCCATCACATTCACCAGTCCAAGTTCCTGCCTCATCCACCTGTCCAAGTTCCTGCCCCATCCACCAGTCCAATTTCACGCCCCATCCACCTGTCCAAGTTCCTGCCCCATCCACCAGTCCAACTTCACGCCCCATCCACCTTTCCAAGTTCAAGCCCCATCCACCAGTCCAAGTTCACGCCCCATCCACCTGTCCAAGTTCCCGCCCATCCATCAGTCCATTTCCCGCCCCAGCCACGAGTCAAAGTTACTGCCACCTCCACCAGTACAAGTTCCCGCCCCATCCACCAGTCCAAGTTCCTGCCCCATCCACAAGTCCAAGTGCCCGCCCCATCCACCAGTCCAAGATTCGGCCCCAATTATCAATCCAAGTTCCCGCCCCATTGACCATTCCAACTTTCTGCCCCATCTATCAATTCAGTTTTCCGCCCCATCCACCAGTCCAAGTTCCTGCCCCATGCACCAGTCCAAGTTCCCTCCCCATTCACCAGTCCGAGTTCCCGCCCCATCCACCAGTCCAAGTTCCCGCCCCATCCTCCAGTCCAAGTTTCCATCACATTCACCAGTCCAAGTTCCTGCCTCATCCACCTGTCCAAGTTCCTGCCCCATCCACCAGTCCAATTTCACGCCCCATCCACCTGTCCAAGTTCCTGCCCCATCCACCAGTCCAACTTCACGAACCATCCACCTTTCCAAGTTCAAGCCCCATCCACCAGTCCAAGTTCACGCCCCATCCACCTGTCCAAGTTCCCCCCATCCACCAGTCCAAGTTCCCGCCCATCCATCAGTACATTTCCCGCCCCATCCACTAGTCAAAGTTACTGCCACATCCACCAGTACAAGTTCCCGCCCCATCCACCAGTCCAAGTTCCTGCCCCATCCACAAGTCCAAGTGCCCGCCCCATCCACCAGTCCAAGATTCGGCCCCAATTATCAATCCAAGTTCCCGCCCGATTGACCAGTCCAACTTTCTGCCCCATCTATCAATTCAGGTTTCCGCCCCATCCACCAGTCCAAGTTCCTGCCCAATCCACCTGACCAACTTCCTGCCCCATCCACCAGTTCAAGTTCCCGCCCCATCCACCAGTTCAATTTCCCGCCCATACCACCAGTCCTAATTCCCGCCTTTTCCACCAGTCCAAGTTCCATCCCATCCACCAGTTCAATTCCCGCCCAATCCACTCATCCAAGTTACTGCCCCATCCACCAGTCCAAGTTCCTGCCCCATCCACCAGTCCAAGTTCCTGCCCCATCCACCAGTCCAAGTTCCTGCCCCATCCACCAGTCCAAGTTCCTGCCCCATCCACCAGTCCAAGTTCCCGGCCCATCCACCAGTCCAAGTTCCTGCCCCACCCACCAGTCCAAGTTCCCGGACCATCCACCAGTTCAAAGTCCCCCCCATCCACCAGTCCAAGATCACGCGCCATCCACCAGTCCAAGATCCCGCGCCATCCACCAGTCCAAGTTCCTGCCGCATCCTTCAGTCCAAATTCTCGCCCCATCCCCCAATCCAAGTTTTCGTCACATTCACCAGTCCAAGTTCGCACCCATCCACCAGTCCAAGTTCCATGCCATCCACCAGTCAAAGTTGACGCCCCATCCACCTGTCCAATTTCCCGCTCCATCCACCAGTCCAAGTTCCCGCCCCATCCACCAGTCCAAGTTCGCCCCCATCCACCAGTCCAAGTTCCATGCCATCCACCAGTCCAAGTTCCCGTTCATCCACCAGTCCACTTCCCGCCCCATCCACTAGTCCAAGTTACTGCCACATCCACCAGAACAAGTTCCTGGCCCATCCACCAGTCCAAGTTCCCGGCCCATCCACCAGGCCAAGTTCCTGCCCCATGCACCAGTCCAAGTTCCCTCCCCATTCACCAGTCCGAGTTCCCGCCCCATCCACCAGTCCAAGTTCCCGCCCCATCCTCCAGTCAAAGTTTCCATCATATTCACCAGTCCAAGTTCCTGCCTCATCCACCTGTCCAAGTTCCTGCCCCATCCACCAGTCCAATTTCACGCCCCATCCACCTGTCCAAGTTCCTGCCCCATCCACCAGTCCAACTTCACGAACCATCCACCTTTCCAAGTTCAAGCCCCATCCACCAGTCCAAGTTCACGCCCCATCCACCTGTCCAAGTTCCCCCCCATCCACCAGTCCAAGTTCCCGCCCATCCATCAGTCCATTTCCCGCCCCATCCACTAGTCAAAGTTACTGCCACATCCACCAGTACTAGTTCCCGCCCCATCCACCAGTCCAAGTTCCTGCCCCATCCACAAGTCCAAGTGCCCGCCCCATCCACCAGTCCAAGATTCGGCCCCAATTATCAATCCAAGTTCCCGCCCCATTGACCAGTCCAACTTTCTGCCCCATCTATCAATTCAGGTTTCCGCCCCATCCACCAGTCCAAGTTCCTGCCCAATCCACCTGACCAACTTCCTGCCCCATCCACCAGTTCAAGTTCCCGCCCCATCCACCAGTTCAATTTCCCGCCCATACCACCAGTCCTAATTCCCGCCTTTTCCACCAGTCCAAGTTCCATCCCATCCACCAGTTCAATTCCCGCCCAATCCACTCATCCAAGTTACTGCCCCATCCACCAGTCCAAGTTCCAGCCCCATCCACCAGTCCAAGTTCCTGCCCCATCCACCAGTCCAAGTTCCTGCCCCATCCACCAGTCCAAGTTCCCGGCCCATCCACCAGTCCAAGTTCCTGCCCCACCCACCAGTCCATGTTCCCGGACCATCCACCAGTTCAAATTCCCCCCCATCCACCAGTCCAAGATCACGCGCCATCCACCAGTCCAAGATCCCGCGCCATCCACCAGTCCAAGTTCCTGCCGCATCCTTCAGTCCAAATTCTCGCCCCATCCCCCAATCCAAGTTTTCGTCACATTCACCAGTCCAAGTTCGCACCCATCCACCAGTCCAAGTTCCATGCCATCCACCAGTCCAAGTTGACGCCCCATCCACCTGTCCAATTTCCCGCTCCATCCACCAGTCCAAGTTCCCGCCCATCCACCAGTCCAAGTTCGCCCCCATCCACCAGTCCAAGTTCCATGCCATCCACCAGTCCAAGTTCCCCCCCATCCACCAGTCCAAGTTCCCGTTCATCCACCAGTCCACTTCCCGCCCCATCCACTAGTCCAAGTTACTGCCACATCCACCAGAACAAGTTCCTGGCCCATCCACCAGTCCAAGTTCCCGGCCCATCCACCAGACCAAGTTCCTGCCCCATGCACCAGTCCAAGTTCCCTCCCCATTCACCAGTCCGAGTTCCCGCCCCATCCACCAGTCCAAGTTCCCGCCCCATCCTCCAGTCCAAGTTTCCATCACATTCACCAGTCCAAGTTCCTGCCTCATCCACCTGTCCAAGTTCCTGCCCCATCCACCAGTCCAATTTCACGCCCCATCCACCTGTCCAAGTTCCTGCCCCATCCACCAGTCCAACTTCACGAACCATCCACCTTTCCAAGTTCAAGCCCCATCCACCAGTCCAAGTTCACGCCCCATCCACCTGTCCAAGTTCCCCCCCATCCACCAGTCCAAGTTCCCGCCCATCCATCAGTCCATTTCCCGCCCCATCCACTAGTCAAAGTTACTGCCACATCCACCAGTACAAGTTCCCGCCCCATCCACCAGTCCAAGTTCCTGCCCCATCCACAAGTCCAAGTGCCCGCCCCATCCACCAGTCCAAGATTCGGCCCCAATTATCAATCCAAGTTCCCGCCCCATTGACCAGTCCAACTTTCTGCCCCATCCATCAATTCAGGTTTCCGCCCCATCCACCAGTCCAAGTTCCTGCCCAATCCACCTGACCAACTTCCCGCCCCATCCACCAGTTCAAGTTCGCGCCCCATTCACCAGTTCAATTTCCCGCCCATACCACCAGTCCAAATTCCCGCCTTTTCCACCAGTCCAAGTTCCCTCCCATCCACCAGTTCAATTCCCGCCCAATCCACCCATTCAAGTTACTGCCCCATCCACCAGTCCAAGTTCCTGCCCCATCCACCAGTCCAAGTTCCTGCCCCATCCACCAGTCCAAGTTCCTGCCCCATCCACCAGTCCAAGTTCCCGGCCCATCCACCAGTCCAAGTTCCTGCCCCACCCACCAGTCCAAGTTCCCGGACCATTCACCAGTTCAAATTCCCCCCCATCCACCAGTCCAAGATCACGCGCCATCCACCAGTCCAAGATCCCGCGCCATCCACCAGTCCAAGTTCCTGCCGCATCCTTCAGTCCAAGTTCCCGGCCGATTCACCAATCCAAGTTCCCTCCCCATCCACCAGTCCATGTTCCCTCCCCATTCACCAGTCCGATTTTCCGCCCCATCCACCAGTCCAAGTTACCCCCCCATCCTCCAGTCCAAGTTTCGATCACATTCACCAATCCAAGTTCCTGCCTCATCCACCTGTCCAAGTTCCTGCCCCATCCACCAGTCCAAGTTCACGCCCCATCCACCTGTCCAAGTTCAAGGCCCATCCACCAGTCCAATTCACGCCCCATGCACCTGTCCAAGTTCACGCCCCTACCACCAATCCAAGTTTCCTTCACATTCACCAGAACAAGATGGATCCATCCACCAGTCCAAGTTCCATGCCATCCACCAGTCCAAGTTCCCTCACATCCACCAGTCCAAGTCCCCTCCCAATCCACCAGTCTAACTCCCTGCCGTATCAACCAGACCAAGTTCCCACCCATTCACCAGTCCAAGTTCCTGCCCCTTCCACCAATCCAAGTTCCCGCCCCAACCAAAAGTCCAAGTTCCGGCCCCATCCACCCGTCCTAGTTCTCCGCCATCCAACAGTCCAAGTTCCCCCACATCCACCAGTCCAAGTTCCTGCCCCATCCACCAGTCCAAGTTCCCGCTCCATCCACCAATCCAAGTTCCCGCCCCATCTAAAAGTCCAAGTTCCCCCACATCCACCAGTCCAAGTTGCTCTCCCATCTACCAGTCCAAGTTCCCGCTCCATCCACCAGTCCAAGTTCCCGCCCCATCCACCAGTCCAAGTTTCTGCCCCATCTATCAATCCAGGTTTCCGCCCCATCCACCAGTCCAAGTTCCTGCCCCATCCACCTGTCCAATTTCCCGCCTCATCCAAAAGTCCAAGTTCCCTCACATCCACCAGTCCAAGTTCCTGCCCCATCCACCAGTCCAAGTTCCCGCCCCATCAACCAGTCCAAGTTCCCCCCCATCCACCAGTCCAAGTTCCCCACATCCACCAGTCCAAGTTCCTGCCCATCCACCAGTCCAAGTTCACGCTCAATCCACCAGTCCAAGTTCCTGCCCCATCCACAAGTCCAAGTGCCCGCCCCATCCACCAGTCCAAGTTTCGGCCACAATTATCAATCCAAGTTCCCGCCCCATTCAACAGTCCAACTTTCTGCCCCATCTATCAATCCAGGTTTCCGCCCCATCCACCAGTCCAAGTTCCTGCCCAATCAACTTGTCCAACTTCCCGCCCCATCCACCAGTTCAAATTCCCGCCCCTTCCATCAGTTCAATTTCCCGCCCATACCACCAGTCCCTGTTCCCGCCCCATCCACCAGTCCAAATTCCCGCCCCATCCACCAGTCCAAGTTTCGGGCCCAACTACCAGTCCAAGTTCCCGCCCCATTCACCAGTCCAACTTTCTGCCCCATTTATCAATCCAGGTTTCCGCCCCATTCACCAGTCCAAGTTCCCGGCCCATCCACCAGTCCAAGTTCCCGGCCCATCCACCAGTCCAAATTCCCAGCCCATCCACCAGTCCAAGTTCCCGCCCCATCCACCAGTCCAAGTTACCGCCCAATCTACCAGTCCAAGTTCCTGCCGCATTCACCAGTCCAAGTTCCTGCCCCATCCACCAGTCCAAGTTCCCGCCCCATCCACCAATCCAAGTTCCCGCCCCATCCACCAGTCCAAGTTCCCGCCCCATCTACCAGTCCAAGTTCCCAGCCCATTCACCAGTCCAAGTTCCTGCCCCATCCACCAGTCCAACTTCCCGCCCCATCCGCCAGTCCAAGTTCCAGCCCGATCCACCAGTCCAAGTTCCCGCCCCATCTACCAGTCCAAGTTCCCGGCCAATTCACCAGTCCAAGTTCCCCCCCATCCACCAGTCCAAGTTCCCGCCCCATCTACCAGTCCAAGTTCCCGCCCCATCTACCAGTCCAAGTTCCCGGCACATTCACCAGTCCAAGTTCCAACCCATCCACCAGTCCAAGTTCCCGCCCTATCCACCAGTCCAAGTTCCCGCCCCATCTACCAGTCCAAGATCCAGGCACATGCACCCATCCACCAGTACAAGTTCCCGCCCCATCCACCAGTCCAAGTTCCCGGCCCATTCACCAGTCCAATTTCCTGCCCCATCCACCAGTCCAAGTTCACGTCCCATCCACCAGTCCAATTTCCCCCCCATCCACCAGTCCGTTCCCGCCCCATCCACCAGTCCAAGTTCCTGCCCCATCTACCAGTCCAAGTTCCTGCCCCATCCACCAGTCCAAGTTCCTGCCGCATTCACCAGTCCACGTTCCCGCCACATCCACTAGTCCACGCTAATGCCCCATCCACCTGTCCAAGTTCCCGACCCAGCCACCAGTTCAAGTTCCCGGCCCATCCACCAGTCCAAGTTCCCTCCCAATCAACAGTCCGAGTTGCAGCCCCATCCACCAGTCCAAGTTATCGGCCCATCCACCAGTCCAAGTTCCCACCACATCCTCCAAACCATGGTCCCGCCCCATGCACCAGTCCAAATTCCCGTCCCATCCACCAGTCCAAGTTTCTGCTACATTCACCAGTCCAAGTTCCTGCCTCATCCACCTGTCCAAGTTCCCGCCCCATCCACCAGTCCAAGTTCCCGCCCCATGCACCAGTACAAGTTCCCGCCCCATACACCAATCCAAGTTCACGCACCATCCACCAGTCCAAGTTCATGCCCCATCCACCTGTCCAAGTTCACGTCCCATCCACCAGTCCAATTTCCCCCCCATCCACCTGTCCAAGTTCCCGCCCCATCCACCAGTCCAAGTGCCCGGCCCATCCACCAGTCCAAGTTCCGCCCCATCCACCAGTCCAAGTTCCCCTCCATCCACCAGTTCAATTTCCCCCCATCCACCAGTCCAAGATCCCGCCCCATCCACCAGTCCAAGTTCCTGCCGCATCCACCAATCCCAGTTCCCGCCCCATGCACCAGTCCAAGTTCCCGCGCCATCCACCAATCCAAGTTCACGCCCCAGCCACCAGTCCAAATTCCTGCCCCATCCACCAGTTCAATTTCCCTCCCATACCACCAGCCCAAGTTCCTGCCGCATCCACCAGTCCAAGTTACCTCCCCATCACCAGTCCGAGTTCCAGCCCCATCCACCATTCCAAGTTACCGGCCCATCCACCAGTCCAAGTTCCCACCCCATCCTCCAGTCCATGTCCCCGCCCCATGCACCAGTCCAAATTCCCGCCTCATCCACCAGTCCAAGTTTCCGCTACATTCACCAGTCCAAGTTCCTGCCTCATCCACCTCTCCAAGTTCCCGCCCCAACCATCAGTCCAAGTTCCCGCCCCATGCACCAGTACAAGTTCCCGCCCCATACACCAATCCAAGTTCACGCACCATCCACCAGTCCAAATTCCCCCCCATTTACCTGTCCAAGTTCCCGCCCCATCCATCAGTCCAAGTTCCCGCCCCATTCACCAGTCCAAGTTCCCGGACCATCCACCAGTTCAATTTCCCGCCCCATCCACCAGTCCAAGTTCCTGCCGCATCCACCAGTCCAAGTTCCCGCCCCATTCACCAGTCCGAGTTGCCGCCACATCCACCAGTCCAAGTTACCGCCCCATCCACCAGTCCAAGTTCCCTCCCCATTCACCAGTCCGAGTTCCCGCCACATCCACCAGTCCAAGTTCCCGCCCCATCCTCCAGTCCAAGTTTCCGCCCCATCCACCAGTCCTTGTTCCCGCCCCATGCACCAGTCCAAGTTCCCGCACCATCCACCAATACAAGTTCAGGCCCCATCCACCAGTCCAATTTCCTGCCACATCCACCAGTTCAATTTCCCTCCCATACCACCAGTCCAAGTTCCTGCCGCATCCACCAGTCCAAATTCCCTCCCCATTCACCAGTCCGAGTTCCACCCCCATTCACCAGTCCGAGTTCCACCCCCAGCCACCAGTCCCAGTTACCGGCCAATCCACCAGTCCAAGTTCCCACCCCATCCTCCAGTCCAAATTCCCTACCCATCCACCATTCAAAGTTTCAGTTACTTTCACCAGTCCAAGTTCCTGCCTCATCCACCTGTCCAAGTTCCCGCTCCATCCACCAGTCCAAGACGCGCCCCATCCACCAGTCAAAGTTCCTGCCGCATTCACCAGTTCAAGTTCCCCCCCATCCACCAATCCAAGATCCCGCCCCAACCACTAGCCCAAATTCCCGCCCCATCCACCAGTCCAAGTTTCCGTCCATCCAACAGTCCAAGTTCCTGCCCCATCCACCAGTTCAATTTCCCGCCCCATTCCCTAATCCAAATTCCTGCGCCATCCACCACTCCAAGTTCCCGCCCCATCCACCAGTCCATGTTCCCGGACCATCCATCAGTCCAAGTTCCCTCCCATACACCAGTCCATGTTCCCGCCACATCCACCAGTCCAAGTTCCTCCCACATCAACCAGTCCAAGTTCCCGCCCCATCCGCCAGTCCAAGTTCCTGCCACATTCACCAGTCCAAGTTCCTGCCCCATCTACCACTCCAAGTTCCTGCTCCATCCACAAGTCCAAGTTCCTGCCCCATCCACCAGTCCAAGTTCCCCCCAGCCTCCAGTCCAAGATCCCGTCCCATCCAACTGTCCAAGTTCCCGCCCATCCACCAGTCCACGTTCCCGCCCCATCCACCAGTCCAAGTTCCCGACCCATTCACCAGTCCTAGTTCCCCCCCATTCACCAGTCCAAGTTCCCTCACATGCACCACTGCAAATTCCCGGCCCATTCACCAGTCCAGGTTCCTGCCGCATCCACCAGTCCAAGTTCCCTCCCCATCCACCAGTCCAAGTTCCCGCCCCATCCACCAGTCCAAGTTCCCGCCCCATGCACCAGTACAAGTTCCCGCCCCATACACCAATCCAAGTTCACGCACCATCCACCAGTTCAATTTCCCCCCATCCACCAGTCCAAGTTCCGCCCCATCCACCAGTCCAAGTTCCCCTCCATCCAACAGTTCAATTTCCCCCCATCCACCAGTCCAAGATCCCGCCCCAACCACCAGTCCAAGTTCCTGCCGCATCCACCAATCCCAGTTCCCGCCCCATGCACCAGTCCAAGTTCCCGCGCCATCCACCAATCCAAGTTCACGCCCCATCCACCAGTCCAAATTCCTGCCCCATCCACCAGTTCAATTTCCCTCCCATACCACCAGTCCAAGTTCCTGCCGCATCCACCAGTCCAGGTTCCCACCCCATCACCAGTCCGAGTTCCAGCCCCATCCACCATTCCAAGTTACCGGCCCATCCACCAGTCCAAGTTCCCACCCCATCCTCCAGTCCATGTCCCCGCCCCATGCACCAGTCCAAATTCCAGACTCATCCACCAGTCCAAGTTTCCGCTACATTCACCAGTCCAAGTTCCTGCCTCATCCACCTCTCCAAGTTCCCGCCCCAACCACCAGTCCAAGTTCCCGCCCCATGCACCAGTACAAGTTCCCGCCCCATACACCAATCCAAGTTCACGCACCATCCACCAGTCCAAGTTCAGGCCCCATCCACCTGTCCAAGTTCACGTCCCATCCACCAGTCCAAATTCCCCCCCATTTACCTGTCCAAGTTCCCGCCCCATCCACCAGTCCAAGTTCCCCCCCCATCCACCAGTCCAAGTTCCCGCCCCATCCACCAGTCCAAGTGCCCGCCCCATTCATCAGTCCAAGTTCCCCTCCATCCACCAGTCCAAGTTCCCGCCCCATCCACCAGTCCAAGTTCCCGCCCCATTCACCAGTCCAAGTTCCCGCCCCATCCACCAGTCCAAGTTACCGGACCATCCACCAGTTCAATTTCCCGCCCCATCAACCAGTCCAAGTTCCTGCCGCATCCACCAGTCCAAGTTCCCGCCCCATTCACCAGTCCGAGTTGCCGCCACATCCACCAGTCCAAGTTACCGCCCCATCCACCAGTCCAAGTTCCCTCCCCATTCACCAGTCCGAGTTCCCGCCACATCCATCAGTCCAAGTTTCCGCCCCATCCACCAGTCCTAGTTCCCGCCCCATGCACCAATCCAAGTTCCCGCACCATCCACCAATACAATTTCACACCCCATCCACCAGTCCAAGTTCCTGCCACATCCACTAGTTCAATTTCCCTCCCATACCACCAGTCCAAGTTCCTGCCGCATCCACCAGTCCAAGTTCCCTCCCCATTCACCAGTCCGAGTTCCACCCCCATTCACCAGTCCGAGTTCCACCCCCAGCCACCAGTCCCAGTTACCGGCCAATCCACCAGTCCAAGTTCCCACCTCATCCTCCAGTCCAAATTCCCTACCCATCCACCATTCAAAGTTTCAGTTACTTTCACCAGTCCAAGTTCCTGCCTCATCCACCTGTCCAAGTTCCCGCTCCATCCACCAGTCCAAGTCGCGCCCCATCCACCAGTCCAAGTTCCTGCCGCATTCACCAGTTCAAGTTCCCCCCCATCCACCAATCCAAGATCCCGCCCCAACCACTAGCCCAAATTCCCGCCCCATCCACCAGTCCAAGTTTCCGTCCATCCAACAGTCGAAGTTCCTGCCCCATCCACCAGTCCAAGTTCCCGCCCCATTCCCTAATCCAAATTCCTGCGCCATCCACCACTCCAAGTTCCCGCCCCATCCACCAGTCCATGTTCCCGGACCATCCATCAGTCCAAGTTCCCTCCCAGACACCAGTCCATGTTCCCGCCCCATCCACCAGTCCAAGTTCCTCCCACATCAACCAGTCCAAGTTCCCGCCCCATCCGCCAGTCCAAGTTCATGCCACATTCACCAGTCCAAGTTCCTGCCCCATCTACCAGTCCAAGTTCCTGCTCCATCCACAAGTCCAAGTTCCCGCCCCATCCACCAGTCCAAGTTCCCCCCAGCCTCCAGTCCAAGATCCCGTCCCATCCAACTGTCCAAGTTCCCGCCCATCCACCAGTCCACGTTCCCGCCCCATCCACCAGTCCAAGTTCCCGACCCATTCACCAGTCCTAGTTCCCCCCCATTCACCAGTCCAAGTTCCCTCACATGCAGCAGTGCAAATTCCCGGCCCATTCACCAGTCCAGGTTCCTGCCGCATCCACCAGTCCAAGTTCCCTCCCCATCCACTAGTCCATGTTCCCGCCCCATCCTCCAATCCAAGTTCCATGCCATCCACCTGTCCAAGTTCCTGCCCCATCCACCAGTCCAAGTTCCCGCCCCATGCACCAGTCCACTTCTCGCCCCATCCCCCAATCCAAGTTTTCGTCACATTCACCAGTCCAAGTTCGCACCCATCCACCAGTCCAAGTTCCATGCCATCCACCAGTCCAAGTTGACGCACCATCCACCTGTCCAATTTCCCGCTCCATCCACCAGTCCAAGTTCCCGCCCCATCCACCAGTCCAAGTTCGCCCCCATCCACCAGTCCAAGTTCCATGCCATCCACCAGTCCAAGTTCCCCCCCATCCACCAGTCCAAGTTCCCGTTCATCCACCAGTCCACTTCCCGCCCCATCCACTAGTCCAAGTTACTGCCACATCCACCAGAACAAGTTCCTGGCCCATCCACCAGTCCAAGTTCCCGGCCCATCCAGCAGGCCAAGTTCCTGCCCCATGCACCAGTCCAAGTTCCCTCCCCATTCACCAGTCCGAGTTCCCGCCCCATCCACCAGTCCAAGTTCCCGCCCCATCCTCCAGTCCAAGTTTCCATCACATTCACCAGTCCAAGTTCCTGCCTCATCCACCTGTACAAGTTCCTGCCCCATCCACCAGTCCAATTTCACGCCCCATCCACCTGTCCAAGTTCCTGCCCCATCCACCAGTCCAACTTCACGCCCCATCCACCTTTCCAAGTTCAAGCCCCATCCACCAGTCCAAGTTCACGCCCCATCCACCTGTCCACGTTCCCCAACATCAACCAGTCCAAGTTCCCGCCCATCCATCAGTCCATTTCCCGCCCCATCCACTAGTCAAAGTTACTGCCACATCCACCAGTACAAGTTCCCGCCCCATCCACCAGTCCAAGTTCCTGCCCCATCCACAAGTCCAAGTGCCCGCCCCATCCACCAGTCCAAGATGCGGCCCCAATTATCAATCCAAGTTCCCGCCCCATTGACCAGTCCAACTTTCTGCCCCATCTATCAATTCAGGTTTCCGCCCCATCCACCAGTCCAAGTTCCTGCCCAATCCACCTGACCAACATCCCGCCCCATCCACCAGTTCAGTTCCCGCCCCATCCACCAGTTCAATTTCCCGCCCATACCACCAGTCCAAATTCCCGCCCAATCCACTCATCCAAGTTACTGCCCCATCCACCAGTCCAAGTTCCCTCCCATCCACCAGTTCAATTCCCGCCCAATCCACTCATCCAAGTTACTGCCCCATCCACCAGTCCAAGTTCCTGCCCCATCCACCAGTCCAAGTTCCTGCCCCATCCACCAGTCCAAATTCCTGCCCATCCACCAGTCCAAGTTCCCGGCACATCCACCAGTCCAAGTTCCTGCCCCACCCACCAGTCCAAGTTCCCGGACCATCCACCAGTTCAAATTCACCCCCATCCACCAGTCCAAGATCCCGCGCCATCCACCTGTCCAAGTTCCTGCCCCATCCACCAGTCGAAGTTCACGCCCCATCCACCTGTCCAAGTTCAAGTCCCATCCACCAGTCCAAGTTCACGCCCCATGCACCTGTCCAAGTTCACGCCCCATCCACCAATCCAAGTTTCCTTCACATTCACCAGAACAAGATGGATCCATCCACCAGTCCAAGTTCCATGCCATCCACCAGTCCAAGTTCCCTCCCATCCACCAGTTCAATTCCCGCCCAATCCACTCATCCAAGTTACTGCCCCATCCACCAGTCCAAGTTCCTGCCCCATTCACCAGTCCAAGTTCCTGCCCCTTCCACCAATCCAAGTTCGCGCCCCAACCAAATGTCCAAGTTCCGGCCCCATCCACCCATCCTAGTTCTCTGCCATCCAACAGTCCAAGTTCCCCCACATCCACCAGTCCAAGTTCCTGCCCCATCCACCAGTCCAAGTTTCCGCCTCATCCACCAGTCCAAGTTCCTGCACCATACACAAGTCCAAGTTCCCGCCCATTCACCAGTCCTTGTGTCTGCTCCTTCCACCAATCGAAGTTCCCGCCCCATCTAAAAGTCCAAGTTCACCCACATCCACCAGTCCAAGTTGCTCTCCCATCTACCAGTCCAAGTTCCCGCTCCATCCACCAGTCCAAGTTCCCGCCCCATCCACCAGTCCAAGTTTCGGCCCCAACTACCAGTCCAAGTTCCCGCCCCATTCACCAGTCCAACTTTCTGCCCCATTTATCAATCCAGGTTTCCGCCCCATTCACCAGTCCAAGTTCCCGCCCAATCCACCAGTCCAAGTTCCCGGCCCATCCACCAGTCCAAGTTCCCAGCCCATCTACCAGTCCAAGTTCCCGCCCCATCCACCAGTCCAAGTTAACGCCCAATCTACCAGTCCAAGTTCCTGCCGCATTCACCAGTCCAAGTTCCTGCCCCATCCACCAGTCCAAGTTCCCGCCCCATCCACCAATCCAAGTTCCCGCCCCATCCACCAATCCAAGTTTCCGCCCCATCTACCAGTCCAAGTTCCCAGCCCATTCACCAGTCCAAGTTCCTGCCCCATCCACCAGTCCAACTTCCCGCCCCATCCGCCAGTCCAAGTTCCAGCCCGATCTTCCAGTCCAAGTTCCCGCCCCATCTACCAGTCCAAGTTCCCGGCACATTCACCAGTCCAAGTTCCAACCCATCCACCAGTCCAAGTTCCCGCCTTATCCACCAGTCCAAATTCCCGCCCCATCTACCAGTCCAAGTTCCCGTCCCATCCACCAGTCCAAGTTCCCGGCCCATTCACCAGTCCAATTTCCTGCCCCATCCACCAGTCCAAGTTCACGTCCCATCCACCAGTCCAATTTCCCCCCCATCCACCAGTCTGTTCCCGCCCCATCCACCAGTCCAAGTTCCTGCCCCAACTACCAGTCCAAGTTCCTGCCCCATCCACCAGTCCAAGTTCCTGCCGCATTCACCAGTCCACGTTCCCGCCACATCCACTAGTCCACGCTAATGCCCCATCCACCAGTCCAAGTTCCCACCACATCCTCCAAACCATGGTCCCGCCCCATGCACCAGTCCAAATTCCCGTCCCATCCACCAGTCCAAGTTTCCGCTACATTCACCAGTCCAAGTTCCTGCCTCATCCACCTGTCCAAGTTCCCGCCCCATCCACCAGTCCAAGTTACCGCCCCATGCACCAGTACAAGTTCCCGCCCCATCCACCAGTCCAAGTTCCTTCCCCATCCACCAGTCCAAGTTCAAGTCCCATCCACCATTCCAATTTCCCCCCCATCCACCTGTCCAAGTTCCCGCCCCATCCACCTGTCCAAGTTCACGTCCCATCCACCAGTCCAAATTCCCCCCCATTTCCCTGTCCAAGTTCCCGCCCCATCCACCAGTCCAAGTTCCCGCCCCATCCACCAGTCCAAGTTCCCGCCCCATTCACCAGTCCAAGTGCCCGCCCCATTCACCAGCCCAAGTTCCCCTCCATCCACCATTCCAAGTTCCCGCCCCATCCACCAGTCCAAGTTCCCGCCCCATTCACCAGTCCAAGTTCCCGCCCCATCCACCAGTCCAAGTTCCCGGACCATCCACCAGTTCAATTTCCCCCCATCCACCAGTCCAAGTTCCTGCCGCATCCACCAGTCCAAGTTCCCGCCCCATTCACCAGTCCGAGTACCCGCCACATCCACCAGTCCAAGTTACCGCCCCATCCACCAGTCCAAGTTCCCTCCCCATTCACCAGTCCGAGTTCCCGCCACATCCACCAGTCCAAGTTCCCGCCCCATCCTCCAGTCCAAGTTTCCGCCCCATCCACCAGTCCTAGTTCCCGCCCCATGCACCAGTCCAAGTTCCCGCACCATCCATCAATACAAGTTCACGCCCCATCCACCAGTCCAAGTTCCTGCCACATCCACCAGTTCAATTTCCCTCCCATACCACCAGTCCAAGTTCCTGCCGCATCCACCAGTCCAAGTTCCCTCCCCATTCACCAATCCGAGTTCCACCCCCATTCACCAGTCCGAGTTCCACCCCCATCCACCAGTCCCAGTTACCGGCCAATCCACCAGTCCAAGTTCCCACCCCATCCTCCAGTCCAAATTCCCTTCCCATCCACCTTTCAAAGTTTCAGTTACTTTCACCAGTCCAAGTTCCTGCCTCATCCACCTGTCCAAGTTCCCGCCCCATCCACCAGTCCAAGTCGCGCCCCATCCACCAGTCCAAGTTCCTGCCGCATTCACCAGTTCAAGTTCCCCCTCATCCACCAATCCAAGATCCCGCCCCAACCACTAGCCCAAATTCCCGCCCCATCCACCAGTCCAAGTATCCGCCCATCCAACAGTCCAAGTTCCTGCCCCATCCACCAGTCCAAGTTCCCGCCCCATTCCCTAATCCAAATTCCTGCGCCATCCACCACTCCAAGTTCCCGCCCCATCCACCAGTCCATGTTCCCGGACCATCCATCAGTCCAAGTTCCCTCCCATACACCAGTCCATGTTCCCGCCCCATCCACCAGTCCAAGTTCCTCCCACATCAACCAGTCCAAGTTCCCGCCCCATCCGCCAGTCCAAGTTCCTGCCACATTCACCAGTCCAAGTTCCTGACCCATCTACCAGTTCAAGTTCCTGCTCCATCCACAAGTCCAATTTCCCGCCCCATCCACCAGTCCAAGTTACCCCCAGCCTCCAGTCCAAGATCCCGTCCCATCCAACTGTCCAAGTTCCCGCCCATCCACCAGTCCACGTTCCCGCCCCATCCACCAGTCCAAGTTCCCGACCCATTCACCAGTCCTAGTTCCCCCCCATTCACCAGTCCAAGTTCCCTCACATCCACCAGTGCAATTTCCCGGCCCATTCACCAGTCCAAGTTCCTGCCGCATCCACCAGTCCAAGTTCCCTCCCCATCCACCAGTCCAAGTTCCCGCCCCATCCTCCAGTCCAAGTTCCATGCCATCCACCTGTCCAAGTTCCTGCCCCATCCACCAGTCCAAGTTCCCGCCCCATGCACCAGTCCAAGTTCCCACCCCATCCACCAGTCCAAGAGCACGCCCCATCCACCAGTCCATGTTTCCGCCACATTCACCAGTCCAAGTTCCCACCCCATCCACCAGTCCAAGTTCCAGGCCCAAACACCAGTCCAAGTTCCCGCCCCATCCACCAGTCCAAGTTCCCGCCCCATCCACCAGTCCAAGTTCCTGTCCCATCCACCAGTCCAAGTTCCTGTCCCATCCACCAGTCCAAGTTCCCGCCCCATCCACCAGTCCAAGTTCCCGCCCCATCCACCAGTTCAAGTTCCCTCACATCCACCAGTCCAAGTTCCCGGAGCATCCACAAGTACAAGTTCCCCGCCCATCCACCAGTCCATGTTCCTGGCCCATTCACCAGTCCAATTCCCGCCCCATGCACCAATCCAAGTTCCCGCCCCATGCACCAGTCCAAGTTCCCCGCCCATCCACCAGTCCAAGTTCCCGCCCCATGCACCAGTTCTAGTTCCCCCCCATCCACCAATCCAAGATCCCGCCCCAACCACTAGCCCAATTTCCCGCCTCATCCACCAGTCCAAGTTCCCACCCCATCCACCAGTCCAAGTTCCCGGACCATCCATCAGTCCAAGTTCCCTCCAATACACCAGTCCAAGTTCCCGCCCCATGCACCAATCCAAGTTCCCTTCCCATGCACCAGTCCAAGTTCCCCGCCCATCCACCAGTCCAAGTTCCCGCCCCATGCACCAGTTCTAGTTCCCCCCCATCCACCAATCCAAGATCCCGCCCCAACCACTAGCCCAATTTCCCGCCCCATCCACCAGTCCAAGTTCCCGCCCCATCCACCAATCCAAGTTCCCGGACCATCCATCGGTCCAAGTTCCCTCCCATACACCAGTCCAAGTTCCCGCCCTATCCACCAGTGCAAGTTCCCGCCACATCCACCAGTCGAAGTTCCCGCCCGATCCATCAGTCCAAGTTCCTGCCCCATCCACCAGTCCAAGTTCCTGCCCCATCCACCAGTCCAAGTTCCCGCCCCATTCACCAGTCCAAGTTCACTCACATTCACCAGTCCAAGTTCCCGGCCCATCCACCAGTCAAAGTTCCTGCCTCATCCACCAGTCCAAGTTCCCGGCATATTCACCAGTCCAAGTTCCTGCCCCATCTACCAGTCCAGGTTCCTGCCACATTCACCAGTCCGAGTTCCCGCCCCATGCACGAGTCTAAGTTCCCGCCCATCCACCAGTCCAAGTTCCCGCCTCATCCACCAGTCGAAGTTACCACACCATCCACTATTCCAATTTCCTGCCCCATCCACCTGTTCAAGTTCCTGCCCCATCCACCAGTCCAAGTTCCCGGCATATCTACCAGTCCAAGTTCCTGCCCCATCCACCAGTCCAAGTTCCCGCCCCATCCACCAGTCCAAGTTCCATGCCATCCACCATTCCAAGTACCTGACATGAAATCGGTCACAATTTTGGCTGGGCGATGGGCTAGGAATTTGTTTTGTCTGATGGGAAAGAACTTGCCCAGGGAATGCGGCAGGGACTTGGGTTGTGCGTTTCGGCATGAAATTTTGGCTTGCGGTTGGGTAGCAACAAGGTGCCTGGGGAATGGACAGTAATTTGTGTTTGTATGGGCAGGATCTTGGGGAAGTTATCAGCAGGGACTGTGCTGGGGGCTGGACAGGAACATGCGCTGAGGGGTATGAAGGAACTTGGGCCGAGGAATGGTGCAGGAACTTGGGCTGGGGATGAGGCAGGAAATTGGACTGCGGGTAGTGCATAAACTTTGGCTGGGGGAAGGACTGGAAATTGAGCTAGGGGATGGGCAGTGATTTGGAACCTGTGAAGCGGTAGAAAGCTGCACTGTTAATGAGGCATCAAAATGGTCTGCGGAATGTGTTGGATTTTGGGCTGGGGGAGAGTTTCGAAATTGTGCTGGGTGATGAGCAAGGACTTAGGTAATAAGATAGCGACATGGGTTGAGAAATAGACAGTAACTTGGACTGGTGGATGGGCCGGGAATTTGGACTGGCGGATGGGCCGGCAATTTGGACTGGTGGATGGGGCAGGAACTTGGACTGGTGGATGGGGAGGGGACATGGGATTTGTGGATCGACACGAACGTGTGCAGGGGGATTGGCAGGAACTTTGGCTGGGATGTTGCAGGGAATTGGCCTGGCGGTCGGCGCAGGATCTTGGGCTGGGGAATCCGCAATCTGGGTGATGGACAGGAACTTGTGCTCGTGGATGGGGAGGAACTTGGGCTCGACAATTGGCAGGAACTTGGGCTGAGGTATGTGGCATGAGATTCGGCTGCGGGATGTGGTAGGGATTTGGGCTTGGCATGAGGCACAAACATGCGCTGTAAGTTGACATGAACTTGAGGTGGGGGGTGTGTTATAACTTGGACTGTGTATGTGGCAGTGACATAGAATGTGTGATGCATTTGTAACTTGGACTGGGTAATGAGGCACGAACATGGACTGGCCAATAGGCAGAAGTTTGGGCTGGGGATGGCGCAGGAACTTGGGCTAGATGATGAGCATGATATTGGCTGGTGGCTGAGCATGCATACGGGCTGAGGGATGGGAACGAAAATAGGCTTTGGAGCAGCATCGTCGGCTGGATGATGCGCAGGATCTTCGGCTAGAGGATGGACAGGAACTTGGTCTGGTGAATGGGCGGGAATTTGGGTTGTGGGTTGGGGCTGGAAATTCGACTGAGTAATGAGACAGGAACAGGGGCTGGAAATGGGCAGCAAATTGGGCAGAAGGTTCTGGCAGGATGTTCATTTGGAAGGCAATTGGGCTGTGTGATCGATCAGGCTTTGCGTTATGGGCAGGAATTTGGTCTGGCGGATGGGGCAGGAACTTGCGATGAGGGATTGGGCTGGAAATCCGGCTAGAGGTTGGGGCAGGACCTTGGTCTTGTGGATCGGGCAGGAACTTGAGCCTGGATGTGCACGGTCTTGGGCTAGGCTTGGGTTAGGAAGTTGGATTGGGTAATGAGGCATGAATATAGGCTTCGAAATGGGCAGCAGCTTGGACTGGGGAATGGGCAGGAGCTTGGATCGGGGAATGGGCCAGGAACTTGGGCGGTGTGATGTGGCGGGAAATTGAGCTGGTGAAGCTCACAAACTTGGGCTGCGGATGTTCAGGAAGTTGGTAAGGGGGATGGAGCATGAAGTATGAGTTGGGGATGGGACAGGAATTGGTCTGCGTGATGGCAAGAAACTTGGGCTGGGGAATTGGCCAGGAAGTTGGGCTGCGGGATAGGCATTAACCTGGGATGGGGGATGTGGCAGGAAATTCGCCTGTGTGTTCGGGCAGGAACATGCGTTTCGTAATGAGGAGGAATTTGGGCTGGTAGGTGGGCAAGAACTTGGGTTGGGGTATTAGCAGGAACTTGGGATGCTGGATGGGCAGCAAACTTGGGCTGGGATGTGTAGACCCTTGGGATGGGGAATGGGCAGGAAAGTGCTCGGGGCTGGGTCATGTTATTGGGTTGGAGGATGGGCAGGAACGTGGCTGGGGGATAGCGAGTAATTAGTGCTGGGGAATGGGAAGGAACCTCGACTACGAGATGGGGTTGGAAGTCGGCTGGGTGAGGCGCAGCATCTTGGGCTGAGATTTGACATGAAGTTCCGCAGAGTGATGGGCAGTAACTTGTGTAGGGGGATGGGGAAGGAACTTGGGCTGGAGGGTGGGTAAGGAAGTTTGACTGTGGTTAGGGCAGGAACGGGCTTGGGGATTGCCAGGAAGTTGGTCTGGGTAATGAGCACGAAATTGGGCCTGGCGATGGATCTTAATCTGTTCAGAAGGTTGGGCAGAGACTTGGGCTGTGGGATGAGGCAGGAACTTGTACGGGGTAATGAGGCACGAAGATGATCTGGAAATGGGCCGGAACTTGGGATGGAGATTGTGCAGTAACTTGGCCTGGTTGATGTGGCGGGAAATTGGGCTGAGCATGGAATGCAAATTGGGCTAGATGGTCGTCAGGCACTTGCTTTGCGTCCTGTGTAGGAATTTGGATTGGAGGATGGTGCAGGAACTAACGCCGCGGATTGGACAGGAACATTGGCTGGTGGACGGGGCAGGAACTTGGGCTTGTGGATTTCCCCAGATCAAGAACCTTCCCAACCCTCAGACCAAGTTCCTGCAACATCCCAGTCAATGTTCCTGCCCATGAAATGGGGCAGTACCTGGGCAGGACGATGGACGAGGAATTTTGGTTGCCAGATGAGAAGGAAACTGGGTTTTTGAGCGGGGCAGGAACTTGACCTGGGATTGTGGTGGGGAATTCGGCTAGGGGATGGGCAGGAAATTGGAATCGAGAATTGGCAGGAAATTCGGCTGGGTGATGTGGCAGGAAATTCGGCTGCGGGATTGGGCACGAACTTGGGCTGGGTTATGGGCAGCAATTGGACTGCAGTTTGAACAGGGACTTGCGCAGACGGATCGGCAGAAGTTGGGCTGGTAAATGCGCCTGAAACTTGGGCTCGTAGATGGGCCAGGAGCTGGGGCTTGCTGATGGGCCAGTATTGGCAGAATCTTGGGCTGGTGGATGTGGCAAGAACTTGGATTAGTTAATAATGCAGGAATTAGGGCTGCGAAATGGGCAGGAATTTGAGCTGGACGATGGGCAGGTACTTGTCGGCGGGATTGGGAAGGAACTTTGGCTGGTGGATCGGAAGGAACATCGGCCGGGGAATGGGACAGTAACTTTGGAGGGTGATGGGCAGGATCTTGGACTGAAGGATGGGAAGAAAAATGGGGTGGTGGATGGGCAGAGAAATGGGCTGGAGGATGGGCATTGACATGGCTGGGGGATGGGCAGCTACATGGGCTTGTTGATGGGCAGGGACATGGGCTGGGAAATCGGGCAGGAACCTGGGCTGGGGAACGTGCAGGATCGTTCTGAGCGATGGACATGGACTTGGGCCATGGGATGGATAGGAATTCGCGCTGGGGTTGGTCAGGAAGTTGCACCGTGGAATGGTGCAGGAATCTGTGCTGTTGGATGGGCAGGAACTTGCGCTATTGAGGTGGGGGATGGGCAGGAAATTAGGCGGAGTGATGGTCGTGATCTTGGGCTGGGAGTTGGGCGGAATCTTGGGCAAGGGGAAGACGCAGAAAGCTGGGCTGTGGAATGCTTCAGTAAATTGGGCTGGGGGCTGGTACAAGAAATGTTGCTGTGACGGGGAAGGAAATTGTCTAGGTGATGGGCAGACAATTGGTCTGGTATGGCGCAGAAATTTGGCATGGGAATGGGCAAGAATGTGCTGGGGGATGGCAACGAAATTTTACAGGGTAATGATGCACGAATATGGACTGTTAATGGGAAGGAATGTGCGCAGGTGATGGGCAGGGATTTGGAGTTGGGGATGGGCAGAAACATGCGCTGGGGGTTGGGGAAGGAAATTCGACTTTCGGATGGGCAGAATAATGGGCTTGGGGATCGGGAGGAATTTGGGCTGTGGGGATGGGCAGCATCTTGGGCTATCAGTTGGGGCAAGAACTTGGGCTTGGGCATGTTCATGGGAAGGAACTGGGGCTGGGGTTTGGACATGAAGTGGGACAGGCTAATGATGGAGGAATATGGTTTGGGTGGTGGAAAGGAACTTGCGCTGAGTGATTGGCAGCAACCTGGAGTTGGGGATGGGCAGGAACATGGGCTTGGGAGAAAGCAGGAAGTAGGGCTGGGGATCGGTGCTGGAACATTGGCTGTGTAGTCGGCAAGATGAGGCAGGAAATTGGGCAGTAGGATTGGCAGAAACTTAGGCTGGGGGATCGGCCAGAACTTGGGCTTTGGGATGGGCAGGAACTTGGGCTGGTGGCTGGGTAAGAACTTGACTGTGGGGTGGGGCAGGATATTTGATGGGTAATGAGGTACAAACATGTGCTGGGGAATGGAAGGGAACTGTGCTGGGGGATGGGCAGGAAATTTGGATGTCGGATGGGCAGGAACTCGGGCTGCAAATTGGAGAGGAACTGGCTATGGGATGGGGCAGGAACATGAGTTTGGAATGTGTGTAACTTGGGCTGGGAGATGTGGAAGATATTGGGCTGAGCGTTGGGGCAGGAGATTGGGCTGGCTGTTTGGGCAGGAACTTAGGCTTGGGGATGGGGCACTAAATTAAGCTGGGGAATGGGATAGGAATTTAGGCTGTTGGATGGGGCAGGAACCTAGACGTAGATGTCGGCAGGACCGCGGGCTGGTGAATGGGGCAGAACTTCTGCTGGTGAATGGGGCTGGTAATTCGGCTAGGGTTGGCAGGAATTTGGGCTGGAGGATGGGCAGAAAATGTGCCGCAGGATGCGGCAGGAGTCTGGGCTAGTGGGTGGCCCAGCATCTTGTATTGTAATTAGAAATGAACAATGGCTGGTGGATGGAGCAGAACCTTACGCCATCGTGATTAGGAACTTGGTCGATGGGGTTGGGAAGGAACTTGGGCTGAGGGATGCGGCAGAAAATTGGGCTGATGAGTGGGGTATGAATTAATGCTGTCGGATGGGACAGCAACTTAGGCAAGGGAATGAACATGAACTTGGACTGGGGTCTGGGACAGGAAGTGGCCCTGGTATTGGTTCAGGATCTTGAGATGTGTGATGAGGCAGGAAATTGCGTCGGGGAATGAGGAAGGAAGTTGGGCTGTTGGATGGGGCAATAAATTAGGCTGTGGGATTGCGCAGAAACGTGGGCTGGAGGATGGGGCAGGAAATTGGGCTGGATGATGGGCAGGAAATTGGCCCAGGCTGTGCAGGATTTTGGGCTGGGTGATGGGACAGGGACTTGCAAAATATAACGAGGCAGGGACATGTGCTGGGAAATGGGCAACAACTTGGGCTGGCGACAGGGGAAGAACTTGGGCGAGGATGGGTCAGTAACTTGGCTGGGGTGTGGACGGGAATTGGGCTGAGGTATGGGGCTGTTGGAAGGATTAGGAGTTTGGGCTGGGAGATGGGGCAGGAACTTGAGCAGTGGGACAGGCACAAACTTGGGTCGTGGGATTGGGCCAATGCGTGGGCTGGTGAATGGGCAGGAAATTGTGCTTGTGGATGGCGGAGGAATTAGGCCCAGGCTGGACAGTATCTTGGGCTGGAGTTTGGGACAAGAACTTGGATTGGATAATGAGGCAGGAACATGGGCTGTGGAATGGGCAGTTACTTGGGCTTGGGGATGGGCAGGAACATGGAATGTTGGATGTGGCTGCGATTTGTGCTGGAAAATGGAGCAGAACTTGTGCTGGGAATGGTGTAAGCATTTGGGCTGTGAAATCGGGAAGAAACATGGATTGGCAGAGGTCAGGAACTTGGGCTGGGAGGTGGCAAGGTACTTGGCCTGGGTGGTGGGCAGGAACTTGTTGCGGGTAATGAGTCAGAATCTTGTGCATGGTGATGGGGGAGGAACTTGGGCTGGGGGATCGGCAGGAACTTGGATTTTGAAATGAAGCACAAACACGGGCTAGGTAAATGGGCAGTTACTTGGAATAATAGATTGTGCAGGGGCTTCACGAAGGCTGGGCATCATCTTGGGCTTGGGGATGGGCAGTTTCTTGTTCTGGGTAATGAGGCAGGAACTTGGGCTTGGTAATGAGGCACGAACATGAGCTGGGGTGTGGGCAGGGAATTAGGCTGGATGACCGGACAAAAACTTGGGCTGAGGGATGGGACAGGAAATTGTGCTCGGGGATGGGCAGTAACTTGGGCTGCGGGATGGGCCAGGTGCTTGGTCTGGGAGATGGGGCAGGAACTTGGGCCGCCAGATTTGGAAGTAACTTGGGGGAGTGGAAGTGGCTGGGGCATGACGCAGGCTGGGCAGGATCTTGGGCTAGGGGATGGGGCAGAAACTTGGGATTGGGAATGGTTCAAGAACTTGGGCTGGGGGATGGGGAAGAAACTTGGGCTGGGGATTTGGCAGGAACTTGGGCTGGGAATGGAGCAGGAACTTGGGCCGGGAGATGTGGCAGGAAGTTGGTCTGGCGGATGAAGCAGGAACTTGGGCCGGCGATGGATCAGGGACTTGAGCTGGGGGATGAATCAGGAACTTGGGCTAGTGCTAGGGCAGGAAATTAGATCGAGGGGTGGGGTAGGAAAATGGGCTCCGCATTATTCTGATTATGGTGCGCTCTCCTAATTCCCCTGCAACATGAATAGCTCGTTTACCTATTTCATGAGCGAAAGCTTCTCTTTCTCAATGTAATGCCTTTGTTTATGAAGCTACTTCCGCTGTACTGAACAAATTCCTGTGTTTCTGGAGGTCCTAATGTCCCTGTTTCTGGATCTTATCCACTTATTCTACTAATTCCAATAATTCTGCTTCTCGAGCCAAGTCACATGTTTCTTGCACTGATTCCCTCGTTTCTTCGATAATTTCAGTGTTCCTGGAGCTCCTACTACGCCTCTTTCTGCGACTCCTAATTTCCCTGTTCCCGAAGGGAATTACTCTCTTTCTGTAGCTAATTCAGCTGTTTCTGGACCTAATACAGTTGTTTCTGGAGAAAATTCCATAGTTTCTGGAAGTCCTACTTCTCCTCTTTCTGAATATTCTGGGTTGTTTGTGGAGCTCCTAATTGTCCTTTTTCTGTAGCTCCAAATTGCACTGTTGATGAAGCACCGAATTGTCATATTGAAGTGTCTACTAGTTATATATATCTCCGAAATGTCTTTTTTATGCTGCGCACTCCTAAATCCCCTGCTGCGAGGTCAAGTTAAGTCACCTCTTTCTGAAGCAAACTCTGCTCTTTCTAACCACCTTTCATAGAAACATAGAAACATAGAAAATAGGTGCAGAAGTAGGGCATTTAGCACTTCTAGCCTGCACCGCCATTCAATGAGCTCAGTCTGAACATGCAACTTCAGTACCCCCTTCATGCTTTCTCGCCATACCCCTTGATCCCCCTAGTAGTAAGGACTTCATCGAACTCCCTTTTGAATATATTTAGTGAATTGGCCTCAACTACTCTCTGTGGTAGAGAATTCCACAGGTTCACCACTCTCTTGGTGAACAAGTTTCTCCTGATCTCGGTCCTAAATGGCTTACCCCTTATCCTTCCACTGTGACCCCTGGATCTGGACTTCCTCAACATTGGGAACATTCTTCCTGCATCTAACCTGTCAAAACACGTCAGAATTTTAAACGTTTCTAAGAGATCCCCTCTCATTCTTCTGAACTCCAGAGAATACAAGCCCAGTTGATCCAGTCTTTCTTGATAGGTCAGTCCCACCATCCCTGGATTCAGTCTGGTGAATCTTCGCTGCACTCTTCGAAGCAAGAATGTCCTTCCCCAAGTTAGGAGACCAAAACTGAACACAATACTCCAGGTGTGGCCTCACCAAGGCCCTGTACAACTGTAGTAACACCTTCCAGCACCTGTACTCAAATCCCCTCGCTAGGAAGGCCGGCATGCAATTTGATTTCTTAACCGCCTGCTGTACTTGCAGACCAATTTTCAATGATTGATGTACCATGACACCCAGCTCTCGTTGCACCTCCCCTTTTCCTAATCTGTCAACATTCAGATAATATTCTGTCTCTCTGTTTTTACCACCAAAGTGGATAACCTCACATTTATCCACATTATACTTCATCTGCCATGCATTTGCCCACTCATCTAACCTATCCAAGTCACTCTGCAGCCTCGTGGCATCCTCTTCAGCATCTCACACTGCCACCCAACTTAGTGTCATCCGCAAATTTGGAGATACTACATTTAATCCCCTCGTTTAAATCATTAATGTACAATGTAAACAGCTGGGGCCCCTGGAAAAGAAAATTGCGGTACCGCACTAGTCACTGTCTGCCATTCTGAAAAGTACCCACTTACTCCTACTCTTTGCTTCCTGTCTGACAACCAGTTCTCAATCCACGTCAGCACACTACCCCCAATCCCATGTGCTTTAACATTACACATTAATCACTTGTGTGGGACCTTGTCGAAAGACTTCCAAAAGTCCAAATATACCACATCAACTGGTTCTCCCTTGTCCACTTTAAAGGAAACATCCTCAAAAAATTTCAGAAGATTTGTCAAGCATGATTTCTCTTTCACAAATCCATGCTGTCTTGGGCCTATTTCTGGAGCTCATTGCGCTGGTTGTGGATCTAATTGTAATGTTCCTGGGGCTACTAATTGCTCAGTCTGCGTAGCTGCACATTCCTGTTTCTGGAGCAACTTCCCATGTTCCTGCAGCTTATCACCTTGTATCTGCAGCTGAAAAGCCCTTTTCTTCTGGAGCACCTGATTCCCTCTCTCTGGAGCTAATTACCATAATTCTGGACATAATTCCCCTCTCTCTGGAGCTTCTAATTCCGTTGTTTCTCATGCACTTAATTCGAAGTTTGTGGAGTTAACCCTAATATTTCTGCAGCTAATACCCCGGTTTATGGAATTAATTCCTGTAATTAAGATATTCCATTCGCCCTGTTTCTGGAGCTATTTCCCTTGTTATAGGGTTAGTTTCAACGTTCCTGGAGCTGCGAAATCCTATCTTAAGGGAGCTCCGAATGCCGCTGTTGCCGAACTCCTACTATCCCAGGTTCTGCAGAAACTAGTTGCCCTGTTTTGGAGTTATTTCAGTTATTTATGGAGATCGTAACTCACCTGTTTCTGGAGCTTCAAATTGCGCTCTTTATGAAAAACCTAATTGTGCTTTTTATGTGGCTACCATTTCCTCATATATTTTGCTCCGAAGTATTCTTTTTATGGTGCACTCTCCTAATACCCCTGCTACAGAAATAGCTAGTTTACCTGTTTCTTGAGCCAACTCTTCTCTTTTTAAATGTAATTCCTGTGTTTGAAGAGCTACTTCCGCTATAGTGAACAAATTCCCTTTATTGTGGAGCTCCTAATTCGCCAGTTTCTACAGTGTCCATTTCGGCAGTTTCAGTAACTGCTAATTCACATCTTTCTAGACCTATTTCCCTGGTTCTTGTCGCAAACACCCTTGTTTCTGAACTAATTCCAGTATTCCTGAAATCCTAATTCCCCTCTCTGCAGCCCCAATTCCTCTGTTCCTGGAGCTAATACCCCTCTTTCTGGGGCTCATGTTTTATCTGGTGTTCATAATATCTCAGATTGTGGAACTCCCAGTGCACCTGTTTCTGCAGGTAACTCCCCTATTTCTGGTCCTGATTCAACTGTTTCTGGAGCAATCCTTTTTTTCTGTGGAAAATTCCTGTGGAGCTTTAATTTCCCTTTTTATGAAGCTCCAAATTGTGCCGTCTATCAAGCATATAATTGCCCATTTTATGTGTCTAATAGTTTGCCGATGATATATTGCTCCGAATTTTCCAATTTAAGGTGCGCTCTCTGAATTATCCTGCAACATGAACAGGAAATCCACCTTTTCTGGAGGTAACTCTCCGATTTCTAAACGCAATTCCCCTGTTTCTGGAGCTCCCATTGCCCTGTTTCTGGAGATAAGTCCACTGCTTCTGCAGCTGCTAGTTTGCCAGTTTCTGAAACTCCCACTTTCTATCTTTCGAAACCTAATTCCACAGTTTCTAGACATAATTCCCTAATTTCTGGCGCTTATTTCCTTGTTTCTGCAATAATTACCATGTTCCGAGAGCTCCTAAATCTCGTCTTTCTGCGACTAATGTTTCAGTTCCTGCTGGGAATTTCCGTTTCTGTAGCTAATTATCTCTTTATGGAACCATTGTTTCCGGGGCAAATTCTGCAGTTTCTGGAAGTCCCAGTTCCCCTCTTTCTGGAGAAACTAAAGCTGTCCGTGGTGCACCAATTGTCATTTTCTATGCAACTCCAAACTGCACTGTTGATGAAGCAGCTAATTGTCCTATTTAAGTCTCTACTAGTTGTATATATGTTCCTCCGAAATTTCTTGTTTATGGTGCACTCTGCCAATTCCCCCGCTATCGGGACAGCAAAGTCTGGAGATTCTCAGTTGTACGTGGAGCTCCTAATTGTCCTATTTCTGGAACTCCTGCTCTTCGAACCTACAAAGCTCTGTAACCCCAACAAACGCTACTACCCGCCTCAAGCTCTCCTATCCCACAAGCTCTCGTACGCGCCGCCAAGCTCTTCCACACCAGCAAACTCTCCTATAGCAACAAGCACTGCTACCCAAACAGTTCTCCTACACAAAGAAGCTCTCCGACCCCGTCGAGCTCTCCGACCCCACAAGCTCACCGACATTATCAAGCTCTCCAATCCCTTCCCAAGCTCTTCTTCCCTGTCCAACTCCCCCTACGCTCAAAGCTCTCCGACGCCTCCAAGCACTTCTACCCCCTAAGCTCTCCTACTTCCCAAGCTCTACTAACTCCAAATCACAGCTAACGCCCGAGCTCTACTACTTCATTGAGCTCTCCCACCCTCCATGATATCCTGTCCACAAGCTGTCTTGCACCCCAAGCTCTCCTACTCCATTCAAGCTTTCCTATCCCACCAAGCTCTCCAACACACTCAAGCTCTCCTAACCCGCAAGCTCTCCTGCCCCGCCAAGCTCTCCTAACCTCAAGCTCTCCTATCCCGCAAACTCACCTGCCCCTCCACACCAAGCTCTACCATCCAGCAAGCTCTCTTACCCTCCGAGCTCTCCAACTCCGCAAGCTCTCCTACACCCCCAAGCAATCCTACCCAACCCGTAGCTCTGCAACTCTCCGAAGCCTTTCTCCCCCCGCTATGCTGCCCTGTCCTCCAAGCTCTTCTAACCCTCAAATTCTCCGACACCCCAGGCTCTCCAAATCCCCTCCCAAGCTCACCTACCCGCCAAGCAGTCCAAGCTCCCAAGCTCTCCTAACACCCGAGATCTCCTACCCCTCTAAGCTCTCCAAAACACCAAAGCTCTCATACCACCCAAGCTCTCCTCCCTCACAAATCCCTCCAACCAACAAAGCCCTTCTAACACTGAAGTTCTTCTATCCTCCCCCGCAGCTCTCCTCCACCCCCCAAGCTTTCCTTCCCCCCGACAAGCTTGCATACAAACCAAGATCTCCAACCCCTTCAAGCTCTCCTACCACCCAACCTCTCCAAACCAACAAGCTCGTCTACCCCACCAATCCCTCCGACTCCGCCAGCTCACCGACTGCTACAAGCTCGCTGACCCCTCAAGCTCTCCAACAACAACAAGCTCTCCAACACCCACAAGTTATCATACCCCCCAAGCTCCTCCACACCCCATCCTTACCTACCCCTCCAATCTCTTGTTCACCCCCATGGTCTCCTACCCCCCAAGCTCTCCAACACCCCACCCAAGCTCGCCTACCCCCCCAAGCTCTCGAACACCCCCAATGTACCGTAACCCCCAAGCCCTCCAAAGCCTCAAGCTCCTTTAAACCCGAAGCTCTTCTAAACCCACACGTACTCCTACGCCCAAGCTCAACTACCCCACAAGCTCTCCTAACACCCTCAAGCTCTTCGAACCCGAAGCTCTCCTGCCCACCCAAGTTCTCCTACACCCCCAAGGTCTCCTACCCCAACAAGCTCTCAGACCCTATCAAGCTCTCCTACTGCATCAAGCTCTCCTACCCCACCAAGCTCTCCTACCTCAACAAGCTTTCCTACCCTCCCAGGGTCTCCTATCCCCCAAGCTCACCGACGGGCCAAGCGCTCCTACCCCTCCAAGTATTCTTCGCCCCCAAGTCTCCTACCTCCCCCCAAGCTTCCCTATCCCCCAAGCTCTCGTGCACTCCCCGATATCTGATTTCCCTCAACGTTCTCCTACCCCCAAGCTCTCCTACCACACCATCAAGCTCTGCAACCCCACGAACTCTCCTAACCCACCCCAAGCTCTCCTACTCGCCCAATCTCTCCTCCCCACGCAAATTCTACGATACCGCCTAGGCACCTACTCCGCAAGCTCGCTATTCCTCAAGCTCTCCTAACCCCCAAATCTCTCCTACCCTTCAATCTCTTCAAACCCCAATGCGCCCTTACCCCCAAGCTCTTCCAGCCGCCCCGCCTCGAGATCTCCTACCCGACCAAGCTCTCCTAACCCCCCGCGCTCTTTTATCACGCAAGCTCTCCAACAACCCCGAGCTTTCTTACCCCACCATTGTCTCCTACTCCCCAATCTCTCCAAACACCGAAGATCTGCGACCCCGAAGCTATCCAACGTCCCCAATTTTTCCTATACTCCAAGCTCACCTACACCCAAGCTCTGTTAACGCCAAAGCTCTCCTGCCCCAAAGCTCTCCAACACCCCGAAGGTCTCATATTCCACTCCCACCGCATGAAGCTCTCCTGCACCACCGAGCTCTCCTACCTCAACAAGCTTTCCCACAACACAAAGCCCTCCAACCTCAACATGCTTTCCTCGCCTCCAAGCTCTCCTATCCCCAAGCTTTCCTATCCCATCAAGCTCTCCTACACCACAAGCTCTCCTACCTCAAAAAGCTTTCCTAGCCTCCAAGCTCTCCAACCCCACAAGCTTTCCTAGCCCCTAAGGTCTCCAAGCCATCAAGTTCCCCTAACCACCAACCTCTCCTACACCCCCCAGAGCTCTCCTATACGCCAATGTTCTCCAACCCACAAGCTCTCCTAACCCACCCCAAGCTCTGCAACCTCTGCTAGGTCTCGTACCCACCTAATCTCTCGTACCCCCACAAATTATCCAAACCGCGAAGCACTCCTACCTCCAAAGCTCGCCTACCGCCAAGCTCTCGTAACCCAGATGCTCGCCTAACACCCCAAGCTCTCCTAGACCCCTCAGCTCTCCAACCACCTCAAGCTCTCCTACACACAACAAGCTCTCCTACCCCGACAATCTCTCCTACCACCCAAATCTCTCCTACCCCCCACTCTCTCCTACACCCCCAAGCCCTTGTACCCCCAAGCTCTCCTATCCCACCAAGCTCTCCTGCCCCCTAGCTCTCCTACCCCCGCAAGCACTCCTACCACAAGCTCACCTACGCCCCAACCTCTCCTACCCCACCAAGCTCTCCTACCCCCTAGCTCTCCTAGCCACAAGCTCCGCTTCTCCCCCCAAGCCCACCTACCCCCAAGCTCTCCTACCCCCAAGCTCTCCTACCCCCGCAAACACTCCTACCCCAAGCTCACCTACGACCCAAGCTCTCCTACCCCTAGCTCTCCAACCCCCAAGCTCTCCTACCCCGCCAAGTTCTCCTCCCCCCAAGCTCTCCTACCCCGCAAGCTCTCCTACCGCCCCCAAGCTCTTCTACCCCGCCACAAGATCTCTTGTCTCCCCTCCAAAGCTCTCCTTCCCTCTCAGTGCAACTTCTCATACCCTCAAGTTCTATAACCTACACCCGTAAACTCTCCAGCCATTCAAGCTCTCCTACCGCCCAAAGCACTCTTATCCACACCACCCACAGCTCTCCTACAGCCCTCCAAGCAACAGCCCAGAGATCTCCTGCCCCCAAGCTCTCCTTCACAGCCCAAGTTCTCCTAGCACCCCTCCCAAACTCTCCTACCCCCGAAGCTCTCCTACCCCCAACCTCTTCTACCCCGCAAGCTCTCCTACCCCCCAAACTCTCCTACCCCCCAAGCTTTCCTACCCCTCAAATCTCTCCTACCGCCCAATCTCTCCTACCCCGAAGCTCTCCTACCCCGCCAAGCTCCGCTAAACCCCAAGCTATTCTACCCTGCCAAGCTCTCGTACCAGCCCCTAGCTCTCCTAACCTCCCAATCTCTACTCCCACACAAGCTCTCCTTCCGCCCAAGCTCTCCTACCCCACCAACCTCTCCTCCCCCCGTAAGCTCTCCTACACCATCAAGCTCTGCTCCCCCAAGCTCTACTACTCCTCCAAGCTCTCTTATATTCCAAGCACTCCTATTACCCAAGCTCTCTTGCCCCCCCCCCACCCCTCAAACTCTCCGACCGCAAGCTCTGCTAACTCCCAAATGTTCCTACCCCGCAAGCGTGCGTAAACCCCCAAGCTCTGCAACCCACATGCTATCCTACTCCCCACAAACTCCCCTACCCCTCGCCCAAGCTCTCGTACCTCCCCGAGATCTCCTTCTCGCCAAAGCTCTCCTTTAACCCCGGGCTCTCTTAATCCCTCAAACTCTCCTTCTGCCCAAGCTCTCCTAACTCCCAAATTCTCCCACACACCTCCTCCAAGCTCTTTTACCCACCACGCTCTCGCACCCAAACACGCTCGCCTACACCCCAAGTTCTCCAATTCTCTAAACACTCCTCCCCAAGTTTGCATAACCCCATGCTCGACATTCCCTCAAAGCTGTCTTTCCCTCTAAGCTCTCCTACCCCCGTGCTCTCTTAACACCTCAAGTTCTCCTACCGCTCAAGCCTTCCTATCCCCGTGCCCTCCTACCCGGCCAAACTCTTCGACCCAATAAGCTCTCCTACACCACCAATCTCTGCTTCCTTGCGAAGCTCTCCTACACCTCGAAGCTTTCTTACCACCTCAAGCTCTCCTACAAGTCGAGTTCTCCTGCCCCAGGTTCCCCTACTCCCCACAAACTATCCAGCCCGCCCACCACAAGCTCTCTTACCTTCCCAAGATCTACGCCCCCCGAAGCTCCTCTACCCACCCCCAGGGCTCTCTTAACTCCTCAAGCTCTCCTAAACCCCAAGCTCTCCTAAACTCCAAGCTCTCCTAACCCACCAATCTCAGCTAACCCCAAGCTCTCCTACCCCCAATCTCTCCTACCCCCAAAGCTCGCCTAGCTCCACAATCTCTCCTACAGCCCCAAGCACTCCTAACCCACCCGAGCTCTCCTACCGCCGAGGTCAGCAAACCACTCCATGTTCTCCTACTCACCCATGCTCTCCTATCCCCCAAGCTCCCCTACCAGCCCAAGCTGTCCTTTCCCTCCAATCACACCTACCCCCACATGCTCTCCTACGACCACCAAACTCTCCTACACCCCCGAACTCTACTACAACCACTAGCTCTCCCTATCCGATGCTCTCCTACAGCCCAAGTAAACTATCGCTAGCTCTCAAACCCGCAACGCTCTAGTAACACCCAAGCTCTCCTACCCGCCAAGTTTTCCTAACCCTCAAGCTTTCCTACACCACAAATACTCCTACCCCTCATGCATTGCTACCATCAAGCTCTCCTAGCCCCAAGCTCTACTACTTCCCAAGCTCTCCTTTCTCCCCTATCTCTCCTACCTCGCAAGTTCACCTATCCACCGTGCGAGCTCTCCAACCCGCTGAGCTCACCTATCCCTCCAAGTTCTCCTACCCCATCAAGCTCTCCTGCCCCGCAAGCTCGCCTATGTCGCAAACTCTTCTACTCCCCCAAGCTCTCCTAATCTCCCAAGCTCTCCTACGCCCATGATCTCCTAGCCCCGCAGCTCTCCCACTCCCCAAGCTCTCCTAATCCCGCAAGCTCGCCTGCCCCAAGAGGTCTCCTAGCCCCCCCATGCTCCGCTACCACTACCCCCAAGCTCTCCTACACCGAATCAATCCTACACCCAAGCTCTCGTAACCCCCAAGCTCGACTACCCCCAGGCTCTCCTCACCCACACGCTCTCCTACCCCAGAGCTGTCCTACTCCGTCAAGCTCTGCTACACCCATCAAGCTCTCCTAACTTCGCAATCTCTTCTACCCCACCATGGTCACAACCCACCTGATCTCTTCCAGCTACCGAGCTCACCAACCGCCGCGAAGCTCTCCTTCCCGCCCAAGCTCTCCGACGTCTGCAAGATCGCCGACAAATCAAGCTCTCCAAAATCCATCCGGCAAGCTCTCCTACTCCCAAGCTTTCCTACCACCTGAAAGCTCTCCTACCCGCACAAGCTCTCCTAACCCCCCAAGCTCTCCTACCCCCGTCTACCTCTCCTACCCCGCCCCAAGCTATCCTATCTCTGCCCAAGCTCTCCTAAACTCCAAGCACTCATAATTTCCCCCGACCGGTCTCCTACCCCCGAGCTCTCTTACCTCAAACTCTCCTGTCATCCACGGTGCTCTCCTACATCCAAAGCTCGCCTGCGCCTCAAGCTATCCCAACCCACCAAGCTCTCCTACGCTGCAAGCTCTTCAACTCGCAAGCTCTTTTAACGCCCACCCCCCGGCCCGCAAGCACTCCTACCTCCCCAACGCTGCTACCCACCTTCGCTCTCCTACACCCCAAGCTTTCCTACCCCCAAAGATCGTCTATCACAAACTTTCCTACCCCCCGAGACCTCCTAATCCCCAAGCTCTCCTAACCCCCCAAGCTCTCCTACTCCAGCCAAAACTCCACTAATCCCCAAGCTTTCTTATCCCCAACCACCCTCAGCTCTCCTTCCCCAGCAAGGTTTCCTACTCACCAAGCTCTCTTACCTCCCAAGCACTCCTTTCACTCCAAGGTTTCCTAAACAGCAACTTACCCACCGCCACAAGCGCGCCTACCCTCCAAGCTCTCCTACCCACACGCTCACCTATCTCCAAGCTCCCCAACACCTCAAGCTCTGCAACCACCGAGCTTTCCGACGACCCCCGAGGTCTCCTGCCAAACCAGCTCTCCTAAGCCACAGAGCAGTTTTACCTCTGAGCTCTCCTACCCCGCTGAGCACTCCTACATCCGAAGCTGTCCTACCCCCAAGCTCTCCTTCTCCCCCAAACTCTCCGACATCCACAAACGCTCCGACACCCCAAACCTTTCCTACCCCCCAAACTCTCCTAACCCCACCAAAGCTTTCCTACCCCGTCAATCTCCCCTACACGACAAGCTCTCCTACTCCCAAGCTCGCATAACCCCAAACTCTCTAACACCCCGAGCTCTCGTATCCCCGAAACTCTCGTCTACACCCTACCAAAGCTCTCCTACCACCTCCAGCTACCCTACTTCGCAAAGCTCTCCTACAATCCCAAACACTAACGCACCCTCATCTCCCGAGCCCAAGCTCTCCTAACTACACCCGATTTCCTACCCCAAATGCTCGCCTAATCCCCAAGCTCTCACTACCCCAATTCTCTTACCCGCGAAGCTCACCTACCACAAGCTCTCCTACCTTCAAACTCGTGTAACCCTAAGCTCTCCTACCGCCACGCTCTCCTACCCCAAAGCTCTCCTACCCCAAGCTCTCTTAACCACCGAGCTCTCCTACCCTGCATGCTCTCCTAAACCCCCAATGAGCTCTGCTAATCCCCAGAATTTCCTACCTCCGGAGGTCTCCAAAACTCCCGACATCTTCTTCCCGTCAAGCTCTTTTACACACCAACCTCTCCTACACCCCCAAGCTCGCCGACCACACCAACATCTCCAAACCCTAAAAGCTCGCCTACTCCCCAATCTCTCCTCGTCCTCCATCTCTCCTAGCCCCCAATCTTTCCTACCATCCAAGGAATCCTACCGCCCCGAACTCTCTTACCCCCCGATCTCCCCTACTTCCACGAGCTCACCAACCACCCCAGCTCTCCTAACCCCCGAGCTCTCCTACCCATGAGCTCTGCTACCCCGATGAGCTCTCCCAACCCCCGAGCGCTCCTTCCCTCCAAGCTCTCCAACTCTCCTACCCCCAAGATCTACTATCCTCCATGCTCTCATACAGCACCAAAACTTTCCTACTTCAGAAAATCTCCTAACACCAGACAAGCTTTTCTACCCCTCAAGCTCTCCTCCCTCCAAATTTCTCTTACACCAAGTTCGCCGAACGCCATGCTCTCCTACCCCCGCAAGCTTTCCCGTCCCCCGCGATCGCCTACCCCCAGTCTAGCTATCCCCAAGCTCACCTACCACCAAGTTCTCCGCCCCCACTTTGAGCTCTCCTCCCCCCCGAGATCTCCTACCACCTCGCGATTCCATAACCACACAGGCTCTCCTAACCCCCAACCTTTCCTAAACCCTAAAGCTCTCCTATACCATTAAGAGCTCCTAACCCCCCAAGCTCGCTTAGGCCCCAAGGGCTCCTACTCCTCCAAGCTCTCCGAGCTCCCAAGCTCTCCTATATTTCAACAATCCTACCGCCCAGAGCTCTCCTCCCCCCAAATTGAGCTACACCCCAAGCTCTCCTAGCCCCATTCTCTCCTAACACTAAGCTCCCCAACACCCCCAGCTCACGTAAACCTCAAACACTCTTACACCCGCTGACCAAGCACTCCTACCCCGTCAAGCCAAGCTCTCCTACACATCCAAGCTCTACCAGCACCAATGCTCTCCACAACTAAGCTCTCCAACATACCCTACCCCGCCCAAGCTCTCCTACCGCCCAGGCTGTCCTAACCACCCAAGCCTGTGTACCCGCAATGATGTCCTACCGCGCCAAGCTCTCCTAACCCATCAAGCTATCCTACCCCCAATCTCTGCTAACTCCCAAGCTCGTCTACACCATCAATCACTCCTAACCCCCAATCTCTTCTACCGTAACAAGCTTGTTACCCCCCAAACTTGCCTACACCCAAACACTCCCCTACCGCCCAAGCTCAACTAACCCCCCAAGCTCCCCTACCTGCAACAAGCTCTACATTTCTCCTAAGCTTTCCGACCGCCCAAGCTCTCTTACCTCCCCAAGCTCTCCTACACAAACAAGCTCTCCTACCCTCAAAGATCTCCTACACCGCCCCAAGCTCTCCTACCTGCAGCCAAGCTCTAATACCCCTTACGCTCTCCTACCCCGCAAGCTCGAGTAGCCCCCAAGCAAGCCTACGCACGCCAGGCTCCCCTACCCCAAGAATGATATACACCTGCACATATTTTCTATGTTTCTATGTTCCTCTTTACCCACCTCCACCGCAAGATCTCCTACCCGCCAAAACTCTCCTACAAAGCCACAAGCTCTCCTACCCCACCAAGTTCTCATACGGCCCCAAACTCTCCTAACTAACAAAGCATTTGTACCTCCGCCTACGATCTCCAACCCCACCCACTCCAAGCTCGCGTACCAGCGAGCTCTCATACGCCGCTAGCTCTCCGACACACCTAAGCTCTCCTACAACCCCCAGCTCTGCTTCCCCAAAAATTTTGCGTACCCCCACAAGATCGCCGACTCCCAAGCTGTCCTACACCCCCGCAATTCACCGACCCCTCAGTCTCTCCTACCCCCAACCATTTCTACCCGCAAGCTCTCATATCCCACAATCTCTCCTACCGCCAATACAAGCTATCCAACTGCCCGTAGTTGTCCTAGCCTCCAATCTCTCCTACACACAAAAGTTCCTTTCCCAACCAAGCTTCCCTACACCATCAAGCTCTCCCACGCACCACCCAGCTCTCCTACCCAGACCCAAGCTCTCTTACCCGCCCCAAGCTCCCCTATCCCTACAAGCTATATTAACTCCCAAGCTCTCCTATCGGACAAGCTCTCCTACCTCGCAATCTCTCCGACTCTCCCATATTCTCTTACAACCCAGTATCTCATAAACCGCAAAGCTCTGCTATGCCCCAAGCTCGCCTACCCTCCCCATTCCCGGGAAGAAGATGTTGGGAGTTTTGGAGACCTCCGGAGGTAGGAAATTCTGTGGATTAGCAGAGCTCATTGGGGGTTTAGGAGAGCATGCATGGTAGGAGAGCTCGGTGGTTAAGGCTGACCTACCCCATCAAGCTTCCCTACTCCCCAAATCTCCTACCCCCCCCAACGTCTCCTAACCCCTGAGCTCTGCGAACGAGCCGAGCTCTCCGACTCCCCAAGCTCTCCTACCCCCGCAAGCTCTCCTACCTCACCAGGCTCTCCGTCCCCGCAAGCTCTCCTAACCCCAAGCTATCCTAAAGCACAAAGGTCTCTTACCCACAGGCTCTCCTACCCCAACAAGCTCCCATACACCAGCAAGCTCGCCTACCCTCAAGCATTCCTACCGTGCTAAAGCCCTCCTATCGCACATCCTTTCTAACCCCCCAAGCTCTCCTACAGAATACAAGCTCTCCAACACGCCCAAGCTGTTCTATCCCATCAAGCTCGCAACCTCCCCCCCCCCCCGCAAGTTCGCTACCCTATAAAGTTATCCTACTCCATCAAGCTTCCCTACTCCCCAAATCTCCTACCCCACCCAACGTCTTCTACCCCCCGAGCTCGGCGAACGAGTCGAGCTCTCAAACTCCCAAAGCTCTCCTACCCGTGCAATCTCACCTACCTCACCAGGCTCTCCTTTCCCGCAAGCTCTCCTAACCCCAAGCTAACCTACACCACTAAGCTCTCTTTCCCACACGCTCTGCTACCCCAAAAAGCTCCCCTACACCCAAGCTCGCCTGCCCTCAAGCACTCCTAACGTGCCAAATCCCTCTTACCGCAAATGCTTTCTAACCCCCTCAGCTCTCCTGCAGAATACATGTTCTCCAACACGCCCAAGCTATTCTGTCCCATCAAGCTCGCCTACATCCCAAGCTCTCCAACCCCATCCACAAACTCTCCTATCTCCCCAAGTTCCCCCAAGCAACCAAGCTCTCCTATCCCCGAAGCTCTCCTACCCCGCCCCAAGCTCTCCCACCTCCGCCAAGCTCTTCTAACCCCGAAGCATTCCTAACCCCCAAGCTCGAGTATTCCCCCAAGCTAACCTACACCCACAAGCTCTCTTACTCCACAAATGCCTTACTCCTGCACATATTTTCTACATTTCTATGTTTCTATTTTACACCCCCGCCACAAACTCTCCTACCCCGCAAGCTCTCCTACCTACCAAAAGTCTCCTACCCCGCAAGCTCTCCTATCTGCTAAAGCTCTCCTTCCCCACAAAGCTCTCCTACCCCAGCAAAGTCTCCTACCACCCCAACTCTCTTCTCCCACAAGTGCACCTACCGCTCAAGCTATCTTACAAACCACCAAGCTCTGCTACCCCCCCAGGCTCGCCCACCCCATAAGCGCTCCAAACTCAGCAAGCCATTCTACCTCGGCACAAGCTCTCAGAGGCCCAAGCTCTCCGAGAACACCCCCAAGCTCACGTACCCCAAAGCTCTCCAAACCTGAGTCTCTCCTACCCCACCAAACTCTCCTTGCCCCAAGCTCTCCTACCCCGCAAGCTCTCCTACTCCGCAAGCTCTCCTACAACCACAAACTCTGCAACCCCAAAAGGCTCGCCTACCCCCACATGAACGCCTTCCCTCAACGTCTCTTACCCCCCACCCCAAGCTCACCTACCTGCAAAGCTCTCCTACCCCCAACCTATCCGATCCCCCATACCCTACATTCCAACGCTCTACTCACCCCCAAAGATCTCCTACACCCCCCAAGCTCACATACCCTCCCCCCGAAGCTCGCTTAGCCGCGAAAGCTGTCCTACCCCTCCAAGGTCTGCTACCCCGGAGCTCTGCTAACGAGCAGATCTCTCCTGCTCCCCAAGCGCTCCAAGACCACAAATTCACCTACCCAGCCTCCCCAAACTCGCATACCCCCAAGCTCTCCTACCCCCAAGCTCTCCGACACACCCAGGCTCTCCTGGTACCCGAAGCTCTTCTTCCCCAAAACGTTTGCCTACTCCTCACAAGGTCGCGTACCCCCAAGCTCTCCTACACCCCATAATTCACCTACCCCTAATTTCTCCCAACCCCAAACATTCCTACCCAGCCAAGCTCTCCTACCGCCAATCTCTCCTAGCCTCCATAGCTCTCCTAACCTCCAAGCTCTCTTACCACCCATGCTCTCCTTCCCTGCGAGCTAATCAACATCCCCGGAGCTCTCCTACCTTCCAAGCTCTCCATTTCTCCCAAGCTCTCCTACATCCCTAGCTCTGTTACCACCCCAAGCTCTCCTACATCCCTAGCTCTCCTCGCCCCGCAAGATCTCATATTCCGCCAATCGCAAATATCACACCCCCTACAAGCTCTCCAACCACTCCAAACTCTCCTACATCCTCAATCTCTTCTATAACCCCAAATACCCAGCCCCACCAAGCTGCCCGACGCCATCAAGCACTCTTACGCACCCCTCAGTCATTTCTACCCGGACCCAAGCTCTCCTACCCGCCCCAAGCTCCCCTATCCCAACAAGCTATCTTAACCCCAAAGCTCTTCTAACTCACAAGCTGTCCTCCATTCCAATCTCGCCTACACGCCAAGCTCTCCTTCCCTCGCAAGCTTTCCTGCACCCGACAAGCTCTCCAACGCCCGCAAGATTTCTTATCACACCAAGCTCGCCTAGACACCAAGCTCTCCTACCTACCCAAAATCTCCTGGCGCCCAAGTTCTCCAACACCACCCAAGCGTTCCGATCGCCGTAGCTCCCCTACCCTTGCAAGCATTCCTACCCCGCACCAAGCTCTCACACCTCCGCTCAAGATCTCCTACTCCCAAGCTCGCTTAGCCCCCAAGCTAACCTACCCCCCCCCAAGATCTCCTACCACCCCAAGCTCTCCTACACCACCAAGCTCCTCTCCTGCACCTAGCTCTTCTACTGCAGCAAGCTCTCCTTCCACACCAATCTCTCCTACACCACCATGTTCTCCAACACACCCAAGCACTCCTACCCACCAAGCTCTCTGACGAACCCAAGCTATCCTACCATCTCAAGCTCGCCTAGCCCGCCCCAAGCTCTATGTCCTCCGCCCAAGCTCACTTGCCACCTCCAAGCTCACCTACCTCCCCAAGCTTGCCAACACCCCAAGCTCCCGAACACAACAAGCTCTCCAATCTCATCAAGCTGTCCTACCCCCAAGCTCTGCTGCCCTACAAGCTCTCCTACACCACCAGGCTCTCCAATCACCGCAAGCTCTCCCAGCACCGCAAGCACTCCTGCACCTAAGCTCTCCAGAAATACCAAAGTGGATCAGCAGGTAGGGATTCTAATTCCTGGGGCATTGGAATTGGTTCTGGGGGAGCTGGGACCAGTACAAAACGAACGGTCTGCACCTGGGCAAGATCCGAACCAATGTCCTAGGGGGAGTGTTTGCAAGTGCTGTTGGGGAGACGTTAAACTAATATGGCAGGGGGATGGGAACCAATGCGGGGAGGCAGTGGGAAACAAAAAGGAGACAAAAGCAAAAGACAGAAAGGAGATGAGGAAAAGTAGAGGAAAGAGAAACACAAGGCAAAGATCAAAAAGGGCCACTGTACAGCAACATTCGAAAAGGACAAAGGGTGTTAAAAAAACAAGCCTAAAGGCTTTGTGTCTTCATGCAAGGAGTATCCGTCATGTGGATGAATTAACTCTGCAAATAGATGTTAACAAATATTATGTGATTGAGATTACAGAGACGTGGTTCCAGGATGATCCGGGCTGGGACCTCAAGATCCAGGGGTATTCAATATTCAGGAAGGATAGAATAAAAGGAAAAGTAGGTGGGGTATCATTGCTGGTTAAAGAGGAGATTAATACAACAGTTGCGAAGGACGTTAGCTTGGATGATGTGGAATCTTTATGGGTAGAGCTGAAGAACACCAAACGGCAAAAACGTTCGTGGGATTTGTGTACAAACCTCCAAACAGTAGTAGTGATGTTGGGGGGCGCATCAAACAGGAAGTTAGGGGTGCATGCAATAAAGGTGCAGCAGTTATAATGGGTGACTGAATATGCACATAGATTGGGCTAACCAAACTGGAAGAAATACGGTGGAGGAGGATTTCCTGGAGTGCATAAGGGATGGACCAATATGTCGAGGAACCAGCTAGGGGGGAGGCCATCTTAGACTGGGTGTTGTGCAATGAGAGAGGATTAATTAGCAATCTCGTTGTGCGAGGCCCGTTGGGGAAGAGTGAGCATAATATGGTGGAATTCTGCATTAGGATGGAGAATGAAACAGTTAATTCAGAGACCATGGTCCAGAAAATAAAGAAGGGTAACTTTGAAGGTATGAGGCGTGAATTGGCTAGGATAGATTGGCGAATGATACTGAAGGGGTTAACTGTGGATGTGCAATGGCAGACATTTAGAGACCGCATGGATGAACTACAACAATTGTACATTCCTGTCTGGCGTAAAAATAAAAAAGGGAAGGTGACTCAACCGTCGCTATCAAGGGAAATCAGGTATAGTATTAAAGCCAAGGAAGTGGCATACAAATTGCCCAGAAATAGCAGCGACCCCGGGGACTGGGAGAAATTTAGAACTCAGCAGAGGAGGACAAAGGGTTTGATTAGGGCAGGGAAAATGGACTACGAGAAGGAGCTTGCAGGGAACATTAAGACGGATTGCAAAGGTTTCCATAGATATATAAAGAGAAAAAGATTAGTAAAGACAAACGTAAGTCCCCTGCAATCAGAACCATGTAAGTCATAACGGGGAACAAAGAAATGGCAGACCATTTGAACAAGTACTTTGGTTCAGTATTCAAGCAGGAGGACAAAAACAACATTCCGGTATAAAAGGGGTCAGAGGGTCTAGTAAGGAGGAGGAACTGAAAGAAATCCTTATTGTTCGGGAAATTGTGTTGGGGAAATTGATGGGATTGAAGGCCGATAAAATCCCAGGGCCTGATGGATTGCATCCCAGAGTACTTGAGGATGTGGCCTTAGAAACAGCGGATGCATTGACAGTCATTTTCCAACATTCCATTGATTCTGGATCAGTTCCTCTGGAGTGGAGGGTAACCAATGTAAACCCACTTTTTAAAAAAGGGGAGAGAGAGAAAACAGGGAATTATAGACCGGTCAGCCTGACCTCAGTAGTGGGTAAAATTAAGAAAGCAATTATTAAGGATGTCATAGCAGCGGGTTTGGAAAGAGGTGACATGATAGGTCCAAGTCAGCTTCGATTTTTGAAAGGGAAATCATGCTCGACAAATTTTGTCGAATTTTTTGAGGATGTTTCCAGTAGAGTGGACAAGGGAGAAGAAGTTGATGTGGTATATTTGGACTTTCAGAAGGCTTTCGACAAGGTCCCACACAAGAGATTAATGTGCAAAGTTAAAGCACATGGGATTAGTGGTAGTATGCTGATAGGGATTGAGAACTGGTTATCAGACAGGAAGCAAAGAGTAGGAGTAAATGGGGACTTTTCAGAATGGCAGGCAGTGACGAGTGCGGTACCGCAAGGTTCTGTGCTGGGCCCCAGCTGTTTACACTGTACATTAATGATTTAGACGAGGGGATTAAATGTAGTATCTCCAAATTTGCGGATGACACTAAGTTGGGTGGCAGTGTGAACTTCGAGGAGGATACTATGAGGATACTATGAGGCTGCAGAGTGACTTGGATAGGTTAGGTGAGTGCGCAAATGCATGTCAGATTAAGTATAATGTGGATAAATCTGAGGTTATCCACTTTGGTGGTAAAAACAGAGAGACAGACTATTAACTGAATGGTGACAGATTAGGAAAAGGGGAGGTGCAACGAGACCTGGGTGTCATGGTACATCAGTCATTGAAGGTTGGCATGCAGGTACAGAAGGTGGTTAAGAAAGCAAATGGCATGTCGTCCTTCATAGCGAGGGGATTTGAGTACAGGGGCAGGGAGATGTTGCTGCAGTTGTACAGGGCCTTGTTGAGGCCACACCTGGAGTATTGTGTGCAGTTTTGGTCTCCTAACTTGAGGAAGGACATTCTTGCTATTGAGGGAGTGCAGCGAAGGTTCACTAGACTGATTCCCGAGTTGGCGGGACTGACCTATCAAGAAAGATTGGATCAACTGGGCTTGTATTCACTGGAGTTCAGAAGAATAAGAGGGGACCTCATAGAAACGTTTAAAATTCTGATGGGTTAGATGCAGGAAGAATGTTCCCAATGTTGGGGAAGTCCAGAACCAGGGGTCACAGTCTAAGGATAAAGGATAAGCCATTTAGGACCGAGATGAGGAGAAACTTCTTCAGCCAGAGAGTGGTGAACCTGTGGAATTCACTACCACAGAAAGTAGTTGAGGCCAATTCACTAAATATATTCAAACGGGAGTTAGATGAAGTCCTTACTACTCGGTGGATCAATGTGTATGGCGAGAAAGCAGGAAGGGTGTACTGAAGTTGTATGTTCAGCCATGAACTCATTGAATGGCGGTGCAGGCTCGAAGAGCCGAATGGCGGACTGCTGCTATTTTCTATGTTTCTATGTTGCTATGTTTCTAAGCTCTCCTAACCCCCAAGCTCGCCTACCCCACAGGCGCTCCTAACTCACGAAGCCCTTCTACCTCCGCCCAAACTCTCCTACCTCACAAACCCAATCTTGCGTATCCACAAGCTCTCCTGCTCCAAAGCTCTCCTACCCGTCAAGCTTTCCTACCCTCCAAGCTCTCCCACCCCCCACGCTCTCCTACACCGCAAGCTCACCTAACCCCACAAGCTCTCGTACCCCCAATCTCTCCGACCGCCCCTACAAGCTCTCTAACCGCCCCAGGCTTTCCTACATCTCCAATCTCTCCGACACTCGCAAGCTCCATTCCCCAACCAAGCTGCCCTACATCATCAAGCTCTCCTAACCCGACCCAAGCTCTCATGCCCGCCCAAAGATCCCCTATCGCTACAAGCTATCTTAACCTCCAAGCTCGTCTAGCCCTCCAAGCTCTCCTACACCACCAAGCTCTCATTCCCCCCAAGCTCTCCTACCCGCAAAACTCTCCTACTCCCAAAGCTCGCCTAACCTTCCCCACAAGCTCGCTTACCCTCTAAAGCTGTCCTACCCGAACAAGCTTCCCTAGTCACCAAGGTCTCCTTCCCGCCAAGGTCTCCTACGTCCCGAGCTCTACTATTGAGCCGAGATCTCCGACTCCTCAAGCACTCGGACCGCCACAAGCTCTCCTACCCCACCAAGCTCTCCTTCCCCACAAACCCTCCTTCTCCCAAGCTCTCCTACACCCTCAAGCTCTCCTACACACCCAAGCTCTCCTACCATGCTATTCTCTCCTACACCTCCTAGCTCTCCGACCCCCAAGCTCTCCTACAACACCAAGCTCTCCTATCCACATGCTCTCCTCCCCCAACTTGTTCGACTCGCTCTCCTACAAGCTCGCCGACATCCAATCACTCCTACCTCGCCCGAGCTCCGCTACCGCCCATGCTCTTATTAGTTCCCAAGCTCTCCTACACCCGACAAGCTCTCTATCACGCCCAAGCTCTTCTATCCCACCAAGCTCGCCTGCATACCAAGCTCTCCTAGACCCACCCCCCAGCTCTCCTCCCTCTCAAGCTCTCCTACCGCATCAAGCTTTCCTACCACACCAAGCTCTCTTACTTCCCCAAACTCTGCTACCCACCCAAGTTCTCCTACTGCACCCAAGCTGTCCTATCCCCCCCAAGCTCCCGTACACCACAAGCTCTACTACCGCCCCAAGCTCTCCTACCCCCGCAAGCTCAGCAACCCGCAAGTTCTCCGACACACTCAAGATATTTACAACCGCAATTCTGCTGCCCCAAAAAGGTCGCTTACCCCCACCCCAAACTCACTTAGCCCCCAAGCTCTCCGACCCCGCAAGCTCTCCTATCCCCAACGCTCTCCGACCCCCCACACTCACCTACACCCCCAAGCTCACATAACCCCCAAACCTCTCCAACCCCCAAAGCTCGCCTACCATCCCCCCAAGCTCGCTAACCCCGTAAAGCTGTCCTACCCCACCAAGCTTCCCTACTCCCCAAGCTCTCCTACCACCCTCCCAAGTTCTCCTACCCCTGGAGCTCTGCTAACGAGCAGAGCACTCCTACTCACCAAGCTTTCCTACCACTCAAGGTCTCCTACACCGGAAAGTTCTCCTATGCACCCAAGCTCTCCTACCTCCTAAACTCGCCTCCCACCCCAAGGTCTCCGACACCCAAATTTTCCATCACCTCCAAGCTATCCTTCCCTCCAGCTCTCTGAGCCCGCCCCAAGCACTCCTACACGCCTCAAGATCATCTATCCCAGCCAAGCTCGCCTACCCGTCAATCTCTCCTAGCCCCCAAGCTCTCGTGCACCACCGCCCCCCCACGAAATTCTCCTACACCCACAAGCTCTCATAACCCACACAGCTCCACTACCGCCCCCCTCAAGCTCGCTTACCCCACCAAGCTTTCCTGCTCTGCAATCTCTCCTACCCCATCCCAAGTTCTCCTACCCCCCGAGCTCTCCTAATGCGCCGTGCCCTCGTGCCCCACAAGCATTCATACCACCCCATGCTCTCCTACCAGCCCAAGCTCTTCTATACCAAATGGCTCGCCTACACCACCATGATCGGCTACCCACAAGCAATCCTACTTCCCCCATTCTCTCCTTCTCCCCCAAGCTCTGCCAGCCACAAGCTCTCCAACACCAACATGCTCATCTACCCCTCAATCTGTCCTACCCGCATTATGTCCTACCCCACCAAGCTTTGCTAACCCCCAAGCTGTCCATCACCCCAATGTTCTCACAACCCCCAATGCTCTGCTACCCCCGCAAGATCGCCTACCCCTACACAACCTCGCTTACCCGCTAAGGCTGTCCCACTGCACCAAGCTTCCTTACTCCCCAAGCTCTCGTAGCCCTCAAGATCTCCTATACACCCAAGCTCACCTACCCCTCAAGCTCACTTACACCCCAAAGCTGTCCTACCACACCAATCATTCCTAATCCGCAAGCTCTCCTAGCCCCCAAAGATTCCTATCCCGAGATGTCTCCTAATGTGCCAAGTACTCTTAACCCCCAAGCTCTCATACCCACAAGCTCTCCTACACACCCAAGCTCTCCTACACACCCAAGCACTCCTACACACCAAGCTCTCATACACAAACAGTTTCGCATAACGCCACAAAATTACCTACCCCCAAGCTCTTCGACCAAACCCATCTCTCCTACACCCACAAGCTCTCCAACCAACGCGAACTTCTCCCAACTCCTCAAGCTCGCCTCCCCCACAAGCCCTCATACCCGCCAAGCTCTCCTAACCTCAAAGCTCTCCTACCATGATCTCCTTCACCCCGAGCTTTCCTACCTCAAGCATTCCTATCATCGATGGTGCTCTCCAAACTCCAAAGCTCGACGACCCCTCAAGCTATCTTTAACAACCAAGCTCTCCTACTCGACAAGCTCATCAACTCTCCTAAACCACCAAACCACTCCTACCTCCCTACGCTCTCCTACACCCCAAGCTTTCCTCCCCCCAAAACTCGCCGACGCCAAACTCTCCAACCTCCGGAGCCCTCCTTACCCAACAAACTCTCCTACCCCCACACTCTCTTACCCCCCAAGCTCCCCTAGCCACCATGCTCTGCTCCCCTATCAAACTTTCCTTTCCCCGCAAGCTCGCCTAACCAATAAGCTCTCCTAACCCTGCAAACTCTCTTAGCCTAACCAAATCTCTCCTACACCGCCAAGCTTTCCTATCCCCAAACACCCTAACCTCACCTTCCCCACCAAGCTCTCCTACCCCGCAAGCTCCCCTAGACCCCAAGATCTGCTACCCGATCAAGCTTTCCTTCAACCGCCAGCTCGCTTACTCACAAACATCTCCTAACCGCCCAAGCTCACTGAAGCCCCAATCTCTCTTACCCTCTCAAGCACCTCTCAGCCCCTAACTCGCCAAACCACTAAGCTCTCCTAGCCCTGCAAGCTTTCATACCGGAGACAAATCTCCCCCACACCCCCAAACTCTCTTACTCCCAACAAACTTAAGCTCTCCTTCCCAACCAAGCTCTCCTGCTCACCAAGCTCTCCTACCTCCAAGCTCTCCAACACCTCAACATCTCAACCACCCCGAGCTCTCCTGCCACCCCAGCTCTCCTAACCCCCCGCGCACTCTTGCTCCCGTGCTCTCCTACCTCCCTGAGCTCTTCTACTCGTCCAAACTCTCCTACACCCCGCAATCTGTACAATCGACCCTATCTCACCTGCACATCCAAGCTTTCCTACACACCCCAGCTCTTCTAACCCCCCGAGCACTCTTTCCCCCGATCTCTCCTACCACCCTGAGCTCTCCTACTCCCCAAGCTCTCCTACCCCCCAGCTCTCCTACTCCCCCAAACTCTCCTACGCCTCCCAAGCTCTACTATAGCCCCAATCTCACATACACGCACAAGCTTTCAGACACACCCATGCTCTCCTACATACTCAACCTTTCCTACCCACCAAACTCTCCTAACTCCACCCAAGTTTTCCTACCCCATCAAGCTCTCCTACCCCACAAGCTCTCCTACCCCAAGCTCGCTGATCCCCAAGCTCTCCTACACCTGAAAGCTCTCCTACTCCCCCAAGTTCCTCTACCCCCAGGCTCACCGTCCCCAAGCTATCCTACCCCAAGTGCTCACCGAACCCCAAGCTCTGCTATCCTACCGTGAGTTCTCCTAGCCCCCGAGGTCCCCTAACCCCCCTAGTTATCATAACACCAAGCTCTCTTACACCCCCAAGCTCACCTCACCCCAAAGCTCGCCTACACCCCAAAGCTCTCCTACCGCATCAAGATCTCCTAACCCCACAAGCTCGCTTACTCCCCAAGCTCCCCTACTCCTCCAAGCTCTCCTAGCTCCCAAACTCTCCTATCCTGCAAGCAATCCTGCCGCCCAGGGCTCTCCTACCCAATGATCTCTCCTAAAACACAGCGAGCTCTCGTACCCCCAAAACTCTATTGCACCCCTGCCAAAGCTTTCCTACCTACTGACGATATCAGACACCCCACAAGCTCGCGTACTCCCCCAAATACTTTTAACCCCAAAGCTCACCGACCCCCAAGCTCTCCTGCCCTCAAACTCGCCTAAAACTAAGCTCTCCTAACCCAAGCACTCCTAACCCCAAGCTCTCCTTCTCCAAGCTCGCCGAATTCCACGTTCTCCGATCTCCCAAGCTCTCCTACGCCCCATGTACTCCTACCCCCACAAGCTCTCGTAACGCCCCAAATCTCTTATACCCGCACAAGCTCTCGTATGCTCCCAAGCTCCCGTATGCTCCCAAGCTCTCGTATTCACCCAAGCTCTCGTAACGCCCCAAATCTCTTATACCCGCACAAGCTCTCGTATTCTCCCAAGCTCTCGTATTCTTCCAAACTCTCGCTACCTCAAGCTCTCGTAACCCCAAGCTCTTGTACCCACCCAAACTCTCTTACACCTCCCGCCCAAGTTCTGCAACCTGCGAAGCTTTCCTACGACTCAACTTTCCAACCCCCACAAGCTCTCCCACCAATCTAAGCTCTCCTAATCTCCAAACTCTTCTAGCCCCCGCGCTCTCCTACCCACCAATATATCCTATACACTTAAGTTTACCTACCCCCAAGCTCTCCTACACCCAAGCTTCCCTAGCCCCCAAGCTCGCCTACTGCCAAGCTCTATGCCCCGTGCATGGTGTTCACACTCACACGCTCTCCTATCCCACAGAATCTCCGACCCCTCCTGCAGTCCCAAGCGCACTTCCCCATGAAGGTCTCCAAACCCCCAAGCTCACCTAACCTCCCAAATGTCTCCTACCCACCACGATATCCTACGTCCCAAAGGTTGCCTATTGCCCAAGCTGTCCTACACCCTAGCTCTGCTATCCCCTACACGCTCCCATACCTCCAAGCTCTCCTACACCCCCATGCTCGCCTACCCCCCAAGCTTTCCTACACCCCAAGCTTTCATACACCCCAAGCTCTCCTATCCGCCAATGTCTCCTATCCCCGAAGCTCTCCTAACCCCGAAGCTCTACTAAACCCCCAAACCCTCCTAATCCCCAAGCACACCTACTGCCCCAAGCTTGCCTACTCCCGAGCCCTCCTATCCCCTAGCTCTGCTCTCCCTACAAGAACCCGTACTCCCAGATAAACTCTCCTACACTCCCATGCTCTCCTACCAAACACAAACTCTCGTCCCCATGATCTGCTACACCCCGCAAGGAAGACTGCCTCACAAGCTCTTATACTCCACCAAGCTCTCTTACCACCCCAAGCTCTCCTGCACCCATCAGCTCTCCTATGACCCTCCCAAGCTCTCCTACTTCCCCATGCTCTCCTACTCCTCAATCTTTCCGACACCCCCGAGCTCTTCTAACCCTCCAAACTTGCCTACCCCACAAACTCTCTTACCCCCGAGCTCTCCTCCCACGCAAGCTCTCCTACCCCCTAAGCTCTCCTACCCACCAACGTCTTATTCCCTCAAGCTCTCCGAATCCCGTAAGCTCTCTACCACCCAAGCTCTCCTAACACCCAATCTCACCTATCCCCAAAGGTCTGCTATCTCCAAAGCTCTCCTCCGCCCTATGATCTCCTACACGCTCCTAATCGCCAAGCTCACCTACCTCCCCAAGCTCTCCTACCCCCTAAGCTCTCATACCCCAATCTCTCCTAGCCAGCAAGACTCTCCTACCCCACCAAGCTCTCCTTACCCAAAGCTCTCCAACACCACCAAGCACTCCTGCACCCCAAGCTCTCCTAACCACCGGAAATTTCCTACCCACTACGCTCCCCTATCCTTAAGCTTTTCTCTCAAATAACCTCTCCACGTGTTTGGATGTGGTCTTGCGGTTGTAATAGAGCTTTGGGGTAGGAGAGATTGGGAGGGTAGCAGAGCCGTGGGTAGTTGAGCTCGGGGAGTAGTCGAGCTTGGGGTGTGGGATAGGTGAGATTGAGATCGGATGGTTAGCTTGAGGGTTTAGGAGAGCTTGTGGGTTAGGAGAATTTGGGGGCTTGGAGAGATATGGGTAGGAGTGTTTGGGTATTCGAGAGCTTGGTGGCTAGGAGAGGTCGTGGGATGGAGAGCTCGGTGTGTAGGACAACTTGGGTGGCTAGACGATCTTCGGGTTGGAGGAGCACTTGGGAGGTAGGAGAGTTAGTTGTGGTAGGAGAGCTTGTGGCGTAGCAAAGTTTGGGGTGGTAGGAGAGCTTGTGTGGGTAGGAGAGGTTGAGGGGTAGATGAGCTTTGCGGTGTCGGAGAGCTTGGAGGTAGGAGAGCTTGGTGGTTGGGGAGAGCATGGAGGGTTAGGTGAGCTTGGGTATTGTGAGAGCTTGAGGGGGTTAGCAGAGCTTGACGGTGTAGGAGAGCTTGAGGGGTTTGAGAGCTTGGGGGATAGGAGAGGTTCGTGTGGTAGGAGAGATTGAGGGGATGGAATAGCTTAGAAACATGGACAGAGAAACATAAAACATAGGTGCAGAGTAGGCCATTCGGCCCTTTGAACCTAAACCGCCATTCAATAAGATCATGGCTGATCATTCACCTCAGTACCACTTTCCTGATTTATTTCCATACCACTTGATCCCTTTAGCCATAAGTGGCATATCTAACTCCGTCTTGAATATATCCAATTAACTGGCATCAACAACTCTCTGCGGTTGGAATTCCACAGGTTAACACCTCTCTGAGTGAAGAAGTTTCTCCTCATCTCAGTTCTAAGTGGCTTACCCATATCATGAGAATATGTACCCTGGTTCTGGAATTCTCCAACATCGGGAACATTTTTACTGCATCTAGACCTGTCAGAATGTTATATTTTTCGATGAGATCCCCTCGCATCCTTCGAACTCCAGTGAATACAGGCCCAATCGATCCAGTCTTTCCTCATATGTCTGACTTGCCATCCCGGGAATCAGTCTGGTGAACCTTCGCTGCACTCCCTCAATAGATAGAATGTCCTTCCTCAGATTAGGAGACCAGAACTGAACACAATATTCCAGGTGAGGCCTCACTAAGGCCCTGAACAACTGCAGAATGACCTCCCTGCTCCTCTGCTCAAATTTCCTAATTATGAAGGCCAACATACCATTTGCCTTCTTCACCGCCTGCTGTACCTGCATGCCAACGTTCAATGACTGATGAACCATGACAGCCAGCTCTCGTTGCATCTCCCCTTTTCCTAATCTGCCACCATTCAGATAATATTCTGCCTTCGTGTTTTTGCCACAAAAGTGGATAACCTCACATTTATCCACATTATATCAATGCAGTGAGATAGAAGGAAACAAAATGGAGACAGAACCAAAAGACAGAAAGACAAAGAGTAAAATTGAAGGGCAGAGAAACCCAAGGCAAAGAATAAAAAGGGCCCCTGTACAGCAAAGATCCAAAGGTTCAAAGTATAATAAAAATCAAGCCTGAAAGCCCGGTGCCTCAAGGCAAGGAGTATTCGGGATGCAGGAGAGGGTTCTCAGCTAGTTAGAGTGGGTGACAGCGCAGATGACAGGACCCCAAGAAAGAATGCAAAAGGCAGGAGGCAACAGAGAAGAGTAGCACTGGGGTAAGTGCAAACCACAAGGTGATAGGATGGGACAGTATGTATGAATATAAAGGGGCTGGAGGAGGGATCAAAACTAAAAATTAGGGTTTAAACACTGGTATTGTAACACTCCACCTCAACGCACGCATCGTTCGAAATAAAGTAAATTAGTTGACGGCACAAGTCATTACAATGGGTAAGATTTCGTGGCCATTATAGAAACGTGGTTGCAGGTTGGCCAAGACTGGGAATTAAACATACAGGGGTATCTGACAATTCGGAAAGATACACAAGAACGGAAAGGAGGTGGGGTAGCTCTGTTAAAAAGGATGATATCAAGGCAGTTGTGAGAGAGGATATTGGCTCTAATGAACAAAATGTTGAATCATTGTGGGTGGAGATTAGAGATAGTAATGGGAAAAAGTCACTGGTGGGCCGAGTTGAAAGGCCCCCAAATAATAACTTCACGGTGGGGCTGACAATAATCAAGGGAATACTGGAGGCATGTGAAAAAGGAACGGCATTAATCATGAATGATTTTAACCTACATATCGATTGGTCAAGTCAAATCGCACGGAAAGCCTGGAGGAGGAATTCATAGAATGCGTACGGGATTGCTCCTGCGAACAGTATATTACAGAACCTACAAGGGAGCAAGCTATCTTAGATCTAGTCCTGTGTGATGAGACAGGAATAATAAACGATCACCTAGTAAATGATCCTCTCAGAATGAGTGATCAGAGTATGGTTTAATTTGTAATACAGATTGAGGGTGAGGAAGTAGTGTCTCAACCGAGCATATTATGCTTAAACAATGGGATGAGGGCAGACTTGGCTAAAGTAGACTGGGAACACATACTAAACGGTGATACAATTGACGAACAGTGGAGGACTTTTAATGAGCTCTTTCATAGTGCTCAACAAAAATATATTCCAGTGAAAAAGAAGGGCGGTAAGAGAACGGATAACCAGCCGTGCATAAGCAAGGAAATATAGGAGGATGTCAAATTAAAAACCAATGCATGTAAGGTGGACAAGGTTGGTGGGAAACTAGAAGATCGGGATAATTTTAAACAACAGCTAAGAATGACGAAAAATGCAATAAAGAAAGGAAAGATAGATTACGAAAGTAAACTTATGCAAAACAAAAAAAACAGATAGTAAAATATTTTACCGATATATAAAACATAAGAGAGTGACTAAAGTAAATGTTGATCCCTTAGAAGATAAGAAGGGGGATTTAATAACGGGAAATGTGGAAATGACTGAGAAATTAAACAGTTATTTTGCTTTGGTCTTAACAGTGGAAGACACAAAAACCATGCCAAAAATTGCTGGTCAAGGGAATGTGGGAAGGGAGGATTTTGAGACAATCACTATCACTCGGGAGGTAGTGGTGGACAGGCTAATGAGACTCAAGGTAGACAAGTCCCCGGGTCCTGATGAAATGTATCCCAAGGTATGAAAAGAGATGGCAGAAGTTATAGCAGATGCATTCGTTAGAATCTACCAAAATTGTCTGGACTCTGGGGAAGTACCAGCGGATTGGAAAGCAGCTAATGTAATGCCTCTGTTTAAAAAAGGGGGCAGATAAAAGGCAGGTAACGATAGGCATGTTAGTTTAACATCTATAGTGGGGAAAATGCATGAAGCTATCATTAAGGAAGAAACAGCGGGACAGCGAGATAGGAATAGTGCAAAGAAGCAGACGCAACATGGATTCATGAAGGGGAAATCAAGTTTAACTAATTTACTGGAATTCTTTGAGGATATAACGAGCATGGTGGATAGAGGTGTACCGATGGATGTGCTGTATCTAGATTTTCAAAAGGCATTCGATAAGGTGCCACACAAAAGGTTAATTCACAAGATAAAGTTACGCGGGGGCAGAGGAAATGTATGAGCATGGATTGAGAATTGGCTGGCGAACGGAAAGCAGAGTCGGGATAAAGGGGTCTTTTTCGGGTTGGAAATCGATGGTTAGTGGGTTGCCACAGGGATCGGTGCAGGGACCACAACTGTTTGCAATATACATAGATTACCTGGAAGAGGGGACAGAGTGTAGTGCATCAAAATTTGCAAAGATTCCTGGGAAAACGGGTTGTGTAGAGGACACAGAAAGAATGCAAACGGATTTAGATAGGTTCAGGGAATGGATTAAGGTTTGGCAGATGAAATACAATTTCGGAAAATTTGAGGCCATCCACCTTGGAATAAAAAACTGTAAAAGGGAAAATTATTTGAATGGGGAGAAATTACAACATGCTGCGGTGCTGAGGGACCTGGGGGAGCTTGTGCATGAAACTCTTTTTTTTTTGGAGTTTATCTGCAAAACATAAAACATTAAACCGTGCCACCCGGCCTGGGTGACACACCAGACATTTACAAGGCCTTTTTTTTCCTTTTTTTGGTTATTTTTTTTGGTTTTTCTTTTGTTTTTCTTTTTTTTGGGGTTTTTTTTTTGGGCACTATAATCACAATTTTTCCCCAGTGCCACCTATAAAAGGGAAGGGGACACTAAAAACACCGGCAATTAAAACAAATTAAACTTTAAAACTTAAAATCAAATTATAATTTGGTTGCCGGGCGTGATGATGCACTCCAGTCCCTCCGGTGCCCACCTCTCGCAGAAGGCTGCGAGCGTACGGATGGACACCGCGTGCTGCATCTCCAAGGACACCCTGGACCGGATGTAAGAGCGGAAGAGAGGCAGGCAGTCAGGTTGAACGATCCCCTCAGCCGCCCGCTGCCTGGACCGGCTGATGGCACCCTTGGCCGTGCCCAGGAGCAGTCCTAAAAGGAGGCCCTCGGACCTACCCGCTCCCCTCAGCACAGGGTGCCCAAGGCTCAGGAGAGTGGGACTGAAGTGCAGCCAGAATTTCAGGAGCAGCCCCTTCAAATAATGGAACAGGGGCTGCAACCTCGTGCACTCAATAAAAACATGGAACACGGACTCCTCCAGACCGCAGAAATTGCAGGCGGCCTGGGAGTCCGTGAACCGGCTTAAAAATGTATTGCACGGCACTGCTCCGTGCACCACCCTCCAAGCCAAGTCGTTTGCAGGTGCAGCAGGTAATCAGGAAGGCGAATGGAATGTTGGCCTGAATTGCGAGAGGGATGATATACAAAAGCAGGGAGGTCCTGCTGCAACTGTACACGGTATTGGTGAGGACGTACTTGGAGTACTACGTGCAGTTTACGTCGCCTTACTTATGGATGGATATACCAGCCTTGGAGGGAGTACAGAGATGATTCATTAGGCTAAGTCCTGAGATGATGTGGTTATCTTATGATGATAGCTTGAATAGACTGTGTCTTTACTCGTTGGAGTTCAGAAGGATGAGGGGTGATCTTATGGAAACATTCAAAATAATGAAAGGGATAGACAAGATAGAGGTAGAGAGCTTGTTTCCACTGGTCGGGGGACGAGAACTAGGGGGCACAGCCTCAAAATAAGGGGGAACCAATTTAAACCGAGCTGAGAAGGAAGTTCTTCTCCCAGAAGGTTGTGAATCTGTGGAATGCTCTGCCCAAGGAAGCAGTTGAGGCTAGCTCATTGAATGTATTCAAATCACAGGTGAATAGATTTTTCACCAATAATGGAATTAAGGATTGCTGGGAGCGGGCGGGTAAGTGGAGCTGAATCCACGGCCAGATCAGCCATGATCTTTTTGAATGGCGGAGCAGGCTCGAGGGACTAGATGGCCTACTCCTTTTCCTAATTCTTATGATCTTATGTTCGTATGTATACTGCATCTGCCACGCGTTTGCCCACTCAGCTAACTTGTCCAAGTCATCCTGCAGCATGTTACCGTCCTCCTCACAGCTCACACCGAACCTAGCTTCATATCATCTGCAAACTTGGAGATATTACATTATTTCCAGCATCCAAATCATTAATGTGTATCGTAGATCGCTTGGGTCCCAGCACTGAGCCCTGCAGCATCCCTTCAGTCACTGCCTTCAATTCTGAAAATGACCCGTTGATCCCGAGTCTCTGCTTCCTATCTGCCAACCAGTTTTCTATCCACGTCAATACATTACCTCCAATATCATGTGCTTTCATTTTGCACAGCAATCTTTTCTGTGCGACGTTGTCAAATCATTTTGAAAGTCCAAATGTCCCACATCCACTGGTTCTCCCTTGTCCACTCTACGAGTTACATTCTTAAAAAAATCTAGAATATTTGACAAGCATGATTTCCCTTTCATAAGCAACCGAGACTCCAGGATGGTATGTTGCCTCCCAGGTGCAAGGGTCAAGGATGTCTCGGAGCGGGTGTAGGACATTCGAAAAAGGGAGGGAGAACAGCCAGTTGTCGTGGTGCACGTTGGTACCAATGACATAGATAAAAAAAAAGGGATGAGTTCCTACGAAATGAATTTAAGGAGCTAGGAGCTAAATTAAAAAGTAGGACCTCAAAAGTAGTTATCTCGGGATTGCTACCAGTGCCACGTGCTAGTCAGAGTAGGAATCGCAGGATAGCTCAGATGAATTCGTGACTTGAGCAATGGTGCAGCAGGGAGGGATTCAAATTCCTGGGGCATTGGAACCGGTTCTGGGGGAGGTGGGACCAGTACAATCCGGACGGTCTGCACCTGGGCAGAATCGGAACCAATGTCCTCGGGGGAGTGTTTGCTAGTGCTATTGGGGAGGAGTTAAACTAATATGGCAGGGGGATGGGAACCAATGCAGGGAGATAGAGGGAAACAAAAAGGAGGCAAAAACAAAAGACAGAAAGGAGATGAGGAAAAGTGGAGGGCAGAGAATCCCAAGGCAAAGAACAAAAAGGGCCATTGTACAGCAACATTCTAAAAGGAGAGAGGGTGTTAAAAAAACAAGCCTAAAGGCTTTGTGTCTTAATGCAAGGAGTATCCGCAATAAGGTGGATGAATTAACTGTGCAAATAGATGTTAACTAATATGATGTGATTGGGATTACGAAGACGTGGCTCCAGGATGAGCAGGTCTGGGAAATCAACATCCAGGGGTATTCAACATTCAGGAAGGATAGGATAAAAGGAAAAGGAGTTGGGGTAGCATTGCTGGTTAAGGAGGAGATTAAGGCAATAGTTCGGAAGGACATTAGCTTGGATGATGTGGAATATATATGGGTAGAGCTGCAGAACACCAAAAGGCAAAAAACGTTAGTGGGAGTTGTGTACAGACCTCCAAACAGTAGTAGTGATGTTGGGGAGGGCATCAAACAGGAAATTAGGGGTGCGTGCAATAAAGGTGCAGCAGTTATAATGGGTGACTTTAATATGCACATAGATTGGGCTAACCAAACTGGAAGCAATACGGTGGAGGAGGATTTTCTGGAGTGCATAAGGGATGGTTTTTTAGACCAATATGTCGAGGAACCAACTAGGGGGGATGCCATCTTAAACTGGGTGTTATGTAATGAGAGAGGATTAATTAGCAATCTCGTTGCGCGAGGCCCCTTGGGGAAGAGTGACCATAATATGGTGGAATTCTGCATTGGGATGGAGAATGAGCAGTTAATTCAGAGACCATGGTCCAGAACTTAAAGAAGGCTAACTTTGAAGGTATGAGGCGTGAATTGGCTGGGATGGATTGGCGAATGATACTTAAGGGGTTGACTGTGGATGGGATATGGCAGACATTTAGAGACCGCATGGATGAACTACAGCAATTGTACATTCCTGTCTGGCACAGAAATAAAAAAGGGAAGGTGGCTCAACCGTGGCTATCAAGGGAAATCAGGGATAGTATTAAAGCCAAGGAAGTGGCATACAAATTGGCCAGAAATAGCAGCGAACCTGGGGACTGGGAGAAATTTAGAACTGAGCAGAGGAGGACAAAGGGTTTGATTAGGGCAGGGAAAATGGAGTATGAGAAGAAGCTTGCAGGGAACATTAAGACGGATTGCAAAAGTTCCTATTGATATGTAAAGAGAAAAAGGTTAGTAAAGACAAACGTAGGTCCCCTGCAGTCAGAATCAGGGGAAGTCATAACGGGGAACAAAAAAATGGCGGACCAATTGAACAAGTACTTTGGTTCGGTATTCACGAAGGATGACACGAACAACCTTCCGGTTATAAACGGGGTCGGGGGGTCTAGTAAGGAGGAGGGACTGAGGGAAATCCTTATTTGCGGGGTAATTGTGTTGGGGAAATTGATGGGATTGAAGGCCGATAAATCCCCAGGGCCTGATTGACTGCATCCCAGAGTACTTAAGGAGGTGGCCTTGGAAATAGTGGATGCGTTGACAGTCATTTTCCAACATTCCATTGATTCTGGATCAGTTCCTATGGAGTGGAGGGTAGCCAATGTAACCCCACTTTTTAAAAAAGGAGGGAGAGAGAAAACAGGGAATTATAGACCGGTCAGCCTGACATCGGTAGTGGGTAAAATGATGGAATCAATTATTAAGGATGTCATAGCAGTGCATTTGGAAACAGGTGACATGATAGGTCCAAGTAAGCATGGATTTGTGAAAGGGAAATCAAGCTTGACAAATCTTCTGGAATTTTTTGAGGATGTTTCCAGTAGAGTGGATAAGGGCGAACCAGTTTCTGTGGTATATTTGGACTTTCAGAAGGCGTTCGACAAGGTCTCACACAAGAGATTGATGTGCAAAGTTGGAGCACATGGGATTGGGGGTAGTGTACTGACATGGATTGAGAACTGGTTGTCAGACAGGAAGCAAAGAGTCAAGTAAATGGGTACTTTTCAGAATGGCAGGCAGTGACTAGTGGGGTACCGCAAGGTTCTGTGCTGGGGCCCCAGCTGTTTACACTGTACATTAATGATTTAGATGAGGGGATTAAATGTAGTATCTCCAAATTTGCGGATGACACTAAGTTGGTTGGCAGTGTGAGCTGCGAGGAGGATGCTGTGAGGCAGCAGAGCGACTTGGATAGGTTAGGTGAGTGGGAAAATGCATGGCAGATGAAGTATAATGTGGATAAATGTGAAGTTATCCACTTTGGTGGTAAAAACAGACAGACAGACTATTATCTGAATGTTGACAGATTAGGAAAAGGGGAGGTGCAAAGAGACCTGGGAGTCATGGTACATCAGTCATTGAAGGTTGGCATGCAGGTGCAGCAGGCGATTAAGAAAGCAAATGGCATGTTGGCCTTCATAGCAAGGGGATTTGAGTACAGGGGCAGGGAGGTGTTGCTACAGTTGTACAGGGCATTGGTGTGGCCACACCTGGAGTATTGTGTACAGTTTTGGTCTCCTAACGTGAGGAAGGACATTCTTGCTATTGAGGGAGTGCAGCGAAGGTTCACCAGACTGATTTCCGGGATGGCGGGACTGACCTATCAAGAAAGACTGGATCAACTGGGCTTGTATTCACTGGAGTTCAGAAGAATGAGAGGGGACCTCATAGAAACATTTAAAATTCTGACGGGGTTAGACAGGTTAGATGCAGGAAGAATGTTCCCAATGTTGGGGAAGTCCAGAACCAGGGGTCACAGTCTAAGGATAAGGGGTAAGCAATTTATGACCGAGATGCGGAGGAACCTCTTCACCCAGAGAGTGGTGAACCTGTGGAATTCTCTACCACAGAAAGTTGTTGAGGCCAATTCACTAAATATATTCAAAAAGGAGTTAGTTGAGGTCCTTACTACTTGGGGGATCAAGGGGTATGGCGAGAAAGCAGGAATGGGGTACTGAAGTTGAATGTTCAGCCATGAACTCATTGAATGGCGGTGCAGGCTAGAAGGGCCGAATGGCCTACTCCTGCACCTATTTTCTATGTTTCTATGTTTCTATAAGTCCATGCTGAATTGGACCAATGCTATCTTTCTTAAAAATGGTTTTACATTAGCTACACTCCATTCCAAAGGAACCGATTCAGTATCGATAGACTGCAGGAAAATGATCACCAATGCATCGTCTATTACTAGGGCTATTTTCTAAAGTGCTCTCGGATGCAGACGATAAGGCCCCGCAGATTTATTGGCGTTCAGTCCCATCAATTTCCTTAAAACAATTTCCTTCCTATTACGGATTTCCTTCAGTTCCTCATTCTCACTAGACCCTCGGTCCCATAGTGTTTCCCGAAAGTTATTGCATCGTTCAGACAGAACCAATGTATTTGTTTTAACTGGCCTGCTATTTATTTGTACCCCATTATAAATTCACCTGAATCTCACTGCAAGGGTCCTACGTTTGTTTTCACTGATCGTTTTCTCTTCACAAATCTACAGAAGCTTCTGCAGTCAGTTGTTATGTTCCCTGCACGATTCCGCTCATACACATCACCCCACCCACCACACCCTAATTAACCCTTAATACTCCTTTGCTGTGGAATACACAAAATTTTGCTGGTCACGGGAATGCGGGAAGGGAGGTTCTTGAGACGATCACTATCACTCGGGCGGGTAGTGCTCGACAGGCTAATGGGACTCAAGGTAGACAAATCCCCTGGCCCAGATGAAATGCATCCCAGGGTTTAAAAGAGATAGCGGATGTTATCGCTCATGCATTCGTTGTAATCTACCAAAATTCTCTGGTCTCTGGGGAAGTTCCAGCGGATTGGAAAGCAGCTAATGTAGCGCCTCTTTTTAAAAAATGGGGCAGACAAAAGGCAGGTAACTATAGGCCGTTTAGTTTAACATCTGTTGTGGGGAAAATGCTTGAAGTTATCATTAAGGAAAAAATAGCGGGACAGCTGTCGTGCAATCAAGCAGACGCAGCATGGATTGATGAAGGATTAATCATGTTAAACTAAGTTACTGGAATTCTTTGAGGATACAACGAGTGTGGTGGATAGAGGTGTGCCGATGGATGTGATGTATTTAGATTTCCAAAAGGCATTGGATAATGTGCCACACAAAAGGTTACTGCTGAAGATAGAGGTCCGCGGAGCCAGAGGAAATGTATTAGCATGGATTCAGAATTGGCTGGCTGACAGAAAGCAAAGAGTCGGGATAAATGGGTCCTTTTCGGGTTGGAAATCGATGGTTAGTGGTGTGCCACAGGGATCGGTGCTGGGACCACAACTGTTTACAATATACATAGATGACCTGGAAGAGGGGACAGAGTGTAGTGCAACAAAATTTGCAAAGATTCGTGGAAAAGCGGGTTGTGTTGAGGACACAGAGAGGCTGCAAAGATATTTTGATAGGTTAAGCTAATGGTCTAAGTTTGGCAGATGGAATACAATGTCGGGAAATATGAGGTCATCCACCTTGGGGAAAAAAACAGTAAAAGGGAACATTATTTGAATGGGGGGAAATTACAACATGCTGCGTTGCAGAGGGACCTGGAGGTCCTTGTGCATGAATCCCAAAAAGTTAGTTTGCAGGTGCAGCAGGTAATCGGGATGGCGAATGGAATATAGAACTTCATTGCGAGAGGGATGGAGTACAAAAGCAGGGAGGTCCTGCTGCAACTGTACAGGGCATTGGTGAGGCCGCACCTGGAGTACTGTGTGCAGTTTTGTTCACCTTACTTAATGAAGGATATATTAGCTTTGGAGGGGGTACGGAGACGATTAACTGGGCTGATACCAGTGATGAGGGGATTACCTTATGATGATAGATTGAGTAGATTGGGTCTTTACTCGTTGGAGTTCAGAAGGATGAAGGGTGATCTTATGGAAACATTTAAAATAATGAAAGAGATAGACAAGATAGAGGCAGAAATGTTGTCTCCACTGGTCGTGGAGACTAGAACTAGGGGGCACAGCCTCAAAATACGGGGGAGCCAATTTAAAACCGAGTTGAAGAAGGAACCTCTTCTTGCAGAGTGTTGTGAATCTGTGGAATTCTATGCCCAAAGAAGCAGTTGAGGCTAGCTCATTGAATGTATTCAAATCACAGATAGACCGAATTTTTACCAATGAGTGAATGGGTTATGGGGAGCGGGCGGTTAAGTTGAGCTGAATCCATGGCCAGATCAGCAATGAGCTTGTTGAATGGTGGAGCAGGTTTGAGGGGATAGATGGCCTACTCTTATTCCTAATTCTTATGTTCTTATGTTCCTATAACACATTTCTCCCAGTCCTCATGTTTGCTGGTTTTTCTGGGCAATTTCCTGCCTCTTCCTTGGATTTCAAACGATCCTTAATTTCCGTTGTTAGCCCCGGTTGAGCCACCTTCCCCCGTTTTATATTTACTCCAGACAGGGATATATAATTGTTGAAGTGCATCCATGTGATTTTTAAATGTTTGACATTTCCTATCCACTGTCAACTCTTTACGTATCACTAGCCAGTATTTTATAACCAATTCATGGCTCATACCATCGAAGTTATCTTTCCTTACGTTCAGGACAATAGTCTCAGAATTAACTGTGTCCCTCTTCATTTTAATAATGAATTTTATCATATTATGGTCACTTGTCCCCAAGGGGGCTCGCACAACAAGATTATTCATTAGTCCTTTCTCATTACACATCACCCAGTCTAGGATGGCCAGCACTCACTTGGTTCCTCGACCTATTGGTCGAGTCAAATCTGCCTAATACACTCCAGGAAATCCTCCTCCACCGCGTTGCTACCAGTTAGGTTCGTCCAATCAAAATTTAGATTAAAGTCGCCCATGATAACTGCTGTTCTTTTATTGCACGCATCCCTAATTTATTTTTGATGCTGTCCCCAACCTCACTACTCCTGTCTGGTGTTCTGCACCCAATTCCCATTAGCTTTTTCTGGCCTTTGGGATTACGTAGCTCCATCCATACCGACTCCCCATCTTCCAAGCTGATATGCTTCCTTACTATTGCATTAAATTCCTCTTTAACCAGCTATGCCACCCCGCCTCCTTTCCTTCCTAAATGTTGAATACCCCTGGATGTTGAGTTCCCAACCTCGGTCAAGCTTGAGCCATGTATGGGATTCCTTTTACAATATATCCCTTAACTGTTATCTGCACAGTTAATTCGTACATCTTATTGCGAATATTCCTCGCATTGTGGCACAGAGCTTTCATGCTTGTCTTTTTAACACCCTTTGCCCCTTTATAATGTTGCTGAAATGTGGCCCTTTTTGCTTTTTGCCATGGGTTTCTCTGCCCTTCAATTTTAGTTTTCGTCTTGCTATCTTTGCTTCTGCCCCCATTCTATTTCCCTCTGTCTCCCTGCATAGGTTCCCTTCCCAATGCCATATTAGTTTAACCCCTCCCCAACAGCACGAGCGAATATTCCGCCCAGGACATTGGTGCCGGTCCTGCTCACGTGCACACCGCCCAGTTTGAACTGGTTCTACAGCGCCCAGAATCGGTTTCAGTGTCCCAGGAATTTGAATCCCTCCTTTCTGCGCAAGACAGGTATTCTGAGCTAATCTGCGATTCCTACTTAGAATAGCTCGTGGCACTGGTAGCAATCCTGAGATTACTATATTTTGACGTCCTACTTTTAAATCTAGCTCCTTGCTCCCTAAATTCGTCTTGTCGGCATCATTCCATGTTTTAACGATACCGTTGGTACCGATAATCACCACGACAACTGGCTGTTCACCCTCCCTCTTCAAATATCCTGCACCCGCTCCGAGACATCCTTGACCCTTGCCCCTGCGAGGCAACATACCATCCTGGAGTCTCGGTTGCGGCCGTAGAAACGTCTATCTATTCACTTTACAAAGAATCCCCGACCGCCGCTATTGCTCTCCCACTCTTTTTCGTGGCCTCAGCTGCAGCAGAGCCACCCACGGTGCCATGAACTTAGCTGTTGCTGCTCTCCCCTGATGAGTCATCACCCTCAACATTACCCAAAGCCGTCTATCTCGTTCTACTGTTCTGTCTGTTGGTCACCCATCCCCTATCTGGCTGTGTACTCTTTACCTGCGGTGAGGCAACTCACTAATATGCTATTCACAACATCCTCAGATCCACAGCATCGTGGCTGCTCAAGATTAAATCCACCCGCAGCTCCACTGCCGCAATGCGGTCATGTGCAACAGGCGGATTCACTTCCCGCAAATGTATTCGACAGGGACACTGGAAGATTGGGGAAGTACGCGAGCTTGCGGGGGGTTAGGAGAGATTGCGCGGACGTATGAAAGTTTGGACAGTGTAGGAGAGCAGGGGGGTGCACGAGAGTTTGTGTGCAAGGCAGAGATTGGTGGGTTAGGGGAGCTTGGGACGGGAAGGAAGCTTTGGGTGGGTAGAAGAGAATGCTGGGGTAGTGGAGCTTTGGGGGATAGTCGAGCTGAGTGCTTACGAGAGCTTTGGGCGGCATAGTACAGCTTGATGGGGCAGGAAAGTTTGTGGGTAGGAGAGCTTGTTGGGTTTGGAGAGCTTGGGAGTAGGATGCCTAGCGCTGGTAGGAGAGTGTGGGTGTTTAGGAGAGATAGGGAGATGTAGGAGAGATTGGGGATAGTAGAGCTTGGGGGTGAAGGTGTGCATGGATTTTAGAAGAGTTTGGGGGTGTAGGAGAGCAGGGCGGTGTAGATGAGCTTGAGTGTAGGAGAGCTTCGTGGGGTCGGAGAGCTTGGGGTAGGAGTGCATGGGGTTAGGAGAGCTTCCGCGGGTAGGAGAGCTTAAGGGGATTGGAAAACGGTGGGAGCTAGGAGAGTTTTTGAGTATAGGAGAGCTTGAGGGGTAGATGAGATCGGGGGATAGCTGAGCTTGCAGCTGAAGTAGAGAGTGGGAAGGTAGGAGAGCTTGGGATGTGTAGGAGATATTAGGCGGGTAGCAGAATTGGTGGGGGGGTTGGAGATCTTGGTGGGGTCGGAGAGCTCGGCGGGTTAGGAGACCTCGGGGAGTAGGAGAGCTTGGTGGGTAGGAGTGCTTGGAGGTTAGTAGAGTTGGGGGGATAGGAGAGCTTGGGTTGTAGTAGGAGAGCTTTGGCGGGGGTAGCAGAGATTGGTGGGTAGGAGAGCTTGATGGGATCGGAGATTTGGTGGGGTAGGTAGGAGATCTTTGTGGGGTAGGAGAGCACGGCGCGTTAAGAGTTCTCGGAGGCTAGTCGAAGCTTGACATGTAGGTGTTAAGGAGAGCTTGGGGTTAGAACAATTTTGTGGGGTTAGGAGAGCTGGGGGAGTAGTAGGAGATCTTGTTGCGGAAGGAGTGGTCGGTGGGTTAGGAGAACTCAGGGGGATAGGAGAGCTTGGGGGTAGGACAGCTTGGGGGTGTATGGGAGCCTGTAGGGCTAGAAGAGCTTAGAGAGTAGGTGAGCTTTGGGGGTAGGCTTGCTTGGGGGCAGGAGAGCTTGGGGCGGGTAGGAGAGCTTGGTGGTGTCGGAGAGCTTGGGGAAGTAGGAAAGCTTTGCGGTTTAGGAGACATTGGAGGTGTCGGGCAACTTGGAGCGATAGGTGAGCTTGGGGCGAGGTAAAAGTGTTTGAGGGGCGTAGGAGAGCTTGCGGGGTAGGAGAGTTTGGTCCGCTTGCAGAGCTTGATGGCGTAGGAGAACTTGTTGGCATTGGGGGTTTGATATGGTTGGAGAGCTTGGGGGGGGCTGGGTGTAGTAATGATTGGGGGGATGGAGAGCTTTGAGGCAGGAGACATTGATTGTATAGCAGTGCTTGGCGGGGTAAGAGGGTTAGGAGGGCATCCTAGGCTAGGAGATCTTGGGGGTAGGAGATACTGGGGGTAGGAGAGCATGGGAGTGGGAGAGATTGGGGTAGGAGAAAACGGGTTGTACGAGAGCTCGGGGGTAGGAGAGCGAGAGGTGTAGGAGAGCATGGGGATTAGAAGAGCATGGGGGGTAGCAGATCATGTGGTAGGCGAGCTTGTGGGTGTAGGAGAGCTTGGCAGGTGGTAGGAGAGCTTGGGGTCCTGGTAGGACAGCTTCTGTGAATAGGAGAGCTTGATGGGATAGGATAGCTTGGTTTGGTAGGGGAGCTTGAGGGTTAGGAGAGCTTGGGGGAAGGAGATTATTGAGTTGTCAGAGAGCTTGATGGTTTAGATAGCTTGGGGTGTCGGAGAGCTTACTGGCATAAGAGAGCTTGGGATGGCTATGCGGGCTTGGTGGGGTCGGAGACCTTGGGGGGTTGAAGAATATTGGCGGTCGCAGGAGAGCTTGGGGTGTAGTCGAGCTTGTATGGATAGGAGAGCTTAGGGGATTGGGGAGCTTGGGTGTGCAGGAAAGCTCGGTGGGAGAAGAGAGATTGGTGGGTAGGAGAGCGTGGGGTTTTCGGAGAGCTTGAGGGGTCGGAGACCTTTTTTGGAATAGGGGAGATTGGTGGGTAGGAGAGCTTGGGTGTGTAGGCGAGCTTAGGCGTGCAGGAAAGCTTGGCGGTATAGGAGAGCTTGGGGATTAGGAGAGCTTGGGGCAGTAGGAGAGCTTGAGTGGTAGGAGAGCATGAACGGGCAGGTAAGCTTACGGTGGAAGGAGAGCATGTGGGGTTAGCTGAGCTCCGGGGGTAGGAGATATGGGGGGGTTGCAGGTGAGCTTGGGGTGATGGGAGAGATCGAGGAGTTAGGAGAGCTTTGTGGGGTAGGATAGCTTGGAGGGAAGGAAAGCTTGGCAGGGTCGGAAAACGTGGGGATAGGAAAGCATGGGGGTAGTAGAGTTCGCGGTGGTAGGAGAGCTTGTGGGGATCGGAGAAATTGTGGTGGTAAGAGAAGGGGGTTAGGATAGCTTAATGGTAGGAGTGTTGCCAGGTTTGTTGAGTTCGGTGGTAGGAGAGCTTGTGTGGGTTAGGTGAGCTTGGTGGTAGGAGAGATTGAGGAGGTAGGAGAGCTTGATGGGGATAGCAGAGCTTGCGGGGAGGAGAGCTTTGGTGTAGGAGAGCTTGGGCGTTAGGAGAGCCTTGAGGGCAGGAGAGCTTGGGCATCTGGAGAGCTTGAGGTTAGGAGAGCTTCGGGGGTAGGAGAGTGTTGGGGCTAGGAGAGCTTGGGGTGCGGAAAGCATGGCGGGTATGACAGCTCGGGGGTGGAGTAGTAGAGCTCACGGGAGGGGGGTTAGGGTTGATTAGGGGAGTAGGAGAGCTGGGAGGTTAGGTGAGCTCGTGTGTTTGGGAGAGATTGGGAGTTCGAAGAGCATAGGTGTGTAGGAGAGCATGGGGTGGGGGAGGTAGGAGGGCTGGGGGTAGGAGAACTTGGCAGGGTAGCTGAGCTTGGTGGGTAGGTTATCTTGGTGGTGTAGTGGAGCTTGGTGGCTCGGGGAGCTTGGTGGGTAGTAGAACTTTGGGGGTAGGAGAGACTGGCGGGTAGTAGAGCTTGGGAGGTAAGAGAGCCTGGGGGGTGGAGAGCTTGGGGTGATTGGAGAGCTTAGTGGGGGTAGGAAGCTTGGGTAATAGTCGAGCTTTGTGGCTCAGGAGAGTTTGCTGCGTACAAGATCTTGGTGCGGTAGGAGAGCTTGGTGGGATAGGAGAGCTTGAGGGATGGAGAACTTGGGGAGGTAAACGAGGTCGGGAGTTAGGTGAGCATGGGGCTGGTGTTAGGAGAGCCTGCGGGTTGTTAGGAGTGCTTGCGGGTTAGGAGAGGTTGGGGGTACCCGAGCTTCATGGGTAGGAAATTTTGGGGTGTGAGGAGAGATTGGGGGAGTTGGACAGCTTGGCGTAGTAAGAGGGATTGTGGGTTAGGAGATCTGGTGGGGGAGCATATCCTGGTGTGATATGAGAGCTTGGTGGGAGAGGAGACCTTGATGTAGGAGACCTTGGGGGCCATATGAGAGCTTTGCGGGTAGGAGAGCTTGCGGTGGGAAGGAGTGCCTGGTCTGTTGATTGGAGGGTTTGGAAGTGTGTTAGAGCTTGTACGGATTGCTGAGTTTTGTGGGCTAGGAGAGCTTGGGGGTGTGGGAAAGCTTGTGGCGTGGTAGGAGAGTGTGGTATGAACTTGGGGAAGGTAACTTCGATGGGATGAGACGTGACTTGTCTCGAATAGACTGGCGAGTAATACTTAAATGGTTGATGGGGGATAAACAATGGCAAACACTTAAACATCACATGGATGAACTTTAACAATTGTACATCCCTGTCTGGAGTAGAAAAGAACGGAGAAGGCGGCTCAACCGTGGCTAACAAAGGTAATTAAGGATAGTGTTAAATCCAAGGAAGAGGCATATGAATTGGCTAGAAAAACAGCAAAATTGAGAACTGGGAGAATGTTTTAATGCAGCACAGGAGGACAAAGGATTACTAAGGAGGGAGAAAATAGAGTACGAGAGGACGCTTGCTGGGAACATAAGAACTGACTGCATAAGCTTCAACAGATATGTGAAGAGAAAAAGATTCGTGAAAACATACGCAGTTTCCTTGCAGTCAGAACAAGGAATTGACGCACCAGTTAAACACATACTTTGGTTTTGTTTTAACGAAGGAAGACACAAATAACCTTCCGGAAATACTAGGTGACCAAGGACCTAGTGACAAGGTGGAAAATTATGGATATCCTTATAAAGTGGAACATTGTGTTAGGGAAATTGATGAGATTGAAGGCCGATAAATCCCCGGGGCCTGATAGTCTGCATCCCAGAGTACATAAAGAAGTGGCCATCGAAATAGTGAATGCATTGGTGATCATTTTCCAACATTTTTCGACTGTGGATCAGTTCCTATGGACTGGAGTGTAGTTAATCCAACACCACCGTTTAAAAAAGGAAGGAGAGAGAAAGCGGGCAATTATCGACCGGTTAGCCTGACATCAGCAGTGGGGAAAATTTTGGAATCAATTATTAAAGATGAAATAGCAGCGTATTTGGAAAGCAGTGACAGGATCGATCGAAGTCAGCATGGAATTATGGAAGGGAAATCATGCTTGACAAATCATCGGGAATGTTTCAAGGATATATTTAATAGAGTGGACAAGGGAGAACCAGTCGATGTGCTGTATTTTGACTTTCAAAAGGCTTTTAAAAAGGCCCCACACAAGAGATTAGTGTGCAAAATCAAAGCACATGGTTTGTAGGTAATGTACTGACGTGGATGAAGAACTGATTGGCAGACAGGCAGCAGAGAGTAGGGATAACCGGGTCCTTTTCAGACCGGCAGGCAGTAATTGTGGAGTACTGCAGGGTTAAATGCTGGCACCACAGCACGTTACAATATACATTAATGACTTAGATGAAAGAATTAAATATAATATCTCCAAGTTTACAGATGACACGAAGCTGGGTGGCGGTGTGATTTGTGAGGAGGATGCAAATTGCTGCAGGATGACTTGGACAGGTTAGGTGAGTGGACAAATGCATGGCAGATGCAGTATAATGTGGATAAATGTGAGGTTATCCACATTGGGGGCATAAACTCGAAAGCAACATATTATCTGAATGGCGGCAGATTAGTAAAGGCGGAGGTGTAACGAGTCCTGGGTGTCATAGTTCATCAGTAGGCATGCAGGCACAGTAGGTGGTGGAGAAGGCCAATGGCATGTTGGCCTTCACAGCTCGGGGATTTGAGTATCGGAGCAGAATGGTTTTATTGCAATTGTACAGGGTCTTGCTGAAGCCTCACCTGGAATATTGTGTTCACTTTTGATCTCTTAATCTGAGGAAGGACGTTCTTGCAATTATTGGACTGCAGAGAAGGTTCACCAGACTGTATCCCGGGATGGCGAGAGTGACGTATGAGGAGAGACTGGATCAATTGTGCCTTGATGCATTGGTGTTTAGAAGGATGAGCGGGGATCTCATAGAAACTTACAAGATTATGACGGGACTGAACAGGTTAGATGCAGGAAGAATGTTCCCGATAATGGAGAAGTCCAGAACCAGGGGGCACAGTCTTAGGATAAGAGGTCGGCCATTTAGTACTGAGATGAGCAAAACCTCTTCACTCAGAGAGTTGTTAACCTGAGGAATTACCTACCGTAGAAAGTTGCTGATGTCAGTTCATTGGATATATTCAAGAGGGAGTTAGATATGACCCTTGCGGCTAAAGGGATCAAGGGTTATGGAGAGAAAGCAGGAAAGCGGTACTGAGGGAATGATGAGCTATGAACTCATTGAATGGCTGTGCAGGCTCGAAGGGCCGAATGTCCTACTCCTTCACGTATTTTCTATGTTTCTATGTTTCTATGTGGTGGCGTAGGGTTGCTTCGGTTTGTAGGAGACAATGGCGGTTGTGGGGAGCGGGATAGGAGAGCTTGGGGAATAGGAGAGATTTGTTGGGGTAGTAGAACTTTCTCGGCTAGAAGAGCATGCAGGGGGAGGAGAGCTTGGCGGTAGGAGAGCTTGAGCTTGGGGGATTACAGATCTTGAGGGTTAGGAGGGTTTGGTGAGTAAGCCAGCTTTGTGGGGTAGGTGAGCTTGAGGACGCAGGAGAGATGGTGGACTAGGAGAGCTTGGGGGGTGGTTTGGAAAGCTTGGCGTTATAGGAGAACTTGTGGGGTTAGGTGAGCTCGGGGTGTAGGAGAACACGTCGGGGGCGCGGGGTAGGTGAGCTTGGGCGTATGGGAGAGATTGGCGAGGTCGAGAGTTTGGTGGGTCGGACAGCTTGTTGGTGTCGGAGAGAATGGTGGGGTAGGAGAGCTTGGAGGGGTTCGAGAGTTGGGCGGGTAGGAGAGCTGGGGAGTGTAGAAAAACTTGGGGTGTAGGAGAACATGGAGTTAGTAGAGCTCACGGAAGAATGAGAGCTTGGGGGTGATAGGGGAGCTTGGGAAGTAGTAGCGCTTGGGGGGGGTGCAGCTGAGCTTGGTGGGTAGGAGAGCTTGGGTCAGTAGAAGCGTTTGGGGGTAGCAGAGCTTGAGCTTGGGGGATTAGTAGATCTTTAGGGTTAGGTGGGTTTGGTGAATAGGCGAGCTTGTTGGAGCAGGAGAGCTTGCTGGGCTCGGAGAGCTTGGTGGGTCGGAGAGTTTCACAGGTAGGAGGGCTTCGGTGTAGGAGAGCTTGGCCGGGCGGTAGGAGAGCTTCGCCGGGCGGAAGGAGAGCATGGGAGGTAGGAGAGCTCGAGCGGGGGGTTGTTTGCTCGTGGGAGTAGGAAAACTCTCGAGATCGGAGACATGAGGTGGGTAGAAGAGCGTGGGGTTAGGAGAGCTTGGCAGGGTTGGAGAACTTGTGCGTGTGGGAGCACTTGAGTTTTAGGATAGTTTGGGGGAGGGGGAGGAATGTTTGGTGTTGTAGGGGAGCTTGTTGTGTGGGGGGTCGGGGAGAGTTTGGGGTTAACAGAGCTTGGGTTAGGAGAGCTCGGGGAGTCGGAGAACACTGAGGGGTCCGAGAGCTTGGCGTGGTATGAGAGCTTGGGGTGCAGTCGAGCTTGCAGTGGTCGGGGAGTTTGCAGGGTAGGAGAGCTTGTGGGTTAGGAGAGCATCGGGGAATAGGAGAGCTTGGGGTAGGAGAGTTTACGTGGTTAGGAGAGCTTGCAGGTGTGGGAAAGCTTGCCGGTGAAGGAGAGTTTGGGTGGATAGGAGAGCTTTTGGAGGTAGGTGAGCTCGAGGGGTGGGAGAGCTCGGGAGAGGTAAATAAGCTATGGGGGTAGGAGAGATTGTGAAGGTAGGAGAGCATTGGGTTAGTAGAGCTGGCAGGATTAGCAGAGCTCTGGAGTGGATGGAATATGAGGGCTTGGAGATGGTAGCAGTGCTTGTTGGGGAGTAGAGCTTGGGATGGTAGGAGAGATTGGAGGGTAGGTGAGCTTGGCGGGGGGCGCGTAGGGGAGTTTGGGTTGCTAGGAGAACATTGGGGTTAGGAGACCTTGGTAGGATACAAGAGCTTGGCGCGTAGTAGAGAATGGGGTTATTTGAGCTTCGGGGATAGGAGAGCTTCGGGGTGGTAGGGGAATGTGGGGGTTAGGAGAGCTTGGATGGATAGGAGAGCTTTTGCGGGTTGGTGAGCTTGCGGAGTAGAAGAGATTGGAGAGTTTGGTGAGCTTGGTGGAGTAGAAGAGCTCGGGGTGTAAGGAGAGCTTAGGGATGGAACGCGAGCTTGAGGAGGTAGAAGCGCTTGGGTGCAGGTGCGTTCGTGGGTAGGAGAGCTCAGCAGTGGGTGAGCTTGGTTGGTCGGCGAGATTGACGATGTATGTGAGCTTGTTGGGGTAGGGAAGCTTGTGGGGTAGGAAAGCTTGGGGGTTAAGAGAGCTTGGGGCCTAGGAGAGCTGTGGAGTGTACTAGAGCTTTGCAGGGTAGGAGAGATGGTGGTAGGTTAGCTTGGGCTGTAGGACGGCGTGGGGTTAGGAGAGCTCGGGGGAGTAGTATGGCTGGGGGTAGGAGGAGAACTTCGGTGTCGGAGGAGAACATGGTAAGTAGGAGAGCTTGGGGGTTTGGAGAGATTGGCGTGGTAGGGGAGCTTCGGGGATAGGAGAGCTTGGGTGAATAGAAGCGCTTGAGTGTTTGGTGAGCTCGCCGGGTAGGAGAGCTCAGGTGCGTAAGGAAAGATTGGGGTGAGTAGGAGAGATTGGGGAGGTAGGCGAGCTTTGGAGGGGTACGAGACTTTTTGGGGCTCGCAGAGCTTCGGGGGGAATCAGAGATTGGTGGGTTAGGAGATCGTGTGGTGTAGGAAATGTTTGTGGTGTTAGGAGAGCATTGGTGTAGGAGAGCTCGGGGAGGGTAAGAGCAGAGCTCGCGGTGATCGGAGAGTTTGGTGGGATAGAGACGTTGGGGGCTACTTGAGCTTGGGGTGTAGGGGAGCCTGCGGGGTAGAAGAGCTCAGGGGGTGGTTTGGAGTGCTTGGAATGGTAAGAGAGCTTGGGGATTGGAGAGCTTGCGGGTAGGAGAGCTCGGGGAGCGGGTAGGAGAGCTTGGGGTGTAGAAGAGCTTGAGGGGTAGCAGAACTCGGGATGGGTGCAGGAGAGCTTGCGGTGATAAGATAGCTTGGGGGTGTAGGAGAGCATGGAGGAGCAGAGCTTGGTGGGTTAGAAGAACTTGATGGGGTACGAGAACTTGGTGTGGTAGGGGAGCTTGGAGGAGGGCGGGTAGGAGAGCTGTGGTGGGAGGGGAGCTAGGGTTGGTAGGAGATCTTGGGGTGCTGATAGGAGAGCTTGGCTGGTTGGAGAGCTTGGTGGGGGTTAGGAAAGCTTTGCGGGTTATGAGAGCTGGTGTGTCGAATAGCTTGGGCGGCAGGAGAGCTTGATGTGTTAAGAGTGCTCGAGGGGTGTAGACGAGCTTTCGGGAAGGAGACCTTGGAGAAATAAGGAGAGCATGGGGGTAGGTGGGTTCGGGGATAGGGCAGGAGAGCTCGGGGTGGGAGGAGAGATTAACGGGATATAAGTTGTTGGGGGGGCTAAGAGAGTTTGCAGTTTAGGCGTGATTGGGTGGTAAGACAGCTGGGGGCGCGTTTGGAATTCTTGGGGTGGAAAGAGAGCTTTGGGGTGTATGAAAGCATGGGGGGAGAAGTACTTGGTGGCGTAGGAGAGTTCGTTAGGGTATGAGAGCTTTGCGGTGTAGGAGAGCTTGTATGTGGAGGGGTAGGAGAGCTGGGGGAAGGAGAGCTTGGGTGGGTCGGAGAGCTTGTGGATTGATAGGAGAGCTTGGCGTGATAGAAGAGCTAGGGTGGTTAGGAGAGCTTGGCGGGGTAGGAGAGCTTGGGAATTGGAGAGCATGGGCGGTACGAGCTGGAGGGTCAGGTGAGCTTGGGTTACAGGAGGGCTTGGGTTGATAAGAGAGTTTGGAGGTGTACCAGAGCTTGGGGGGAGCAGAGTTTGGAGGTGTAGGACGGCCTATTGGGTTAGGAGTTGTGGGTCGGGTAGGAGAGCTTGGGCGCATAGGATAGCTTCTGGGTTTAAAAGAGCGCGGGGGTGCAGAATAGCTTGACAGCGTAGGAGAGCATTGGGGTGTAGGGGAGCTTGGGGTGGGGCGGGGGGGGATGCGGTGTAGGAGAGCTTCGCGTGTTAGGATAGCTTGGGTTATAGGAGAGCTTGGAGGGGGAGCATAGTTTGTTGGTGTAGGAGAGCTTATTTGGGTAGGAGAGGTTGATGGCGTAGGAGAGATTGGGTGGGTAGGAGAGCTTGAGCGGTAGGATAGCTTGAGGGCTTAAGAGAGCACGGGATGTAGGAGAGCATTGGGGGGTAGGAGAGCCAGCGGGTAGGAGAGCTTGGAGGGGTTAGGAGAGCATGGCGACTCGGAGAGCTCGGGGAAGGAGTAGAAGAGCTTGGGGTGTCTATGAGCTTGAGGGGTAGGAATGCCCGGGATGTGTATAGGAGAGCTTTGGGTGATAAGAGAGCTTCGGGGTTTAGGAGAGCATGGGGGAGCAGAGCTTGTTGGGTTAGAAGAACTTGATGAGGTACGAGAACTTCGTGTGGTAGGGGATCTTGGAGGAGGGCGGGTAGGAGAGCTGGGGTGGGAGAGGAGCTAGGGTTGGTAGGAGAGCTTGGGGGGCTGACAGGAGAGCTTGGCGGTTTGGAGAGCTTGGGGTGTTAATAGAGCTTTGCGGGTTATGAGAGCTGGTGTGTAGAAGAGCTTGGGTGGCAGTAGAGCTTGAGGTGTTGAGAGAGTTCGAGGGGTGTAGAACGGCTTTCGGGAAGAAGAGTTTGGAGGGATAAGGAGAACATGGGTGTAGGGGGGTTCGGGGAATGTGCAGGAGCGCTCGGGGTGGGAGGAGAGTTTAAGGGGATAGAAGTTGTTGGGGGGCTAGTTCAGCTGGCAGTTTAGGCGTGATTGGGTGGTAAGACAGCTGCGGCGCGTTAGGAGTTCTTGGGGTGGTAAGAGAGCTTTGGGGTGTATGAAAGCATGGGGGAGCAGTGCTGAGTGGCGTCGGAGAGTTCATAAGTGTATGAGCGTTTTGTGCTGTAGGAGAGCTTGTATGTGGAGGGGTAGGAGACCTTGGGGGAGGAGAGCTTGTGGTGTGATGGGGGAGCTTGGTGTGGTAAATAGCCTGGCGGGTTAGGAGAGCTTGGCGGGGTCGGAGAGCTTCAGGATAGGAGAGCATGGGCGGTAGGAGCTTGTTAGTCAGGCGAGCTTGGGTTGCAGGAGAGCTTGGGTTGGTCAGAGAGCTTGGAGGTGAAGCAGAGCTTGGGGGAGCAGAGCTTGGCGGTGTAGGAGGACTTATTGGCTTAGGAGTTGTGGGTGGGGTAGGAGAGCTTGGGCGTGTAGGATAGCTTCTGGGTTTAGGAGAGCACGGCGGGGTGTAGAATAGCTTGACGGCGTAGGAGAGCATAAGGGTGTAGGGGAGCTGGGGGGCGGGGGGTGGGTGTGGTGGGGAGGCGGTGTAGGAGAGCTTCGGGTGTTAGGAGAGCTTCAGTTTTAGGAGAGTTTGGAGGGGGTGCATAGTTTGTTGGTGCAGGAGAGCTTATCGGGGTAGGAGAGGTTGATGGCATAGGAGAGCTTCAGCGGCAGGATAGCTTGAGGGGTTAAGAGAGCACGGGGGTAGGAGAGCTTTGTGGTTGGAGAACTTGGAGGCGTAGGAGAACTTGAAGTGTTTGAGATTTGATGGTGTCGGAGATCTTGAGGAGGTAGGAGGGCTTGTGGTTAGGAGAACTTGGCGGGTAGGAGAGCTTGTGGGGTCGGAGAGCGCGTGGGAGCAGTAAAGCATGGTAGTAGAGCTCGCGCGGGTAGGAGAGCTTGAGGGGTAGGAGAACTTAGGGGGTTTGGATGGCTTGGGGTCAGCGAGCTTGTGGGTGTAGGAGAGCTTGTGGTGTTAAGAGAGCATAGGTGTCGGAGAGCTTGTGTGGGTGGGAGAGCTTGGGGGTTAGGAGAGCATGGGTTTAGTAGAGCTCGCAGTGGGTAGGAGAGCTTGGGTGAGTAGGAGAGCTTGGCGGCGGTTGGTGAGCTCGCGGGCTGGGAGAGCTCAGGTGGGTTTGTGACCTTGGCGGGGTAAGGGAGAATTGCGGAGGTAGAAGAGCTTGGTGGTTGTCGCAGAGCTTGGCGGGGTAGGACAGCTCTGGGGGTTGGGGAGCTTGTGGGTTCGCAGATCCTGGTGGGGTAGTAGAGCTTGTGGGTTAGGAGAGCTTGGGTGTAGGAGAGCTTCGGGTATAGGAGAGCTTGGGATGGGGGTGCTTGGTGGATAGGAGAACATGTGCATAGTAGAGCTTGGGCGATTAGGAAAGCTTGGGGGTTTAGAAGAGTTTGGGGCTTAGGAGAGCTTGCGGGGCAAGAGAGCTTTGGGGGAGGTGAACTTGGAGGGGTAGGTGAGCTCAGCGGGTAGGAGAGCTCGCACGGTGGGTAGGTGAAATTCGGTGTAGGAGAGAAATGGGAAATCGGAGAGCTTTGGAAGTAGGCGAACTTAGGGTTAGAAGAGCTTGGGGGTAGAAGTGCATGGTGGGTAGGAGTGCTTGTTGGGTAGGAAAGCTAGAGGGTTAGGAGAGCTTGGCGGGTAGAAGAGTTTGGGTGTTACTAGAACTTTGCAGGGTAGGAGAGCTTGGCGGTAGGTTACCTTGGGCTATAGGAGAGCATGGGGTTAGGAGAGCTCGTGGGTGCAGCAGAGCTCGGGGGTGTAGGAGAGCTTGGGGGTCGTAGGAGAGCATGAGGGGGTCGGAGAATTTGTGGGGGATAGGACGGCTTGGGCTGGTAGGGGAGCTTGGGAGATAGGAGAGCTTGATTGAGTAGGAGAACGTGGCGGGGGATTGGGTTGGTGACCTCGGCGGCAGGAGAGTCGGGTGGGTTAGGAGAGCTTGCGGATGTAGGAGAGATAGCAGAGGTAGAAGAGCTTTGGGGGGTACGAGAGCTTGGGTGTAGGAGATCTTGGTAGTAGCAGAGATTGGTGGGTTAGGAGAGATTGGTGGGTAGGAGAACTTGAGGGGTTAAGAGAGTCCGGCGGGGTGCATACGGGAGCTTTGGCTGGGAGGGGATCTTTCCGAGGTAAGAGAGCTTGTGGGGGGGCGCGTTGGACAGCTTGTGGGGAGTAGGATAGCTTTGGGGCAGGAGGACTCGGGTTGTAGGAGAGCTTGGAGACAATAGGAGAGGTTGGCGGGGTAGGAGAGCTATGGGATAGGGGAGCTTGAGCGGCAGGAGAGCTTGAGGCTTTAAGAGAGTCCGGGAGGTAGGGGAGCTTCGACGGAAGGGGAGCTTGGAGGGGCTGGAGAGCATGGGGGTATGAATGTTCGGGGAGAAAACTTTAGAGGTAGGAGAGGTTGGGGGTAGGAGTGCTTAGGGTATAGGTGAGTGTGTTTGGGTACGAGAGCGTGGTGGGGAAGGAGAGCTTGGGGGTGGTGTGCAAGAGAGCAGGGTGGGAGGAGATAATAGTTGGATAGGAGAGCTTGGGATGGTGATAGTAGAGCTTGTTGGAGTCGGAGAGCTTGGGGTTTAGGAGCGTTCGCGGGCTAGCAGTGATTGGGGGTAGGGAAGTTTGAGGGATTAAGAAAGCCCGGGGTTGCAGAAGAGCTTTGGCGGGTAGGAGATTTCGGGGAGGTACAAGAGCTTAGGGGAGTGGTAGGGGTGCTTGTGGGGAGTAGGAGAAATTGTGGGTAGCAGAGCTTGGGGAATTTGGCGCACTTGCGGGTTAGGTGCATTTGGGAGTTAGGAGAGCTTGCGGGTGGGCACGAGAGCTTGTGTCGTAGGTTAGCTTGGGATGGTAAGAGAGCTTGGAGGAGTTGTAGAGCTTGGGGGAGCAGAGCTTGGTGGTGCAGGACAGCTTATTGGGGTCGGGGAGGTTTGTGGGGTAGGAGAGCTTGGGCGGGTAGGAGAGCTTGTGTGGGAGGAGAAATTGGGAGGGTAGGAGAGCTTGGGGCTGGTATGAGAGCTTGGCAGGGTGAAATTGCTTGGGATAAAGGGGAGATTGGCGGGGTAGGAGAACTGGAGGGATTATATAGCCCGGGGGGTGTAGGTGAACTCGGGGAGGTGGGTAGGAGAGCTGGGGTGGTAGAAGATCTTGGGGGGGTAGGAGATCTTCGGGGGTAGGAGAGCTTGGCGGGGCTAGGAGAGCTTGAGCGGCGTAAGAGTGCTTTGGGGCAGGATAGCTATGGGGTGTTGCCTGGCGGCGCGTGCGGAGAGCTTGGGGGGGCCGGTAAGAGAGTTTGGGCTGGTAAGAGAGCTTGGGGGGAGGAGAATTTCGGGTAGAAGAGTTTGCGGGGGTAGGATAACTTGGGGGTAGGAGAGCTTGGTGGTAGGAGAGATTGGGGGATAGGAGAGATTTGGGGGTACAAGAGCTTGGGGTGTCGGAGAGATTGGGCGATAGGAGAGCTTGCGGGGTACAAGAGCTCGGGGTGTTGGAGAGATTGGAGATTAGAAGAGATTGGGAAGGTAAGAGAGATTTGGCGGGTAGGATAGAATGTTGGGGTAGGAGAGCTTGAGGTAGTTGGAGAGCTGAGGGGTGCAGGAGAGTTTGGGGGGGTTAGGAGATCTTGGGGGTTAGGAAAACTTGGGGGTACGAGAGCTTGGGGGTAGGCGAGCTTGGGAGGCAGGTCTGCTTAGGCGTTAGGAGAGTTTGTGGGGGTAGAAACATAGATACTTAGAAAATAGGTGCAGGAGTCGGCCATTCGGCCCTTCTAGCCTGCACCGCCATTCAATGAGTTCATGGCTGAACATGCAACTTCAGTACCCCATTCCTGCTTTCTCACCATACCCCTTGATCCCTCTAGTAGTAAGGACTTCATCGAACTCCTTTTTGAATATATTTAGAGAAATTGGCCTCAACAACTTTCTGTGGTAGAGAATTCCACCGGTTTACCACTCTCTGGGTGCAGAAATTCCTCCTCATCTCGGTCCTAAATTGCTTACCCCTTATCCTTAGACTGTGTCCCCTGGTTCTGGACTTCCCCAACATTGGGAACATTCTTCCTGCATGTAACCTGTCTAATCCCATCAGAATATTAAACGTTTATATGATGTCCCCTCTCATTCTTCTGAGCTCCAGTGAATACAAGCCCAATTGATCCAGTCTTTATTGATATGTCGGTCCCGCCATCCCGGGAATCAGTCTGGTGAACCTTCGCTGCACTCCCTCAATAGCAAGAATGTCCTTCCTCAGGTTAGGAGACCAGAACTGTACACAATACTCCAGGTGTGGCCTCACCAATGCCCTGTACAACTGAAGCAACACCTCCCTGCCCCTGTACTCAAATCCTCTCGCTATGAAGGCCAACATGCCAGTTCCTTTCTTAACCGCCTGCTGTATCTGCACGCCAACCTTCAATGACTGATGTACCATGACACACAGGTCTCTTTGCACCTCCCCTTTTCCTAATCTGTCACCATTCAGATAATAGTCTGTCTCTCTGTTTTTACCAACAAAGTGGATAACCTCTCATTTATCCACATTATACTTCATCTGCTCTGCATTTGCCCACTCACCTAACCTATCGAAGTCGTTCTGCAGCCTCATAACATCCTCCTCGCAGCTCACACTGCCACCCAACTTAGTGTCATCCGCAAATTTGGAGATTCTACATTTAATCCCCTCGTCTAAATCATTAATGTACAGTGTAAAGAGCTGGGGCCCCAGCAAAGAACCTTGCGGTACCCCACTAGGCACTGCCTGCCATTCAGAAAAGTCCACATTTACTCCTACTATTTGCATCCTGTATGACAAGCAGTTCTCAATCCATGTCAGCACACTACCCCCAACCCCATGTGCTTTAACTTTGCACATTAATCTCTTGTGTGGGACATAGACATGGAAACATAGAAACATAGAAAATAGGTGCAGGAGCAGGCCATTCATCCCTTCTAGCCTGCACCGCCATTCAATTAGTTCATGGCTGAACATGAAACTTCGGTACCCCCTTACTGCTTTCTCGCCATAACCCTTGACCCCCCGAGTAGTAAGGACTTCATCTAACTCCCTTTTGAATATATTCAGGGAATTGGCCTCAACTACTTGCTGTGGTAGATAATTCCACAGGTTCACCACTCTCTGGCTGAAGAAGTTTCTCCTCATCTCGGTCCTAAATGCCTTACCTCTTATCCCCAGACTGTGAACCCTGGTTCGGGACTTCCCCAACATTGGGAACATTCTTCCTGCATTTAACCTGTCTAAACCCGTCAGAATTTTAAACGTTTCCATGAGGTCCCCTCGCATTCTTCTGAACTCCAGTGAATACAAGCCCAGTTGATCCAGTCTTTCTTGATAGGTAAGTCCCACCATCCCTGGAATCTTCGCTGCACTCCATCAATAGCAAGAATGTCCTTCCTCAAGTTAGGAGACCAAAACTGTACACAATTCTCCAGGTGTGGCCTCACCAAGGCCCTGTATAACTGTAGCAACACCTCCCTGCCCCTATACTCAAATCCCCTCGCTATGAAGCCCAACATGCCATTTGCACTCTTAACCACCTGCTGCACCTGCATGCCAACCTTCAATGACTGATGTACCATGACACCCATGTCTCGTTCCACCTTCCCTTTTCCTAATCTGTCACCATTCAGATAATAGTCTGTTCTCTGTTTTTACCACCAAAGTGGATAACCTGACATTTATCCACATTATACTTCATCTGCCATGCATTTGCCCACTCACCTAACCTATCCAAGTCACTCTTCAGCCTAATAGCATCCTCCTCGCAGCTCACACTGCCACCCAACTTAGTGTCATCCGCAAATTTGGAGATACTGCATTTACTCCACTCGTCTAAATCATTAATGTACAATGTAAACAGCTGGGGCCCCATGACTGAACCTTGCGGCACCCCACGAGACACTGCCTGCCATTCTGAAAAGTACCCGTTTACTCCTACTCTTTGCTTCCTGTCTGAAAAACAGTTCTCAATCCACATCAGCACACTATCCACAATCATATGTGCTTTAACTTTGCACATTAATCTCTTGTGTGGGACCTTGTCGAAAGCCTTCTGAAAGTCCATATATACCACATCAACTGGTTCTCCTTCGTCCACTTTACTGGAAACATCCTCATAAAATTCCAGAAGATTTCTCAAGCATGATTTCCCTTTCACAAATCCATGCTGACTTGGATCTATCATATCACCATTTTCCAAATGCGCTGCTATGACATTCTTAATAATTGATTCCATCATTTTACCCACTACTGTGGTCAGGCTGACCGGTCTATAATTCCCTGTTTTCTCTCTCCCTCCTTTTTTAAAAAGTGGGGTTACATTGGCTACCCTCCACTCGATAGGAACTGATCCAGAATCATTGGAATGTTGGAAAATGACTGTCAATGCATCCTTTATTTCCAAGGCCAGCTCATTAATTACTCTGGGATGCAGTCCATCAGGCCCGGGGGATTTATCGGCCTTCAATCCCATCAATTTCCCCAACACAATTTCCCGACTAATAAGGATTTCCCTCAGTTCCTCCTCCTTACTAGACCCTCCGACCCCTTTTATATCCGGAAGGTTGTTTGTGTCCTCTTTAGTGAATATCGAAGCAATGTACTTGTTCAATTGGTCCACCAATTCTTTGTTCCCCGTTATGACTTCCCCTGATTCTGACTGCAGGGGACCTACGTTTGTCTTTACTAACCTTTTTTTCTTTACATCTCTATCGAAACTTTTGCAATCCGTCTTAATGTTCCCTGCAAGATTCTACTCGTACTCCATTTTCCCTGACCTAATCAAACCCTTTGTCCTCCTCTGCTGAGTTCTAAATTTCTCCCAGTCCCGGGTTCGCTGCGATTTCTGGCCAATTTGTATGCCACTTCCTTGGCTTTAATACTATCCCTGATTTCCCTTGATAGCCATGGTTGAGCCACCTTCCCATTTTTATTTTTACACCAGACAGGAATGTATAATTGTTTTCGTTAATCCATGCGGTCTCGAAATGTCTGCAATTGCCCATTCACAGTCAACCACTTCAGTATTATTCGCCAATCTAACCTAGCCAATTCACGCCTCATACCTTCAAAGTTAACCTTCTTTAAGTTCTGGACCATGGTCTCTGAATTAACTGTTTCATTCTCCATCCTAATGCAGAATTCCACCATATTATGGTCACTCTTCCCCAACGGGACTCGCACAACGAGATTGCTAATTGATCCTTTCTCATTGCACAATACCCAGTCTAAGATGGCCTCCCCGCCGAGTTGGTTCCTCGACATACCGGTCTAAAAAAACATCCCTTATTCACTCCAGGAAATCCTCCGCCACCGAATTGGAGAGTTTGGGTGGGTGGGAGAGCTTGGGGTCGGTTCGGAGAACTAGCGGAGGTTGCAGAGCTTGGGGGTGCGTTAGCAGAGATTGGGGGTAGGAGAACTGTGGGGTATAGGAGAGCTCTGGGGGGTGTAGGAGAGGTTGGGGGTTAGAGAAATTTGGGGTGTTGGAGAACTTAGGGACTAGGAAATTTTGTGGGGTCAGCGAGCTTGGGCTTTAAGTGAGCTTGGGGTAGGAGAGCTTGATGGGGTGGGAAAGCTTGGGGATAGGAGAGATTTGGTTTTATAGGAGAGCTCTGGGGGGCTGTCGGAGAGGTTGGAGGTTAGGGGAACTTGTGGGGTACGTTACCTGAGGGGCTAGGAAATCTTTTTGAGGTAGGAGATATTGCTGGTGTAGGACAGCTTGATGGGGCAGGAGAGCTAGGGGGGAAGGAGAGTTGTGGAATCGGAGAACTTGGAGTTATTCGATAGCTTCGGCCTTATTTCGGTCTATGTTTCTATGTTTCTATGTTTCTAAAAGAGCTTGGGGTGTAGGAGAGCTTGGTGGGGTAGGGGAGCTTCTGTGTTAGAAGAGATTGGAGAGTAGGAGAACTTGGGTGAAAAAAGAGTGTGGGGGTTAGGAGAGCTTGGTCGTGTAGGAGATCTCGAGGCGGGGCGGCTTGAAGAGCTTGGGTGGTTAGGGCACATTGGGTTTGGAGAGATTGAAGTGTAGGAGAGCTCGGGTGTTAGGCGAGCTTGGGCGGTTCTGAGACCTTGCGGGGTTAGGAGAGCTTGTGGACTAGGCGAGCTTGTGGAGTAGGAGTGCTTGGGCGGATAGAATTTGTGTGGGTAGGAGAGATTGGGCGAGTAGGAGAGTTTGGGATGGGTGAGGAGATTTCGTGGGATTGCAGAGCATGGGGGTGTGGTAGGACAACTTGTGGAAAGGAGAAATCTTGTGGAAAGCAGAGCTCGCGGGGTGCAGGAGAGTTTGGGTGATAGGGATGCTTGTGGTGGAGGTAGGAGACTTGAGGGCGAAGAAAACTTGGAGGCATAGGAGCGCTTGCGCAGTAGGTGAGCTTGGTCCAAAGGAGAGCCTGGGCGGGGAGGAAAGATTGTTGAGGTAGGAGAGCTTGGGATAGAAGAACTTGGGGTGTTAGGAGAGTTTGAGGGGTGGTAGAGCTTAGCGTAGGATTGCTTGTGGGTGTAAAAGAGCTTCGAGGGTAAGGGAGCTTGGGGGGGTTGGAGAGCTTGGGGGGTAAGGAGATCTTGGGGGTGAACAAGAGATTGGATGCGTAGGTAAGCATGGATAGTCGACGAGCTAGCGGGGTATGATAGCTTGGGGTGTTGGAGAGCTTCGTGGGTTGCTACCAGAACTCGGGAGGATAGGTTAGCTTGGGGCCTTAGGCTTAGGCTAGGAAATCTTGAGGGGTAGGAGCTTCGGGAGTAGGTGAGCTTGAGGGTTCAGCAGAGCTTTCGGGCTAGGAGAGAATGTGGGGTAGGAGCGCTTTGGGGTTAGGAGAGCTTGGGGTGGTAGGAGACGTTGAGAGGTCAGCGAGCTTGTGGCAGTCGGTGAGCTTGTAGGGTAGCAGAGCTTGGAGGGGTAGACGAGCTTGTGAGTTAGGAGAGCTTGGGCGGTAGGAGAGCTTGAAGGTGTCGGACGTCTTGGTTTGTAGGTGGGGTAGGCAAGCTTGGGGGTGTGGGAGAGCTTCGGGTGAGGTTAGGAGAGTTTGGAGGTTATATGAGCTTTGGGGGTAGGAGGGATTTGTGAGGTCGGAGGGCTTGCGTGGTATGATTTCTTGGATGTGTTGGAGAGCATAGGGGGCGTAGGAGATCTCGGGCGTTGGGAGAGCTTGGGGGCTAGGAGAGCTTGGCGGGTAGGTGAGCTTGGGAGGGTGGTTTGGACAGCCTGAGGGGTAGGCGAGTTTGAGGGTTAGAAGAGCTTGGACGATAGGGCAGCATAGAGGATGTTGAAGCGCTTCGGTCTGGTTCGGGGAGTGGTACAACTTCGGGCTGGGTCGGAGAGCTTGGGCGTGTAGTTGGGCTTGCGTAGTTGGAGAGCTCGGAGGACAAGAGAGCTTGGTGACTGGTAGAGCTTGTGGGGGGTGGGAGAGCTTGGTGGGTTAGGAGAGTTCGGGCGTTAGGAGAGCTGGCGGGGTGGGAGAGTTTGGTGGGTTCGGAGAGTTCGGGCGTTAGGAGAGCTGGCGGGGTAGGAGAGCTTGCGCGATAGGAGATCTTGTGGGTGTTGGAGTGCGTTTGGGCTCGGAGATATTGGGCGTAGGAGAGCTTGCGGTTGGAGACCACGCGAGGGTAGGAGGGCTTGGGATTAGCAGAGCTTGGAGGGAAGGAGAGATTGAGGGGCTAGGAAAGCGTGAATGGGGTCGGAGAGCTTGGGGTGCAGGAGAGCTTATGGACAGGATAGCTTGGGGATTAGAAGAGCTTAATGGGGTAGGAGAGCACGGGGGTTAGCTGTGATGTGGGGGTAGTAGAGCTGGGGGGTAGGAGGACTTGGGGGGTACGAGAGCTTGGTGGGTAGAAGAGCTTGGGGATGTAGGAGAGCTTTGAGCGTAGAAGGGAGTTGGGCAGGTAAGAAGAGCTTGGGGCGGGGTTGGAGAGCGTGATGATGTAGGTGAGCTTGAGGGTAGGACAGCTCGTCGGGGTCGGAGTGCTTCTTGGGGTTGGAGAACTGTTTGGGTAGGAGTGCTTGTTGCAGTAGGAGGGCTTGCTTGTGTGGAAGAGCTTGGCGGCGGGTAGGACAGCCTGATGGGGTATGAGTGCTTGTTTGGGTAGGACAGCTTGGGCGGGTAGGAGAGCTTGTGGAATGGGAGAACATGGGGCGGGTTACAACGTTTCGTGGGGTCGGAGAGCAGGAGTTCCAGAAACAGGACAATTAGGAGCTCCACATACAACTGTGAATCTCCAAACTGCTATCTTTATAGCGGGGGAATTAGAATAGCGCACCATAAACAGAACATTTCGAAGGTACATATATAGAACTCGTAGAGACTTAAATAGGACAATCAGGTGCTTCATCAACAGTGCAGTTTGGAGCTCCATAAAAAAGGACAATTAGGAGCTCCACAAACAGCTTCGGTTCTCCAGAAAGAGGGGAACTCGGACTTCCAGAAACTGTAGAATTTGCCCCGGAAACAAAGGTATTCGCTCCATAAAGAGATAATTAGCTACAGAAACGAAAATTCCCTCCATGAACCGGAACATAAGTCGCAGAAAGACGGGATGTAGGAGCTCTCGGAACACGGTAATAATCGCAGAAACAATGAAATACGCTCCACAAATTCGAGAATTAGATCTAAAAACTGTGGAATTAGTTCTTGAAAGATGGAAATTAGGAGTTTCAGAAACTGTCTAATTAGCAGCTCGAGAAGCAGGGGACTTATCTCCAGAAACAGGGCAATGGGAGCTGCAGAAACAGAGGAATTACGGTTAGAAAGAGGAGAGTTAGCTCCAGAAAAGGTGAATTTGCTGTTCCTGTTGCAGGGTAATTCGAAGAGCACACCTTAAAACGGAAAATTTGAAGCAATATATCAACAGCAAACTACCAGACATGTAAAATGGACAATTATGTGCTTCACAGACCGCACAGTTTGGAGCTTCCTAAAAAGAGAAATTAGGAGCTCCACAGGAATTTTCCACAGAAAAAAAAGGTTAGCTCCAGAAGCAGGTGAATAAGCAACAGAAAAAGGGGAGTTACCTCCAGAAACAAATGCACTGGGTGATCCACAATGTGGGATATTATGAACTCCAGAAAAAAGATGAACCCCAGAAACAGGGGAATTAGCTCCTGGCACAGGGAAATTGGGGCTGCACAGAGGGGAATTAGGAGTTCCAGGAATACTGGAATTAGTTCAGAAAAAAAGGTATTTGCGACAAGAACCAGGGGAAATGTGTCGAGAAAGATGTGAACTGTCAGTTACAGAAACTGCCGAAATGGACACTGTAGAAACTGGCGAATTAGGAGCTCCAGATAAAGGGAATTTGTTCAGTATAGTGGAAGTAGCTCCAGAAACAAAGGAATTAGATTTAGAAAGAGAAGAGTTGGCTCAAGAAACAAGTAAACTAGCTACTTCTGTAGCAGGAGTATTAGGAGAGGGAATGACAAACAGAACACTTCGGAGCAAAATATATCGTGGAAATGGGAGCCAAATAAAAAGCACAATTACGTGTTTCATAAACAGCACAAATTGAAGCTCCAGAAACAGGAGAGTTAGGATCTTTATAACTAACTGAAATAACTCTAGAAACAGGGGAACTAGGACCTGCAGAACCTGGGATAGTAGGAGTTCGGCAGCAGCGGCATTCGGAGCTGCCGTAAGATGGGACAGCTCCAGGAACGTTGAAACTAACCCCATAACAAGGGAAATAGCTCCAGAAACAGGGGAAATTGGATATCCTTAATTATCGGAGTTAATTCCATAAACCGTGGTATTAGCTGCAGAAATATTGGAGTTAACTCCACAAACTTCGAATTAAGTGCTTCATAAACAACGGAATTAGGAGCTCCAGGGAGAGCGGAAGTATGTCCAGAAATATGGCGATTAGCTCCAGAAAGAGAGAGAATCAGGTGCTCCAGAATAATCGGGCTTTTCATCTGCAGATACAAGGTGATTAGCTCCAGGAACTAGGGAATTGCGATTAGAAAGAGCAGAGGTTGCTCTGGAAAGAAGTGACTTAGCTGTCCCCGCAGCAGGGGATTTAGGAGTGCGCACTATAAAAAAGACATTTCGGAGATATATATATATAATTAGTAGACACTTCAAAACGACAATTAGGAGCTTCATCAACAGCGCAATTTGGAGCTATAGAAGAGGACAATTAGGAGCTCCACAAACAACCCAGAATATTCAAAAAGAGGGGAAGTAGGACTTCCTGAAACGATGGAATTTTCCTCCAATAGAAAGTTATTAGCTCTAGAAACATGGGAATTATGTATAGAAAGATGAGAATTGGAGGCTACAGAAACTGCCGAATTGGGCACTGCAGAAACTGTTGTATTAGGAATTCCAGAAATACGGAAATGTATTCAGTACAGCAGAGGTAGCTCCAGAAACAAAAGTATCATATTTAGAAGGAGAGGAGTTAGATAAAGAAACAGGTAAACTAGCTATGCCTGTAGCAGGGGAATTAGGAGAGCGCACCATCAGCAGAATAATTCGGAGGGAAATATATTGGGAAATGGTAGCCACATAAAAAGCACAATTAGGTGTTTCATTAACAGCGCAATTTGAAGTTCCGGAAACAGGAGAATTAGGTTCTCCACAAACAACTGAAAGAGCTCCAGAAACAGAGGAATTAGGAGCTCCACAGACTGGGAAATTAGCAGCTCCACGATCAGTGGGATTCGTCCCAGAAACGGGGGAGTTGCGTTTAGAAAGATTAGAGTTAGCTCTCGAAAGATGTGACTTAGCTTTCCCTGCAGCAGGGGCTTTGCAAATACGCACCATAAACAGGACATTGCGGATTTATACATATAAGACAATTAGGTGCTTCATCAACAGCGAAATTTGGAGCTCCAGAAAAAGGGCAATTAGAATCTCAACAAACAACTAAGAATCTCCAGAATGAGAAAAACTAGGCTTTCCATAAATTATTGATTTTTCTCCAGAAACAAATGTATTAAGTCCAGAAACAGCTGAATTAGCTACAGAAAGAGAGGAATTCCCTCCGTGAACAGGGAAATTAGGATTCGCAGAAACAGGGGAAGTAGGAGCTCCCGGAACACTGTAATTAGCGAAGAAACGAGGGGATCAGCGGAAGAAACAAGTGAATTAGGTCTAGATACTGTGGAATTAGGTTTTGAAAGATGAAAATAGGAGTTACAGAAAATGGAAAATTAGCAGCCCCAGAAAAAGAGGAATTAGCTCCATAAAACAGGGGAAGCGAGCTCCAGGAACTAAGAAATAGTCACAGTACACCGCAATTATCTCCAGAAACAGGTGAATTATGTTTAGAAAGAGGAGCATTACCTCCAGAAAAGGTGCATTCTTTGTTCATGTTGCAGGGTAATTAGGAGGGCGCACTTTAAAAAGGACAATTCGGAACAATATATAATCGGCAAACTATTATACACTTAAAAAGAACAATTATGTGCTTCATAAACCGCATAATTTGGAACTCCAGATAAAGGGAAAATGGAGCTACACAGGAATCTTCGCCAGAATAAAAAGTAGTAGCTCCAGAAACAGAGCAATTAGTTCCAGGAACAGAGGAATTAGGAGCTGCAGAAAGGCGAATTAGGAGTTGCAGAATTATTGGAATTATTAGAATAAGTGGATAAGATCCGGAAACATGGAATTTAGCATCTCCAGAAACACGGGAGTTTGTTCAGTACAGCGGAAGTAGCTCCATAAACAAAAGAATTACATTGAGAAAGAGAAGGTTTCGCTCAAGAAACAGGTAAACGAGCTATTCATGTTGCAGAGCGCACCATAAGCAGAATAATGCGGACCCATGTTCCTACCCCACCTCTCGATCTAATTTCCTGCCCTAGCCCCACCCAAGTTGCTGAACCAACCCCCAGCTCAAGTCCTTGACCCATCGTCGGCACAAGTTCCTGTTTCATCCGCCAGACGAACTTCCTGCCATATCCCTGGCCAAGTTCCTGCTCGATTCCCAGCCGAAGTCTCTGCCAAATCCCCAGCCCAAGTTTCTTCCACATTCCCCAGACCAAGTTCTTGAACCATTCCGCAGCCTAACTTTCTGCCTCATCACCCATCCCAATATCCTGCATGAACCACAGCCAGGTTCCTGCCCCATTCCCCATCCCAAGTTTCTGCCTCATCTCGCAGCCCAATATCCTGCATGAACCCCAGCCCAGGTTCCTGCCCCGTTCCCCATCCCAAGTTTACGCCCATCACCGAGCGGAATTCCCTGCCCCTTCCCAAATCCCAATTTCTGGCCGTCGCCCAGCGCAATTTCCTAAATCATCCGCTAGCCCAGGTTCCTGCTCCATTCCCAGGCACAACGTCCAACACATGTCCCTGGCCAAGTTAATGCCAACACCCAGCCTCACCCTGACCCTGCCCCCAGCGATAATTCCTTCTCAAATCGCAGCCCCTCACTTTCCAATTCCCTAGCCGAACTTCCGGTACTTCCCCCAGCAAATGTTCCTGCCCCATCCCCCAGACGAAGCTGCTTTCCACACCCGGCCCTCTTTCCTGACCTATGTCCCAGCCCAATTTGCAGAATTGCTCTCCAGCGTACGTTCCTAGCCCATCCCCCAGTCCAAGATTCTGTCCAAACTCCAGCCCAAATTCATACCCCATTCCTCAGCCAAAGTGCTGCCCACTCGCGCCTCCCAAGTTCCTGAACCATTCACCCGCAGAAGTCCCTACACAAGCCCTCGGCGCATTTCCTGAATATCCCCGAGCCCAAATTCCTGCTCATCCCCCAGCTCAAGTACCTGCCCATTTCCCACCCAAATGCCTGCAGCATTTTAGGCTATATTCCGGGAACATCCACCACCCCAATCTCCTGCCCATCAGCTCAAACATTTTCCTCCCCAACCACAAAGCCCAAAATCCTGCCACAATCCTCGTCCGAATATCCTGCCTCATCACGTTGCAAAAGTTCCCGCCCATCCCCCAGCCTAATTTCCTGTCCACAACCCAGGGCAATTTCCTGCCCATCTCCAAGACCAAGATCCTGCCCCATTCCTCGGCCCATGTTCCTGCCATACCCCCAGCCCCAGTTCTTTTCCAGCCCAGGTGTCTGCCCATCACACAGCCCAATTTGCTGCCCATCACTCAGCACATGATTATGCCTTATTCCCCGGCCCAGGTGCATGCCCATCCCCTAGCCCACATTCCTGTCCATTCCGCACTCCAAGTTCCTGTCCATCACCCAGCCCAAGATCCTGCCCGTCCCATAGTCCAAGTTCCTGCCCATCCCCACGGCCAAGTGCCTGTCCATCTCCCAGTCCAAGATATTGCCCATCCCATTGCCAATGTACTTTCCCATCCCCCAGCCAAAGTACCTGCCCATCCCACAGCTCAATTTCTTGCCCATCCCCCAGCCGAAGTTCCTGCCCATCCCGAAGACCAATTTCCTGCCCATCTCCAATCCCAAGTACCTGCCCATCAGACAGCTCAATATCTTGCCGCTTCACGTTTTTAAAGTTACTGCCCCATTCCAAACCCAAGTTCCTATCCACTCCCGAGCACAAGTTCCTGCGAATCCTCCAGCCCAATTTCCAGCCCCATCCCCGAGCCTAACTTCCTAACCCATTCACCAGTCCAAGTTCCTCTCCCATCACAGGCCAACTTCCTGCCCATCCCAGCCGAAGTTCATTCCCTTCCCCCAGCCCAACTTCCAGGCCGTTCCCCAGCCCATGTCTCTGCCTCATTACCTAATCCAACTTAATTTCCCATCCCACAGTCCAAGATCCTACCCACGTTGGCACAATTGTCTGCCTCATCCACAATGCAAACCTCCTATACCATCTACTAGGCTAGGTTCCTGCCCAATCCCGTGGCCGAAGTACCTCACCCATCCGAACCCAATTTCTTGCCCATCCTAACATCCTGCTCATCACACAACGCAAGTTTCTGCCCCATCATCCAGCCCAATTTCCAGACCATCCTCCAGCCGACGTTCTTGCCGCATCCCCTAGCCCAATATATTGCCCATACCCCAGCCCAATTCCTGGCAACACCCAACCCATTTTCGTGCCTCATTACCCAGTCCAATTTCCTGTCCATCCCACCGTTCTATTATCTGCCAATCCTGGGCTCATTTTCCTGCCCATTCCAAAACCCAAGTTCCTGTCAATCCCACACCCCAATTTCCCGCCCCATCCACCAGCGCAGGTTCTTGCCCCATCCTCTCGCACAAATTCCTTCCCATCACCCAGCCCAAGTTGTTGCCCCATCCAAGCAAAAGTTACTGCCCAGCCGCCAGACCAAATTCATGGCCAAGATCCAACGCAAGTTCCTGCCCGATCACCAAGTTCAATTTCCTGCCCCAAACCCACCCAAAATTCCGATCACATCACAAACCCAATTTAATGCCCATCCCGCAGCCCACCTTCCTGCCACATCCTCCTGCGCAATTTCCTGCCCCATTCACCGGACCAAGATCCTGCCCAGCGCCCAGCCCAAGTTTCTGTACATCCACCAGCCCAAGTTCCTTCACCATCTTCCGGCCGAAATTCCTTCTCTGTCTTTTAGCCGCTTCCTTCCCATACCCCAGCACAATTTGCTGACCATCCTCCCGCCCATGTTCCAGACCATCCCCCAGCACAAATCCCTGCTCATCCCTCAGCCCAAGTTCCTGACCGTCCTCCAGGCTAAGTTCCTGTCACGGCCAACAGCTCTAGTTCCTACCCCATTCCCCAGCCAAAGTTCCTGCCTCATCCCCACCCAATTTCCTGCCCGATCCCACAGCCCAAGTTCCTGAACCATTCGCCAGCCCAAGTTTCTGCCCCATCCCCCAGTCCAAAAACCTGCCCTATCCCAGGCTAAATTCCTGGAACTTCCACCAGCCAAACTTCCTGGCAGTCACCTAACACATTTTCCTGCCCAATCACAAAGCCCAAATAACTGCCACATTCCCCGGCCGAATATCATGCTACATCCCCCAGCCAAGATACTGGCCATCATACTGCCTAATTTCTTGACAGATCCCACAGCAAAAGATCCAGCCATTCCGCCAGACAAATTCTTGACCATTCCCCGGACTAATTTCCTGCCGATCCCCAGCCCAAGAAACTGCCCAATCCTTTGCTTAATTAGTGCCCATCACCCTGCCCAAGATCTGGACGATCCATAGCCGAAGTTCCGGTGCATCACCCAGCACAATATCCTGCCTCCTCCCTTAGCCCAATTTCCTGCCGTATTCCACATCCCAAGTTTCTACCTCATACCCAGCGGAATTTCCTCACCCATCCCAAATCCAAATTTCCTGCCGATCCCCCAGAGCAATTTCCTACACCATCCGCCATGCCAGGTTCCTTCTGCAGTAATCGCCCAAGATCCAGCCCATTCCCAAGCCCAAGTTACTGCCCAACCCCCTGCCCTCCCTGCCCTTTCCACAAGCCAAAGTTAATTCCCAACCCCCAGCCCCTCCCTGTCGTATCCCCCAGTGCAAGTTCCTGTACGTTCCCCAGCAAAGTTTCCTGCTGGATTCTCAAACACAAGTTGCTGCCCCAGATGAAGCTCCTGCCCAATCCCAGCCCTATTTCCTGCCCAATTCCGCAGCACAACTTCCTGAACTGCTCTCACTGTAGGTTCATGGCCCATGCCCCAGACCATGATTCTGCCCAACCCCTAGCCCAAATTCATGCCCCATCCCCAGCCCAAGCTCCAGAAACATCCTCCCGCCGAAGTCTCTATTTCAGCCCTCAGCTCAGGTTCTTTAATATCGCCAGCCCAAATCCCTTCCCCATTCCCCAGCCCAAATCTCTGCTGCATTCCCACGTCCAAGACCCTGCCCCATCCCCTCGCCCAAGATCCTGCCCTGCCTGCGTCATGCCCCAGCCCCATCCACTTGCCCAAGTTCCTTCGCAATCTGGCGGCCCAAGTTTCTGCCCCATCCCCAAGCCCTAAATCCTGACGTCTCCCGTAGCCCAAGTTCCTATCCATCCCCGTCCCAAGTCCCTGCCCCATTCCCAAGCCCAAGATCCTGCCCAGCCTGCGTCATGCCCCAGCCCCATCCATTTTCCCAAGTTATCCCAATCTGGCGGTCAAAGTTCCTGCCCCATACCCCAGCCCAAGCACCTGACCTATCCCACAGCCCAAGTTACTTCCCTTACCTGAGCACGATTTCCTGTCCCATCCCACAGCCCAAGTTTTTGTCCGATCATCCAACTTAATTTCCGGCCCACTCCCCAGCTCATGTTCATTCCTCATTACCGAGCCCAAGTTCCTGCCTCATTCCCCACAACAAGAACCTGCCAATCCTATATCGCAAGTTCCTTCCCATCCCCCAGCCCAAGTTCCTGCCCCTCCCCAGCCCAAGATGACGCCGAGCCTGCTTCAAGCCCCTGCCCCAAGTTACTGCCCAATGCCACGGCCCAAGTTACCGCACAATTACCCAGCCCATGTTCGTGCTTCATTTCATTATCCAAGTTCCTGCCGATTCCCCAGCCCAATTTCCTGCCCAACCCCCAGCCCAATTTCCTGACCCATCCTCCAGCCCAAGTTTCTGCCAAATCTCACAGCCTAATTTACTGCCCCACCCCACAGCCCAATTTTCTTCCTCATTCCCCGACGCATTTCATGCCTCATCTCACATCCAAGTTCCTGAACCACTCCCAGGGCCACTTCCTGCCCCACACCCCAGTCCAAGATCGTGTCCATTCCATAGCCTTAGTTTCTGTCCCATATTACAACATAAATTCATATCCCACTCACCAGCTCAATTTGCTACCCCATCCCTCAGCCCAAGTTCCTTCCCAACCCCATAGACCAAGTTCCTAACCACCATGGTGTAAGTTTCTGCTCCATCCAGCAGCCAATGTTCATTTCTAATTACACACTACAAGATCCTGGCCCGCCCACAAGCCCAGGCTCCTGCCGCATCCAGCAGCATATGTTCATGCCCCATCCTCCAGCCCAAATTCCTGCCAAACTTAGCCGAGTTGCCAGCCCCATCCGCCAGCACAAGTTGCTGCCCCATGCCAGCCCACGTTCCTGCCACTCCCCCAGCCCAAGGTCATGTCCCATACCCCAGCTCAAGTTCCTGCCCCATTCACGAGCCCAAGGTCCTGCCGACACCTATGTCGAGGTTCCTGCCCAATCGCACAGCCCAAATTCCTCTCCCTTTCCCCAGCTCAATTTCCTGTCCCATCCACCAGCCAAAGTTCCTGCCCTAACACCCAGCCCAATCTCCTGCCCCAACCCTCAGCCCAATACCTTCCGCATCTCCCAGCCCAAGTTACACACATTCCAAGCTCATGTTGCTGCCCCATCTCACAGCCAGTTCCTCTCCAATGTCCAGCCCGAGTTCCTGCCCATCCGACATTCAAATTTCCTGCACATCCCCCAGCACAATTTCCTTCCATTCCCAGCACAGGTTTGTACCTCATTACCCATTAAATATCCGGCCCCATCCCACAGTCAATTTCTTACCCATCCACCAGCCCAAGTTCCTGCACATCCCAAAGCCCAAGTTCTGGCCGATCCCCCAGCCTAAGTTCCTGCCATTCCCACATCGCAATTTATTGCCTCATCCTGCCGACTACACAGCCAATGTTCCTGCCCCGATCTCCAGCACTACTTCCTGCCCTCTCCCAAGCCCATGTTCCTGCCCATCCCCAACTCCAGGTTCCTGCCGATCATCCAGCGCAAGTTTATTTCCACGACCCAGCCCATATTCGTGCATCATTACCGTGTCCTATTTCGTGTCCAAACCCCAGTTCTCGTTCCTTCTATGAACATGCCCAAGCCCAAGTTATTGCCCCAACTGATAGCCCAAGTTGCTGCCCATCCCTCAGCCCAAATTCTTCCCCATCCCCAAGCCCATTTCCTGCCCATCCTAAAGTCCGATTTCCTTCCCCAACCCCCAGCGCATGTCTCTGCACATGCCCAACTCCAAGTTCCTGCACATGACCTGCGCATGTTCCTTCCCATTAACAGTCCATATTCGTGAATCATTACCCTGTCAAATCTCTTTGCCATCCCCCAGCACGTTCCTGCACATTCCCATGCCCAAATATCTGCTCCATAACAGACCAATTTCCTGCCCATCGCCTACACAATTTTCTTTCCCATCACAGCAACATTTCTTGTACCAGCCCCTAGCCCAATTTCCTGAACCATTCCCCAGCCCAGGTTCCTGCGTCTTCCCCTTGACCAAGATCACGCCCATTCCCCCGCCGAATTTCCTGCCCATCCCCCACCTCAACAGCGCAAGTTCCTGCCCATCCAACAGCCCAGTTTCAGGCCGCATGCGCCTGGCCACATTCCTAACCAATCACCCAGCCCAAGTTCCTGCACCGTTCCACAGTGCAACCTCCTGACCATCCCCCAGCGCGAACTCCTATCCCATGGCCCAAGTGCATGTCCATAGCTCAGACCGATCCTGCACGTTCCCCAGCCCATGTCCCTGCCCATCCCCCAGCCCATGTCCCTGCCCAACCCCATAGCCCATGTCAGTGCACAACCTCCAGCCCATTTCTCTGCCCATCCACCAGGCCATTTTCCTTCCCATCCTTCAGTCCAAGAACCTGCCCATCCGCCTCAGTTCCTGTTCCATTCCCCGGCCGAGGTTGCTTCCGATCCACCAGCAAAATCCGTGCACCAGCCACCAACCCAAGTTCCTGCCCAATCCCGCGGCCCAAGGACCTGCCCATCCTCCAGCGCAATTCCTGCCCATTTCGCATCACATATTCCTGCATCATTAATTAATCCAAGTTCTTGCCCCATCCCCCAGCCCAAGATCCTGCCCATACTGGCCCATCAGCAAGCCCCAGCTCCTGGCCCATCTACGAGCCCAAGTTTCTGGTGCATTCACCTGCCCAAGTTCCTGCCCATCCCTTTGCGCGAGTTCTTGTCCAAACTGCAGTCCAATTGCTGCCCATCACCCAACCCAAGCTACAGCCCCATGTCGTATTCCAGGTTGCTGCCCGTGCCCCAGCACAAATTACTGCCCATCACCCAGTCCAAGTTCGTGCCCCATCCCGCAGCCGAATTTCCTGCCGCATCACCCAGCTAATTCCCTGCCAATTCTCGATTCCAAGTTCATGCCCCATCCGACAATCAGAATTCCTACACAGGACGCAAAGCAAGTGCCTGCCGATCACCCAGCCCAATTGGGATTCCATGCCCAGCCGAATTTCCCGCCACATCCCTCAGGCCAAGTTGCTGCCTCATTGCACAGCCCAATACCTGCCCATCCTTCTGAACAAGTTAAGATGCATCCCCAGCTCAATTTCATGCTCATCACCCAGACCAACTTCCTGGCAATCCCCGAGCCCATTCCTGCCCATTCTTCAGCGTGAGTTCCTGCCCTATCCCCCGTCCATTCCGCAGCCCAAATTCCTGCCCGAACCATAGTCAAAATTCCTGCCCCACCCATCAGCCCAAGTTCCTTCCCCATCCCCCGACGCGAGTTCCTGCCCATCACTCTGCGGAACTTCATGTCAAATCCCAGCCCAAGTTGCTGCGCCTCACCCAGCCCACTTCCAGCCCCATCTCGTAATCGAGGTTCCTCCCCGTTCCCCAGCACAAATTACTCGCTATGCCACAGCCAAGTTCCTGCCCATCCTCCAACCCAATAACATGCCCCAGCCCTGAGCACGTTCCTGCCAATTCCCCAGCCCAAGTCACTACACATCCCAGCACAAGTTTGCTTCCCATCCAGCATCCGAAGTTCCTGCTAAACACCCAACCCAAGTTCGTGTCCATCCGCCACCCAAATTTCTCCTCATTACAAAACGCAAGTTCCTGCCCGATCACACAGGCGACTTTCCTGCCACGTCCCCCAGACCAAGTTAATGCCTACCCCGCCTCGCAACTTCCATCCATTTCCCCAGCACAAGTTCCTGCCCATCTCGCATCAGACGTTCTTGTCATCCCCCAGCCGAAGATCCTGCCCATCACCCAGCCGACGATGCTGCCCCAAAGCCCAATTTAGTTCCCATCCCTCAGCCCATATGCATGCTCAGCCTCCAGCAAATATCATGTTCATCACCTAGCCCAAGTTCCTGCCCAACCCCCAGCCCAAATTTCTGCCTATTCGCCAGCCCATGCTCGTGCCTTATTATCCAGTCCAAGTTGCGACTGGATCACACATTCTATGTCACTGCCACATACACAGCCCAAGTTCGAACACATCCCCTCCGCAAATGCATGTCAATTCACAGAGCATGTTCGTGCCTCATGCCGAGCCCAAGTCCCTGCTCCATCCCGCAGCCGAATCTCCTGCCACATACCCCAGCCCAAGTTCCTGCCAATTCCTGAGCACAAGTTCCTCCACATCCACCAGAACAAGTTCCTGTCCATCCCACAGATTGCGGATTCCCCAGCCGAAGGTGCTGCGCCGACCGCCAGGCCAATTCACTGCAATATCCCAGCCAAAGTTCCTGCCAATCCCGCTGCACACGTTCGTGTCGATCCACAAACTCCATGTCCCCCCCCTCCCCATCCACCAGTCCAAGTTCCTGCCCCATCCACCAGTCCAAATTCCCGGCCCATCCGCCAGTCCAAAATCCCGGCCCATCCACCAGTCCAAGTCACTGCCTTTTTCTCAACCCATGTCGCTTCCTTATTACCTAATCCAAGTTCTTGCCCCATCTCCCAGCCCAAGATCCTGCCCATACTGGACTAATTTCCTTGCCCATCAGCAAGCATCAGCTCGTGCCCCATTCATCAGCCCAAGTTCTGCCCCTCCGCCTGTGCAATTTCCTGTCCAAACTGCAGTCCAATTGCTGCCCATCACCTAGCCCAAGATACAGCCCCATCTCGTAGCCCAGATCCCTGCCCATGCCCAAGCAGAAACTGCTGCTTATCCCCCAGCTTAAGTTCATGCCCCATCACCCAGCCCAAAGTCCTGCCCCATCCGGCAGCCGAATTTCGTGCCACATCCCTCAGTCCAAATTCCTGCCACATTCCCCGGCCAGGTTCCTGCACAATCCCACAACCTAAGCTCCTTTGCATTCCTCAGCCCAAGTTCCTTTCCATCGGAAAGCCTAAATTTCTAGTCCATTGCCCAGCCCACGTTCTGCCCCAGTGGAGTTTAGAAGAATGGGAGGGGATCTCATAACAACATTTAAAATCTGACGGGTTTAGACAGATTAGATGCAGGAAGAATGTTACCAATGTTTGGGAAGTCCAGAACCAGGGGTCACAGTCTAAGGATAAGGGGTAAGTAATTGAGGACCGAGATGAGGAGAAACGTCTTCATCCAGAGAGTGATGAACCTGTGGAATTCTCTACCACAGAAAGTTGTTGAGGCTAATTCACTAAATATATTCAAAAAGGAGTTCGATGTAGTCCTTACAACGAGTGGGTTCAAGGGGTATGGCGCCAAAGCAGGAATGGGGTGCTGAATTTGCATATTCAGCCATTAACTCATTGAATGGCGGGGCAGGCTCGTAGGGGCGAATAGCCTCCTCCTGCCCCTACTTTCTATGATTCCTCGGCAGGATAGTAGGCCAGGTTGGGCAGGAACTTCGGCTGGTGAATGGGGAAGGATTTTGGGCTGATGGATGGGGCAGGGACTTGGGTTCCTGGATGGACCGGAACAAGGTATGATCAATCCCCTGGGCCAATTTCCTGCTCATCACCATACCAATTCCTGGCCTTTCCCCAGCCCGTACCTGCACATTCCCCAGCCTGCGTTCCTGCCCCATCCACCAGTCCAAATTCATTCCCATCCCACGGCGCAAGTACCTGTCCATCCCCCAGCCCAAGTTCACTCCCCATCCCAGCCCAAGTTACTGCAGATCCTGCAGCCCAATTTCCTACCAACCCTGCAGAAACATTTCCTGCCCCAGCCCCATCCCAAATTCCTGCCCATCCCGCAGACCATGTTCCTGACCATCCCCCAGCCCAAGTGCCTGTCGATCCCCAAGTCCAGGTTCCTGACCATCCTGCATCCGAAATTTCTGCCCATCCCCCAGCCAAATTTCCTGCCGCAACACCTATCCGAAGATGATGCACCATCCCCCGTTCCAAGATCCTGCTCATTCCCCAGACCAAGTTCCTGCCCCAGCCAGGCCCAAGTTCCTGCCCATCCAGTAGCCCAATCTACTCACCATCCGCCAGCCCACCCAATTTCCTGCCCAACCCCCGCCCAATTTCCTGCCGCGTCCCCCAGCCCATGTTCCTGCCTCATTTTTCACTCCAAATTCTTGCCCCATCCCCAAGCTCAAGATCCCGCCCATCTCCCAGCCGAAGTTTCTGCCCCATCCCCCCGCACAATTTCCTGCCCATCCCCAGCCCAATTTCCTGCACATCTCCAGCCTAATTTCCTATCCATCCCCTGTCCAATTCCCTGCCGCATCGCCCAGCCCATTTCCCTGCCTCTTTATCCATTCCAACTTCTTGCCTATCCCCCAGCCCAATAACCTGTCCATCCCCCAGCCTAAGTTCCTACACTCCCCAGCCCAATTTCCTGCCTCATCCCCCAGCCCAAGTTCCTGCCCATTCCCCAGCCCAAATTCCTAACCAATCAACATGATCCTTACCCAGACCACATTCGAGCATCATTACCCAGTCCAAGTTCATTTCCAAAACCAGCCCTATTTGCTTCCCATCACCGTGCCCACGTTCCTGTCCCATCTCCTAGCCCAAGTTTCTAACCCCAGCCCAAATTTTTATTATTTCATGTGCTCATGTATTTTTCAAGTGATTCCCATCCATACTTATGAGTATTCATACAAATGAAATCGCCAAACTTATGAGTGGAGATATAATTCTTTTATCAGTTAGGCAAGCTCACGTGATCCCAGGTGAAATTGCGAACCGCATGTGCCCCATGGTACGTGGGCCTTTAAGCAGGCTTATGCGTAGAGGCCCAGTAGTGCAAGTCGCTGAACCTCCCGACCAGCAGGTAAATTTGTAGATTTTTTGCAGGACGGTGGCATCGGCCCGCAGCCAGCTTTCGATCACAATTTCGACCCCATTATCTTTATGGAATATTTCTAATGTATCTTCTACTTCTAATTATCCAATAAATTGTACCTTCATTTCCTGCTGATTCACTGGATAGATTTTCTTATTGCCGTAAAGATTAAGAGATGGTGCAGAAAGAGCACCTACCCAGCCGTTCATATATTTCTGGGATGAGCTTCAATACCATAACATAGCCAAGCTTCGGGCATTTAAAACACCAGCAATATTTGGGAACGGTAACATAGGGGTTATGTTACTGGATTTATAATCCAGAGGTCTGAATTAATGATCTGGAGGTTCAAATCCCACTACCACAGCTGGGGAATTTAAATTCAGTTAATTAATTAAATCTGGAATAAAAAGTTAGTGTTAGTAATTGTGACCATGAAACTGCCGGATTATCGTAAAAACCCATCTGTTCATTAATGTCCTTTAGATAAGGAAGTCTGGCATCCTTACTTGATCCGGCGAAATGTAACTCGAGACCCACGGCAATGTTGTTCACTCTTAACTGCCCCCTCAAATGGCTTGTCAAGCCACTCACTTGTAATAAACTGCTAAAAACAAGTATGGTTCTACAAGGCAGCTCACCACCAGCTTCTCAAGAGCAATTAATAATGGCTATGAAATGCAGGTCTTGCCTGTGGTGCCCACACCCGTGAATGATTTTTAAATATTGGGATATTCGTTGCCGAATGCAGCCATGTTGATTTGGCACTTTCCAGGAAGGAAATTAAGCAAAAATGCCTGCAAGGTGTTGATGAAGGGATGCTCTCCCAAATTGGTGCACAAAGTCAGAAAGAGGGGATTTCTTTTCAGTAATTCGAGCGCACAAAGAGTAGCCCTGGCAGAATGGGAGGAGGGAGTGGCTATTGTTGACGCTATCTCCACCATTCCACGCATATGGAATCAACACCCCAAAATGTTTATGGCCGTACTAATTCAGCCAAGTTAAAGAATGCACCAAATTACCTACCGTTATTACGGATATGTATGTAACCCTTGGAAATCTGTATCACACCATCACCGGATTGCTTACCTTTTGCAGTACCAAGGGATCCCACCCTAATTTGCGAACACTTTATATAGTCAGGCCTGCCGCACTGTACCAACATTCTGGAGTTCAATTAAAGGAGGCAAGTCACATTTACTCATTGAATACTGTGCTCAGCTTCATCCTTTATGACGAACATAACAGTTGACGACGAGGTAACGAACAACCGCGCGAAAATGCAAAGAAGTGTTGGTAAACTTGAGAAATTCTCAGAAGGGTACGGTTGGAGGCCTACTTGGAGCGACTCGACCAATACTTCATCGCCAACGAGCTGAAAGGGGACCAGAACGGCGCCAAACGAAGGGCGATCCTCCTCAACCTCTGTGGGGTAACAACCATGGCCTCATTAAGAATCTTCTAGCTCTGGTGAACTCAAAAGCCTGATCCTCTGAAGAATTATGTAAGCTGGTCCGGGAGCACCTAAATCCGAAGAAAAGCGTTTTGATGGCGAGGTATCGCTTCTATACGTGTCAACGGTCACAGGGCTAGGGAGTGGCGAGCTACATCTCCGAACTAAGGCGACTTGCAGGACATTGTGAGTTTGATGGACTCCTTGAGCAAATGTTAAGAGAAGTTTTTGTGCTTTGCAATGGCCATGAGGTTATTGACAGTTGAAACATCGAATCTGAGCAAAGCGACAACGATACCCCAGGCATTTATGTCCAGCAGCGACAACACCAAACACATTTCGCAGGACAAAGAAATTTCGGCTTGGACTGTGCATAAAGTAACTTCGTTTTCAAGCACGAATTCACGTGGAAAAACGTACACGCCGGCTGCTGCAAGTCCTCAGATGACCCAGAGTCCGCTATTAATCGTGAATGCGAGTCAGTTAACACATTGTTGGCGTTGTGCAGGTGATCATCAGGCCCATTAATGCCGCTTCAAACACTATGTTTGCAAAGGTTGCAGTAAAATGGGAAACCTTCAGCGAAAATACAGGCGAGCTGCAAACCTGAAAACACTGCAAACCAGCAGGTGATAGAGGAAGATCGATCCATGGTGGATCAGGCTGAAATCGAAACTCGAACCGAGAAGGCAGAAGTGTATGTGTTTTACATCTTCACCACGTAATATCCATCAATTATGTTAAAAATTTAACTGAACGGAATTCCAGTATCCATGGAACTGGATACTGGTGTGAGTCAGTCTATAATGAGCAAAATGGCCTTCGACAGGCTGCGGTGCAACAAAGTACAAAGGCCAAAACTTAGCCCCCATTCACACCAAGCTATAAACTTACACCAAAGAGTTAATCCCTGTAATTGGCAGCATAGAAGTAAAAGTCTCCTATGATGGAGCAGTGCAAGATCTCCTACTATGGATCGTGCCAGGTAATGGCTCCACATTGTTCGGTAGAAGCTGGTTTTGAAAAATCCGCTGAAACTGGGATGACATCAGAGAAAATCCGTCCATCGGTGATGAATCATGTATCCAGGTCCTGAGCAGATTCCCTTTGTTGTTCGAGACAGGCATTGGTCGTTTCTCGGGGGCGAAGGTGAAGATCCCGGTACACAATGCATCAACCACAAGGCACAGACGGTACTGTACATGTTGCGAAGGAAAGTGGAAATTGAGCTTGAAATGCTCAAGCGAGAAGTCATCATTGTACCGGTAGAATTCAATGAGTGGGAAAGTCGGATTTTCCCGGTACTCAAAGGTGATGGAACGGTCAGGATTTGTGGGGACTATATGGTAACGATTAAAAATTTTCTCCACAGGACGAGTACCCGCTACCCAAGTCAGACGACCTATTTGCTACCCTGGCTAGAGGAAAGACGTTCACCAAGTTGGAGCTGAGCTCGGCCGACATGGAAAAGAAGGTGGAGGAATCTTTGAAAGACGTCACCTACATCAACACGCAAAGAGGTCTATTCATCTGTAACTGATGCCCGTTTATGATTCCTTCAGCCGTGGCAATTTTACAATAGAACAAGGAATGCCGGTTCCGTGCACCATGGTCTTCCAGGACGAACTGCTGGTCACAGTTCGAGACACCATCTAAAGCTTGGAGTACGTGGAAGAGTTTCTAAGTCGGCTAGATTGCGTGGACTCTGGTTGAAACGCTCTCTGTTTTCCTGCCGCCAGAGATCGAGTTCATCGGAAGAAGAATCGCAGCAGACGGCATCAGACCCAGCGACACCAAGACGGAGGCTTTCAAGAATGCGCCGAGGCCACAGAATGTGACGGAGCTGTGTTCGTTCCTGGGACACCTTAACAACTACGAATGTAATTCCTTTCCTGGGATAAGCACCCTGCTACATCCCCGACATGCGCTACTGCGCAAGGGAGACGACTGAGTATGGGGGAATTCACAAGAGACTGCTTTTGAGAAAGCCAGAAATCTGTTTTGTTCAATCAAAATGCTTGTTCTGTATAACCCATGTAAACGATTAGTTTGCGACGCATCGTCATGTGGGGTCGGGTGTGCGTTACAACAGGCTAACGAATCGGTAATTTTGCAAATGGTCGTCTGTGCGTCTAGGAGTTTGTCCAAGGCCGAAAGGCCCTATGGCATGAGTGAAAAAAGAAGAACTGGCGTGTGTTTACGGAGTGATAAAAATGCACCGGTATTTATTTGGTCCCACGTTTTAGCTAGAAACCGACATTTTGCAATTCTCAGAGAGCAAAGGGATTAACACCAATGCCTCTGCAGGCATTCAATGATGTGGGCTCACGCTGTCAGCGTACAACAATGCAATCCACCACAGACATGCTCTCAGTCGGCTACCATTGCCGACCACCATGTTGGAAATGGCAGAGCCTGCAGATTGTTGTTGGTGGTGGATGCATTCGAAAACGAAAGGTCACCCGTTACGATCCGCCAGATCTGGAGATGGACCAGCCACGATCCTTTACTTTCGCTGTTAATAAAACTTGCGGGAGCAGATCCAGTGTCCCAACGGAGATGTAGGAAGAGATTAAGCTGTAACAAAGGTGCAAAGAAGAAATGTCCTTACGGCCGTACTGTCTTTTGTGTGGTAATCGCGTGGTCTTGCCCAAGAAAGGCAAAGAAAGGTTCATACATGACCTACAAAGGACCCACCCAGGCATAGTAATGATGAAATCCATAGCCAAATCCTGTATGTGGTGGCCCGGCATCGACTCAGATTTAGAAAATCATGCATACATCAGTGCAACACTTGCTCTCAACGGAGCAATGCACCGAGAGAGGCACCGCTAAGTTTGTGGTCGAGACCCTCCAAACCGTGGTCTGGGATCCACTTTGCGGGCCCATTTATAGGCAAACTGTCTTGATTGTTGTGGATGCTTATTCAAAATGGATTTAATGCGTAATAATGTCTGTGAGCACGTCCACCGCCACCATCGAAAGCCTCCGAGCCATACTTGCCAGATATGGACTGCCTGATATCCTAGTCAGCGACAATTGGCCGTGTTTCACCAGTGCGGAATTCAAGGAATTCATGACCCGCAACGGGATCAAGCACGTCACAGCTGCTCCGTTCCAGCCTGCTTTCAACGGCCAGGCAATAGGACAGTTCAAACCATCAAGCAAAGCTTGAAAAGAGTGTCAGAAGGCTCCCTGCAGAACCGACTGACAAGAGTCCTGCTCAGACACCACTCGTTCACCGGAGTTTCCCCAGCCGAGCTGCTCCTGAAACGGGCGCTCAAAACTAGGCTCTCTCTTGTCCATTATGATCTCCATGATCATATCGAGGGCAGGCGGCATCAACAAAGCATGCACCATGTTCGCACAAACTTGTCACGCATTATTGCGGTCAATGACCATGAATTTACAATCTATTATGGACATGGTCCCAAATGGCTAGGTGGCACGGTCATAGCCAACGGATTAATGTGCAGAAAGCATTTGGACCAAATCAAGTTGCGGTTCACTAACAGCTACGAGCAACCTGAAGAGGACAGCACCAACTTCGACACTAAAACGCACACACAAGTTGCAAACGACATCACGGTTGACCACGAAGCCGAACTTACAATGCCCAGCAGCCCGGCAAGGCCAGCTACCCAGCACCCCAGTGAAGAAACAACCAACTCACCCACACATGTATTTGTACTGAGACGATCGACAAGGGAGGATAATGTCCAAGATCATCTCACTCTGTAAATAAGTGTACTAATTAACAGCAAAATTCTAAAAGGACAAAGGGTGTTAAAAAAACAAGCCTGAAGGCTTTGTGTCTTAATGCAAGGAATATTCGTAATAATGTGGATGATTTAACTGTGCAAATTGATGTGAACAAATATGATCGGATTGGGATTACAGAGACGTGTCTCCAGGATGATCAGGGCTGGGAACTCAACATCCAGGGGTATTCAACATTCAGGAAGCATAGAATAAAAGGAAATTGAGGTGGGGTAGCATTGCTGGATAAAGAGGAGATTAATGCAACAGTAAGGAAGGACATTAGCTTGGATGATGTGGAATCTATATGGGTAGAGCTGCAGAACACCAAAGGGCAAAAAACGTTAGTGGGAGTTGTGTACAGACCTCCAAACAGTAGTAGTGATGTTAGTGAGGGCATGAAACAGGAAATTAGGGGTGCATGCAATAAAGGTGCAGCAGTTATCATGAGTGACTTTATTATGCACATAGATTGGGCGAACCAATCTAGAAGCAATGCGGTGGAGGAGGATTTCCTAGAGTGCATAAGGGATGGTTTTCTAGACCAATATGTCGAGGAACCAACGAGGGGGGAGTACATCTTAGACTGAGTGTCGTGTAATGAGAGAGGATTAATTAACAATCTCATTGTGCGAGGCCCCTTGGGGAAGAGTGACCATAATATGGTGGAATTCTGCATTAGGACGGAGAATGAAACAGTTAATTCAGAGACAATGGCCCAGAACTTAAAGAAGGGTTACTTTGAAGGTATGAGGCGTGAATTGGCTAGGATAGATTGGCGAATGATACATAAGGGGTTAACTGTGGATGGGCAATGGCAGACATTTAGAGACCGCATGGATGGTCTACAACAATTGTACATTCCAGTCTGGCATAAAAATAAAAAAGCGATGGCGGCTCAACCGTGGATATCAAGGGAAATCAGGGATAGTATTAAAGCCAAGGAAGTGGCATACAAATTGGCCAGAAATAGCAGCGAACCTGGGGACTGGGACAAATTTAGAACTCAGCAGAGCAGGACAAAGGGTTTGATTAGGGCAGGGAAAATGGAGTACGAGAAGCAGCTTGCAGGGAACATTAAGATGGAGTGCAAAAGTTTTTATAGATATGTAAAGAGAAAAAGGTTAGCAAAGACAAACGTAGGTCCCCTGCAGTCAGATTCAGGGGAGGTCATAACGGCGAACAAAAAAATGGCAGACCAATTGAACAAATACTTTGGTTCAGTATTCACTAAGGAGGACACAAACAACCTTACGGATATAAAAGGGGTCAGAGGCTCTAGTAAGGAGGAGGAACTGAGGAAAATTCTTATTAGTCGGGAAATTGTGTTGGGGAAATTGATGGGATTGAAGGACGATAAATCCTCAGGGCCTGATGGACTTCCTCCCAGATTACTTAAGGAGGTGGCCTTAGAAATAGCGGATACATTGACAGTCATTTTCCAACATTCCATTGAATCTGGATCAGTTCCTGCCGAGTGGAGGGTAGCCAATGTAACCCCACTTTTTAAAAAAGGAGGGAGAGTTAAAACAGGGAATTATAGACCGGTCAGCCTGACCTCAGTAGTGGGTAAAATGATGGAAGCAATTATTAAGGATGTCAAAGCAGCGCATTTGAAAAGAGGTGACATGATAGGTCCAAGTCAGCATGGATTTGTGAAAGGGAATTCATGCTTGACAAATCATACGGAAATTTATGAGGATGTTTCCATTAGAGTGGACAAGGGAGAACCAGTTAATGTGGTATATTTGGACTTTGAGAAGGGTTTCGACAAAGTCCCACATAAGAAATCAATGTGCAAAGTTAAAGCACATGGGATTGGGGGTAGCGTGGTGACTTGGATTGAGAACTGGTTGTCAGACAGGATGCAAAGAGTAGGAGTAAATGGGTACTTTTCCGAATGGCAGGCAGTAACTAGTGGGCCGCAAGGTTCTGTGCTGGGGCCCCAGCTGTTTACACTGTACATTAATGATTTAGACGAGGGGATTAAATGTAGTATCTCCAAATTTGCAGGTGACACTAAGTTGAGTGGCAGTGTGAGCTGCGACGATGATGCTATGAGGCTGCAGAGTGACTTGGATAGGTTTGGTGAGTGGGAAAATGCATGGCAGATGAAGTATAATGTCGACAAATGTGAGGTTACCACTTTGGTGGTAAAAACAGAGAGACAGACTATTATCTGAATGGTGACAGATTAGGAAAATGGAGGTGCAATGAGACCTGGGTGTCATGGTACATCAGTTATTGAAGGTTGGCATGCAGGTACAGCAGGCGGTTAAGAAATCAAATGGCATGTTGGCTTTCAAAACGAAGGGATTTGAGTACAGGGGCAGGGAGGTGTAGCTACAGTTGTGCAGGGACCTGGTGAGGCCACATCTGGAGTATTGTGTTCAGTTTTGGTCTCCGAACTTGAGGAAGGACAATCTTGCCATTGAGGGAGTGCAGAGGGGGTTCACCAGACTCATTCCGGGGATTGCGGGACTGACCTATCAAGAAAGACTTGATCAACTGGGCACTTATTCACTGTTGTTCAGAAGAATAAGAGGGGACTTCATAGAAACGTTTGAAAATCTGATGGGTTCAGACAGGTTAGATGCACGAAGAATGTTCCCAATGTTGGGGAAGTCCAAACTAGGGTTCACAGTCTAAGGATAAGGGGTAAGCCATTTAGGACCGAGATGAGGAGAAACTTCTTCACTCAGAGAGTGGTGAACCTGTGGAATTCTCTACCACAGAAAGTTGTTGAGGCCAATTCACTAAATATATTCAAAAAGGAGTTCGATTAAGTCCTTACAACTCGGAGGATCAAGTGGTATGGCGAGAAAGCAGGAATGGCATAATGAAGTTGCATGTTCAGCCATGAACTCAATGAATGTCGGTGCAGGCTAGAAGGGCCGAATGTCCTACTCTTGCAGCTATTTTCTATATTTCTATGTTTCCATGTTTCTATTGACTTCTCGAGGGAGTGCTGCTATGTATGTAACCCTTGCAATCTGTATCACACCACCAGAGGGCCTACATGTTGGAGTACCAAGCAATCACAGCATCCCTTGTGCACTGTATATCAGACGGCCTCCCACGCAGTACCAGCACTCGGGAGATCATTTAAAGGAGCTAAGCTCACACTTATTCATTGCATACATTACTCAGTTTAATTCTTTCTTGAGCATAACAAATACAGTCTATTATTTATGCGCAATGACGTCCCTTAATGCTGTATTAACGAAAGAGCATGGTTCAAGTTGAACCTGCAGTATCGCCTGGAAATATTCTTTCACTCACACTGATATATAGATTAAAGCCAAATCTTCCTCCTATCTAATGGACAGTACCTGCAAGAGATAGTGGCTTCACAACCATTGGTTGGCATAGTGTATCATTATGTCCAATTATCATAATGGCAAAGGAAACTGCTTAAAAGGAAAACACTTATCGAACAACTTTCACATTCATAATACGTCTAAAAAGTTAACTGAAATTGAAAGAAACAGAAAATAACATTTGAAATATTATTTACCATCCACTTTACAAAACTTGCAGACAGTACCCATAACAAAAGGAATGTGGGAACAAGAGGAGAAGGCCCTCCAAAACTTCACCCAATTAATCCACATGAGGACGAATCCCTGTAAATCAAGTGGAAATGGAAAAGTTGAAGGGCGGCCACCAAGTGAGAGGTGCAAACATTCTCCTGATTTTTGTTATCCTATTCTGTCATTCACCCATCTCTGCCAAACCTCATGCTGAACCAAGTTAAAATGCCAGCGTTTATGACAGCTATCTGAAAATATTGTTGATAAGCAGACTATTGTAAGCTCAGTTAATCTAGGTGTTTCACAGGAAGAAAAATCGAGGACACAATAATGTTCCAAGCACATACACTTACAGTCTATTCCTTCCAAGTATCAGGCAAGATACATTCAGCCTGCAAGATTAAAATACTAATTTGGGAACAGTAGCAGACTGAGATACAGAGTATGAGGGAGCCTATGCTGCTAGTGGTAGTAGTGGCTGTGGTGGTGAAGGAGGAATTTGCTGTACAAGGACCAGCTTACAGCTCTGCTAAGCTGCTAACCTTTTGGATCTCAACCTCCCAGAAGGAGCCTTTTGGAGCATCAAACATTGCTTCAGTCAATGGGGACTGTGCCAAAAAGTATGATGCAGATGGCATCTTGGTGGAAGTTCCATTAGTCTCATTGCTCAGCTTTGCATGGTAGTTTTGTAGTAAACCATGAAGCATACGACAACTCTAGGGGTATTGCAGCAGAACCGATCACCCCCATGGATGCTCAGATTGATCCAATAGTGAATTGGGGTTCCAGAGTGAAACAGGCCAGCACCCCTGACATTAATAGGTTTGGGATCATCCAGAGGTTTATTTATCTCAATGCTGTGCAAAGCAGTCGCAGTTGTGAAAGAATTCCGAGCAAATGATGGGACTGCCTTTAAGATGATCAAAAACATCTGGGCTAGATCCTCCCCATTTTGCTTGCAAACGCCCACTAAATGCCCATTTAACCGCTGAAATGGCATACAACGCCCAGTTTTCGCCTATTTTGTAAAAAGGAAACTGACATGCTGATTTACAAAGCTTATAGTCGAGCATTATTTAAGGTCAAGAAAAAATATTAACATCCGCCCAATATTTAGGAGCGTAATCAGCAGAATGGGCGATTTCAAGGTCTATATTATTGCACAGCGTCACTTTCCTCACGGACTTAACGCCGAGATTCAATAATAATGTCCAGTGCTTGTTTTTTGTCGTAACGAGCATATTTACACCAACTAGCGGCCATTAGATCACCAACCTTCAATTTCACCACCTCACACACATAACGTCCTTAATATCACCCGCTCAAATATCCTCCCACAAAAAGTAAACCTAACCGGAACAGATGCCAGTGGTGTGGCTGGCATTTGTTAAATCCCACGTTTGAGTGAGGAGCTGATAATGGTAACATTTGCCTGAAAAGGTGCTGATGTGAGCGACAACGCTGACATACTGCTGTGTGTGTGTGCAGCTCAGACATCAATGGTGCCCATCAACTTGGTTCCAATTAACCTTTACTTCATTAATGTTAAGTTGTATTTAAGCATTACATGGTAAGGAATCACCAGTATTTAACAGTCCATTATCGAAGACAATGAGCAACAAGGTTATGTTCTGTAACAAAAGAATAACACCAACATTGGTCTTAAATCGTAAGTAACACAGCCAATGCCACCCAACCACCGCCCAGATCCTAATTTTTCTACCATTGACATAAATCTCATGGTCAACATGTCCAGCAACACAGAATAGTAAGATAAAGCAGGAGCGTGGTCTCAATCCCTATACATTTCCACAAATTGCAATAATCCAAATGGAGATATAACACAGCCATCACCTGCGCACATGCACCTCACGTTGCTTCCCCACATTCTTTCATCTGCCCAGTTCGAACCCTACCCCTCCTCGCTTCACGGAGCTTTGACGAGGAGCTCCTCAGGCAGTGCTTCATTGAGGGGGAGGTGAAGGTAGATATTTGCTTGGATGGGTGTGGGAGCGCAGGGTGCTGAGGGGGCAACATTCTCTGATGCCTCAACAGAATCTTGCTCCTTCCTCTCAACTGTCGTTCGCAGTGGTGGAAACTAGAGTTATAGTGCCATGTTCTGGGGCCACCGGGTGATCAATGGAAGCAGTCTTCCAGTCTATCACATCCAGAGACACCGACATGCGCGGAATTTTCCCGGCCATGGTGGCCAGGTGCGGTGGGGGCGGGTGGGGGGGGGAGAGTAGAGGTTGAAGAGAGATAGGGGGGTAGAAGAGAACTGGGATGGTGAGGCACAAGACAGCTTGGGGGGCAGACGAGAACTTTGGAGGGTAGAAGAGAGCTTCGGAGGTAGAAGACAGTTTGCAGGAAGTAGAGGAGTTTGCGGTGGTAGCAGACTTGTGGGGGGTAGAAGAGCTTGGGGGAGTAGAAGAGTTTTCGGGGCGAACAGAAGAGAGCTTGTGGTGGGGGATGTAGAATGGAGCTGGAGGAATGTCTGTGATGGGTAGAATAGATTTTGGGGCTGAAGTAGAAGACTGATTGGGGGAAAGTAGTAGAGAGCTTAGGGTGGAGTAGAGGAGAGATTGGGTCGTGCAGAATGGATATTGGGGCGGGAAAGAGAGATTGGGGGAAGTAAGCTGGGGAGAGAGAGCTTGGGGGCAGAAATGAGGTTGGGAGGTTATAAGACCTGGGGTAGAAGATAGCTGGGGTTGGGGGTTAGAAGAGAGCAGGGGAGTGGGGGTAAAAGACAGCTGAGTGGACGGGGTAGAAGAGAGATTGCGTAGCGCAAAGTGGCATCCTTGGGGGTAGAAAAGTGCTTGGTGGTGCGTTATAAGAGAACGTGGGGGTAGAAGGGTGCTTGGAGGGGAAAGAGAGCTTGGGGAGAAAACACGTTGGGGAGGGAAGAGAGCTGAGGGAAGAGAGCTTGGGGGTTGAGAGAGCTTTTGGCGGGGCGTTGGAGAGAGCGTAGGGTGAGAGATTTTGAGGAGCGAGCGCTTGAGGGGGAGAGAGCTGGTAGGTGGAGAGAACTTGGGAGAAAGAAAGCTTGCGGTGGGAGAGAGAAGAGAGGGCTTGGAGTGTGGGAGTGTTGGTGAGAAGAGGAAGCTTGGGGTGGGGTTTGCAGAGAAGAGAGAGCTTGGATGGGGGTATATAGCGAGATCCTAGGGGAGGAGACATTCGGGGGGCAGAGAGCAATGGGGATGTGAATAGTAGTTGGGGTGGTGAAAACGCAAGAGTTGGGAGAGAGAGATCTGGAGGGGAAAGAAAGCTGTGAGAGAAGTGTTCGATAGCATGGCGGGTAGAGAGCTTCGGGAAGAGGTATGATAATTCTCGTGGCGTAGGAGCGCTTGGGAAAGGAGAAGGATAGCTTAGGAAGTAGGAGAACTTGGGAGCTAGGGAGTCTGGAGGGTAGGAGATTTGAGGGGGTAGGACAGCTTGGCTGGGGGTTAGGTTAGCTTGGGGTGTGTTGGAGTTCTTAGGGGGTTGGAGAGATTGGGGAGTCGGGAGCTTGGACGGTAGGAGATTTCGGGTGGTAGGAGACCTTGGCGGGGTAGCAGTATGAGTGATTGGGTGGTGTAGGAGAGCTTTGGGTCGGATGGAGAGCTTGGGAGTCGGAGTGCTGCGGTAGTAGAGCTTGGGGGATAGGGGACCTTCGGGAGTTGGACAGTTTGGGGGTTAGAGAGGTTGGGGGTACGAGAATTGCGTGGGTAGGAGAGCTTGGGGTAGAAGAGCTTGCGGGGTAGGAGTGCTTTGGGGTTTGGTAAGAGAGCTTGGAGATGAGCAGAGCTTGGGCGGGTAGGAGAGCTTGGCGGGCAGGAGAGTTTGGGAATGTTAAGGTTAACTTCAAACCACCACTCGGGATTCGTTAGCCTTAAAGTAAATGACGTTTTTATTAATAAAAGACCGAAGGGGAACTATCCTTGAAGGAATGCTCAAAGATACGGCCAGAAGCATCTTATTTATACAGTTTCAGATTATAGCATTACATAATTACGCAAGTTTATATTCATACGTGCTGATTGATTAATACATGATGATTGGGAGGGTGATTCCTCCAATCTGGCTTCTATATGCCTTAATTGGTAATTCCGGATACATGGTGTTATGATTCTTTTTATTTAAATCGTATATTTTTATACCATTCACATTCTATATTATCTGTGTCTCTGCCCGACTCTCAAGCCCTTAGGTGTATGAATTGGAACATCTGCTCCCCTGTGTAGAGCCTCCCACACTTGTTTCCCACAGTCTGAAAAACAGGCTGTCGGATTATTTTTAAACACCTGTTAACTCCATTTCAAAACATCCCAATTATTATTATTAATTGTAATTACGATTTGACATCTGCCGTTTCAGTCCCTTGTTTTGGTTTCTGATTATTTCTAAATAATCAGCTGACCACATATAAGATTTGAGCCATCTGCTGGAAATGATGATATCACATTCATATCATTGGGATCGCTCGTTGTTCGGTCTTTTGGGGAGTCTTTACATAGTACCCCTGACCGTTTCCATGGGATATTAGCATGCCACTCTTATTTATTTTTGTACATATGGAGCATAAGTTCGGGGGTCTTAGTTGTTTACCTAACGCGATACAAAGTAATTCGCCTCCTTATCATGTCTACACTACAAAGTTAACAAGGTTGTTTGGTGTTCAGCTGGAACCACACGGTTGTATATCCCTCTGATCGTACACATCAAATATAGTTGGATCACGATACATATCCCTACCACCACCATTATTACCACAATTGGATGCCACATTAATTTGAGGACCGCGTGGGCTTTAGGTGACCAGCACTTAAAAATGTCCAACCCGTGATGAAGCGGAAAGTCACTTAGTTTCTCCGTCACTCAGAATAGTTCTTGATTTGTTTAACTCATTCGGACATTTTTTCTGTATTGTGTTCCTAACACAGGTGAGGCTGCACAAGGAGAGGTTAAAGTAACAGTGACCTCAGTCTTTAATAAGACACTCCAGGTTGAGAAACAGGCCTTAGGTGCCGGCTGATGTACTGAGCTCCCAAGTGATGCTGGGATTACAATGGACTTCAGCGGATGAGCTCCCTGGTGGCAGAACATGGGAGTGCATGCTTTACAGTCACACAACATAACTCCCGCCCAAAGTCAAAGTGAAAACTATTTACAAGGTGATGCGGTCGGGAGCCTTTCTTTGTCTGGTGGACCGCCTCGGTACAAATGTCTGTTCTGTTGTGTTGGCTGTGCCCTCGCTGGACTGGCGTGTTATTGGCCTTGCAGGCTTACTCGGTGAGTCTGGCCTTGCTGGGCTGTTGGGCATGATGGGTACGATTACATGGTCCGGCGTGGTGTCATTGATCCTTTGGTTGTGTGTTGTGGGCTCGAAAAAGATGGTGTCTACTATGGGTTGTTCAGGGACATTCTGTGAACCGCAGCCTCGTTTGGTCCAGATGCTTTCTGCAAATTTGTCCATTGTCTCGTTTGACTACAAACACCCTATTCCCTACTTTAGCTATCAGCGTGCCTAAGATCCACTTGGGACCATGTCCATAGTTTAGCACATATACAGGGTCATTAAGATTAATTTCCCATGAAACAGTTGCTGCTGCCAGCTCTCTACCTGATCATGCAGGTGGGGGAGAACCAGTGAGAGTCTGGTTTTAAGTGTCCTTTTCATGAGTTTCTCAGCCGGGGGCTGCCTGTGAGCGAGTGGCGACTCGTGCATTAGCTGAGCAGTACTCGGGACAGGCGGGTTTGGAGTGAACCTTCTGTGACTCGTTTAAGGCTCTGTTTGATAGTTTGTACTGCCCACTCTGCCTGACGATTGGAGGCTAGATTAAACGGGGCCGAGGTGACATGTTTGATCAGATTGCGGCTCATGAATTCTTTAAATTCGGCACTGGTGAAACATGGCCCGTTGTCACTGACAAGTATGTCACGCAGGCCGTGGGTGGCAAACATGGCCGTCAGGATTTCAATGGTGGCGGTGGCGGTGAATCACGACATTATTTCACATTCAATCCATTTTGAAAAACCATTTCACCACCACCAGGAACATTTTACCGAGAAACAGGCCCGCATTGTCGACATGGATCCTTGACCATGGTATGGAGGGCCAGGACCACAAACTTATTGGTGCCGCACTCAACTGAGCTGCACTGCCGTAGACAGGACTCTCAGTCAGAGTCGATACCGGGCCACCAAACGTGGGATCGTGCTTTCGCTTTCATCATTACTATAGGCGGGTTTGTGCTGTGTAGATCCGAGATGAACTTCTCCCTGAGTGACAGGGTCTTTTGTATATTCTCCCTCAATCGCACACTGACGCATTTTTTCAGAGAGTAAAACATCGGGCGTTTTTGGAAAAATAATATATTTATCAGTTTGGTCACACTGTATTGCAGATGGGAGTTAAAGTATCTGCATATTGTATTCCACTGATAATCAAACACTGCCACACAGTAACAGAGAGTGACAGGTGCACTATCTATCCTATAGTCAACAACAATACCCAAACTGATATGTATGACCAGAGAGTAAGTGGCAGTTATTTGCTATACACAACTGTCAATCCCAGACTGGCACACAGTACCAGAGAGTGAGTGACAGTGTCTGTCCTATACACACATGTCAATCACACACTGACACACAGTACCAGAGAGTGAGTGACAGTGTCTATCCTATACACACCTGTCAATCCTACACTGACACACAATACCAGAGAGTGAGTGGCAGTGTCTGTCCTATACACACCTGCCAATCACACACTGACACACAGTACCAGAGAGTGAGTGGCAGTGTCTGTCCTATACACAGCTGTCGATCTCACACTGACACACAGGAGCAGATAGTGAGTGACAGTGTCTATCCTATACACACCTGTCAATCCTACACTGACACACAAGTACCAAAGAGTGAGTGGCAGTGTCTGTCCTATACAAACCTGTCAATCCCACACCGACACACAGTGCCAGAAAATGATTCATAAAGTGTCTAGTCTACCCGAACCAAGCAATTTAAAACGTCCCCATTGTCCCACTCAGTGACAGAAACAATTTCAATCCCTTTTCACAGGATCAGTGAGTGCAGAACATGGTATTTGGGGTAATGTTTTGACGTGGATCGAGAACTGGTTGGCAGACAGGAAGCAGAGATTCGGGATAAATGGGTCATTTCAGAATGGCAGGCAGAGACTAGTTGGGTGCCGCAGGGCTCAGTGCTGGGACCCCAGCTCTTTACAATATACATCAATGATTAAGAGGAAGGAATCGAGGGTAATATCCCCAAGTTTGCAGATGACACTAAGCTGGGTGGTGGTGTGAACTGTGAGGAGGATACGAAGAGAATGCAGGGTGACTTGGACAGGTTAGGTGAATGGGCAAGTCCATGGCAGATGCTGTATAATGTGGAAAAATGTGAGCTTATCCACTTCGGTGGCAAACACATGAAGGCAGAATAGTAACTGAACGGCGGCAGATTAGGAAAAGGGGAGGTGCAACGAGATCGGGTGGCATGGTACATCAGGCATTGAAGGTTGGCACACAGGTTGGCGCCGGTGGTGAAGAAGGCAAAAGGCATGTTGGCCTTCATAGCGAGGGGATTTAAGTATAGGAGCAGGGAGGTCTTACTGCAATTGTGCAGGGCTTTGCTGAGGCCTCACCTGGAATATTGTGTTCAGTTTTGGTCTCCTCATCTGAGGAAGGATGTTCTTGCTATTGAGGGAGTGCAGCGAAGGTTCACCAGACTGATGCCAGGTATGGCAGGACTGACATATGAGAAGAGATTGGATCAACTCGGCCTGTATTCACTGGAGTTTAGAAGGATGAGAGGGTATCTGATAGAAACATATAACATTATGACGGTTTGGACAGGTTAGATGCAGAAAGAATGTTCCCGATGTTGAGGAAGTCCAGAACTAGGGGTCACAGTCTAAGGATAAGGGGTAAGCCAATTTGCACTTAGATGAGGAGAAACTTCTTCAATCAGAGAGTTGTGAACCTGTGGAATTCTCTTCTGCAGTGAGTTGTTGATGCCAGTTCATCAGATATATTCAAGAGGGAGTAATATATGGCCCTTATGGCTAAAGGGATCAAGGGGTATGGAGAGAAAGCAGGAAAGGGGTACTAAGGTGAATAATCAGCCATGATCTTATTGAATGGTGGTGCAGGCTCGAAGGGCTGAATGACCTACGCCTGCACCTATTTCCTATGTTTCTATGAATCCAGCCAGTGTCAGCGCCTTCAAGGGAGGGGAACCAGTGAGTGCAGAACTGACCCATCCATGTTCAGTGCCGACAGGGGAGGGGAACCAGTGAGTGTAGAACTCAACCCAGCCAGAGTCTGCACCTTCAGGGGAGGGGAACCAGTGAGTGTTGACCTGCACCCAGCCAGAATCAGCACCTTCAGGAGAGGGGAACCAGTGAGTTTTGAACAGAACCCAGCCAGAGTTGGTGATGCAAATTGGGAGCAGAGGACAAGCTGAATTTCAGGACTGGAATGGGGAAGAGAGTATGGAGTGGGGATTTAACGCTTTCTGGAACAAGAGAGGATAGAATGTTCCCTAGAATCTAGAATTGTCTGTTCTGAATTTCTGTCCTGTACTTGCAGTAATGATTGTTGCAAACTCCTTTTCCAGGTTACTCGAGGGGCAGGATTTGCAGATGGGGAACTCAAACAAAACATCACGTCAAGGTCTGACGGAATCACTCGATTCCTCAGGACCTGAATATCATCAGCCTTTGAATGTGGAAGGAGAAAAGTTTGACTGTTCTGTCTGTGCGAACAGGTTTCACACATCAGTGATACTGGAAAATCACCGAGACACACACACCCGAGTGACAGTGTTCCAGTGCACTGACAGTAGAAAGAGCTTTAACCAGTTACACAGACTGACAAAACATCGCACCATTGACAGCGGGGAGAAACCATACACGTGTTCTGTGTATGGACCAGGCTCCAACTGACCGTCCAAGCTGGAGAGATACAAGGACACCCGCACCACGGAGAAACCGTGGGAATGTGGGGACTGTGGGAAGGGATTCAATTACCCATCTGATCTGGAAGTTCATCGGCGCTGTCACACTGAGGAGAGGCCGTTCACATGCTCTGACTGTGGGAAGCCTTTCACTGCATCACCCACCTTGCTGACACACCAGCGAGTTCACACAGCGGAGAGGCTGTTCACCTGCTCCGAGTGTGGGAAGTGATTCACTGCCCATTCCAACCTGTTGAAGCAAAACGAGTTCACACAGGGGAGAAGTCGTTCATCTGCTCTTAGTGTGGGGAGGGATTCACTCAGTCCTCCCACCTGCTGAGACACCAGCGAGTTCACACTGTGGAGAGACCGTTCACCTGCTCTGAGGGGAGGAAGGGATTAACGGAGTTATCCCCCTGCTGATACACCAGCAAGTTCACACTGGGAAGAGGCCGTTTATCTGCTCCGTATGTGGGAAGAGATTCACTCAATCATCCAACCTGCTGATACACCAGCGAGTTCACACTGGGGAGAGGCCGTTCATCTGCTCCGAATGTGGTAAGGGATACATTCAGTCATCCAACCTGCTGAGACACCAGCGAGTTCACAATTGAAAGCAGGGTTTGGATTCGCTTTTGTCCCAGATTGAATCGTGTCCATTGTGATAGTTGGACTTTCATTCTGCTGATACTGATTACCCCTATCACTGGACTGGAGTTTAATATTCGGGATATTTGACAAAATAATCAACTGGAAAAGGGTCAGATAAAAAAATAACGCTGATTATGTTTGCATCCATAATTCATACTTTAAATCAACATAAGAAATAGGAGCAGGAATAGGCCATAGTCCACTCGAACCTGTTCTGCCGTATAATAAGATCATAGCTGATCTGATCTTGGCATAGCTCTACATCCTTGCCTGCTCACCATAACCCTTCAGTCCATTATCGCTCAAAAGCGATCTCCACTTTAAATATTTTCAATGACCCTGCTCCACAGCTCTCTGGGGTAGGAAATTCCAAAGTTTTACGACACTCCAAGAGAAGAAAATTCTCCTCATCTCAGTTCAAAATCGGCTACCCTTAAACTATGCCCCCTAGTTCTAGATTCCCCACGAGTGGAAACATCCTCTCTCTTCTAAACTCCAATGAGTTTCGGCTCCATCTATCTTCCTAAATCAACTCCTTCATCTCAGAAATTAAACTTGTGAAGGTTATCTGAACTGTTTCCAATGCAAGTATATCACTCCTTAAATAAGGAGATCAAAAATGTACGCAGTACTCTAGGTGTGGTCTCACCAATATTCTGTACAATCATAGCAGGTTTTCCCTGCTTTTATATTCCATCCTCCTTGCAATAAAGCCCAACATTTCTTTGCCTTCATAAATATTTCCTGGACCTGCATACTGACTTTTTGTGTTTCATGCACAAGGACTCGCAGTTCCCTCTGTACTGCAGCATTTTGTAATATCTCTCCATTTATATAATAATTTGTATTTTTATTTTTTCTGCAAAAGTGAATAACCTCACGCTTTCCCACATTACACTCAATTGATCCTCTCAATTAGCCTGTCTGCATACCGTTGCAAATTATTTCTGACCTCCACACAATGTGCTTTCACACCCATCTTTGTATCATCAGCAAACTTGGAAACATTACACTCGTTCCCTTCATCCAAGTCATTAATATAGATTGTAAATAGTTGCAGCCCCAGCATTAATCCGTGTGACCCACAACTAGTTGTATTTTGACAACCGGAAACTGACCCATTTATCCCGACTCTGTCTTCCGTTAGCTTTACCACCCTCTATCCATGCTAATATATTACCCCGAACTCCGTGAAATTTTTTCTTGTGCAGTAACCTGTTATGTGGCATTTATCGCGTACCTGCTGAAAAACCGAATACACCACATTCATTGGTTCCCCCTTATCCACCTTGCACATTTCTTCCCCAAAGAACTCCAGCAAATGTGTCAAACAAGATTTCCCTTTTTCAAAACCATACGGGCTCTGCTTATCTGTATTTTGCTTTTCCAAATGTCCTGCTACTGCTTTCTGAATAATGGACTCCAGCTTTTTCACAATGACAGAAGTTAGGCTATTTTCTGTATCCTTTTTTAAATAGATTGTTACATTTGTGGTTTTCCAATCTTCTGGGACCTCCCTAGAATCCAATGAATTTTGGCAGATTACAACCAATACATCTGCTATCTCTGCATACCCTAGGATGCAAGCCATTGGTCCAGGGAACCTGTCCACCTTTAGTCACATTATTTTACCAAATACTACTTCTTTAGTGATAGTAATTGTTTTTAGTTCCTCCCTCTCTATAGCTTCTTGAGTATCTACTATTTGGATGTTTTTAGCATCGTCTACCATGAAGACTGATACAAAATAATTGTTCAAAATCTCTGCCATTTCCCTGTACCCCATTATTACTTCCCCAGTCTCATCCTCAAAGGGACCAACATTTACTTTAACCAATCTTTTAAATTTTTTTCCTAGTATTAGTCATAATATAATGAGCTGGATTGGGAGTGGGCTGGCACTGCGTAGGCAGCAAACTGTTATGGATGGATTGGGTTGGTTTGGATACCGGCCAGCAGTGAGCTCCCGCAGGAATTGGTGTGGGATACGTTGCTCTTTACTATTTTTATTAATGATCTGGTTGTAGATGATGGCAGCACAATCTATAAATTTGCATAAGGATATCAAGATTTGTGCCAGTCTTAGGGGCCCGTCCGCTTCAGGCACATCTTACTGCTTTGGGAGATTGGTCTCATGACTGTCAAATGGGGTGTAACTTCGATAAGTGCACTGTTATGCACGTGGGCAGGGTAAATGTTAAACAGTCATTCATGCGTCAGTGATAAACACTAAAGAAGGTGGAGACAGAGAGAGATTTGGGCATTCCAGCACATACATCTTTAAAGGTTCGAAGTCTGGGGGCTGCTCAACCATTGGAGCAGGTCGGGGAGCAGAAGGAGCAGGCCTGGACCAGCAGTCTGAGCGGTCCCCGGCCTGTGATCACCATCGGTGCGACAAAGTGGTTTTCTCTCATCCAAATGGAAGATCTCACACTTTCCGAGTTGAATTCCATCTGGCACAGATTTTTCCCCATTTGCATGCAGCCAAACCACAGATATTGAAGACCAGGATGTAAAGCCACCATCGCTCGGTGGTCTCGAAGCACCAATCCTTCACTTAATAGAAGAACGTGCTACCCGATTGCACTACAGAAACGTGCTGAATTATTGGCAACAACATATGAGGTTATCGAGCCAAAACTTCAGATCACAGTGAGCAAGCTAACAACTGTCCACTCTCTATTCAGTTATCCCAATTAAAGAACGCAGCATTCATTGTGGGAACATGCAAATGGTTGATGAAAGAAAACACGTTAAACACATTGATCAGAAAACCCGCGTCCAGCTATTAGCATGGTTCATCAACCAATTAACATGGTATCCAGGTTTCTCACAACTTTGGGAATCTTTCCACGAGTTCTTCTGCTATAGTATTCTTCAATGTAGGGATCAGATATACACGTGGCTGCTTCACAGGATGCCCTGGCGACCAGGCACTCTAGAGCCGGGGCTAATGATGGTATTCTGCTCTTTCTGCTCGTTATGCGGTCAGTAGCACACCGACTGACAACAACGAACCACAGGCCGGTAATGGAGCCTCGACCCATCCTGCTCTGTGTTGGTCTCAGTACCACACTCGGTGAGATAGAGTAACTTACCACAGGTGGCGATGTAGTCTGGTCTTCCCTTCACTGTGTGAGTCTCAGTACCACACTGGATGATCGAGTAACATACCTCAGGTGGGGATGGAGTTTGGGCTTTCCCTGCTCTGTGTGGGTCTCAGTACCACACTGGGTGATACAGTAACATAGCACCGGTGGGGATGGAGTCTGGGGTTTCCCTGCTCTGTGTGGGTCTCAGTACCACACTCAGTGATACAGTAACATAACACAGGTGGGGATGGAGTCTGGGGTTTCCCTGCTCTGTGTGGGTCTCAGTACCACACTGGGTGATAGAGTAACACACCACAAGTGGGGATGGAGCCAGGGCTTTCCGTGCTCTGTGTGGGTCTCAGTACCACACTGGGTGAGATGGACAAACTCTCCACACAAGCTGAGCCCCTGGGGCAGAGTCAGTAGCTGCCTCCCTGCAATGACAGACAGGGAGCAAGACTGAGGTTGTAGTTTCACATGTTTAAGCTGCTTTATTAGACGATTCCTCAGCTGTGATTCCCCCAGCAAATACTTCATGGAGTTAATAATATAAATGAGATTCAACATCAGCATCAGAAAATCTCTCCTTGATTTGCGACTCTTATCGCTATGTAGCTTCTCGCTGCTAAAGAGTAAACTTAATATAATTTCACCTTGGCTCGGGGTCAATGTGGCTCAGTGTATTTTGGGCTGTTTCAAATGCAAGGTAATTGGCCGCCCCTGAACAAATTTACAGCTTGCCCCAGCCATGAACAGCGCATCATTCGTTGCAGTGATACAAAATACACTTCTATGCCTGTTGTTTTAAACTCAGCAGTAAATGACTAGTCTTCTCTCAACATATGGAACTAGAACTGCCGATTGACACTGTAAATGTTGCAAACATTTAACTGCAAGTATCAGATCAATCATGGTTATCATTAGGCATCCATGTACCTTTTTGCGCTACACCCTCACTTATCACAGCATGGCTATCAGTCAATGCACTGCCAGTGTGAAAAAATCCAACATTTTAAACTTAGCAACGTGTGCAAGACTGTAACCAGAGAGCGCTTGGGCCATGGGCAGTGACAACTTATCCTTAGCATTAAGATATTCATCAGGCCTGGGCCCCTCCTGTATTTCGCCATGGCTCACTGTGTGCCTATGTTTCGGATTCACAGGCGATTTCCGAGCTCTGAATTCATGCAGTGTTTGATGTAATTCATTGTGTCTTCAACACAGTGAGATCTAGCCTGGTGTACAAGCTCTGTATGTTTATGAACACTTCATAACATAGCCTGGTGTGCAAGCTTTGTATCTTCATGTACATTTCAGCCGAACATTAAATCAACAGATGGAACTAAAATTTCTGATTGACACTGTAAATTTTGCCAACATTTAAATGCAGTGTGAGAACAATCACAATTATCGTTATGCTTCCATGTACGTTTCGGCGCTGCATCACCCAAACAAACCTAGCACATCACAGCAGATCTATCAGGTAATTCATTGCCAGTGTGCAAACATGCACATTTTGAACTTAGCAACATGGGCAAGACTGGAATCAAAAAGTGCCTGGGACGTGGGCAGTGATAACTTAATTTGAGCGTTAAGATTTTCATTATCATTTTTTCATTACATTAACACAATCTGATCTCCGAGATCTGTTTGGGACCCATTGCCCCGAAGTAAGGACTGAGTGGGCGAGTCAATTCCTTCCGGGGTTAGGTTTTCTTTCAAAAAGTTGTGAGAAAATTCTGGTTCTCTTCCTTGCGGACCGATATAGCTCAGTTTGGAAAGCGTTCGAGTAAAAACCAAAAAGTACCTGCTTCAATTTCGGGTTTCGGCAATTTTTGATTATTTTGTTTAAGGCGAGAGGCTGGTTTTGTATGGGGATAATGCTTGAGGCATGGGCTGTTCAGCGGTTCCATGATAATTTTCAAAATGTATTTTGTTCGATGCAGCGCTCATTTTCTGTTACTTTCTATTTACACTCTGCTCAGTTTTGAATATGAATAGTGAAAAATGTTAAAGTGATGTGATGTGTTCAATGTTTATGCAGTAACTCTCTCACCCAGTGTGAGCCGAGAGCACAATACCGTCAGGCTGGATTTTCACACACATTAAATGCACTTTCTGGTCAGTTAGCTTAGTTGGTTAGAGTATGGTGCTGCAAACTCGAAGGTCACTGGTTTGATCCCTGTACGGGACATTTCAATACAATTGATATTTTTTTCGGTTTTTCATAACATTTAAAATCCAATCTTTATAATTAAACAAATCTATACAAAATCCCAAAGGTTGGGAATTATTTGGAATAACATCCATTGCTTCTTTGCCGCCGGAGTGGAGAGGCGCATCTTTCTGTTTATTTGTGTTTCTTGGTTTGCTGATAAACAATAAGCTGGCGGCCTATTCTCGTAAATGGTCATCAGCAGGAACGGACAGACAGAACGGTTCCGTCCTCCGAGATAAGCAAAAGGTTTCAGTTCAGGACAAATGCACCAAATGAAATGTTCACCCGGCACCGAGAGTGAAAAACCCAGAGAAAAGGACAGACTGAATGAAATAGAATTCAGTGGATGCCTACCGCACTTAATGCTGTGGTTGTGCGGACATGCCGTTCGTGTTCTCAGCAAAATTGCCATTTGCTACGAACGGTTTTACCTGGCACGAATGTGATGTGAATTTCGAAGGAGCAAGGAGGAAAGACTGCGTTGGTCTGCTTGCTGGCAAAGTTACTTGCAGCAGCTTCCCTGGTGGTCTAATGGCTAGGATTTGCACTTTCACTATTCACGCTCAGGGTTTGCTTCCCGGTCAGAGAACAGTGTATTTTGCGCTGTCTGAACTGCAAGTTAAACGGCTGCTCCTGAACAAATTTACAGCTCACCACAGTGCTGCTGCCCCAACCTTCAGCAGCGCATCATTCATTGCAACAATACAAAATACTTCTGTGCTTGCTGTTTCAAAGTCAGCAGTAAATGACTTGATCTTTCTCAACAAATGGAACGAGAATTGCTGATCGATGCTGTAAATGTTTCTAATATTGGCTATCATTAGTCTTCCATATACCTTTTTGCACCACATCACTCTCGCTTATCACAGCACGGCTATTAATCAATGCATTGCCAGTGTGGAAAAATTCAACATTGTAATCTTAGTAACTTGTGCAACACTGTAATCAGAGAATGCCTGGGCCATGGGCTTATCCTGAACATGAAGATATTCATTTGACCTGGCCCTTCCTGTATTGCACATTGGCTCACTCTATGTCTATGTTTAAGTTTCACAGGCGATTTCCCACATCTGAATTCCCCAGCAGAAACTTCATGGAGTGTTTGATCTCAAGGAGATTCAACATCAGTATCGTTAACTCTGCTTGTTTCACGACTCTTATCTCTCTTCAGCATCTCACTGCTTAGGACTGAACCTGTTATAATTCACTTTGGCTCGAATTCAGTGCAGCTCAGTGTGACTTCGGCCCATCTCCCTTTCACAACCCATCAGTGCCGACAAAAGAACGGGGAATTTTACTAAAGTTTTATGTTCTGAAATTTGAATAACCACATCAGCATATTTCACTGTGTCTTCAACACTGTGAGATGTAGCCTGGTGAGCTTTGCATCTTTATGAACACTTCAGCAGAACATTAAATCAACATATGGAACTAGAATTACTGATTGACACTGTAAGTTTTGCCAACATTTAACTGCAGTGTGAGAACAATCACAATTATCATTCGGCTTCCATGTACATTCTGGCGCGGCATCACCCTAACAAACCTAGCTGCTCACAGCACGGCGATCAGTCTTTTCATTGCCAGTGTGGAAAAATCCACATTTTCAACTTAGCAAGGTGTGCAAGACTGGCATCAGAGAGTGACTGGGCCGTGGAAAATGATAACTTAATCTGAACGTTAAGATTTTCATTATCATTATACATTACATTAACACAACCTGAGCTCCGAGATCAGTTTGCGACCCATTGCACCCAAGTGAGGCCTGAGTGGGCGGGGCAATTCCTCCCGGGGTTAGGTTTTCTTTCAAAAAAGTGTGAGAAAGTTTTGCTCTATTTGCTTTCGGGCCGAAAAAGCTCAGTTGAGAGAGCGTTAGGTTGAAGATCTAAAGGATCCAAATCTTGGGTTTCGGCAATTTCTGTTTATTTTGTGTTCTCTTCAAATTTAAGGGGAGAGGCTGATGTTATATGTGGACAATACTTGAGGGACAGGTTGTTCAGTGCTTGTGTGCTAATTTTCAAAATTATTTATTTAGATTCAGCGCACTTTTTCAGTTACTTTCTATTCACACTCTGCCCAGTTTTGTATATGAACCGTGAACAATGTGTACGACATGTGATGTGTTCAATGTTTATGCAGTAACTCTGTCACCCAGTGTGTGCCGGGAGCACAATCCCGTCAGGCTGGATTTTCACACATGTTCAATGCACTTTCTGGTCAGTTAGCTTAGTTGGTTAGAGTATGGTGCTACAAACATGAAGGTCGTTGGTTTGATCCCTGTACAGGACATTTGAATGCAATTGATATTTTTTTCGGTTTTTCATAACATTTAAAATCCAATCTTAATAATTAAACAAATCTATACAAAATCCCAAGGGTTGGGAATTATTTGGAATAACATCCATTGCTTCTTTGCCGTCGGGGTGGAGAGACACATCTTTCTGTTTGTTTGTGTTTCTTGGTTTGGTGATAAACAATAAACTGGCGGCCTGTTCCCGTAAGTGGTCATCAGCAGGAACGGACAGACAGAACGGTTCCGTCCTCCGAGATAAACAAAAGGTTTCAGTTCAGGACAAATGCACCAAATGAAATGTTCACCCGGCACCGAGAGTGAAAAACCCAGAGAAAAGGACAGAATGAAATAGATTTCAGTGGATGCCTACCGCACTTAATGCTGTGGTTGTGCGCACATGCCTTTCGTGTTCTCAGCAAAATTGCCATTTGCTACGAACGGTTTTACCTGGCACGAATGTGATGTAAATTTCGAAGGAGCAAGGAGGAAAGACTGCGTTGTTCTGCTTGCTGGCAAAGTCATTTGCAGCAGCTTCCCTGGTGGTCTAGTGGCTAGGATTTGCACTTTCACTGTTCGTGCTCAGGGTTTGCTTCCCGGTCAGGAAACAGTGTATTTTGGGCTGTTTGATCTGCAAGTTAAACGGCTGCTCCTGAACAAATTTACAGCTCACCACAGTGCTGCTGCCCCAACCTTCAGCAGCGCAAAATTCATTGCAACAATACAAAATACTTCTGTGCTTGCTGTTTCAAAGTCAGCAGCAAATGACTTGATCTTTCTCAACAAATGGAACGAGAATTGCTGATCGATGCTGTAAATGTTTCTAATCTTGGCTATCATTAGTCTTCCATGGAGCTTTTTGCACCACATCACTCTCGCTTATCACAGCACAGCTATTAATCAATGCATTGCCAGTGTGAAAAAATTCAACATTGTAATCTTAGTAACTTGTGCAACACTGTAATCAGAGAATGCCTGGGCCATGGGCTTATCCTGAACATGAAGATATTCATTTGACCTGGCCCTTCCTGTATTGCACATTGGCTCACTGTATGTCTATGTTTAAGTTTCACAGTTAATTTCCCACATCTCAATTCCCCAGCAGAAACTTCATGGAGTGTTTGATCTCAAGGAGATTCAACATCAGTATCGTTAACTCTCCTTGTTTCACGACTTTTATCTCTCTTCAGCATCTCACTGCTAAGGACTGAACCTGTTATAATTTCACTTTGGCTCGAATTCAGTGCGGCTCAGTGTGACTTCGGCCCATCTCCCTTTCACAACCCATCAGTGCCGACAAAAGAACGGGGAATTTTAGTAAAATTTTATATTCTGAAATTTCAATAACCACATCAGCATATTTCACTGTGTCTTCAACACTGTGAGATGTAGCCTGGTGAGCTTTGCATCTTTATGAACACTTCAGCAGAACATTAAATCAACATATGGAACGAGAATTACTGATTGACACTGTAAGTTTTGCCAACATTTAACTGCAGTGTGAGAACAATCACAATTATCATTAGGCTTCCATGTACATTCTGGCGCTGCATCACCCTAACAAACCGAGCTGCTCACAGCACGGCGATCAGTGAATTCATTGCCAGTGTGGAAAAATACACATTTTGAACTTAGCAACGTGTGCAAGACTAGCATCAGATACTGCCTGGGCCGTGGGCAATGATAACTTAACCTGAACGTTAAGATTTTCATTATCATTATACATTACATTAACGCAACCTGAGCTCCGAGATCAGTTTGGGACCCATTGCCCCCAAGTGTGGCCTGAGTGGGCGGGGCAATTCCTCCCGGGTTACGTTTTCTTTCACAAAAGTGTGAGAAAGTTTGCTTCATTTGCTTTCGGGCCGAAAAAGCCCAGTTAGGAGAGCGTTAGGCTGAAGATCTAAAGGATCCAAATCTTGCGTTTCGGCAATTTCTGGTTATTTTGTGTTCTCTTCAAATTTATGGGGAGAGGCTGGTGTTATATGTGGACAATACTTGAGGGACAGGTTGTTCAGCGGTTGTGTGATAATTTTCAAAATGAATTCTGCAGATTCAGCGCACTTTTTCAGTTACTTTCTGTTTACACACTGCCCAGTTTTGTACATGAACAGTGAACAATGTGCACGCGATGTGATGTGTTCAATGTTTGTGCAGTAAATCTATCACCCAGTGTGTACCGGAAACGCACATTCGTTGATGGTGTGACCGGTTAGCTCAGTTGATTTGTGCATGGGGGTATTAGCGCCAAGGTAGCGGTTTGGTCCATGTTCGAATGCTGTTCATATTTTTTTCCGGTTTTTCATAACATTTCATCCAATATTTATAATGAAACAAATTCATACAGAATCCCAAGGGTTGCTAATTATTTGGAATAACTTCCATTGATTCTTTGGCGCTGTGGCAATGAGGCACATCTTTCTGTTTATTTCTATTACTTAGTCTGCTGATAAACGATGAACTGGCGGCCTGTTCCCGTTAATGGTCATCAGCAGGAACGGTTAGACGGAACGCTTCTGTCCCCCAGAGATGGGCAAATGGCTGCAGTTCAGGACAAATACTACAAATGAAATGTTCACCCGGCACCGATTGTGAACAAACCAGAGAAAAGGACAGGGAGAAATATATTTAAGTGGATGACTACCCGCACTTAAAACTATGGTTGTGCAGACATGTCTTTCATAAGAACATAAGAACATAAGAACTAGGAACAGGAGGAGGCCATCTCGCCCCTCCAGCCTGCTCCGCCATTCAACAAGATCATGGCTGATCTGGCCGTGGACTCTGCTCTACTAACCCGCCTGCTCCCCGTAACCCTTAACTCCCTTATTGGTTAACAATCTATCTATCTGTGATTTGAATACATTCAATGAGCTAGCCTCAACTGCTTCCTTGGGCAGAGATTCACAACACTCTGAGAGAAGAAATTCCTTCTCAACTCGGTTTTTAATTGGCTCCCCCTAGACTGTGCCCCCTAGTTCTAGCCTCCGCGACCAGTGGAAACACCCTCTCTCCCTCTATCTTGTCGATACCTTTCATTATTTTAAATGTTTCTATAAGTTCACCCCTCATCCTTCTGAACTCCAACGAGTAAAGACCGAATCTGCTCAATCTATCATCATCAGGTAACCCTCTCATCTCCGGAATCAGCCTAGTGAATCGTCTCTGTACCCACTCCAAAGCTAGGATATCCTTCCTGAAATACGGTGACGAAAACTGCACGCAGTACTCCAGGTGCGGCATCACTAGTACGCTGTACAGTTGCAGCAGGACCTCGTTGCTTTTGTACTCCATCCTTCTCGCAATGAAGGCCAACATTACATCCGCCTTCCTGATTACCTGCTGCACCTGCAAACTAACGTTTTGGGATTCATGCACAAGGACCCCCAGGTCCCTCTGCACCGCAGCATGTTGTAATTTCTCCCCATTCAAATAATATTCCCTTTTAATGTTTTATTTCCAAGGTGGATGACCTCACTTTTTCCGACATTGTATTCCATCTGCCAAAGCTTAGCCTATTGGTTTAACCTATCTAAATCTTTTGCAGCCTCTCTGTGTCCTCTGTGGAACCCACTTTCCCACTAATCTTTGTGCCATCTGCAAATTTTCTTACATTACACTCTGTCCCCTCTTCCAGGTCATCTATGTCTCAACAAAAATACCATTTGCTACAAAAAGTTTTACGTTGCACGAATGTGATGTGAATTTCGAAGGAGCAAGGAGGAAAGACTGCGTTGGTCTGTTTGTATGTAGTCACTCTTTTAATGACGCCACGAGGCAGTGGTCTGGTACTTAAACTGTGAAGACTGTAGTCCTTTATTGCAGCTCCTTGGGAGAGGACACCAAGAGTTGAGCGCACTTTTATACTGGGTTATCTGCAGGGTGAAGGTGGTGATGTGATCAGTAGTGGGTTTTGGGAGCTTTTGATGAGGGCTGAGTTGGTGCCAGATGTGATTCCTGTGCATGAAGCTGGCCTCATACATTTCCCCCCTCACGCAGAGAGCATTTGGGTGTCACCTTTATGGGATCCCTCAGTGCGGGTGCCAGTGCAGCAGTGGGTAGGGTACATACTCTCTAGAGTGGGTAAGTGTGTGGTGGTGGGCTGGGATAAGCAGCGAGGGTGCATGTTGTGCGGACTGTAATGCATTAATGCAGGCTGAGCAGCCCGCAGCCTGCGAGTACTTTCGGAGCAGGCCGGGGAGCAGAAGGAGCAGTGTGGCACCTGGCCCAGTAGGCTGAGCGGCCCCTGGCCTGAGAGCACCATCAGAACAGGCCGGGGAGCGGAAGGAGCAGTGTGGAGGCCTGGCCCAGTAGGCAGAGCGGCCCCTGGCCTGCGAGCACCAGTGGACCAGGCCGGGGAGCGGAAGGAGCAGTGTGGCACCTGGCCCAGTAGGCTGAGCGGCCCCTGAAATTCGAAATGGTGTGCGTGTAGTTCATGACCTCGTCGCCAGTTATTGTGTAGGTAGATATTCTGTTAATGACTCCACGAGGCAGGGTCATGATAATTAATGTGAAGACTGTAGTTCTTTATTGCAGCACCTAGAGTGAAGACACCAAGAGTTGATCTCCCGTTTATACGGTGTTACCTGCAGTGTGCAGGTGACCCTTAGGTCTCCAGCAGCAGCAGCCTCTGGTGTGCAGGTAAGGCGTGTACAGGGTGAAGGTACAATCAGTGTTACAGTACATCATAACATTACATCATAACATTGTTGGCGTGCATACATAACAGACTGTTTGCTGGCAAATAGATTTGCAGTAACTTCCCAGGTGGACTGGTGGTGAGGATTTGGTATTTTTATCGCTGCAGCCTGCCTTTGATTCCCAGTCAGTGAACAGTGTATTTCCGGGGAGCGGAAGGAGCAGTGTGGAGGCCTGACCCAGTAGGCTGTGCAGCCCCCGTTCTGCGAGCACCAGCGGAGCAGGCCCGGGAGCGGAAGGAGCAGTTTGGAGGCCTGGCCCAGTAGGCTGAGCGGCCCCTGGCCTGAGAGCACCATCGGAGCAGGCCGGGGAGCGGAAGGAGCAGTGTACCGGCCGCCCAGTAGGCTGAGCGGCCCCCGGTCTGCGAGCACCAGCGGACCAGGCCGGGGAGCGGAATGAGATGTGTGGCGGAATACCACTCCTGGGAGCAGCAAGTTCTGGAGCAGGAGAGCAACGGCAGTGCAGAGTGACGTCACCAATGTCCAGGTCGGTGATTGGAGCTAGGGCAGTTACTGCAGGACCGGTGAAGTCGGCGCGAAGGAGTGGCGAGAGATTGCAGAAGGATATGATGGGGCACAGGAGAGGCGCGAGTTCGGGCCCCAGAAAAAGCGATGGCCCACGAGCAGCACGGTCCAGCCCACACTGCGATTCGTGCAGCAAAACTGGTCTCTTGTCGTCTTGCTTAATCTTTGCCACTGGACCAAGACCAAGCTCTGTTTAGCCCGTGGGGTGGCTTGTGTGCAACGGCCACCACACGTTAAAAATATCCACGCACAGGCATCGTCCAAATTTCAAGGTTTAGTTCGGACCTGAAATTTTAGGTGCTTCATTGAAACACCTGTGAACTTTTTGACGTGGAAGCAAGTCATCCTGGATTCGAGGGACTGCCGATGATGATGGATGATGATCGTGGTGGGCAGGGCTACAGGGCTGTGTGGGCTTTTTATCCTCCGTTTGTGATGAAAGTCTGGTCATTCCCGGGTTGGAGGGTACTGGACTCTGGCTCCTGGTGTTGGCCCTGCTGACCAGGGGGTGAAAGGGCCGATCTGGGGCAGGTTGCCAATATTGGTGGCTGTGCTGCCCATTGACCGCTGTCCCTGTCCCGGCAATGGGTCTGTACACACAGTGTGTGTGTAAGCCCTTCCTGGGGCATCACATTTGTCCCAAAAGTCCAGGCTACATGGTCAGGGAGCCCGCTGGACATGGGGGTCTCCCACTGGAGAAATCCTCTGTCATAAACATTGTCCCTGTTGAAACCAGTGTCCTTTAACAGTATACTTCTTGTATATATGACACATTGGGTCCGATTATACATAGTCCAGTCTACACTGCTTTCTCTCCTGACATTATCACTTACAGCATTTACATCAATTTCTTGTATCTTGATCTTTCCTTACATGGTTGCATTGGGCATTTTTAAATTTCTGTCATCATCATTAAGCGTTACAAAGTTGTTCTCAACATCACTTACACAAGATTTCATTACATTTTCTCATCAGTTACTCCGGCATCACAATTCAACGTTACATTAGGGGTTGAGTAGCTTCGTCTTCATCTATGTCGGAGCCCAGGTGATCAGACAATTCTTCAGCGACGTGCTGACTAAAGATTTTTCGCTTTGCAGCCTTTGCATCTATAGTCTTTGTCGCGGCACTGCTGGGCCTGTGGTTTCCTCCACAGCGCCAGCATGGGGCTAGCCGATTTGCCCCATGTGGTGGACTCAGGGCTGCGGGAATCGGGGCAGCAAGTCCACCTTTAGAAGCAGCCATTCGATTCACTGCATTCGTTAGTTTAGAGTTCTGGGTGTGGGTCATTATTCGCTTGGAGTCACCGACTGAAATCACGTAGGACTGTGTCAATTTAATTGCATTCTGCTGGGTGACTGTGATGTCCGCAGAGAGCACTGTGTGGAGGAGGCCCTTGTGGCCGATTCCACTAACAAATATGTCCCTTAGTGCTTCGTTAAGGTGATCGCCAAAATCACATGGTGATCCTCTTAAATCTGCAACATACTGAGCAATTACTTGGCCTTAAGGTCGCCAGTGAGTGTAGAACCGGTGCCTGGCTGTGAGATGCTGTTTTTGGGTTTTAGTTACTACTGTATTAAAGTGACAAGTTTCCCATAGCTCTTGGTTGTTGTCTTCGCTGGGGCTAGCAAGTCCCTGACAAGGCCATGGATAGTGGGCCCACAACTACTAAGCAGGACGGCCCTGCGCTTTTGCGGCAGTGTTGCCGGTGTGTCCCCATCCAGGTCGTTTGCTATGAAGGAGTGTTCTAACCTTTCCATGAAGGTGTCCACATCTTCCCCATCGGTGATTAGTTGAAAGTTGATGAAATTCGAAATGATGTGCGTGTAGTTCATGACCTCGTCGCCAGTTATTGTGTAGATAGATATTCTGTTACTGACTCCACGATGCAGGGATATGATACTTAGTGTGAAGACTGTAGTTCTTTATTGCAGCACCTAGAGTGATGACACCAAGAGGTGATCTCACTTTTATACAGTGTCATCTGCAATGTGCAGGTGACCCTTGGGTCTCCAGCAGCAGCAGCTCTGGTGTACAGGAAAGGTGAGTACAGGGTGAAGGTACATTAAGTGTTACAGTACATCATAACATTACATCATAACATTGTAGGCGTACATACATAGCCGGCTGTTTGCTGGCAAAGATATTTGCAGCAGCTTCCCAGGTGGACTGCTGGTGAGGATTTGGTGCTTTCACCGCTGCAGCCTGCGTTTGATTCCCGGTCAGTGAACAGTGTATTTTCGGCTCTTTAAAGTGGTACTCCTGAACAAATTTACAGTTCAACACACTGCTGCTGCTCCAACCATCAGCAGCGCATCATTTGTTGCAGCGATACAACATACGCTTCTGCGACTGCTGTTTTAAAGTCAGCAGTCAATGACTAGACCTCGCTCAACAACAGAAACTAGAATTGCTGATTGACACTGTAAATGTTGCCAGTCATGTCCATCATTCGTCTTCAATGTACCTTTTTGCGCCACATCACTCTTCCTTATCACAGCACGGCTATCTGTCAATGCACTGCCAGTTTTGAAAATTCAACATTTTAAACTTAGCAACGTGTGCAAGATCGGAATCAGATTATGCCTGGCCTATGGGCACTGATAACGTATCCTGAGCATAAAGATTTTCATTATCATTATATATTACATTAGCACAACCTGAACTCCGAGATGTGTTTGGAACCATTGCCCCGAAATGAGGACTGAGTGGGCGGGGCAATTCCTCCCGGGGTTAGCTTTTCCTTCAAAAAGCTGTGAGAAAATGTTGCTTCATTTGCTTTCGGGCCGAAAAAGCTCAGTTGGCAGAGCTTTAGACTGAAGATTTAAAGGTCCCGGGTTTCGGCAATTGCTGGTTATTCTGTGTTCCTTTCATTTTATGGGAGAAGCTGGTTTTATATCTGGACAGTGCTTGAGAGATGGGCTGCTCAGCGCTTGCATGATAATAATTCCGATAATGAATTGTTGGATTCATGCGCTGTTTTTCTGTTACTTCTTATTTACACACTGCCCAGTTTTATATATGAACAGTGAACAATGTTTAAGCGATGTCATGTGTTCAATGTTTTTGCAGTAACTCGGTCACCCAATGTGAGCCGGAAACACAATCACTTCAGGCTGGGGTGGCACCGACCTTTAACGCACTTTGTGGCTACTTAGCTCAGTTGGTGCGAATAACGCCGATATCCCCTTACGCGCCATTCAAGTACACCTCATATTTTTTTCGGTTCTTCCTAACAGTTAAAATCCAATTTTCCTAATTAAAACAAATCCAAACAGAATCCTAAGCGTTGGGAATTATTTGGAATAACATCCAATTCTTGTTTTCCGCTGGAGCGGAGAGGCAAACTTTCTGTTTATTTGTGTTGCTGGGATGCTGATAAAAGGTGAAGCAGTGGCCTGGTCCCGTAAATGCTCATAAGCAGGAATAGACAGACAGAACAGCTCAGTCCCCGAGACGGACAAACCAAATCAAATATTCACCGGCTCCAGGAGTGAAAAATCCAGAGAAAAGGACAGAATGAAATAGATTTCAGTGGATGCCTAGCCGCACTGTGGGTGCTCCTGAACAAACTTGCAGATCACCACACTGCTGCTGCCCCTAACATTAGCAGCGCATCATTCGTTGCAGTGATACAAAATACTTCCCCCACTATTGTTTTAAGTTCAGCAGTAAACAACTCGACCTCTCTCAACATTGCAGGTTGACATTGTAAGTTTTACCAACATTTAACTGCGGTGTAGAACAATCACAATTATCATTAGTCTTCCATTTACGTTCTGGCGCTGCATCACCCTAAAAACACCTAGCTCATCACAGCACGGCTATCAGGCAATTCAGTGCCAGTGTGGACGCATGCATCATTTTGAACTTAGCAACGTGTTCAAGACTGTAATCAGAGCGTGCCTGCGCCATAGGCAGTGATAACTTAACCAGAGCACAGAGATTTACATTTTCATTTTACATTACAGTAACACAACATGAGATCCGAGATTTGTTTGGGACCCAATGCCCCGAAATGAGAATTGAGTGGGCGGGGCAACTCTTCCCGGGGTTAGATTGTCTTTAAGAAATGTGTGAGAAAGTTTTCATTTGACAGCTGTCGGCCTGCAATAGCTCAGTTGGACAGCGGTAGAGTGGAGATTTCACAATCCATGGTTCAATCCTGGGTTTCGGCAATGACTCGTAATTTTGTGCTCCTTCATTTTAAAGGGAGAGGCTGGATTTATATCCGAACTGTGCTCATCTCTGTTTGAAATGGGTGGCCACTTATTCAAAGATTATGCCCTTTAGTTCTAGGCTCTCCCATATGTGGAAAGATCCTCTCTGCATTCACTTTGTCAAGCTCCCTCATAATCTTATACTTTTCAATATGATCACCTCTCATTCTTCTGAATTCCAAAGAGCAGAGGCCCAGCCAGCTCAACCTTTCCTCATAAGTCAAACCACTCATCCCCGGAATCAATCCAGTGACGTTTCTCTGTGCTGCCTCCAAAGCAAGTATATCCATTCATTAATATGGAAAACAAAACTGTACGCAATAATCATGGTGTGGCCTCATCAATAACTTACACAGCTGCAGCAAGACGTTCCTGCTTTTATATCCATCCCCTTTGCAATAAAGGCCAAGATTCCATTTCCTACCTGATCACTTGCTGTACCTGCATAATATCCTTTTGTGTTTCATGCAAGTTCCCTCAGGTCCCATTGCACTGCATCACTTTGCAATCTTTCTCACCTTAACTTTTCTGCAAAAGTGCATGATTTCACACTTTCAAAATTATATTCTATCTGCCAAATTTTTGCCCACTAACTTAGCCTGCATTTGTCCTTTTGCAGGTTTGTTGTGTCCTCGTCACACATTACTTTTCCTCCCATTGTTGTATCGTCAGAAAACTTGGTTCCATTACACTCAGTTCATTCTTCCCTGTCGCGAATATAGATTGTAAATAGTTGCAAACTTCTGGCAACATCGCGGTTGCAATCGAAGTCTGGCGCATTATCCATTAGGCCACGCGGCCGCTACAGTCGGCACCAAATTTGTTGTTTTTTATATTGAGGGCAAATTTGGGACAAGGGTTATTTCAAGGATTGGATTTAGGAAAACATTAGCATTTTTTGAGTAATGAATAGATGCGCTGCGATATGGATGTGCACGGACACAGGCAACGTCAATGTAGCTTGAAACACACCAGTTTAACAATTCGGTCATCGCAGCTGAAATCGCACTCCTTTTAAAACTATACAGGATGATCCAGATTATGAGAAAGTACGTCTTAAAGGGGCAATTGATGAATCGGAACTGACAACCATCCCGTTTGAAAAGACACCGAATGATCCTGGACAGGAAGCACATCCCTATTACATAGCTGTAGAATGGGCCTTCACGGACAGCAGTTCCATTTCAAAAGAATAAAGTGGGATTTCTATCATTCCTGAATGCAATTGTGCTGTGCGTGATTGAGCGCGGGTCTCAGGACCACGCGGGGCTGGGACGGTTGTTGAAGACACAGGTGATAGACAGGCAGGAAGAAGGGAGGGAAGTAAAACAAACGCAGACAAAAAGACAATTTAAATATATATATTTATCATTATAAGAAACTAAATACATTTACAATTTTATATATAAAAAATTAAATTTGATTTGATTTAAATAAATAAATAATTGTTTCTTAATCGATATATTTTTGATTGAACGAAGGCTGTGTGACTGCATGAACTCCACTGGAAATCAGGGCGTGCAGACATAAATACCCAAAGAGAGTAAAGCCATGGTGAAAGACATGCCACGAAGGAAGATGTGGGCAACAAAGACGATCTTTTAAAGTCGCGAGTGCCTTTCTGCAGGATCAGACAGCAGCTGCGTGTGCTGTGAAAGAGGTCAAATGTAATAGAACCAATCCAGGTAGAACAAAAAAAGCACATTTATTGTGAATGTTAAAAAGTAGGGAATATATGTAAATATTCGCATATTTAAATATTTATACATATATTTACATAAACAAAGTCAGTCAGTAAGTCATGTCTTGTCCTGTCTTGATTTGACTTGTATTTGAAAATAAGTGGGAAGGAGCTCATCATGTCACACAGCCCATCCGCAAGCTCTCGCTAAAATCGTTTTGTTTCTAACTTATATAATTTGCCTTCTTTCAGATGTGAATAGCAAAATCCCACAGCAGATTCTTCTCCTGTCAGGCAGTCCCCGAATGCGCGTTCAATCAAATCAGTGTGGCTTCAAGTTGCATGTAATGCATTTTTTCTCCCATGACATGAAATGCACAGTAAGATCGCGCAGAACGTTTGCACACACTCTCTCGCTTGCACAAACACACCAACAAACTAAAATTCCTGCACCCTCCAAAAGCAGTTTTTGAAATTTGAAATTTGAAAACCGGGACAGACAGTACATTCCTTTTAAACAGATACATAATGATCCGATACTGATAGCACACCATTTTGGATAGACAGAGATTGACCCCGGACAGACCAGCACTTCACCTTAAAAGGGATCCAGAAACACAATGAACACAAACAAAGAATTCTGCAAAACTCAGCAGGTTGTGAACATTCTGTGGAGGAAGAACCCGGGCTCAATTATAGTCAGATGATCATTCCTATATTTTAAGAAAATTGTAAAGTTTACAGATTTATTCCAAGAAAATAGCTCCTGGAAACAAACAGCCAGCGAGGAAGGACAAAAGGGAATGTCTGTGATACAGTGGAGAGTACGAGTGATTGAATAATAAATGGCACAATGCGAAAAGGCAAAGTGGGTGATAAGCGGGCAATAAAGTAACAAAGGATGACCAGAGGAGGGGTTAGTGTGAACAGCAGAACCATTACCAGACAATGGGAGCGCTGCTTATGATCCGATACGTTGAACCAAATGTTGAGACCAGAACACTATAACATGCCTGGAATGTAGGGTGTGAACGCCTTTTAATCAAACAAGGCAGCTTGGCCACCTCGGATTGATTTCCTGTACGGTTCAAATTCGCCAGGCAAGGGACTGAAACCAAAGCCAGATTCTCACATCTTTTCAGCGCCAGAGAAATCTGAGCAGAGTCTGTTTCAAGTTGAAGTGGAGATTGACGCTGAATGTATGCTTGCCCCTTTGGAGGTGAGTTCATGCGTGCAGAAAGGAAGATAGACTGATCAAGTATTGGCCGGAATCAAACACGGGTTCAGGTTGTCCAATGAGACACAGAGCCGAAAACATCTGAGATACATTAACTTTACTCAGTTGGATGAGTTTCACTTTGCTCCTGGTTATCTCCAGCATTGTTGGACGCTGTGGGAAGAACGGAGCGCAATCACACGTTTTAATTTGAAACATGTCAGTTTTCTCACTTGTCGACCGGCTGAGAAGTGGTTATTTGATAAAAGTTGGCAGGGCTCGTCCGGGATCTCTCGCATTTCAATTATTAAAATCCCAAAGCAAGAATCATACCCCGAGACCAACGAGCCGCCGACAGTGAGGGAAGTTGCTCTCAGATTCTGACGTTAGTTTGCTATTCGGCCCATCGTGCCTCTGCAGACTCTCGGAGACCGATCTCATGAGTCCCCCTCTCCATCGTCCTGCTAATGTTTTCCCTTTGATGAAGTGATTATTTTTGAGACATTACTTCAGCAACGAGCTGCATCCTTGTCAGTAAGAGGTGAATTTGGCAATGAGGATAAATGTGATTGACGAAAAAAACCGAGGGGAAAATGTTTAACACAATAACGACGAAGCAGGGGGCACACTGGATCAGCAGTCCATTGCCTGAACCTGTCAGTCACCTTGTCTCCTATTTACTGCAAAGTCAGACATCCATCCCCTACTTTTTGAATTCAAACAGAAATAATGTGCACGAAAGTCTACTTCCTCACCGCTTGTTTTGCCCGTGCAACCAGATCGACAGTGATGAAAATGTGCCATGAGCTTCTTAAAGCAAACAGCCTTCCTTTACTTCAGGTGAGTGACTGCACGAGATGGTTGGTTTTGAGGCAGAACCAAAAGAAAGAAAATACAATTTCACGTGGCGAGTTAGCTGACCGCGGCAGGACTCGAACCAGCAATCTTCTGATAACATCACAGTTATAATCGAATTCAGACGCCTTGTCCATTCGGCCACGCGGCCGCTACTGTCGGCACCAAATTTGTTGTTTTTTATATTGAGAGAAAATTGGGGACAAAGGTTATATCAAGGAGTGGATATCTGAAAACATGAGCATATTTTGAGTAATGAACAGATGCGCTGCGATATGGATGTGCACGGACACAGGCAACGTCAATTTAGCTTGAAACACAACAGTTTAACAATTCGGTTATCACAACTGAAATCACACTCCTTTTTAAATACACAAGATGATACGGATTATGGAAAATACGTCTTAAAGGGGCAATTCATGAACCGGAACTGACAACCATCCCCTTGAAACAGACACCGAATGATCCTGCACAGGAACCACATCCCACTGACACAGCTGTAGAATTACCCTTCACGGACAGCAGTTCCCTTTCAGAAGAATAAAGTGGGATTTCTATCAGTCCTGAATGCAATTGTGTTGTGCGTGATTGAGCGCGGTTCTCACAACCACGCGGGGCTGGGACGGTTGTTGAAGCCACAGGTGATAGACAGGCAGGAAAGAGGGAGGGAAATAAAACCAACCCAGACAAAAAGACAATTCAAAACATATATATATTTATCATAATAAGAAAATAAATAAATTTACAATTTTATTGCAAAAAATTAAATTTGATTTGATTTAAATAAATAAATAATTCTTTCTCAATCTATATATTTTTGATGGAACGAAGTCTGCGCGACTGCATGAAATCCACTGGAAATCAGGGCGTGCAGCCAGTAAATAACCAAACACAGTAAGCCCATGGTGTAAGACAAGTCACGAGGGAAGATGTGGGCAACAAAGGCCATCTTTTAAAGTCGCGAGTGCCTTTCTGCAGGATCAGACAGAAGCTGCGTGTGCTGTGAAAGAGATCAAATGTAATAGAGCCAATGTAGGCAGAACAGAAAAAGCACATTCATTGTGAAATTTAAAAAGTCGGGAATGTATGTAAATATACGCATATATTAATATTTATACATATATTTACATGAACAAAGTCAGTCAGTCAGTCATGTCTTGTCTTGTCTTGATTTGATTTGTATTTGAAAATGAAGCGGAAGGAGCTCATCATGTCACACAGCCCATCCGCAAGCTCTCGCTAAAATTGCTATGTATCTAACTTATAAAATTTGCCTTCTTCAGATGTGGAATAGCAAAATCCCACAGCAGATTCTTCTCCTGTCAGACAGTCCCCGAATGCGTGTTGAATCAAATCAGTGTGGCTTCAAGTTGCATTTAATGCATTTTTCCTCCCATGACATGAAATGTACAGTACGATCGCGCAGAACGTTTCCACGCACTCTCTCACTTACATAAACACAAAAACAAACTAAAAATTCTGCACCCTCCAAAGGCTGTTTTTGAAATTTGAAATTTGAAATCCGGAACAGACAGCACATTCCTTTTAAACAGATAGATAATGATCCGATACTGATAGCACACCATTTTGGAGAGACAGAGAATGACCCCGGGCAGACCAGCACATCACCTTAAAAGGGATACAGAAACACAATGAACAAAAACAAAGCATTCTGTAAAACTCAGCAGGCCGTGAACATTCTGTGGATGAATTCCCGGGCTCACGTTCAGTCAGATGATCATTCCGATATTTTAAGAAAAATGTAAAGTTTACAGTTTTCTCCACGAAAATAGCGCCTGGAAAAAAATAGGCAGCGAGGAAGGACAAAAGGGAATGCCTGTGATACAGTGGAGCGTAGGAGCGATTCAATAATAAATGGCACAATGCGAAAAGGCAAAGTGGGTGGTAAGCGGGCAATAAAGTAACAAAGGATGGACCAGAGGAGGTGTTAGTGTGAACAGCAGAACCATAAGCAGACAATGGGAGCGGTGCTTCTGATCCGATACGTTGAACCGAATGTTGAGGCCAGAACACTATAACATGCCTGGAATGTCGGGTTTGAACGCCTTTTAATCAGACCAGGCAGCTTGGCCACCCCGGTTTGGATTTTCTGTACGGTTTAAATTCGGCAGCCAAGGGACTAAATCCAAAGCCAGCTTCTCACATCTTTTCAGCGCCAGAGAAACAGGACGCACTCATATTCAGGGAAGGGTCTGTTTCACGTTGAAAACGGGACCTCTCGCAATTCAATTATTAAAATCCCAAAGCCAGAATCTTACCCCTAGAACAACGAGCCGTCGACAGTGAGGTATGTAGCTCTCAGATTCTGACGTTAGTTTGCTATTCGGCCCATCGTGCCTGTGCTGACTCTCAGAGACCGATCTCATGATTCCCCCTCTCCATCGTCCTGCTAATGTTTTCCCTTTGATGAAGTGATTATTTTTTGAGACATTAATTCACAAACGATGTGCATCCTTGTCAGTAAAAAGGTGAATTTGGCAATGAGGTTAAATGTGATTGAATAAAAAAAAACGAGGGGAAAATGTTTAACACAATAACGACGAAGGTGGGGGCATACTGAATCAGCAGTCCATTGCCTGAACCTCTCGCTCACCTTGTCTCATATTAACTGCAAAGTCAGACATCCATCCCCTACTTTTTGCATTCAAACAGAAATAATGTGCACGGAAGTCTACTTCACCGCTGGATTTTCCCGTGCAACCAGATCGACAGTGATGAAAATGTGCCATTTGCTTCTTAAAGCAAACAGCCTTCCTTTACTTCAGGTGAGTGACTGTCCGAGATGTTTGGTTTTGAGGCAGAACCAAAACAAAGAATATAAAATTTCACGGGGCGCGTTAGCTGACCGCAGCAGGGCTCGAACCTGCAATCATCTGATAAAATCACAATTACAATCGAAGACAGACACCTTATCCATTAGGCCACTCGGCCGCCCCGTTCGGTACCAAATTTGTTGTTTTTTATATTGAGAGAAAATTTGGGACAAGGATTATATCAAGGAGTGGATATCGGAAAACATGAGCTTATTTTGAGTAATGAACAGATGCGCTGCGATATGGATGTACACGGACACAGGCAACGTCAATGTAGCTTGAAACACAACAGTTTAACAATTCGGTTATCACAGCTGATAATCACACTCCTTCTTAAATGTACAGGATGATCCGGATAATGAGAAAATACTTTTTAAAGGGGCAATTGATGAACCGGAACTGACAACCATCCCGTTGAAACAGACACCGAATGATGCTGGACAGGAAGCACATCCCTCTTACACAGCTGTAGAATGGCCCTTCACGGACAGCAGTTCCCTTTCAGAAGAATAAAGTGGGATTTCTATCATTCCTGAATGCAATTGTGCTGTGCGTGATTGAACGCGGTTCTCATGCGCACGCGGGTATGGGACGGTTGTTGAAGCCACAGGTGATAGACAAGCAGGAAAGAGGGAGGGAAATAAAACCAACCCAGACAAAAAGACAATTTCAAACATATACATATTTATCATAATAACAAAATAAATAAATTTACAATTTTATTGCAAAAAATTTAAGATGATTTGATTGAAATGAAGAAATAATTGTTTCTTAATCTATATATTTTTGATTGAACGAAATATGTGCGACTGCATGAAATCCACTGGAAATCAGGGTGTAAATACCCAAACACAGTAAGCCCATGGTGTAAGCCAACCACGAGGGAAGATGTGGGCAACAAAGGCCATCTTTTAAAGTCGCGAGTGCTTTTCTGCAGGATCAGACAGAAGCTGCGTGTGCTGTGAAAGAGGTCAAATGTAATAGAGCCAATGCAGGCAGAACAGAAGAAGCACATTTATTGTGAAAGTTAAAAAGTAGGGAATGTATGCAAATAGATGCATACATAAATATTTATACATATATTTATATAAAAAAAAGTCAGTCAGTCATTCATGTCTTGTCTTGTCTTGATTTGATTTGCATTTGAAAATAAGGGGGAAGGAGCTCATCATGTCACACAGCCCATTCGTAAGCTCTCGCTAAAATCGCTATGTTTCTAACTTATATAATTTGCCTTCTTTCAGCTGTGGAATAGCAAAATCCCACGGCAGTCCCCGAATGCGTGTTGAATCAAATCAGTGTGGCTGCATGTTGCATGTAATGCATTTTTCCTCCCATGACATGAAATGCACAGTAACATCGCGCAGAACGTTTCCACGCACTCTCTCACTTGCACAAACACACCAACAAACTAAAAATTCTGCACCCTCCAAAGGCAGTTTTTGAAATTTGAAATTTGAAATCCGGGACAGACAGCACATTCCTTTTAAACAGATAGATAATGATCCGATACTGATAGCACACCATTTTGGAGAGACAGAGAATGACCCAGGCAGACCAGCACATCACCTTAAAAGGGAGACAGAAACACAATGAACAAAAACAAAGCATTCTGTAAAACTCAGCAGGCCGTGAACATTCTGTGGATGAATTTCCCCGGCTCACGTTCAGTCAGAAGATCATTCCGATATTTTAAGAAAAATGAAAAGTTTACAGATTTTTCCACGAAAATAGCGCCTGGAAAAAAATAGGCAGCGAGGAAGGACAAAAGGGAATGCCTGTGATACAGTGGAGCGTACGAGTGATTGAATAATAAATGGCACAATGCGAAAAGGCAAAGTGGGTGGTAAGCGATCAATAAAGTAACAAAGGGTGGACCAGAGGAGGTGTTATTGTGAACAGCAGAACCATTAGCAGACAATGGGAGCGGTGCTTATGATCCGATACGTTGAACCGAATGTCGAGGCCAGAACACTCTCACATGCCTGGAATGTAGGGTTTGAAAGCCTTTTAATCAGACCAGGCAGCTTGGCCACCCCGGATTGATTTCCTGCACGGTTTAAATTCGGCAGCCAAGGGACTCAATCCAAAGCCAGTTTCTCACATGTTTTCAGCGCGAGAGAAACAGGATGCATTCATATTAAGGGCAGAGTCTGTTTCACGTTGAATTTGAGATTGAAGCTGAATGTATGCGTATCCCTATGGAGGTGAGCTCATGCGTGCAGAAAGGAAGATACACTGATCAAGTATTTGCCGGAATCAAACCGGGGTTTAGGTTGTCCAATGAGACACAGAGCCGAGTACATCAAAGAAACATAGAAACATAGAAAATAGGTGCAGGAGTAGGCCATTCGGCCCTTCTATCCTGCACCGCCATTCAATGAGTTCATGGCTGAACATGCAACTTCAGTACCCCATTCCTGCTTTCTCACCATACCCCTTGATTCCACAAGTAGTAAGGACTTCATCTAACTCCATTTTGAATATATTTAGTGAATTGGCCTCAACAACTATCTGTGGTAGAGAATTCCACAGGTTCACCACTCTCTGGGTGAAGAAATTCATCCTCATCTCGGTCCTAAATGGCTTCCTCCTTATCCTTAGACTGTGTCCCCTGGTTCTGGACTTCCCCAACATTGGGAACATTCTTCCTGCATCTCACCAGTCTAACCCTGTCAGAATTTTAAAGAGACATGAACTTTACTCAGTTCGGTGAGTTTCACTTTGCTCCTGGGAATCTCCAGGATTTTTGGAGGCTGTGTGACCAACGGAGTGCAATCACACTTTTTAATTTGCAACATGTCAGTTTTCTCACATGTCGACCGGCTGAGAAGTGTTTTTTTACTTCATGTTGGCAGGGCACGTTCGGGATTTGAACCCGAGACCTCTCGCAATTCAATTATTAAAATCGAAAGCGAGACTCATACCCCGAGACCAACAAGCCGCCGGCAGTGTGGAACATAGCTCTCAAATTCTGACGTTAGTTTGCTATTAAACATAGAAACATAGAAAATAGGTGCAGGAGCAGGCCATTCAGCCCTTCTAGCCTGCACCGCCATTCAACGAGTTCATGGCTGAACATGAAACTTCAGTACCCACTTCCTGCTTTCACGCCATACCCCTTGATCCCCCGAGTACTAAGGACTTCATCTAACTCCCTTTTGAATATATTTAGTGAATTGGCCTCAACTACTTCCTGTGGTAGAGAATTCCACAGGTTCACCACTCTCTGGGTGAAGAAGTTTCTCCTTATCTCGGTCCTAAATGGCTTACCCCTTATCCTTAGACTGTGACCCCTGGTTCTGGACTTCCCCAACATTGGGAACATTCTTCCTGCATCCAACCTGTCCAAACCCGTCAGAATTTTAAACGTTTCTATGAGGTCCCCTCTCACTCTTCTGAACTCCAGTGAATACAAGCCCAGTTGATTCAGTCTTTCTTGATAGGTCAGTCCCACCATCCCGGGAATCAGTCTGGTGAATCTTCGCTGCACTCCCTCAACAGCAAGTATGTCCTTCCTCAAGTTAGGAGACCAAAACTGTACACAATACTCCAGGTGTGGCCTCACCAAGGCCCTGTACAACTGTAGCAACACCTCCCTGCCCCTGTACTCAAATCCCCTCGCTATGAAGGCCAACATGCCATTTGCTTTCTTAACCGCCTGCTGTACCTGCATGCCAACCTTCAATGACTGATGTACCATGACACCCAGGTCTCGTTGCACCTTCCCTTTTCCTAATCTGTCACCATTCAGATAATAGTCTGTCTCTCTGTTTTTACCACCAAAGTGGATAACCTCACATTTATCCACATTATACTTCATCTGCCACGCATTTGCCCACTCACCTAACCTATCCAAGTCACTCTGTAGCCTCATAGCATCCTCCTCGCAGCTCACACTGCCACCCAACTTAGTGTCATCCGCAAATTTGGAGATACTACATTTAATCCCTTCGTCTAAATCATTAATGTATAATGTAAACAGCTGGGGCCCCAGCACAGAACCCTGCGGTACCCCACTAGTCACTGCCTGCCATTCCGAAAAGTACCCATTTACTCCTACTCTTTGCTTCCTGTCTGACAACCAGTTCTCAATCCACGTCAGCACACTACCCCCAATCCCATGTGCTTCAACTTTGCACATTAATCTCCTGTGTGGGACCTTGTCGAAAGCCTTCTGAAAGTCCAAATATACCACATCAACTGGTACTCCTTTGTCCACTTTATTGGAAACATCCTCAAAAAATTCCAGAAGATTTGTCAAGCATGATCTCCCTTTTACAAATCCATGCTGACTTGGACCCTTCTTTTAAAGTCGCGAGTGCCTTTCTGCTGGATCTGACAGCAGCTGCGTGTGCTGTGAAAGAGGTCAAATGTAATAGAGCCCAGTGCCGGCAGAACAGAATAGGTACATTTATTGTGAAAGTTAAAAAGTAGGGAATATTTATAAATATACATAAATATAAATATTTATATATAAATATATATATATAAACAAAGTCAGTCAGTCAATCATGTCTTGTCTTGTCTTGTCTTGATTTGATTTGGATTTGAAAATAAGGGGGAAGGAGGTCATCATGTCACACAGCCCATACGCAAGCTCTCGCTAAAATCGCGATGTTTCGAACTTTTGTAATTTGCCTTCTTTCAGATTTGGAATAGCAAAATCCCACAGCAGTCCTTCTCATGTCAGGCAGTCCTCGAATGCCTATTTCAATCAAATCAGTCTGGCTTCAAGTTGCATATAATGCCTTTTTTCTCACATGAAATGAAATGCACAGTAAGATCGCCCAGCACGTTTGCTCGTAATCTCTCGCTTACACAAACACACAAACAAACTAAAATTCCTTCACCCTCCAAAGACAATTGATTGAAATTTGGACGCTGTGGGAACAACGGAGCGAAATTACACGTTTTAATTAAAAATATGTCTGTTTTCTCACATGTCGACCGGCTCAGAAGCGGTTCTTTGACAAAAATTGGCAGCGCTCGTCCAGGATCTCTCGCATTTCAAATATGAACATCCCGAAACAAGAATTAGACCCCTGCACCAATGAGCCGCTGACAACGAGGAGCGTAGCTGTCAGATTCTGACGGTAGTTTACAATTCGGCCCATCCTGCCTGTGCTCGCTCTCAGAGACCGATCTAATGTGTCCCACTCTTCACAGTCCTGCTTAGCTTTACGCTTAGATGAATGTATTATTACATTGCATAAACAAACTGCAGTATCCTTGTCAGTAAATGTTGAATTTTGCCATGAGATTAAATGTGATTGATAAAAAAAACAGAGGGATCAAATATTTAACACAATAACGACGAGGGTGTGAGCACACTGGATCATAAGTCCATTGCCTGAACCTCTCGGCCACCTCGTCTCCTATTTACAACGACGTCAGATATCCATCCCTTACTTTTGCATTCAAACAGAAATCATGTGCATGAAAGTCGACTTCACTGCTTGTTTTGCCCGTGCAACCAGATCGACAGTGATGAAAATGTGCCATTAGCTTCTTAAAGCAGACAGCCTTCCTTAACTTCAGGTGAGTGACAGCACGAGATGGTTGGTTGTGAGGCAGAAAAAAACAAAGAATATAAAATTCGACAAGGCGAGTTAGTTGACCGCAGCAGGACTGGAATCTGCAATCTTTTGATAACATCGACGGTTATAATTGAAATCAGATGCTTAACCATTAAGCCACGCGTCCGCTGCTAGCTACCGAAAATTTGTTGTTGATTATATAGAGAGCTAATTTGGGACAAGGGTGAATCAAGAAATGGATGTCGGAAAACATTAGCCTATTTCGAGCAATGAATAGATGCGCTGCGATATGGATGTGCACGGGCACAGGCAACGTCAATGTAGCTTGACACATAACAGTTGAACAATTCGGTCATCGCAGTTGAAATCAACTACTTTTAAAACTATACAGGATGATCCGGATTATGAGGAAATATGTCTTAAAGGGGCAAATTATGAATGGGAACTGTCATCCATCGCCTTTAAACAGACATCGAATGATCCGAAACTGCAAGCACATCCCTCTTAAACAGATGCAGAATGACCCTTGACGAACAGCAGTTCCCTTTTCAAAGAATAAAACGGGATTTCTATTATTCCTGAAGGCTGTGCATGAGTGAGCGTGGGACTCTGGACCACGCGGGGCTGGGACGGTTGTTGAAGCCACTGGTGATAGACAGGCAGGAAGGAGGGAGGGAAGTTAACCGACCCCGACAAAAAGCCAATTTAAAATATATATATATTCATCATAAGAAAAAAATAAATAAATTTACAATTTTCTTGCAAAAAAATGAATTTGATTTAGTTTAAATAAATAAATAATTGTTTCATAATCTGTACATTTTTGGTTGGACGAAGGCTGAGTGACTGGACGAATTCCATTGGAAATCAGCGGGTGTAGTCAGTAAATATCCAAACACAGTAAACCGATGGTGGAAGACAAACCACGAGGGAAGATGTGGGCAACAAAGGCGTTCTTTTAAAGTCGCGAGTGCCTTTCTGATGGATCTGACAGCAGCTGCGTATGCTGTGAAAGATGTCAAATGTAATAGAGCCCGGTGCAGGCAGATCAGAAAAATCACATTTGTAGTCAAATTTAAAAAGTAGGGAATGTATGTAAATATAATTATATATAAATATTTACACATGTATATACATAAACAAATTCAGTCAGTCAGCCTTGTCTTATCTTGTCTTCATTTGATTTGTATTTGAAAATAAGGGGGAAGGAGTTCAACATGTCACACACCCCGCACGCAAGCTCTCGCTAAAATCGCTTTGTTTTATCCAGCTTTTACCACTAGGTCGGAAAATTCAGCTCATGATTTGTGGCGGTGCAAAAGCTTCCCGGCCCGCCTTCTAGTTTCACTGAAATTATGGTGTCAATCGTCATGCAGTGCTCTACCATCACCCCGGATGGAAAATTAGGCCCTAACGCCTCATTATACGCCCTCCCCTGGAAACGGCTGAAAAACCAGACATTCGCAGGGTGCAGTACGCGTATTTAAATAGAGTGATGAGGATCCGACATCGCAGGTCACATTGACTGTAACAGTTGCACACAGCACACTGGCTGAAGTTCTGACTTGAAAGCGGCAGTTTTATTTGACATTACAGTGTCCTAACAACGTCAGTGGTGTGAGTTAAAGATCTCATGATCTCAGGTGCGAGAAGTCTGACTTTTTCGACGTGCAGTGAAAATCAGTAAATTAAGGAAAGATAACTTCGAGGTCTGAGGCGTGAACTGGCTAGAATAGACTGGCAAATGATACTTAAAAGGCTGACGGTGGATAGGCAATTGCAAACATAGAAAGATCACATGGATGAACTTCAGCAATTGAACATCACTGCCTGGAGTAAAAATAAAACGCGGAGGGTGGCTCAACCGTGACTAACGCGGGAAATTAATGATAGTGTTAAATTCAAGGACGAGGAATATAAATTAGTGAGCAAAATCAGAAAACCTGAGGACTCGGAGAAATTTAGAATTCAGCAGAGAAGACCAAAGGGTTTAATTAAGAGTGGGAAAATAGAGTATGAGAGGAACCTTGCCGGGAACATAAAAACTGACTGCAAAGGTTTCTATATATATGTGAAGAGAAAAAGATTAGTGAAGACAAACGTAGGTCCCTTGCAGTCGGATTCAGGTCAATTCATAATGGGGAACAAAGAAATGGCAGACCAATTGAACAAATACTTTGGTTCAGTCTTCATGAAGGAAGACACAAATAACCTTCCAGAGGTACTAGGGGACAGAGGGTCCAGTGAGAAGGAGGAACTGAAGGGTATCCTTATTAGACGGGAAATTGTGTTCGGGAAATTGATGGGATGAAAGGCCGATAATTCACCAGGGTCTGATATTCTGCATCCCAGAGTACTTAAGGAAGTGGCCCTCGAAATAATAGATGCATTGGTGATCATTTTCCAACAGTCTATCGAATCTGGATCAGTTTCTATGGACTGGAGGGTAGAAAATGTAACACCACCTTTTAAAAAGGGAGGGAGAGAAAAAACGGATAATTATAGACCGGTTAGCCTGACATCAGTCGTGGGGAAAATGTTGGAATCAATTATTAAGGATGAAATAGGAGCACATTTGGACAGCAGTGACCAGATCGTTCCAAGTCAGCATGGACTTATGAAAGAGAATCATGCTTGACCAATCTTCTGGAATTTTTTGAGGATGTAACTAGTAGAGTGGACAAGGGAGAGCCAGTGGATGTGGTGTATTTGGACTTCCAAAAGCCTTTTGACAATGTCCCACATAAGAGATCGGTCTGCAAAATAAAAGCACATGATATTGGTGGTAACATACTGACGTGGATAGAGAATTCTTTGGCAGACAGGAACCAGAGAGTCGGATAAACTGGTCCATTTCAGAATGGCAGGCAGTGACTACTGGAGTGCCGCAGGGCTCAGTCTAAATTATTCATTTAGATGAAAGAATTGAGTGTAGTATTTCTAAGTTTACAGATGAAGCTAAACTGGCTGGCGTTGTGCACTGTGAAGAGGACGCTAAGAGGCTGCAGGTTGATTTGGACAGGTTAGGTGAGTGGGCAAATGCATGGCAGATGCAGTATAATGTGGATAAATGGGAGGTTATCCACTTGGTGACAAAGCAATGAACGCAGAATATTATCTGAATGGCGGCAGAATAGGAAAAGGGGAGGTGCAATGAGACATGGGTGTCATGGTACATCAGTCATTGAAATTTGGCATGCAGATATAGCACCAGTGAAGAAGGCAAATGGTATGCTGGCCTTCATAGCTAGTGGTTTTGAGAAGAGGAGCAAAGAGATCTTACTTCAGTTGTACAGGGCCTTGGTGAGGCCTCACCTTGAATATTGTGTTCAGTTTTGGTCTCCTAATCTGAGGAAGGACTTGCTTGCTATTGAGGGAGTGCAGCGAAGGTTCACCAGACTGATTCCAGGGATGGCTGAACTGACATATGAGGAGAGACTGGATCAACTGGGCATTTATACACTGGAGTTTCGATGGATGAGAGGCGATCTCATAGAATGATATAAGATTCTGAGGGGACTGGACAAGTTAGATGCAGAAGGAATGTTCCCGATGTTTCAATTGTGAAAATCTTGAAACAATCCTACCCCAAGACCAACAAGCCGCCGACAGCGAGAAGCGTAGGTCTCAGACTCTGACGGTAGTTCACTATTAGGCCCATCCTGCATGTGCTGTCTCTCAGAGACCTATCTAATTCGTCCCCATGTCCATCGCCCTGCTTATGTTTCCCTTTGATCAATATATTATTAATTTGAATCATTACATGATCAAGGTGCAGCATCCTTGTCATGAAATGTTGAATTTGGCCATGACATTAAATATGATTGAAGAAGTAACCGAAGGAGTCAATTGTTTAACCTGCACAGCATACTGGATTATACGTCCATCGCCTGTCGTTCGCAGCCACCTCGTTTCCTATTAACAGCTACGTCAGCAATTGAATTTGCTACTTTTTTCATTCAAACAGAAATAATGTTAAAGAAAGTCTACTTCACCGCTTGTTCTGCCCGTGCAACAGGATCGATATTGAAAATGTGCCATTACCTTCTTAAAGCAAATAGCATTCCTTTCCTTCGGGTCAGTGACTGTACGAGATGGCTGGTTTTGCGGCAGAATGACAACAAAGAATATAACATTTCGCGCAGCAAGTTAATTTACCGCGGCACGACTCAAATCTGAAAATTTCCGATAAAGTCGCGGTTACAATGGAAGTCAGATGCCTTATCCATTACGCCACGCGGCTGCTGCCATGAGTAAAAAAATTGTTGTTTTTTATATTAGGAGCACATTCGGGGCAATAGCTGTACAAAGGAGTGGGTTTTGGAAAAGATGAGCATATTTCAAGTAAATGAACAGAAGCGCTGCGATCTGGGTGCGCACTTTAGCTGGGCTTCGAACTTGGAACACAACAGCTTAACAATTCGGTCATCACAACTGAAATAAAACTCCTTTTCAAAATATACTAAGTGATCCGGGACTATGCGAAAATCTGTCTTGAAGAGAAAGATTGTGAACCGAAACTTACAACCATCCTGTTTAAACAGACACAGAATGATCCAGGACTGCAAGCACATCCCTTTTACACCGGTGTAGAATGACCCTTCACTGATAGCAGTTCTCTTTTAAAAGAATAAAGTGGGATTTCTATGATCGCTGAAGGCAACTGTGCTGTGCTTGAGTGAGCGTGGGGCGCAGGACCACGCGAGGCTGGAAAGGTGATTGAAGCCTCAGGTGATAGACAGGCAGGAAGGACGGAGGGAAGTAAAACCCTCCAGATAAAAAACAATTTAACAACATTTATCGACTTAATTTTTTAAGAAATGTATTGATGAGAATTTTAGTTAACAAAAATTGAAATTGATTTGATTTCAATAAATATATCATTAATTAATCATGTATTTATTTTTTAATCGAACGAAGTCCGTCTGTGTCTCGATGTTTACCATTGGAGATAAGGGTGTGCACGCAGTAAATACCAACAGGCACCGTCAGCTCATGGTGGAAGACAAGCCACGAGGGAAGATGTGGGAGGCAACGGCGATCTTTTAAAGTGACGTGTGTCTGTCTTCTGTTTTTCAGATGTGCAATGTCAGGATCCGACAGCAGCTGCTTGTGCTGTGAAAGTGGACAAAAGCAATAGAGTCCAGTGCATGCAGATCAGAAAAAGAACATTTATTGTGAAAGTTAAAAAGCGGGGAGGTATACATTGTACATAAGTATACACTCACACACTCACACACACACTTATATACTTATAAATATATATATATATATATATATTAACAAAGTCAGTCAGTCAGTCATGTCTTGTATTGTCCTGTTTTGATTTGATTTGAATTTGAAAATAAGGTGGTTAAACTCATCATGTCACTAAGCCCACACGCAAGCCCTGGCTTAAATCCGTATGTTTCCAACTTGTGTTTTTTGCATTTTTTCAGATGTGGAATGGCAAGATCCCACAGCAGATTCTTCTCCTGTAAGATATTCCACGAAGGAGTGTTCAAGCAAATCGGCAAGGCTTCAAATTCCATGTAATGCCTTTTTTCACACATGATATGAAATGCCATGCACGATCGCACAATTTGTTTTCACTCTCTCCCTCTCTCTCTTACACAAACTCACAAACAAACTAAAATTCCTACAACTTCCAAAGGCAGTTTTTGAAATTTGAAATTTGAAATCTGGAATAGACAGCACATCCCTTTTAAACAGACACAAAATGATCTGGGACTGATAGCATATCCCTTTTAAACAGACACAGAAATTTGCGGGACTGTAAGCAAATCCCTGTGAAGCAGATACAGAATGTTCTTGTACTGAAAGTTCTTTAAATTTAAACCGGCCCAGAATGACCCATGACTGAGAGCAAATCGCTTTGAAAACAGATATAGATTGATCCTGGACTGACAGCAAATGGGTTTAGACAGACACAAACTGATGGGTGACCTCTCGCATTTCCACTGTGAATATCACAAAGAGAGATTCATATCCCTCGACCAACGAGCAGCCGACAGTAAAGTGCGTAACCCATTCTATATTAAAGCGGCATATTCTGACGGTAGTGAAGAAAGCTATTCGGCCCAACGTGGCTGTGCTGTGTCTCTGAGAGAGCCGACAAATTAGTTCCCCTCTCCATAGTCATGCGAATAACAACAAAGGTAAATTTTACCTTTGATGAATATATTGGGCCTGAAGTCATTGTGCTCGGCTTACCCCAGGCGCTCGGCTGCAAATAGTGATAACGTTCCACACCTACCTTTAGCTCCTGCAGCCTCCGCATCTGAGACCTTCTCTTCCCGCGCTTCGCAGTGCATTCACGTCTTGGAGTTGCGGTGGGAGAAGCTGGATTCACGTGGCTCTGGACAGCCAATGAAGGTACAGTATTATCATTCGTAATAACAGCATCTCCGGAAGTACGGATTCTCAGTATTACGAATGAAAACGCCCCCATCACCCAAACACACATAAAAGTAAAAAAAAACACCTCAAGTATGTAATATTAATTTAAATTTAAGTTAACAAATGTGTTGGAAAAAAATATATTATTCGGATTTTTAAAAATGTTGATATTTAGGGTTTAAAATAAACCTTCATTAGTGGACAGAGTTTTCATACATAAAAATGTTATTACATTTTATTTCTATATGTTTTTATATTTTTTACATGTTATAAAACACTTACGCTGATAAAAGCAGGCTATGCACCTGCTTTTCCGAGACTCAAGCAATTTAAGGACATTCGCTGGGCAATTGATGGGCGAATAGTACATACTCACGCGATTGTCATTCTCCTGAAGAAGCGTTGGGTCTGACAAGCAAGAATTTGACATTGGAAAACCTGGTTTTCAGTGCATGCGCCTCGCACGCCAAAGAAGGGCTTTTGTGGGTCCTTGCCGGTTGCGTACTTACTCCGTGCAGACCCAGTGAGGCTGGAATTACAGGCCCTATATTCATTTGAGACATGATATGACCAAAGTACAGCATCCTTGACAGTAAAATGCAAATTTGGCCATGAGGTTTTAAATGATTGACAAAGCAACAAGAGGCTTCAAACGTTTTGCACAATAAGGACGAGTATGGGATTCGGAGCCACGCATGCCGATCACAATGGATTCGCAGTTATTCGCATTAAACTCTGGGCCACCTCCTCTCCCTTTTGAAGCAATGCTAGGAATTCAATGTCCTGCTTTTTGCATTCAAACAGAAATATTCTGCAAGAATGTTCACTTCACCGCTTGACCTGCCTATGCAAGGAGATCGACAATGTTGAAAATGTGCCATCAGCTTGTTAAAGCAAACGGCTTTCATTACTTCAGGTTGTGTACACACGTGGAATTAAATGCACCAGATACAGCAGAAGTAGGAGCTGCTGAAACAGCGGAGTTAGTATATTCATAAAAAGAATTAATTGGGATGGTGCAACAGAAAAGGGGAACTAGGAGCTCCGGAAACACAGGAATTCGGAGATCCGGAAACAAGGTAATTAGGAGCTCCAGAAACATCAGCATTGGTTGATCTCCAGAAACAACGGAATGAGAGTGCCCGAGAATGATGGGAAATAGGATCAAGAAACAGTTGAATTAGGATCTCCAGAAACACGGAGAATTAGGATCAACAGAAACAGCGGAATTAGCAACTTAAGGTATGGGGGAATTAGGAGACCGCAACAGAAACCTGAAAATTAGTAGAGAGCTCCATAAACAGGGAAATTACGAGACAGCTACTGCTACAGTTAAAATGGAATTCTTAGATCCAAATACTGGGAAGTTAGGAGAGGGCATCATAATCAGGGAAAGTAGGAGCGCCAGAAATAGGGTAATTAGGAAGAGGAAAATTAAGAGCTCCAGCACTATAAGTTATAAAGCAGTGAAATTAGGAGCAGCAGAAAAGGAGAGTTAGCAGTTGAACAAAGAGGTGAACTAGGATCACCTGATACAGGGGAATTATGAGCTCCAGTGACAGGGGCATTATTTACTCCAAAACATGGGTCAAAGATGCTACTGAAGCAGTAGAACGAGGAGCTGCAGAAACAGTGTAATTGGAGCGCCAGAAAGAGGATAATCTGGAGTTCCTGACACAGGGAAATGAGGAGCACCCGAAACTGGAGAATTAGAAGCTGCTGAAATAGATAAATGAGTAATGGAAGAAAATAGAGAATTCGGATCTCCAGAAACAGATCCACAAGGAATTCCTGAAACAGAGGGATAAGGAGCTCCAGAAACAGCTGAATTAGGAGCTCCAGAAACAGTGGGATTAGGAGCTCCAGAAACAGTGGAATTAGAAGTTCCTGAAACAGAGGGATAAGGAGCTCCAGAAACAGGGGAATTACGAGCTCCTGAAACAGCGGGACAAGGTGCTCCGGAAACAGATGAATTAGGAGCTCCTGAAACAGAGGGATCAGGAGCTCCTGAAACAGAGGAATGAGGAGCTCTTGAAACATGGGGAATTCAGAGCTCCGGGTACATGGAAATTAGGAGTTTCAGAAACAGGGGAATTATGACCACCAAAAACAGGAGGATTAGGAGATATTTCAGTACTTGCACCTCTAAATATCAATTGTCAGGCACATTTTCTAAGTATAGTATACTCTGATCCATCTTTCTTATGTTCAATATGAAATAATTTACACTTCGTCACTGGGACCTATATCTGCATAGTTATTTTCACAAATACATAATAAGCGTCTCTTTGCAACGTTATGTTCCAAGACACTATTTACAGTTTCAATTACATTTTTATTCACTAAAATTGGACGAGAGAGCGGAACTGGAAAGTGCCTCCCGGTTTGTTTGTCGTTCTCTGTCTCCTCACGTCTGTCTTTCTTTCTATCTCCCCATCTGTTTCCAACACTCTCTTACCCAACATGTCACTCCGCGTCTTTCGCGCCACTTGTGTAACCCCCGTCTGTCTTTCTCTGTGCACCTCCCGCCTGTCTTTCCGTCTGACTCCCACTGTGTTTTGCTTTCCTCTGCTGTTATCTCTATTTCTGTCTCCCCGTCTGTGCCCATCAGTCTCTCCCCCTCCTTCCCTCTCCCGTCTGTCTTTCGAGTCTGTCCCTTGCAGTTCTCCGTCCGTCTGGCCCCGCCGTCTGTCAACCTTTCTCTCTCACTGTCTGTCTCTGTCGTTACCTCCCTGTCTCCCTCCTGTTTAACTCCCCCGTTTGTCACCCTCACTGTCTCCCCAGTCTTGCTGTCTATCTCCTTAACTTTTCTGTGTCTGTCTGATTCGTCTGTTCTATTTCTGTCTTGCCAATTTCCATCTACTCTATCTCTCTCCCCTTCTACATCCTCCAGTCTGTCTACCACCAGCAGCCTCACACACTCTGTAACCTTCTTTTACATTTCCAGTCGGTTATCTCCACTACACGGTCTCTCGCTCTCTCTCCATCACCTCCTGTAGGTCTCTCTCTCTCTCTGTCCCCCCGCCCCGCCGCTCTCTATCACCTTCCTATCTCTCGCCTGTCTTTCTCTCGCTCTCTCTGCTGCCCCTCTGGCTCACCAGTTTTCCGGTTCCCGTCGAGCACCGTCTCAGCCTTTGTCTTTGTAACATATCATCTACCTACCGCAGCCTGTCGCAATGCACCATTCTTCCAGTCAATCTCTATCCCAACACACCCAATTTGTTGCTTTCTCTCTCTGTCTCTCGCTCCCCCAGCTCTTTTTCTTTGTCTACCACGTCGTTTTCTCGCTGTCTATTCTGTTTTCTGCCCATTTCTCTCCCGCGTCTGACCCACTCTAACCCACCACACGTGTACACACTTCTTCATCAAACACGTCTGTCCCTGTCTATCAATCTCTCATTCTCTCTGTCACCGTCAAATGTTTATCTCTCTTTACCTCGCCGATCTGTCTATCTGACTCCGCCTTCAGGTTCTCTCCCACTTTCTCCCCACGTCTGTCTCCCCACTGTCTCTTCATCTCTGTTAATTTGTTTGAGCCATCTATTACCCCGCCGTCTGCCTCTGTCTCTATATCTCTCTCTGTCGGCCTCTTTCCCTGTCTCCAAAGTTTTTTTAAAAATTTATTCAGAAATGTGGGCGTCGCTAGCAAGGCCTTCCTTCCTTTATTGCCCTTCTGAAACTGCCCAGGAGAAGGTGGTGGTGAGCCGACTATTTGTAACCGCTGCAGTCCGTGTGTTGAAGAGACTCCCACAGTGCCGACTTTGTCGCTGCAGTTTGATTCAACTGAATGTCTCGCTGGGCCATTGTAGAGGGCATTGAAGTGTCAACCACATTGCTCTGCGTCTGGAATCACGTTTAGCCCAGACCAGGAAAGGAGGGCATATTTCATCCCCTGCAGGACATTCGTGAACCAGATGGATTATTATGACAATCCAGTATTAAGATGGTCATTTCTGATACTAGCTCTTTCAATCCAGATTCATGTAATTAACTCAATTTAAATTCTGCAGCTGCCATGGCAGGATTTCAACTTACATCTCGGCGATCTTCAGACCAGGCCTCTGGATTAGTAGTTCAGTAACATTCCCACTCTGCTACCGTATGGTTTCTTTCGCTCTCTCTCTCGGTGTTTTCCAGGTCTGTCTCCTCCTTCTTTCTCCACCACCTGCCTCTCTCTGTCTTGCCATCTGTCTTTTTCCACCGCCAGTCTCAATCACTCTATCTCTCTCCCCACCCTCCTACACGTGTCTGTCTCTCGCTCTGATCCGCCGTATGTCTCTCTCATTCTGCCTCCTCGTATGTCTTTCTGGTCCTGTCTCTCCTGTATACCTCTTTCTCTGCCTCTGTCTCCTCATCTGTCTGCCTTTGCTGTCTGCCCCATTTATTTCTCTCGCGGTTTCGCCCTGTTTGCCCTGATTGTTTCACCAAACTCTCTATTTATCTGTCTCTTACCCGTCTGTCTCATCCCCTCTCTCCCACTCTCACTGCCTCAGTCCAACGTCTGTCTCTCTCTCTTTATCTCGAACTCAGCCCAGTGTGTTATCTTTCTGGCTAACGCCCATCTGTCTCCCCTGTCTGTCAATTACTGTCCCCTTCCACCATTCAACCCCGTCTGCCTCTGTCTGTCGCTCTCTATCTGCATTCGTCAGTCTTCCATTTCTGCCTACCCTGTCTGTCACGCACTTCCCCCTTCCATCATTCTCCGCCGCCTGCCTCCTCCCTTCTGCCTTCCACGTCTATCTCTCTTTTTGTCATCAATCATATCTCCCACCTACCAAGTTTATCTCCATCCGTTTCTCACCTGTCGGTCGGTCGTGCCGCACACTCCCCTCAGTATTGTCGCTCTCTATATCCCCCAACATAATTAACTCACTCTGTCATCACTCCGTGGCATCGAACAGGAAATTAGAGCTGCATGCAATAAGTGTGCAGCATATAATGGGTGACTTTAATATGCAAATAGATTGGGCGAACCAAACTGGAAGCAATACGGTAAAGGAGGATTCCTTGAGTGCAGATGGGATGGTTTTCTGGACCAATATGTCGAGGAATCCACTAGGGGGGAGGCCAGCTTAGACTGGGTGTTGTGTAATGAGTGAGGATTAATTAGCAATCTCGTTGTGCGAGGCCCCTTGGTGAAGAGTGACAATAATATGGGGGAATTCTGCATTAGGATGGAGAATGAAACAGTTAATTCAGAGACCATGGTCCAGAAATTAAAGAAGGGTAACTTTGAAGGTATGAGGCGTGAATTGTCTAGAATAGATTGGCGAATGATATTTAAGGGGTTGACTGTGGATGGGCAATGGCGGACATTTAGAGACCGCATGGACGAACTGCAACAATTGTACATTCCTGTCTGGCGTAAAAATAAAAAAGGGAAGGAGGCTCAACCGTGGCTATCAAGGGAAATCAGGGATAGTATTAAAGTCAAGGAAGTGGCATACAAATTGGCCAGAAAAAGCAGCGAACCCGGAGACTGGGGGAAATTTAGAATTCAGCAGAGGAAGACAATGAGTTTGATTAGGGCAGGGATAATGAAGTACGAGAAGAAGCTTGCAGGGAACATTAAGACGGATTGCAAAAGTTTCTATCGATATGTAAAGAGAAAAAGGTTAATAAAGACAAACGTAGGTCCCCTGCAGTCAGAATCAAGGGAAGTCATAACGGGGAACAAAGAAATGGCGGACCAATTGAACAAGTACATTGCTTCGATATTCACTCAGGAGGACACTAACAACCTTCCGGATATAAAAGGGGTCAGAGGGTCTAGTAAGGGGGAGGAACTGAGGGAAATCCTTATTAGTCGGGAAATTGTGTTGGGGAAAACGATTGGATTGAAGGCCGATAAATCCTGATGGACTGCATCCCAGAGTACTTAAGGAGGTAGCCTTGGAAATAGCGGATGCATTGACAATCATTTTCCAACATTCCATTGAATCTGGATCAGTTACTATCGAGTGGAGGGTAGCCAATGTAACCCCACTTTTTAAAAAAGGAGGGATAGAGAAAACACGGAATTATAGACTGGTCAGCCTGACATCGGTAGTGGGTAAAATGTTGGAAACAATTATTAAGGATATCATATCAGCGCATTTGGAAAGAGGTGACATGATAGGTCCAAGTCAGCATGGATTTGTGAAAGGGAAATCATGCTTGACAAATCTTCTGGAATTTTTTGAGGATGTTTCCAAATAGTTGTCAAGGGAGAACCAGTTGATGTGGTATATTTGGACTTTCAGAAGGCTTTCGACAAGGTCCCACAAGAGATTAATGTGCAAAGTTAAAGCACAAGTTATTGGGGGTTGTGTGCTGACATGAATTGAGAACTGATTGTAAGACAGGAAGCAAAGAGTCGGAGTAAATGGGTACTTTTCAGAATGGCAGGCAGTGACTAGTGGGGTACCGCAATGTTCTGTGGTGGGGCCCCAGCTGTTTACATTGTACAGTGATGATTTGGACGAGGAGATTAAATGTAGTATCTCAAAATTTGCGGATGACACTAAGTTGGGTGGTGGTGTGAACTGTGATGAGGATGCTATGAGGCTACAGAGCGACTTGGATAGGTTAGATGAGTGGGCAAATGCATGGCAGATGAAGTATAATGTGGATAAATGTGAGGTTATTCACTTTGGTGGTAACAACAGAGAGACAGACTGTTATATGCCTGGTGACAGATTAGGAAAAGGGGAGGTGCAACGAGACCTGGGTGTCATGGTACTTCAGTCATTGAAGGTTGGCATGCAGGTACAGCAGGCGGTTAGCAAAGCAAATGGCATGTTGGCCTTCATAGCGAGGGGATTTGATTACGGGGCAGCGAGGTGTTGCTACAGTTGCACAGGGCCTTGGTGAGGCCTCACCTAGAGAATTGTGTACAGTTTTGATTTTCTAACCTGAGGAAGGACATTCTTGGTATTGAGGGAGTGCAGCGAAGGTTCACCAGACTGATTCCCGGGATGGCGGGACTGACCTATCAAGAAAGACTGGGTCAACTTGGCTTGTATTCACTGGAGTTCAGAAGAATGAGAGGGGACCTCATAGAAACGTTTAAAATTCTGACGGGTTCAGAGAGGTGACATGCGGGAAGAATGTTCCCAATGCTGGGGAAGTCCAGAACCAGGTGTCACAGTCTAAGGATAAGGGGTGAGCCATTTAGGACCGAGATGAGGAGAAACTTCTTCACCCAGAGAGTGGTGAACCTGTGGAATTCTCTACCACAGAAAGATGTTGATGCCAATTCACTAAATATATTCAAAAAGGAGCTAGCTGTAGTCCTTACTACTCGGGGGATCAAGGGTATGGCGAGAAAGCAGGAATGGGCTACTGAAGTTGCATGTTCAGCCATGAACTCATTGAATGGCGGTGCAGGCTACAAGGGCCGAATGGCCTACTCCTGCACCTATTTTCTATGTTTCTATGTTTCTATATCTCCCCTTCCCCCACGTCTGTCTCTCTCTCTCTCTTTCAAAATCTCTGTCTCGATTTCTTTCTCTCAGGACTGTCTCCTCTGCATCAAAACCACCTGTCTATCTCTCTCTTTCTATGACATGCACATAACTGTCTCCCCCTGCCTATCTATCTCTCTATCACCTTTACCAGGTGTAAGATTTTGAAGGAGATCTTCAAGGCAAGAGTTGAGAAAATGGCGCAAATCTCCGACCTCAAGCACCCTTCTCTTGGGGATGCGTTCGATCTGTCACAAGGCATTTTGACTGTCCCAGTGCCAGTTTTCGGCGCACGCACGTCGCGCTCTGAGAAGCGCACTTGAGGGGCCTCGACGGGAGCGTGCTTACATCGTACGTGCCCTTATGGACCTCAATTGTTGGAAGTTTGGCAGGCTCTCTGTTGCCACGTATTTCCATCAGTCTGAAACAGAACGTGACAAGTTGTCAATGGCGATTGCAATAATTATAAATCTTTCACAGCATGTTATGAAATTAATTTATTGAGCTTCATTTTAATTTAATAAATCCCGGAATGGGCATCGAACATGTGCCGACAAGGTGCGAGCGCTGCATCCTAACCACTAGGTGGCGGTCACAGGGGTGAGTAAACATTGATGTCGAGAACTCGTGAACCAGTCAGGCGGCTTTTGTGAGAATGTTTAAAGGGAGAATGTTCAAAGTAAACTCGTCGCAACAGCAATGAACTGCAATTAATAAAAACAGGCAATGCCTGTGTTTTACTCCGGCAGACATGGCTGAAATTAAACGGCGGAAGTTAACCTTTTTGAAGATTGAATGTCTTTTGGAACTGGCTCGTTTTATTAATTGTAAAACATATATTTAGCTTAAAAACTTGGATATTTCATTGCAGTCCTCTGCTGTTGCGACTTTACCAGAACAACAACAACAATTTAGCTCCCAGATTAATGCGTGGTAACCGCATTGGTTTCAATACTCACAAACTGGTGCTTTGGGATTACAATATCGGACCGTATCTGGATTGCATTGTTGACGCTTCACTTCAATCAAATTTAATCACAACGCCGTCATCAGAAAACTTTCCATAGATGCTGCCTGACTGGCTGAGTATATCCAACATTTTCTGATTTCATTTCAGATTTACAGGATTCGCAGTCCTTTGCTTCTGAAACTAAAAAGTAACATATGTTGACGTCATTGGGGATTAGAATGTCAGTCCCTTTCTGCACCGGCAAACGTGAGTCATGCGTGCTGTGTATCCTCCCTTCTGCCAGGTAAAGAACATCACTGAGTGGGTGCAGAACATTTTCAGGGGCGAAAAGGAGCAGCATAAGCCGTGATCTATGTGCTAACCAATGACATAAGGAAACAAGGGGATGAGTTCCTTTCATCAGAATTTCAGGTGCAATTGATGAAATTAATGAGCAGGACCACAAAGGAATTCTATGGATTATTCCCAGTGACCCGCGCTATTGAGTTTAGAAATAGCAACGTATGTCTGGATAAACGGTGCACGAGGTTGGGCTACAGAATCCTGGGGCATTGGGACCAGTTCTGGCGCAGGAGGGACCTGTTCCAGTCGGTCGGGTTGTACATCAATAGAGTTTGGACCAATGCCCTCGCGGGAGGTTTAACAACTGGGGCGGGTGAGCGGTTGAACTAATTTGGCAATGGATTTGTGTACCAGGATGAAACATCTGTAGATGTTGTGATTATGCCTTTATTCACAAGTCCAGATGATTTTTATATTTTAATGATAGCAGTGAACGTGGCCTCAGACAGCGCACATCAGCCCATCCTTGGGAAACGATATACCCCGGTTCGGCGAAACCTTCCCTTACACTGAGCATAAGCAGAGAAAACACAGGCACAGCAGAATTTGCTGAGGACCGTAAGGAGTAAAATATAATTTGATCACAGATAGCTCTAAATATATTTTGGTGTCTCTGTGTTAAGTTGCAAATTGTTCTGTCGGATATAAATATATTTTGTATATCTGTGTTAGTGTTTATGTATTTGAATACAACAAAGTTATTTATAATAGTATTGTGGAGCATCTGTATTTGTTATATATGTATTTTCTGTGTATATCTTTGTATCGATGTTAGCTGTAAACACCTCGCAAATAAACGTAAATACAATTATAGCACGGAGATACTTAGAGATAAATAATAAAGAAAACAGACATAAAAACAAATACATTTAGAATAACACATATATGAACACAAATAATTTGATTATCAATGTTCCACACAATTTAATATACAACTCACAGATAGATGCACAAATATATTTATAAATTTGCCGCATGGACATCCAAATTCATTACAAATAACAAAACCTTATACAAAAAATAAAACACGTCTATGGCGAAAATCTATGGAGTCTCAATAACTGAAGGCTTCTTGCAGAGAGTCGGCTCAGACACGGTGGGATGAACGGCTTCCTTCTGTGTTGAATGATTCGATGATTCTTTGCCTTCTTCCTCGTAAGACAGATGGAACAGGCAGCTATACGATGGGAGCACTAAGAGCGCAGGCTGTGAAGCTCTAGTGGCGCAACGGGTTAGCGCGTGGTATTTATAAGACAGTACAGGCCAATGCTTTTGCATGTGATGTTTGTACTTTTCAGAGTTTGAGGCCGTTTCCTATTTATCCATCTCTCTTGTCTCTTCCGCCATGTACCAAGCTGCTGTCTGTCTCTCTTGCTGCAGTTATCTCAGTGTCAATCTGTGGGTTATTTCTGACTGAATACCCGTGCCTGTTCCCCACATGAAATAAATGAGGGGATCAAACGATTCCTCATCTGGCACAAGGGAGCGAATGAACCAACATTTATAAGAAGATATAGTTTATTGTAAATACAACAGTTCCTCTTGAGTGATATAGGTTCAATTATGTACAAAACCAAACTATGATCACAACGTGTTTCCAATAAGCCGCCTTTTAATATATTGTCGCAAGCGCTACCTTTGTAGATCAAGGAGTTTCATAATTAATAAACATAGAAATCAAGCAATGAAACGATAGAGATGGTTCTGAGAATGTGGAATGCCCTCTCCCAGAGCAACATTAAAAACAAGGTTTAAAAACTGGCAGCTTGCAGGAGGAAGGGAAGAGAGGAAAGAGAACCACAGAAAAGTCACAGGAGTTTCGGAAGCTTCGGGCGTTTTTCTCTGACCACAGCATAGTTGCGCACGGCACGTATATTGTTGCTGTTAAATATGAACAAAATGCTACGTTTGTTTGCAGCTGTTTCTGTTTCTATCCCTTTTAACTAATTCTTAATTCCATTTGTCTGCAATGATTCCATAAATCTTCATATCCTTGCCTAACAAAAATCGATCAATGCGAAACTTGAAAATGTCAATTGCCCCAACCTCGATAGATTTTTAGGGGAGGAATTATAAGACAGGTTGAATAGGCAGCTGTATGGTGGAAGCACTAATTCCACACAGCATCAGCACATAATTCCAGCGACGGAATTGGATATGGCGCAGTACTTATATGACAGTATAAACACCTAGAAAGCCGAGGTTGTGAGCTCGAGCCTCATCTTGTACAGCTGATCGCTTTGCTTGTGACATTTCGACAGTAATCGAAGGTACAATTGATGTATCCCCAAATGTTACCTACATATTCACTGTGTTATTCCAGCACACAATATTGCAACGGAGGATGAAAAATTTACATATATGTGGGATGGAGTAGAGGCGTTTTGACATTTAATCAATAACTCTGATGTAAATAATAATGGGCCGGAAAAACACTCGATTTCAAAGAGAAGATATGTAAACGCATTGGTTATCCCCACATAATTCCTGCACCACATTCAAAAGAAACAATGATTTTCCTGAACATTTCACTAAAAATGTTGTGCTCAGTTTTGCAATGTCTCGTGCATTGGACTTCTCGCTGATTCAGTTCCATAGAAACATTCAAACTTATTAATTCGATTCCCATCAAAGTCCAAATGTAAATTAATAGAATGGTTACCGCACAGCAGGAGGCCATTCGTCCCATCGAGAGCGTGCCAGCTCTCAACTAGTTCCTCTCCCCTGTCCTCTCCCCATAGCCCTGCAGGATAGGATTGGCTGGTTCCGAGGCTGGAAAGTAATTGTTTGCAGCAAACCACAACTGTCTGCGATAGCCGGAAGGTTTAATGTTTTGGGCCTGAAATCCACTCAGGTTTACCTGCTCGCTGCTACACTGTTTGAAGCTCCGTTCAGTGCTTGAATAAGTAAGAGCTGTAGCTGCCGGGCTGCATTTCCGTCTCGCAGAGCCTGAGAGATCTGCCAGGGCGGGAGGCACGTTTAAACTGTCGCCCAATTATCGTTTACACTTTTACAACATTTCAAGTGAGCAAAAGGATTCCCCTCATGTTGCAATGATCTTTTCTGTTATTGTCTTCGCATGCTTCTTTCTATCTCTCCCTGTCTCTGCCTCTTATATTTCTCTGCTTTTCGCTGATTGGTTTCACACTTTTAAATGGACTGCCTGGGCTGATCTAACCAGCAACAAGGTCAGCAATTGGTATCGAAAGACGTGGACTATAGGACAGGAATGGTGTAAATTAGGGGCAAATATCCTCACAGATATGTCTCTTCGCGCTCGCAGTGAAATAAAGCAGCACCGAATATAGTTGTCTTAACGTAGAGTGTGCCTTAACTGGATGCCGACACAGACGACAATATAAAGCTATTAATGCTTCCAAAACTTATTTGATAATACAGGTCACGTTTCAAAACTAGTTTTGTAAAGACATTCCAATATTGTTGTATTGGAATAGTCAGCAATGCTCGCACGGCAGTTGCATGCCAGTTGGAAAGCTGGCTGAAAGAACACGCAGAACATTGACCTTCTGCTGAGTAGACCATGAGCCTTCATCTTGAAAATGGTTCTCCATTCCCACTAAGAGGGGATTAAGCATCATGGGAGTTGGATGGGACTCTGCCCACGTGTATAGCAGGATGTGTAGGGGGCATTTACCCTTCCTTAAAGAACAGTAATGACTCAGTTCCAGAATTAGCTCGCACCACTCGCAATTCGGCCCAAGGATGAGCCGAGCCGATCACGTGGAGTTACTACAATTCTTCCAGTCAGTAAATTCAGTTGGCATATCAAGAAAAACGTAAGAAATCACCGTGACTTAGTCATTGAGCGCGCAGCATAATGGATAAGGTATTTATTTCTGGTATGTACCATAATGGTACCAGGAAATTACAGTTTTGATGAGATTTGGACTCAAAGCCTAATTTATGTAATATTCAGTCAAATGCTTGGAAGGTTTATCAGCAACAAACGCTTAACAAAGTAAATTGACACAATCGATTTGCACTCCATCGACTTAACCTCTCGTCTGCCATCTAGCACAACTCAACTATTCCATTTCAGGCTTTTTGCATCCATACAGAATTACGCTGCAACAAGTCCCTGTCACGACGTGTCCTGCCTGTGCACCCAGATCGACAATGTTGAAAATGTACAATCCGCTTCTGTAAGCAAACGGCCTTCAGTTACTATAGGATGCCTGGGAACTGTCTCCTCAAAAGATGAGGTGCGGGCCCCTTTTAAATAGACCAGGCAGCCTGGCCAATCCGGTTTCAAAATGACCAATATCGAACTCTCTACAGTTAGACCACATTAGGAGCACTGTGTGCAATTCTGGTCGCCATATTATAAAATAAACTAGCAAGACACTGGATAGGGTGCAGAGAAGATGGTATAATATCAGGAAAGAATCGACAAGCTCAATTTATTTTGTCATGAAATGAGAAGTCTGAGTGGTGAACTAATAGAGCTCCTTAATATCTTGAAAGGTTTTGATAGAGTAGATACAGAGTGGTTCCACTTGTGGGGAAAGTATGACACAAAGATTAGTGGGAGAGTGGGTGTTTAGAGGACACAGAGAGGTTGTATCGAGATTTAGACAGGTTAAGCCAATGGGTAAGGTTTAGCAGATGGAATACAATGTCGGAAAATGTGAAGTCATCCACCTTGGATTAAAACAGTAAAAGGGAATATTATTTGAATGGGGAGGAATTACAACATGCTGCGGTGCAGAGGGACCTGGGGGTCCTTGTGCATGAATCCCAAAAAGTTAGTTTGCAGGTGCAGCAGGTAAACAGGAAGGCGAATGGAATGTTAGTCTTCATTGCGAGAGGGATGGAGTGCAAAATCAGGGAGGTCCTGCTGCAACTGTATAGGGTATTGGTTTAGGCCGCACCTGGAATACTGCATGCAGTTGTGGTCACCTTACTTAAGGAAGAATATACCAGCTTTGGAGAGGGTACAGAGACGATTCACTGGGCTGATTCCGGAGAGGAGGTGTTTACCTTATGATAATAGACTGGGTCTTCACTCGTTGGAGTTCAGAAGGATGAATGGTGATCTTAGAGAAACATTTAAAATAATGAAAGGGATCGACAAGATAGAGGAAGATAGGTTGTTTCCACTGGTCGGGGAGACTAGAACTTGCGGGCACAGCCTCAAAATACGGGGGAGCCAATTTAAAACCGAGTTGAGAAGGAATTTCTTCTCCCAGAAGTTTGTGAATCTGTGAAATTATTTGCCCAGGGAAGCAGTTGAGCCTAGCTGATTGAATGTATTCCAATCACAGATAGATAGATTTTTAACCAATAAGGGAATTAAGGGTTATTGGCAGCGGGTGGGTAAGAGGAGTTAATTCCACAGCCAGATCAGCCATGATCTTGTTGAGTGGCGGAGCAGGCTCGAGGTGCTAGATGGCTTACTCCTGTTCCTAATTCTTCTGTCAGTCATTCAATCTCCTGCTTCCTGTGCACAAAGAGAAATAATGCGCAAGAAAGTCCACGACACAGCTTGCTCTGCCCATGCAACCAGATGGTTAATGATGAAAACGTGCCATTAGATTCTTAAAGCAAACAGCCTTCCTTTACTTCAGATGAGTGACTGCAATAGATGGTTGATTTTTCGGCAGAATTACATGAACGAATATAAGATTGCACGCAACGAACTAATTGACCACGCCACTACTAGAGACCATCAATTTAAGAAAAATCAGCAACAAATCAAATTGGGAATTAAGAAGAATCTTCTTTAGCCAGAGAGTGGTAAGGATGTAGAACTCGCTACCACTAGAGTAGTTGAATCAAATATTATAGATGCATGTAAGTAGCGGTTAGATAAATATATGAGGGAGAACTGAATGGAGGGCTATGCTGATAGTGCTGGATGTGGAAAGAGGGGAGGATGCTCCAGTGGACCACAAACGTCGACATTGACAGGTTGGGCCGAATAGCCTGTTTTTGCATTGACTATCCTATGTAATCGTATGAAATCGACACCCATGGGTCCAATTCAAAAGTCAACTTCTCACAACATTCATACCGAGAGGAGATAACACTGATTAATATTCCTGACCTCGGGTGTGTCAAAAATATGTCAAAATGGATGCTCCTTAAAACCAAGCTTTGGGGCATCTGCCGTAATTTTTCTTTTATGTGGCTCCGTCTCAGTGTCATTTGATTTGTCTGAAGCTTTTGTGGAGCGCCGTGTGACGTCTTACTCTGTTAAAGGCGCTACATAAATGCAAGTTGTTGTTGTTGTAGTATTTACATCATTGACTCCCTGTTTCAGGTTTCAAAGAAAACGTGCTGTTTGAGAAGGCATGTGGCACATTTACCTTTATTAATGAGGTATATTGTACAAGAGCAGTGAAGTTATGCTTGAGCTATATAAAACATTACTTGTGCTACAGCTGGAATACTGCGTAGACGTCATTGCAGGAAAGATGTAATTGCTCTAGAGAAGGTTCAAAAGAGATTTACGAGGATGTGCCTGGACTGGGGAATTTTAGCTATGAGTAATGATTCGGTAGGCTGGGTTTGTTTTCATTGGAACATAGGAAGCTGAGGGGAAACATTATTTATGTGTTCAAAGTTATGAGGGGTAGAGAGAGACTGGACAGGAGCGACCTATTTTTCTGAGCAAATTGGTCAATAAACAGGGGACATAGATTTAAAGTCATTGGTAGCAAGTTAAAAGGTGATTTGGCGGGAAATGTCTTCAACCAGAGCAAGTTGGGAGTCTGGAACTCACTGCCTGAAATGGTGCTGGAGGCAGAAACCCTCACCACATTTAAATCACGCTTGGATATGCACTTGAAGTGCAATAATCTACAGGGCTACGGACTAAAAGCTGGAACATGGGATTCCGCTGGATAGCTCTTTGTTGGTTGCGTTGGCCGGATGGGCCGAAATATCCTTCTTCCATGCTGTAAATAACTATGATTCTATGATTCAGTTCTAAGCGAGGATCTAACTTCAGATAAACCGGACGTGGAGACTTTACGGGTAGAATTAAGAGATAGGAAAGGATTGAAGACAATAGTGGGAGTTGTGCATAGGCCCCCTAGTCGCAGCTGTGAAGCACCAGAATATATAAATGTAGAGATTAGACAAACGTGTCGTCAAGACAGTGTGGTTTTAATACGGGATTTAAATTTTCATACATATTGGGATAATCGGACTAGCACCTGTCAGAAAGATTTTTCTCATTGGAATAGAAAACATTTAGAGGCGATTTATGACATAAGTTCAAAATTATGAAGTGTTTTGTTATATAAAAAGGAAAAAGCTTTAAAATGTCGCATTTAACGTGATAAAATCTCGATCGGCCCAGATGGTTTATGAGACCGACACCTTACCACTTGACCACCGCACCCTGAAAATCTCGTGCTTTGTCTGCTAGCAAGGACACGATGGGCTAAATGGTTTCCTTCTGTGCTCTAAATTTCTATGGTTTTATGGTTAAGTCACTGACGTGATGTTACTACCAATGTGCTGTTATAGAAGGAGTTCCTTGATTTTCACCACGCCACAATAATGTAAAGATAATATTTTTCCTGTTTCATTTTCTGCGGAGTTGATACTAGAGTTGGAAAAATCAATCTTCAGCCATCATGCCCACTTCTGACTTTATGATGAAGGCAGATCATTGATGAAGCAGGTGAAGATGAACTCCTGCAGCATAGCCTGGGCTGAGATGATTGGCATCGAACACCCACAATCATCTTCTTTTAGGCTAGGTATGTCTTCTGCAGTGGAGATTAACCACGCGATGACTTCAACTTAGCAGCCTCCTTGTTGAAACATTCGGCCAAATGCTGCTTTGATGTCAAGGACAATCACTCTCGCCTCATTTTAGAATTAATCACTTTTGGCCATATTTGGACCAAGGCTGTAATGATGGCTGGAGGCTGGGGGTCCTGTCGGAACTCAAACTGAGCAACGGCGAGCAGTTGGGTCATCCTACGTTCGTGAAAGATGCTACGGGAATGCAAGCTCGAGCCTTTGCTGTTTGAAAACATCGCACACTTGCATGATGTATATTTGTAGGATCAAATGAATCATCGAGCTGAAATCTTATTCCTATCTTCCTCTTCGCACAGACCCGATCAGGGCTTCAAAGCATTGCACGTTTTAAAATGTCAGTTTTAAAGAAATTGTTTCATTTTATATTTCTTAAAGATTAAGAAGGCACAACAGGCAGCCAGATATCCCAGTTTGCCGATGATGCAAATATTGGTGATATAGTAATGAGTACAGACTTTAGCGTATACTTATAAAGATATACTGATAGTTTAAATGAATGGACGATTCAGTGGCAGATAGATTCCAAACAGGTAATTGTATCGTCACCCATTTTAGATCACAAAGTTTAGATCGAGTAGTAATTAAATGGAGCACAGCTCGGAGGGATGGATTTCCAAAGTGGTTTGCAGTCTCAGTGCGCATACCGCTAAAATGCAGTAGCAAGTTACGAATATATTCGAAACAACTAATGGCATGTTAGGCTTTATAACTAGGGGTTAGACTATAAAGCAATGGAAGTTTTTCTTCAACTGAACAGAGATGTAGTTAGCCTATATCTGGAGTCCTCTAAGTTATAGAATATAATAGATTCATAGAAGTTTACAGCATGGAAGTATGCAATTTCGGCCCATCCTGACCCCGCGCCACTGTTATCCAGCCTAATCACACTTTCCACCTTAAGCTCAATAACCCTGCACGTTACGGCACTTCAGTTGCACATCCAAATTCTTTTGAAATATGCTAAATGTTTCTGCCTCTACCACTCTTTAGGTAGTGCGTTTTACACAGCCACAACTATCTGCGTGTGGAAATTTCCCATCACATCTCCTGTAAACCTTCTCTAATCAGTATAAATGTATGGTTGCTGATTGTTGAGCCCTCTGCTAAGGGCAATAAGCTGTTTCTATCCATTATATCTAGTCCCCTTAAGGGCACGGACCCTTAGAAATGATAGGCTGGATTGGAATGTGTTCAGTTCATACTCACCAGAATGTTACCAGAATGCCACGGGTTAAATTATGAGGAGAGATTACATAAACTTGGCCTGTACTCCCTGGAATATAGAAGGTTAAGTGGTGCTTTTATTGAGATTTTGAAGGTTTTAAAATGAATTGATAAGATAGATAGAGATAAAGCTTTTTTCACCGTTCGTGTGGGAGTTTACGACAATAGGACATCATGTTAAAATCAGAGACAGGCTATTCGGCAGAGAAGTTAGGAAAATCTTCTTCGCGCAAAGGGTGAAGGACTTATCTTCTACAAAAAGCAGGATATACTAGCTCAATTAAAAATGTTAATTTTAGATTGATAGTTTTTGCTAGACACAGGTTAAAATGATGTGGAGCCAATGCAGATGGATGGAGTTATGAAAGACTCAGCCAAGAATTAACAGAATGGCGAATAGGCACAAGGGGCGAAATAGCCTAATCCTGTTCCTTTGTTCAGTCAATTGGCAAACACCTATCATAAATAAAGAAACGTTGTCTCGAAGGGAGAATTACACATATATCATTTGCAGAGATTTTGGACCGCTTCCACGCTTTCATACAAACAAGCATTAAGTGTAATTCTCAAACCAATTAATTGATCATTTACTTGGAGTGGATTGGAACCCACGCAGGCATACATCAGTTGGATTTTAATTCAAACGCCTTAACAACTTGGCGATCTCGTCATGGGCACGCTGCAGTGCAGTGCTTGCAAATTTGGCAAATCGCTTGGAGACTTAAAATTTAACTTTCAATGCAGAGCAAACTACACGTCTGCATACTCTGCAAACATGGGAGGATATATATCTAGTAAAAACTGTGGATGGTGAAAAGCTGAACTGCAAAACACTGCACTTAGGTGAATAACGCATTGAACTGGTCGTCCGTAACTAGACAACAAACCCCCTTGCATTAACCCACAGAACATGTAATCTTCCCGTCAACACTGAACATCTTTTAATGAATAATGTAAAATGCACGTCAACGACCCAGTATCAGCAATCTCAGACTAAACCAGCGCATAAGGCATAAACCATAAGGTATGGAGTAAACTGATATGGGGAGCGATGGAGAGAGTGAGAGAGAGAAAGTCATATTTGGACGGATAAAAGATCCCCAATGAGAAAAGCGTACACAAATTGACTGCAACTGGGATAGACATAAAGCGACATTGACACACGGAAAGAAAGTTAGAGTGAGAGAGAAATAGAATGAATCAGAGAGGGAGAAAAAGAGAACCAGCACACTAAATGTGAGAAAATCCCTGCCGGCACGGCCGGGAATTAAATCCGTGAGGTTTACAGGTGAAAAAAAAAACTCACTGAGAGAGAGGATTGTAGCATCACAGAAGCATCGGATGAGACACTTTCCCCAGAGCTCGCCAAACTGTTCGCCATCAACTATTTACCCAATTCCCTTCTAGAGGTGGTCATCACGCAGCTTATGAGCGTGCAGGTAGAGAGGGAGTGGGTGATCAGCAGACAGAATTGGAGGACTAGGCAGGTAGTGCACGAGCCCCCGTGTCCATCTCACTCGCCAACAGATATTATCTTCCGAGTACCTGTGTGGAGATAGTGCCTCTGACGACTGCAGCCACATCAAATCCACGGCACCGAAGGTGGTTCAGCTGCACAGGGAAGGAGAGAGAAGAATGGAAGAGCTATACTGGTCGGGGTTTCAATAATCAGAGGAGCAAACAGGCGTTTCTGCCACCGTAGATGTGACACCAGAATAATATTTTATTTCCTGGAGGCAAGGATGTCACCGAGCGGCTGCAGGGCATTCTGTTGGAGGAGGGTCATCAGCCAGAGGTCATTGTCCATACTGTTACCAATGACATAGGGATAAAGATGGGTGAGGTCTGCTGGCAGAGTTTGGGGAAATACGAGAGAAGTTAAAAAGTAGGACCAGAAAGGTAGTTATGTCCGGAATACTCCAGTTGCTACGAACTAGCGAGTCGAGAAATAGGAGGATAGAGCAAGTGAATGCATGGCTGGAGAGATGGTGCAGGAGGGAGCGTTTAATTTCCTGAGAAATTTGGACTGGTTTTGGCGGAGTTGGGACCTATACAAGCCGGACGGGTTGCACCTCAACAGAGCCAAAATTAATAACCTCGCATTGCGGTGGGCCGGGGGGAGGCGGTGGTTGCTCGTGCTGTTGGGGAGGGTTTAAACTAGTTTGGCAGGAGATGGGAACCTTAGAATAGATTCAATAGGGAGGGGAGTAGAGTTTGAATTAAAAAGCAAAAAGGTACAAAGTGAGTTTGCAGGACAGAGGAAACAAGCAGGAAAAAAGGGTAAAAAAACAAATTTTAAAGGAATTTTGTCTAAATGCACGTTGCATTCCTAACAAAACCGATGAGTTGACGGCACAAATAGATACAAATGAGTATGATCTGATAGTCATTACATAGACGTAGTTGCAACGTGACCAGGACTGGAAAGTAAATATTCAGGGGTATTTGACATTTCGGAAGGACAGACAAAAAGGAAAAGGAGGTGGGGTAACACTGTTAATAAATGATGGGATCAATGCGTTGGTGAGAAACGATATTGGCTCTGAGGATCAAGAGATTGAAACTGTGTGGGTGGAGATAAGAAACAATAACGGTGAAAAGTCGCTGTTGGGCGTAGTCCATCGACCCCCAAAGAGCAGCTGCACGGTTGGACGGAGTATAAATCAAGAAATAATGGAGGCTTGTAAAAAAGGCACGGCAATAATCATAGGAGCTTTTAACCTTCATAGCGTCTGGATAAAGTTAATTGGTCAGGATCGACTTGAAGAGACGTTCAAAGAGTTTATCCGGGATACGAAGGACACGAAACAGACAGAGAGAGAGAGAAACAGAGAGAAAGAGTGAGAGAGAGAGTGAGAGAGAGAGATAGTGATGGAGGGGGATATAGAGTGAGAGAAAATGAGAGAATGAGGGTGAGGGAGAGGGAAACAAATAGACAGAGGGATGAGGGATAGTGCAAGGGAGAGTGAGGATGACAAAGAGGCGGAAAGGGATAGAGCGAGAGAGAGAGAGAGAGAGAGAGAGATAGAGAAAGAAGGAGGGGGAGAAAGAGAAAGAGTGATGGTGCGTGAGAGAAAAACAAACGGACAGAAAGCGAGTGAGAGCGAGTGCGAGCGAGGGAGACGGGAGGGTGTGGGCCGAGGGAGAGGGAGTGAGGGAGAGAAAGAAATAGACAGAAAGGAACTGCCGTGAATTTGCTATATTTTCCCGAATCCAGGGCAGGAACACGAAGTTCCAACACAATTACTTTTTTTCACGTTTCGAATCCTGAAGGATGCGACAAAATGTAAGTCATTTGGTTCATCATATTTACGAACTGCGAGGGATAACTATTAAATAGGTTGATAAGGATGTTTGTCTCTCTCTTTGTCCCTCTCCCTTTCTGTCTCTGTCTCTGTCTTTGGCCCTCTCTCTCGCTCTCTCTGACTCTCCGTGTCCCTCTCCCTTTCTGTCTCTGTCTTTATCTTTGGCCCACTCTCTCGCTCTCACTGACTCTCCTTGTCGCTCTCCCATTCTGTCTCTGTCTCTATCTTTGGCCCTCTCTCTCGCTCTATCTGTCTCTCCTTGTCTCTCTCTCTTTCTGTCTCTGTCTCTATCCTTGGCCCTCTCACTTGCTCTGTCTGTCTCTCCTTGTCCCACTCCCTTTCTTTCTCTGTCTCTGTCTTTGGCCCTCTCTCTCGTTCTATCTGTCTCTCCTTGTCCCTCACCCTTTCTGTCTCTGCCTCTATCTTTGGCCCTCTCTCTCGCACTCTCTGTCTTTACTTGTTCTTCTCCCTTTCTGTCTCTGTCTCTGTCTTTGGCCCTCTCTCGCTCTCTCTCTCTCTCCTTGTCTCTCCACCTTTCTGTCTCTGTCTCTATCTTTGGCCCTCTCTCTTGCTCTCTCTGTCTCTCCTTGCCTCTCTCCCTTTCTGTCTCTGACTCTGTCTGTGGCCCTCTCTCTCGCTCTCTCTCTCTCTCCTTGTCTCTCCACCTTTCTGTCTCTGTCTCTATCTTTCGCCCTCTCTCTTGCTTTCTCTGTCTCTCCTTGCCCCGCTTCCTTTCTGTCTCTGACTCTGTCTGTGGCCCACTCTCTCGTTCTCTCTCTCTCTCCTTGTCCCACTCCCTTTCTGTCTCTGCCTCTGTCTTTGGACCTCTCTCTCGCTCTCTCTGTCTCTCCTTGCCCCGCTCCCTTTCTGTCTCTGTCTCTGTCTGTGGCCCTCTCTCTCGCTCTCTCTCTCTCTCCTTGTCTCTCCACCTTTCTGTCTCTGTCTCTATCTTTCGCCCTCTCTCTTGCTTTCTCTGTCTCTCCTTGCCCCGCTCCCTTTCTGTCTCTGTCTCTGTCTTTGGCCCTCTCTCTCGCTCTCTCTCTCTCTCCTTGCCCCGCTCCCTTTCTGTCTCTGTCTCTGTCTGTGGCCCTCTCTCTCGCTCGCTCTGTCTCTCTTTGTCCCTCTCCTTTTCTGTCTCTGTCTTTGGCCCTCTCACTCGCTCTCTCTGTCTCTCGTTGTCTCTCTCCCTTTCTGTCTCTGTCTCTACCTTTGGCCCTCTCTCTCGCTATCTCTGTCTCTCCTTCTCCCTCTCGCTATCTGCCTCTGTCAATGTCTTTCGCCCATCTCTCGCGCGCTCTGTCTCTCCTTGTCCATCTCGCTTTCTGTCTCTGCCTCTGTCTTTGGCCCTCTCTTTCGCTCTCTCTGTCTCTCCTTGCCCCGCTCCTTTTCTGTCTCTGACTCTGTCTGTGGCCCTCGCTCTCGCTCTCTCTGTCTCTCGTTGTCCCTCTCCCTTTCTGTCTCAGTCTCTACCTTTGGCCCTCTCTCTCGCTCTCTCTGTCTCTCCTTCTCCCTCTCGCTATCTGCCTCTGTCAATTTATTTCGCCCATCTCTCGCGCGCTCTGTCTCTCCTTGTCCATCTCCCTTTCTGTCTCTGCCTCTGCCTTTGTCCTTATACCTCGCTCTCTCTGCCTCTCCTTGTCCCTCTCCCTTTTGTTTCTTTCTCTGTCTTTGCCCCTCTCTCGCTCTCTCTGTCTCTCTTTGTTCCAATCTCTTTCTGTCTCTGCCTCTCTCTTTGTCCATCTCATCCCTTCGGACTATCTCTCCCCTTGCGTCATTCTCTATTCTCTCTCTCTCTCTCTGCCTAATACCGGCAGATTAGCGAAACACATGGTCAATGAAAGAAACAGATTAGTGTCACTGTCCTATTTCAAAATCGCAAAATGAAGGAATTGCTGCTCCCGCGATAAGTGCTCCGGTAGAATTGATAAATGTTGGAAGTTTCGGAGGTGCGGGGGAGGCGGGGGGGGAGGCGGTGGGTTGTGGAGGCAGTTGCTCCTTGCACCTGAGACCTCGAGAGTCAAGGAAATAAGATTAGTAACAGGCTTTCCTGAAAATAATTGCATTTTGGGTTGGAGCCTAAAGCAGTTATGGATCTATGAAGTATTCAGATATTTTACATCTGCTGTGCAGGACATGAAGAGGCCATTCGCCACAATTGGTCTATCCAGGCGGTTATGCTCCACAGGATCATTCTCCAACTCCACTTCATCTAAGTCTAGCATCATATCCTTCGATTGCCATGTCGCTCATGTTCGTATCCAGTTCCTCCTTAAATTCCGATCAGCTATTCACCTCAACTACTCCCTGTGTTAGCTAGTTCCACATTCTAACCTCTCTTTCTCCTGATCTCCCGATTGGATTCATGAGCGACTTCCTTATATTGGTGACTTCCAGTTTTACTCAGTGTGACACAAGAGCTTTCCAATCCCCACCACCGGCAGGACACCAAGAAATCCTTCAGAAGCAGCATTCACCACCAGAACCGAAATCTTGCTCGGTTTAACCGCCTGTTTTCAGCGGGCTGCAGCATATCCGATCCTACAATGCAAATCAGGACCGACTGTATCTGGAAACAGTTAAACGATCATTGTTTAGACTTTGAGTATTTCAAGGACTGTAGCACATCCAATGATGAATATGCAAAACAGGACGGACAGAATCTGGAAATTGCAAAAGGTCAATGTGAAGCCTTGTGTCAAAACTGCAACCAGAACATGGGCTAGATATAAACGCGGTCGGTATGTAGGAGTGCGCTGTTGTAAAATAAATATTCGGTGTGTATATATGAGTCGAATATTTAGATATAAATTGTGCAAGTGTATATGTACATTTCTCACATTTTTCACAATTTTTAACTGAGATAGAAATTCACTGTTGATTTTATGGCAAATTGTTACATTTTGCTTTCTCAGTTTTCGTGTTTGACAGTTTGGTTTGGCTACAATTTTCGGCGATAACCGCTCGATATCTTGATACAATCAGTCTATATTCCATTCATCAATACACACAGTCAACAGGACTGATAACATGGGACTCTATTAGCCACAACCACCCCGATAAACTGTCCTTCACTCTTAAATTCTCCTTTCTATCCTCAAACCCCATTTTACTCGATTTTGTAACCTGTTCTTCACTCCATAAACCGCCATCGTCGACAACTATCCTTTCAGATGCCGGCACATTGTCTTCATTTAGCCTAAATCAATTACTTAACATTTCCTTTATCCCTCATAATAGTGCTAAGTCAGTAGCACATTTATATTACATTTGCTCCACGACAAATTTATTTCATGTTAATGGGAGATGCTTATTTCACAGCCTGAGAAAAGCAGAAACGTTTAAGCAGGAAAGGCAATGAATTTCTTAATGTCGATGGGACAGTTTCTACAATAGGTATTGGAGCCGAAAAAGTAACCTGTCAAATTAGATTTGACGATGAACAATCGACCAGAATCAGTTATCAACTGAAAGTCTTGCTAATAATGTAGTTAATATGATTACAATTGTTACTGTTTTTAAGAGGCATAATGGAGACAGAAACCACGTTCTAACTCAAAGTATGACCAAGCTGAAGGGATGCCAAATTTAATAAAAGCAGATGTCAAATAACGTGCAAGGAATATACAAGTTAGCAACAAATGTTTATTTGAGTATACTAATAGAATAGGAGAGGCAAGAGAAAATGTTGTCACTTTAAAGACAGATGCAGCAAAACTATGATAGAAAGTAAGGAAATGGAAGAATGGATAGCTAGCTAGTTATATAGTAGAGAACAAACAGTAGGGTGTAATTGTAGTAAACCATGGGAGGTGCTGTACTACAGCGATCTTTGCTGTGACCACTGCGGTTCATAAAACCAAAAGCCATTCGGCCTTCCAGCAACAGTAAGCGAAGTGAATGATATGTTTTATTTACCTCGCGGGTAAATCCAGGGACAATGATGTATGGATGATGAACTCAGGAATGCTGAGCGGTTTAAGGCTCTCCAGTCATATTGTCGTCTCTTCTGGCGACGTGGCTTCGAATCTTACATTTGACATACAAACATTTCCTTGTATAGAATCTTTTTATGTAGTTTCTGCATTTTCGGCGCAGTTGATTTATACCTTCCAGGAAACGATGTCGCCTTGCATCCACGGCGGGTTTGTTTTAATAGTTCTAAGTATGTATTGTGTTGGGGTCAGCAGAATAGGGCCAGTGGAATAAAAACATAAGAAATAGGTACAGGATTAGGCCATTTGCCCCCTGGGAGCCTGCTCTGCCATTCAATAAGTTCAAGGCTGATCAGATCTAGGACTCAGTTCCACTTCCCTGCTGGGTGCCCGTAACGCTTCACTAACTTATCGTCCAAAAGTCTGTCTATCTCCATCTTAAATTTATTCAATGACTCAGCCTCCACAGCTCTTTGGGGCAGCTAATTCCACAGATATCCGACCCTCTGAGAGAAGAAAGTTCTGCTGATCTGTTCGAAATGGGCGAATCCTTATTCTTAAAGTATGCCCCCTAGTGCTAGAATCCCCCACTAGTGGAAACGTCCTATCGGCAACTACCATATTGAGTGAGTCCCCTCATTATCTTATTTATTTAAATAGGATCAGCTCTCTTTCTTATAAACTCCAATGAGAATCGGCGAAATCTGCTCACCATTTTATCATAAGCCAACCCCTTTATTGCAAGAATCAACCAAGTGCTCCTTCTGTGAAATGTTTTAATAAGGTGAACACAACTGTAAGCAGTACTCTGCTAGGTGCGGTCTCACCACTACCCTGTACAGTTGTAACAGGACTTCTCTGCTTTTATACTCCATCCCCCTTACAATAAAGGACATCATTCCTGATGACTTGCTCTTGTGCATACTGTTTTGTTCTGTTTCATGCACAGGGACCGTAAGGTCCTTATGTATTGCATCATTTTGTAATATCTCTCCATTTAAGTAATAATATGCTTTGTTATGTTTTCTGACAAGTGGATAACTTCACAATTTCACGCATTGTATTGCTTCTGCCAAATGTTTACTTCGCCTATGTATAAGCCTTTGTAAATTTCTTGTTTAATTTTCAGAACTTGCTATCCAACCCATCTGTGCTTTATCAGCAAACTTGGCTAAATTACACTCGGTCCCTTCATCCAAGTCATTGATTTAGATTGTAAATAGTTGAGGCCCCAGCACTGATCCCTGTGGCACCTCACTAGTCACTGTTTGCAAGCGGATAATGACGCATTAATAGTCACTCTCTGTTTCTGTTATTTAGCCAATCTTCTATCCATGCTAATATGTTACCTCCAACACCTGAGCTATGATCTTTCGCAGTACCATTTTACTTGGCATCTTATTGAATGCCTTCTGTAAATCCAAATATACTTCAACCACCGGTTCCCCTTAAACAACCTGCTCGTTACATCCCCAGATAACTCAGGAAAATTTGTCAAACATGATTTCCCTTTCATAAAACTAGGCTGTCTCTGTTTGACTGCAATATTAATTTGCAACTGTGCTGGTACTGCTTCCTTTATAATGAATCCATCAATTTCCCAACGACAGATATTAGGTTAACTGGTCTATAGTTTCCTGCTGTTTGCCTCCCTTCTTTTTTACATGGGGACATTTTCAGGTTTCCAATCAGCTGGGATCTCTCCAGACGCCAGTGAATTTTGGTAGATTGCAAAAAATATCTATGCAGCATCTTCCTTTAAGACACGAGGCTGCAGACAATCAGCTCCAATAGACGTGGCTGGCTTTAGTTCCATTATTTTACTGAACTCATTTTCTTTAGTGATAGTGATTGTATTAACTTACTCCTCAATATAGGCCCTTAATTATCTATTATTGGGATATTCTTAGTGTCTTCTACCGTGAATACCGGTACAAAATATGTGTTCAAAGTCTCTCCCATTTTCCTGCTCCCCATTATTTATTTCCTAGTCTCAACCTCTTGCGCAAGTATCTTCATCTTTTATATAACTGTAGAACCTCTTAATATCTGTTTCTATATTTCTTGTTTCTTTACTCTCATAATCCATGTTCACTCTATTATTTTTTCAGTCGTCCTTTGCTGTTATTTTTAAATAATCTGGCCTCCCACTAATTTTGCCTACATTGTATACCATTGTTTTTAATTTGATACCAACCTTTACTTCGTTAGTTTGCCACGGTTGGTTCTCCCTTCTCTTAATGTCTTTCCTTCTGACTGGACTATATTGTTGTGGAGAGTTAGGAAATATCAATTTAAATATCCGCCATTGCTCATCAACATTCTTAAACTTTAATCTATTTTACCTATCAACTTTAGCCAACTCTGCATAGCTTTAGAAGCGACTTTATTTAAGATCATTCTGTTAAGAATCAATCCATTGGTCTCAAATGTTGAGGTAATCAACATCATAAATTATCGGATAGGAGTTAAAGCATTCCACAGAAATCTACAGCGGCTTTTGAAGAAAGTTCACATAAACTTTCATATTTACAGCATGATAAAAAAAACTCAATTAAAATTCTGTTACAACAATCAATTACCTGTGATTTTTGTAATTACACTTGAGTGTCTCCAATTTAGATTCAATCTTTTTGTGAGTTGATATTGTGTTAAATGCAACGGTTTTTGAGTCTCTGATTATTCGAATGTAATTAACGGTATCTATATTGTTATTGAAAGCATTGGGCTGGAGGATCTGTGTTCGTTATCAATGTATTTTTGAGCGCTTCAAATGTTCAGTCTGGCCTCAATCGACCATCTCATATCCCCGAAGTGGGAGACGGCAAACCATCTGTGACATTCGATTTCAACGTTTGCTTTAATTATCCATGCTGATATTTATAAAATGTGATGTTCAGAAGATAACTACTCATGTTACATTAGACTTTCTGAAGCATCAAAAGTTTCACATACGCTCTCTGATAGATCCCGAGCTAGCCTTACTCACTCCAATACCTCCTCAGCGTCATTAATACATCCTGAATTTCCCTTACTATCTCTGATACCGACTAAGCGTGGATTACCCGCTCTGATATCCTCTGAGGTCCCTTAATTTCTCCAAAATATTTTGAGAGTCAGTTATCTCTGATATCTACTGAGAACACTCATAATCACATGACACAATTTCAGAAACCCTTCAATTGCCAAAGATCCTCTGAGATCCCCTTGCTCTCAGAATCATCAATAGGAAATTCTGAGACTCCCCGATACCATGAGCAAAGTTATATTTATATCAACAAAGTCAGTCAGTCAGTCATGTCTTGTCTTGTCTTGATTTGATTTGTATTTGAAAATAAGGGGGAAGGAGCTCATCATGTCACACAGCCCATCCGCAAGCTCTAGCTAAAATCGCTATGTTTCTAACTTATATAATTTGCCTTCTTTCAGATGTGGAACAGCAAAATCCGACGGCAGTCCCCGAATGCGTGTTGAATCAAATCAGTGTGGCTTCAAGTTGCAAGTAATGCATTTTTCCTCCCATGACATGAAATGCACAGTAAGATCGCGCAGAACTTTTCCACGCACTCTCTCACTTACACAAACGCAAAAACAAACTAAAAATTCTGCACCCTCCAAAGGCAGTTTTTGAAATTTGAAATTTGAAATCCGGGACAGAGAGCACCTTCCTTTCAAACAGGTAGATAATGATCCGATACTGATAGCACATCATTTTGGAGAGACAGTGAATGAACCCGGGCAGACCAGCACATCACCTTAAAAGGGATACAGAAACACAATGAACAAAAACAAAGCATCTGTAAAACTCAGCAGGCCGTGAACATTCTGTGGATGAATTTCCCGGGCTCACGTTCAGTCAGATGATCATTCCGATATTTTAAGAAAAATGTAAAGTTTACAGATTTTTCCACGAAAATAGCGCCTGGAAAAAAATAGGCAGCGAGGAAGGACAAAAGGGAATGCCTGTGATACAGTGGAGCGTAGGAGTGATTGAATAATAAATGGCACAATGCGAAAAGGCAAAGTGGGTGGTAAGCGGGCAATAAAGTAACAAAGGATGGACCAGAGGAGGTGTTAGTGTGAACAGCAGAACCATTAGCAGACAATGGGAGCGGTGCTTATGATCCGATACGTTGAACCGAATGTTGAGGCCAGAACATTATAACATGCCTGGAATGTAGGGTTTGAACGCCTTTTAATCAGACCAGGCAGCTTGGCCACCCCGGATTGATTTCCTGCACGGTTTAAATTCGGCAGCCAAGGGACCAAATCCAAAGCCAGCTTCTCACATCTTTTCAGCGCGAGAGAAACAGGACGCATTCTTATTCAGGGGAGAGTCTGTTTCACGTTGAATTTGAAATTGACGCTGAATGTATGCTTATCCCTATGGAGGTGAGCTCATGCGTGCAGAAAGTAAGATACACTGATCAAGTATTTGCCGGAATCAAACCGGGGTTTAGGTTGTCGAATGAGACACAGAGCCGAGTACATCAAAGAGACATGAACTTGACTGAGTTCGGTGAGTTTCACTTTGCTCCTGGGAATCTCCAAGATTTTTGGACTCTGTGTGAACAACGGAGTGCAATCACACGTTTTAATTTGAAACATGTCAGTTTTCTCACATGTCGACCGGCTGAGAAGTCGTTTTTTGACTAAAAGTTGGCAGGGCTCGTCCGCGATATGAACCCGGGACTTTTCGCATTTCAATTATTAAAATCCCAAAGCGAGAATCATGACCCTAAACCAACGAGCCGCCGACAGTGAGGTACTGAGCTCTCAGAATCTGACGTTAGTTTGCTATTCGGCCCATCGTTCCTGTGCTGACTCTCAGAGACTGATCTCATGCGTCCCCCTCTCCATCGTCCTGCTAATGTTTTCCCTTTGATGAAGTGATTATTTTTTGAGACATCACTTCACCAACGATCTGCATCCTTGTCAGTAAAAAGGTGAATTTGGCAATGAGGTTAAATGTGATTGAATAAAAAAAAACGAGGGGAAAATGTTTAACACAATAACGACGAAGCTGGGGGCATACTGGATCAGCAGTCCATTGCCTGAACCTCTCAGTCACCTTGTCTCCCATTAACTGCAAAGTCAGACATCCATCCCCTACTTTTTGCATTCAAACAGAAATTTTGTGCATTAAAAAGTCTACTTCACCGCTTGTTTTGCCCGTGCAACCAGATCGACAGTGATGAAAATGTGCCATTAGCTTCTTAAGCAAACAGCCTTCCTTTACTTCAGGTGAGTAACTGTCCGAGATGGTTGGTTTTGAGGCAGAATCAAAGCAAAGAATATAAAATTTCATGCGGCGCATTCGCTGACTGCAGCAGGACTCGAACCTGCAATCTTCTGATAAAATCACAATTACAATCGAAGTCAGACACCTTATCCTTTAGGCCACGCGGCCGCTCCGTGCGGTTCCAAACTTGTTGTTTTTTATATTGAGAGCAAATTTGGGACAAGGGTTACATCAAGGAGTGGATCTCGGAAAACATGAGCATATTTTGAGTAATGAACAGATGCGCTGCGATATGGATGTACACGGACACAGGCAACGTCAATGTAGCTTGAAACACAACAGTTTAACAATTCGGTTATCACAGCTGATAATCACACTCCTTTTTAAATGTACAGGATGATCCGGATAATGAAAAAATACGTTTTAAAGGGGCAAACTATGAAGCGGAACTGACAACCATCCCGTTTGAGCAGACACCGAATAATCCAGAACAGCAAGCACACCGCGATTAGAAAGATGTAGAATGACCCTTTGACCTCAGCAGTTCCCTTTTATAAGAATAAAATAGGATTTCTATCATTATTGAAGGCAATTCTGCTGTGCGTGAGTGAGCCTGGGGCTCAAGACCACGCGGGGCTGCGACGGTTGTTGCAACCACAGGTGATAGACAGGCAGGAAGGAAGGAGGGAAGTAAAACCAACCCAGACAAAAAGCCAATTTAAAATATATATATATTTATCATACTCTGAAAATAAATAATTTTACAATTTTATTGCAAAAAATTGAATTTGATTTGATTTATATAAATAAATAATTGTTTCATAATCTATATACTTTTGATTGAACGAAAGTTGTGTGACTGCATGAATTTCACTTGAAATCAGGGGGTGCAGTCAGTAAATACCCAAACACAGTAAGCCCATGGTGGAGGGCAAGCCGCGAGGGAAGATCTGGGCAACAAAGGCCTTCTTGTAAGTCGCGAGTGCCTTTCTGCTTGATCTGACAGCAGCTGCGTGTGCTGTGAAAGAGATCAAATGTAATAGAGCCCAGTGCAGGCAGAACAGAATAGGTACATTTATTGTGAAAGTTAAAAAGTAGGGAATATTTATAAATATATGTAAATATATATAAATATATATATATAAACAAAGTCAGTCAGTCAATCATGTCTTTTCTTGTCTTGATTTGATTTGTATTTGAAAATGAGGGGGAAGGAGGTCATCATTTCACACAGCCCAGGCGCAAGCTCTCGCTAAAATCGCGATGTTTCTAACTTTTGTAATTCGCCTTCTTTCAGATTTGGAATAGCAAAATCCCACAGCAGTCTCTTCTCCTGTCAGGCAGTCCTCGAATGCGTATTTCAATCAAATCAGTCTGGCTTTAAGTTGCATATAATGCCTTTTTTCTCACATGAAATGAAATGCACAGTCAGATCGCCCAGCACGTTTGCTCGCAATCTCTCGCTTACACAAACACATAAACAAACTAAAATTCCTTCACCCTCCAAACGCAGTTTTTGAAATTTGGACGCTGTGGGAACAACGGAGCGAAATTACACGTTTTAATTAAAAATATGTCTGTTTTCTCACATGTCGACCGGCTCAGAAGCGGTTCTTTGACAGAAATTGGCAGCGCTCGTCCAGGACCTCTCGCATTTCAAATATGAACATCCCGAAACAAGAATCAGACCCCTACACCAAGGAGCCGCTGACAACGAGGAGCGTTGCTGTCAGATTCTGACGGTAGTTTACTATTCGGCCCATCCTGCCTGTGCTCACTCTCAGAGACCGATCGAATGAGTCCCCCTCTTCACAGTCCTGCTTAGGTTTTCGCTTTGATGAATGTATTATGACATTGCATAAACAAACTGCAGTATCCTTGTCAGTAAATGTTGAATTTTGCCATGAGATTAAATGTTATTGATAAAAAAAACAGAGGGATCAAATATTTAAAACAATAACGACGAGGGTGTGAGCACACTGCATCATAAGTCCATCGCCTGAACCTGTCGGCCACCTCGTCTCCTATTTACAACGACGTCAGATATCCATCCCTTACTTTTGCATCCAAACGGAAATAATGTGCATGAAAGTCGACTTCACTGCTTGTTCTGCCCGTGCAACCAGATCTACAGTGATGAAAATGTGCCATGAGCTTCTGAAAGCATACAGCCTTCCTTAACTTCAGGTGAGTGACAGTACGAGATGGTTGGTTGTGAGGCAGAAAAAAACAAAGAATATAAAATTCGACAAGGCGAGTTAGTTGACCGCAGCAGGACTGGAACCTGCAATCTTTTGAGAACGTCGACGGTTATAATTGAAATCAGACGCTTAACCTTTAAGCCACGCGTCCGCTGCTAGCTACCGAAAATTTGCTGTTGGTTATATAGAGAGCTAATTTGGGACAAGGGTGAAATCAAGGAATGGATGTAGGAAAACATTAGCATATTTCGAGCAATGAATAGATACGCTGCGATATGGATGCGCACGGGCACAGGCAACGTCAATGAAGCTTGACACATAACAGTTGAACAATTCGGTCATCGCAGCTGAATTCAACTACTTTTAAAACTATACAGGATGATCCGGATTATGAGGAAATACGTCTTAAAGGGGCAAATTATGAATGGGAACTGTCATCCATCGCGTTTAAACAGACATCGAATGATCCGAGACTGCAAGCACATCCCTCTTACACAGATGCAGAATGACACTTGACGGACAGCAGTTCCCTTTTCAAAGAATAAAACGGGATTTCTATCATTCCTGAAGGCTGTGCGTGAGTCATCGTGGGGCACTGGACTACGCGGGGCTGGGACAGTTGTTGAAGCCACAGGTGATCGACAGGCAGGAAGGAGGGAGGGAAGTAAACCGACCCCGACAAAAAGCCAATTTAAAATATATATATATTCATCATAATAAAAAAATAAATAAATTTACAATTTTCTTGCAAAAAATTGAATTTGATTTGATTTAAATAAATAAATAATTGTTTCATAATCTGTATATTTTTGGTTGGACGAAAGCTGAGTGACTGGACGAATTCCATTGGAAATCAGCGGGTGCAGTCAGTAAATATCCAAACACAGTAAACCGATGGTGGAAGGCAAACCACGAGGGAAGATGTGGGCAACAAAGGCGATCTTTTAATGTCGCGAGTGCCTTTCTGCTGGATCTGACAGCAGCTGCATGTGCTGTGAAAGATGTCAAATGTAATAGAGCACGGTGCAGGCAGATCAGAAAAAGCACATTTATAGTCATATTTAAAAAGTAGGGAATGTATGTAATTATACTTATATATAAATATTTACACATGCATATACATAAACAAATTCAGTCATCAGCCTTGTCTTATCTTGTCTTGATTTGATTTGTATTTGAAAATAAGGGGGAAGGAGTTCAACTTGTCACACACCCCGCACGCAAGCTCTCGCTAAAATCGCTATGTTTTATCCATTTTTTACCACTAGGTCGGAAAATTCAGCTCATAATTTGTGGCGGTGCAAAAGCTTACCGGCCCGCCTTCTAGTTTCACTGAAATTATGATGTCAATCGTCATGCAGTGCTCTACCATCACCCCGGATGGAAAATTAGGCCCTAACGCCTCATTATACGCCCTCCCCTGGAAACGGCTGAAAAGCCAGACATTCGCAGGGTGCAGCAGCCAGTCTTTGCGGCATATTTAAATAGCGTGATGAGGATCCGACATCGCAGGTCACATTGACTGCAACAGTTGCACACAGCACACTGGCTGAAGTTCTGACTTGAAAGCGGCAGTTTTATTTGACATTAAAGTGTCCGAACAACGTCAGTGTTGTAAGTTAAAGATCTCATGATCTCAGTTGCGAGAAGTCTGACTTTTTCGACGTGCAGTGAAAATCAGTAAATTAATGAAAGATAACTTCGAGGTCTGAGGCGTGAACTGGCTAGAATAGACTGGCAAATGATACTTAAAGGGCTGACGGTGGATAGGCAATTGCAAACATATAAACATCACATGGATGAACTTCAGCAATTGAACATCACTGCCTGGAGCAAAAATAAAACGCGGAGGGTGGCTCAACCGTGACAAACGCGGGAAATTAATGATAGTGTTAAATCCAAGGACGAGGAATATAAATTAGTGAGCAAAATGAGCAAACCTGAGGACTCGGAGGAATTTAGAATTCAGCAGAGGAGACCAAAGGGTTTAATTATGAGTGGGAAAATAGAGTATGAGAGGAACCTTGCCGGGAACATAAAAACTGACTGCGAAAGTTTCTATATATATGTGAAGAGAAAAAGATTAGTGAAGACAAACGTAGGTCCCTTGCAGTCGGATTCAGGTCAATTCATAATGGGGAACAAAGAAATGGCAGACCAATTGAACAAATACTTTGGTTCAGTCTTCATGAAGGAAGACACAAATAACCTTCCAGAGGTACTAGGGGATAGAGGGTCGAGTGAGAAGGAGGAACTGAAGGATATCCTTATTAGGCGGGAAATTGTGTTCGGGAAATTGATGGGATGAAAGGCCGATAAATCCCCAGGGCCTGATATTCAGCATCCCAGAGTACTTAAGGAAGTGGCCCTCGAAATAAAGGATGCATTGGTGATCATTTTCCAACAGTCTATCGAATCTGGATCAGTTTCTATGGACTGGAGTGTAGCAAATGTAACACCACTTTTTAAAAAGGGAGGGAGAGAGAAAACGGATAATTATAGGCCGGTTAGCCTGACATCAGTCGTGGGGAAAATGTTGGAATCAATTATTGAGGATGAAATAGGAGCACATTTGGACAGCAGTGACCAGATCGTTCCAAGTCAGCATGGACTTATGAAAGAGAATCATTGTTGACCAATCTTCTGGAATTTTTTGAGGATGTAACTAGTAGATTGGACAAGGGAGAGCCAGTGGATGTGGTGTATTTGGACTTCCAAAAGCCTTTTGACAATGTCCCACATAAGAGATCGGTCTGCAAAATAAAAGCATATGATATTGGTGGTAACATACTGACGTGGATAGAGAATTGTTTGGCAGACAGGAACCAGAGAGTAGGATAAACTGGTCCATTTCAGAATGGCAGGCAGTGACTGCTGGAGTGCCGCAGGGCTCAGTGCTAAGACACCAGCTCTTTACTACATAAATTAATCATTTAGATGAAAGAATTGAGTGTAGTATTTCTAAATTTACAGATGAAGCTTAACTGGCTGGCGTTGTGCGCTGTGAAGAGGACGCTAAGAGGCTGCAGGTTGATTTGGACAGGTTAGGTGAGTGGGCAAATGCATGGCAGATGCAGTATAATGTGGATCAATGGGAGGTTATCCACTTTGGAGACAAAGCAATGAACGCAGAATATTATCTGAATGGCGGCAGATTAGGAAAAGGGGAGGTGCAATGAGACATGGGTGTCATGGTACATCAGTCATTGAAATTTGGCATGCAGATATAGCACCAGTGAAGAAGGCAAATGGTATGTTGGCCTTCATAGCTAGGGGTTTTGAGAAGAGGAGCACTGAGGTCTTACTGCACTTGTACAGGGCCTTGGTGAGGCCTCATCTTGAATATTGTGTTCAGTTTTGGTCTCCTAATCTGAGGAAGGACTTGCTTGCTGTTGAGGGAGTGCAGCGAAGGTTCACCAGACTGATTCCAGGGATGGCTGGATTGACATATGAGGAGAGACTGGATCAACTGGGCATTCATACACTGGAGTTTCGAAGGATGAGAGGCGATCTCTTAGAAAGATATAAGATTCTGAGGGGACTGGACAAGTTAGATGCAGAAGGAATGTTCCCGATGTTTCAATTGTGAAAATCTTGAAACAATCCTACCCCAAGTCCAACAAGCCGCCGACAGCGAGAAGCGTAGGTCTCAGACTCTGACGGTAGTTCACTATTGGGCCCATCCTGCATGTGCTGTCTCTCAGAGACCTATCTAATTCGTCCCCATGTCCATCGCCCTGCTTATGTTTCCCTTTGATCAATATATTATTAATTTGAATCATTACATGATCAAGGTGCAGCATCCTTGTCATGGAATGTTGAATTTGGCCATGACATTAAATATGAATGAAAAAGTAACCGAAGGAGTCAATTGTTTAACCTGCACAGCATACTGGATTAGACGTCCATCGCCTGTCGTTCGCAGCCACCTCGTTTCCTATTAACAGCTACGTCAGCAATTGAATTTGCTTCTTTTTTGCATTCAAACAGAAATAATGTTAAAGAAAGTCTACTTCACCGCTTGTTCTGCCCGTGCAACAGGATCAATATTGAAAATGTGCCATTACCTTCTTAAAGCAAGCAGCATTCCTTTCCTTCAGGTCAGTGACTGTACGAGATGGCTGGTTTTGCGGCAGAATGAGAACAAAGAATATAACATTTCGCGCAGCAAGTTAATTTACCGCGGCACGACTCAAGTCTGAAAATTTCCGATAACGTCGCGGTTACAATCGAAGTCAGATGCCTTATCCATTATGCCACGCGGCTGCTGCCATGAGGAAAAACATTTTTCTTTTTTATATTAGGAGCACATTCGGGGCAATAGCTGTACAAAGGAGTGGGTTTTGGAAAAGATGAGCATATTTCAAGTAAATGAACAGAAACGCTGCGATCTGGGTGCGCACTTTAGCTGGGCTTCGAACTTGGAACACAACAGCTTAACAATTCGGTCATCACAACTGAAATCAGACTCCTTTTCAAAATATACATAGTGCTCCGGGACTATGCGAAAATCTGTCTTGAAGAGAAAGATTGTGAACCGAAACCTACAACCATCCCGTTTAAACAGACACAGAATGATCCGGGACTGCAAGCACATCCATTTTACACCGGTGTAGAATGACCCTTCACTGATAGCAGTTCTCTTTTAAAAGAAAAAAGTGGGATTTCTATGATCGCTGAAGGCAACTGTGCTGTGCGTGAATGAGCGTGGGGCTCAGGACAACGCGAGGCTGGGAAGGTGATTGAAGCCCCAGGTGATTGACAGGCAGGAAGGACGGAGGGAAGTAAAACCCTCCAGAAAAAAACCAATTTAACAAAATTTATCTACTTAATTTGTTAAGAAATGTATTGATAAGAATTTTAGTTCACAAAAATTGAAATTGATTTGATTTCAATAAATATATCATTAATTAATCATGTATTTATTTTATGATCGAACGAAGGCCGTCTGTGTCTAGATGTTTACCATTGGAGATAAGGGTGTGCACGCAGTAAATACCAACAGGCACCGTCTGCCCATGGTGGAAGACAAGCCACGAGGGAAGATGTGGGAGGCAACGGAGATATTTTAAAGTGACATGTGTCTGTCTTCTGTTTTTCAGATGTGCAATGTCAGGATCCGACAGCAGCTGCTTGTGCTGTGAAAGTGGGCAAAAGCAATCGAGTCCAGTGCAGGCAGATCAGAAAAAGCACATTTATTGTGAAAGTTAAAAAGCGGGGAGGTATACATTGTACATAAGTATACACTCACACACACACACACACACACTTATATACTAATATATATATATATATATATATATATATAAAAACAAAGTCAGTCAGTCAGTCATGTCTTGTATTGTCCTGTTTTGATTTGATTTGAATTTGAAAATAAGGTGGTTAAATTCATCATGTCACAAAGCCCACACTCAAGCCCTGGCTGAAATCCGTATGTTTCTAACTTGCGTTATTTGCATTTTTTCAGATGTGGAATGGCAAGATCCCACAGCAGATTCTTCTCCTGTAAGATATTCCACGAAGGAGTGTTCAAGCAAATCGGCAAGGCTTCAAGTTCCATGTAATGACTTTTTTCACACATGATATGAAATGCCATGCACGATCGCACAATTTGTTTGCACTCTCTCCCTCTCTCTCTTACACAAACTCACAAACAAACTAAAATTCCTACACCCTCCAAAGGCAGTTTGTGAAATTTGAAATTTGAAATCTGGAATAGACAGCACATCCCTTTTAAACAGACACATAATGATCTGGGACTGATAGCATATCCCTTTTAAAAAGACACAGAAATTTGCGGGACTGTAAGCAAATCCCTGTGAAGCAGATATAGAATGTTCTTGGATTGAGAGTTCTTTAATTTTAAACCGGCCCAGAATGACCCTGTACCGAGAGCAAATCGCTTTGAAAACAGACACAGTTTGATCCTGGACTGACAGCAAATCAGTTGAGACAGACACAAACTGATGGGTGACCTCTCGCATTTCCACTGTGAATATCACAAAGAGAGATTCATATCCCTCGACCAACGAGCAGCCGACAGTAAAGTGCGTAACCCATTCTATATTAAAGCGGCATATTCTGAAGGTAGTGAAGAAAGCTATTCGGCCCAACGTGGCTGTGCTGTGTCTCTGAGAGAGCCGACAAATTAGTTCCCCTCTCCATAGTCATGCGAATAACAACATAAGAATGTAAATTTTACCTTAGATGAATATATTGGGCCTGAAGTCATTGTGCTCGGCTTACCCCAGGCGCTCGGCTGAAAATAGTGATAACGTTCCACACCTTCCTTCTGCTCCTGCAGCCTCCGCATCTGAGACCTTCTCTTCCCGCGCTTCGCAGTGCATTCACGTCTTGGAGTTGCGGAGGGAGAAGCTGGATTCACGTGGCTCTGGACAGCCAATGCAGGTACAGTATTATCATTCGTAATAATAGCATCTCCGGAAGTAGGGATTCTCAGTATTACGAATGAAAACGCCCCCATCTCCCAAACACACATCAAAGTAAAAAAAAAGCACCTCACGTATGTAATATTAATTTAAATTTAAGTTAACAAATGTGTTGGAAAAAAATATATTATTCGGATTTTTTAAAATGTTGATATTTAGGGTTTAAAATAAACCTTCCTTAGTGGACAGAATTTTCATACATAAAAATGTTATTACATTTTATTTCGATATGTTTTTATATTTTTTACATGTTAGAAAACACTTACGCTGATAAAAGCAGGCTATGCACCTGCTTTTCCCAGGCGCAAGCAATTTAACGACATTCGCTGAGCAATTGATGGGCGAATAGTACATACTCACGCGATTGTCATTCTCATGAAGAAGCGTTGGGTCTGACAAGCAAGAATTTGACATTGGAAAACCTTGTTTTTAGTGCATGCGCCTCGCACGCCAAACAAGGGCTTTTGTGGGTCCTTGCCGGTTGCGTACTTACTCCGTACAGACCCAGTGAGGCTGGAATTACAGGCCCTATATTCATTTGAGACATGACATAGAAACATAGGAACATAGAAAATAGGTGCAGGAGCAGGCCATTCAGCCCTTCTAGCCTGCACAGCCATTCAATGAGTTCATGGCTGAACATGAAACTTCAGTACCCCCTTCCTGCTTTCTCGCCATAACCCTTGATCCCCCGAGCAGTAAGGACTTCATCTAACTCCCTTTTGAATATATTTAGTGAATTGGCCTCAACTACTTTCTGTGGTAAAGAATTCCACAGGTTCACCACTCTCTGGGTGAAGAGGTTTCTCCTCATCTCGGTCCTAAATGGCTTACCCCTTATCCTCAGACTGTGACCCCTGGTTCTGGACTTCCCCAACATTGGGAACATTCTTTCTGCATCTAGCCTGTCTAAACCCGTCAGAATTTTAAACGTTTCTATGAGGTCCCCTCTCATTCTTCTGAACTCCAGTGAATACAAGCCCAGTTGATCCAATCTTTCTTGATAGGTCAGTCCCGCCATCCCGGGAACCAGTCTGGTGAACCTTCGCTGCACTCCCTCAACAGCAAGAATGTCCTTCCTCAAGTTAGGAGACCAAAACTGTACACAATACTCCAGGTGTGGCCTCACCAATGCCCTGTACAACTGCAGCAACACCTCCCTGCCCCTGTATTCAAATCCCCTCGCTATGAAGGCCAACATGCCATTTGCTTTCTTAACCGCCTGCTGTACCTGCATGCTAACCTTCAATGACTGATGTACCATGACATCCAGGTCTCGTTGCACCTTCCCTTTTCCTAATCTGTCACCATTCAGATAATAGTCTGTCTCTCTGTTTTTAGCACCAAAGTGGATAACCTCACATTTATCCACATTATACTTCATCTGCCATGCATTTGCCCACTCACCTAACCTATCCAAGTCACTTTGCAGTCTAATAGCATCGTCCTCGCATCTCACACTGCCACCCAAATTAGTATCATCCGCAAATTTGGAGATACTGCATTTCATCCCCTCGTCTAAATCATTAATGTACAATGTAAACAGCTGGGGCCCCAGCACAGAACCTTGCGGCACTCCACTAGTCACTGCCTGCCATTCTGAAAAGTACCCGTTTACTCCTACTCTTTGCTTCCTGTCTGACAACCAGTTCTCAATCCACGTCAGCACACTACCCCCAATCCCATGTGCTTTAACTTTGCACATTAATCTCTTGTGTGGGACCTTGTCGAAAGCCTTCTGAAAGTCCAAATATACCACATCAACTGGTTCTCCTTTGTCCACTTTACTGGAAACATCCTCAAAAAATTCCAGAAGTTTTGTCAAGCATGATTTCCCTTTCACAAATCCATGCTGACTTGGACCTATCATGTCACCATTTTCCAGATGCACTGCTATGACATCCTTAATAATTGATTCCATCATTTTACCCACTACTGAGGTCAGGCTGACCGGTCTATAATTCCCTGTTTTCTCTCTCCCTCCTTTTTTAAAAAGTGGGGTTACATTGGCTACACTGCACTCCATAGGAACTGATCCAGAGTCAATGGAATGTTGGAAAATGACTGTCAATGCATCCGCTATTTCCAAGGCCACCTCCTTAAGTACTCTAGGATGCAGTCCATCAGGCCCTGGGGATTTATCGGCCTTCAAGCCCATCAATTTCCCCAACACAATTTCCCGACTAATAAAGATTTCCCTCAGTTCCCCCTCCTTACTAGACCCTCTGACCCCTTTTATATCCGGAAGGTTGTTTGTATCCTCCTTAGTGAATACCGAACCAAAGTACTTGTTCAATTGGTCTGCCATTTCTTTGTTCCCCGTTATGACTTCCCCTGATTCTGACTGCAGGGGACCTACGTTTGTCTTCACCAACCTTTTTCTCTTTACATACCTATAGAAACTTTTGCAATCCGCCTTAATGTTCCCTGCAAGCTTCTTCTCGTACTCCATTTTCCCTGCCCTAATCAAACCCTTTGTCCTCCTCTGCTGAGTTCTAAATTTCTCCCAGTCCCCATGATCAAAGTACAGCTTCCTTGACAGTAAAATGCAAATTTGGCCATGAGGTTTTATGTGATTGACAAAACAACAAGAGGCTTCAAACGTTTTGCACAATAAGGACGAGTATGGGATTCGGAGCCACGCATGCCGATCACAATGGATTAGCAGTTATTCGCATTAAACTCTGGGCCACCTCCTCTCCCGTTTGAAGCAACGCTAGGCATTCAATGTCCTGCTTTTTGCATCCAAACAGAAATATTCTGCAAGAATATCCACTTCACCGCTTGTCCTGCCTATGCAAGCAGATCGACAATGTTGAAAATGTGCCATCAGCTTGTTAAAGCAAACGGCTTTCATTACTTCAGGTTGTGTACACACGTGGAATTAAATGCACCAGATACAGCAGAAGTAGGAGCTGCTGAAACAGCGGAGTTAGGATATTCATTAAAAGAATGAATTGGGATGGGGCAGCAGAAAAGGGGAACTAGGAGCTCCGGAAACACAGGAATTCGGAGATCCGGAAACAAGGTAATTAGGAGCTCCAGAAACATCAGCATTGGTTGATCTCCAGAAACAACGGAATGAGAGTGCCCTAGAATGATGGGAAATAGGATCAAGAAACAGTTGAATTAGGATCTCCAGAAACACGGAGAATTAGGATCAACAGAAACAGGGGAATTAGCAGCTACATGTACGGGGGAATTAGGAGACCGTAACATAAACCTGAAAATTAGTAGAGAGCTCCATAAACAGGGAAATTACGAGACAGCTACAGTTAAAATGGAATTCTTAGATCCAAATACTGGGAAGTTAGGAGAGGGCATCATAATCAGGGAAAGTAGGAGCGCCAGACATAGGGTAATTAGGAAGAGGAAAATTAAGAGCTCCAGCACTTTAAGTTATAAAGCAAGGTAATTAGGAGCAGCAGAAAAGGAGAGTTAGCAGTTGAACAAAGAGGTGAACTCGGATCACCTGATACAGGGGAATTATGAGCTCCAGTGACAGGGGCATTATTTACTCCAAAACATGGGACAAAGATGCTACTGAAACAGTAGAACGAGGAGCTGCAGAAACAGTGTAATTGGAGCGCCAGAAAGAGGATAATCTGGAGTTCCTGACACAGGGAAATGAGGAGCACCTGAAACTGGAGAATTAAAAGCTGCTGAAATAGATAAATGAGGAATGCAAGAAAATGGAGAATTCGGATCTCCAGAAACAGCTGAATTAGGAGCTCCAGAAACAGTGGGATAAGGAGCTCCAGAAACAGGGGAATTAGAAGTTCCTGAAACAGAGGGATAAGGAGCTCCAGAAACAGGGGAATTAGGAGCACCTGAAACAGAGGGATAAGGAGCTCCGGAAACAGAGGAATTCGGAGGTCCTGAAACAGAGGGATCAGGAGCTCCTGAAACAGAGGAATGAGGAGCTCTTGAAACATGGGGAATTCAGAGCTCTGGGTACATGGAAATTAGGAGTTTCAGAAACAGGGGAATTATGACCACCAAAAACAGGAGGATTAGGAGTTATTTTAGTACTTGCACCTCTAAATATCAATTGCCAGGCACATTTTCTAAGTATAATATACTCTGATCCATCTTTCTAAGGTTCAATATGAAATAATTTACAATTCGTCACTGGGACCTATATCTGCATACTTATTTTCACACATACATAATAAACGTCTCTTTGCAAAGTTATGTTCCAAGACACTATTTACAGTGCCAAATATATTTTTATTCACTAAAATTGGACGAGAGAGCGGAACTGGAAAGTGCCTCCCCGTTTGTTTGTCGTTCTCTGTCTCCTCACGTCTGTCTTTCTTTCTATCTCCCCATCTGTTTCCAACACTCTCTTACCCAACATGTCACTCCGCGTCTTTCGCGCCACTTGTGTAACCCCCGTCTGTCTTTCTCTGTGCACCTCCCGCCTGTCTCTCCGTCTGACTCCCACTGTCTTTTGCTTTCCTCTGCTGTTATCTCTATTTCTGTCTCCCCGTCTGTGCCCATCAGTCTCTCCCCCTCCTTCCCTCTCCCGTCTGTCTCTCGAGTCTATCCCTTGCAGTTCTCCGTCCGTCTGGCCCCGCCGTCTGTCAACCTTTCTCTCTCACTGTCTGTCTCTGTCGTTACCTCCCTGTCTCCCTCCTGTTTAGCTCCCCCGTTTGTCACCCTCTCTGTCTCCCCAGTCTTGCTCTCTCTCTCCTTAACTTTTCTGTGTCTTTCTGATTCTTCTGTTCTATTTCTGTCTTGCCCGTTTCCCTCTGCTGTATCTCTCTCCCCTTCTACATCCTCCCGTCTGTCTACCACCATCAGCCTCACACACTCTGTAACCTTCTTTTTCATTTCCAGTCGGTTATCTCCACCACACGGTCTCTCGCTCTCTCTCTATCACCTCCTGTAGGTCTCTCTCTCTCACTGTCCCCCCGTCCCGCCGCTCTCTATCACCTTCCTATCTCTCGCCTGTCTTTCTCTCGCTCTCTCTGCTGCCCCTCTGGCTCACCAGTTTTCCGATTCCCGTCGAGCACCTTTGTCTTTGTAACATATCATCTACCTACCGCAGCCTGTCGCAATGCACCATTCTTCCAGTCAATCTCTATCCTAACACACCCAATGTGTTGCTTTCTCTCTCTGTCTCTCGCTCCCCCAGCTCTTTTTCTTTGTCAACCACGTCCTTTTCTCCCTGTCTTTTCTGTTTTCTGCCCATTTTTCTCCCGCGTCTGACCCACTAAAACCCTCCACACGTGTACACACTTCGTCATCAAACCCGCCTGTCCCTGTCTATCAATCTCTCATTCTCTCTGTCACCGTCAACTGTTTATCTCTCTTTACCTCGCCGATCTGTCTATCTGACTCCACCTTCTGGTTCTCTCCCACTTTTTCCCCACGTCTGTCTCCCCACTGTCTCTTCATCTCTGTTACTTTGTTTGACCCATCTATTACCCCGCCGTCTGCCTCTGTCTCTATATCTCTCTCTGGCGGCCTCTTTCCCTGTCTCCAAAGTTTTTAAAAAAAATAATTCAGAAATGTGGGCGTCGCTACCAAGGCCTTCCTTCCTTTCTCTCGCTCTCTCTCTCGGTGTTTTCCAGGTCTGTCTCCTCCTTCTTTCTCCACCACCTGCCTCTCTCTGTCTTGCCATCTGTCTTTTTCCACCGCCAGTCTCAATCACTCTATCTCTCTTCCCACCCTCCTACCCGTGTCTGTCTCTCGCTCTGATCCGCCGAATGTCTCTCTCATTCTGCCTCCTCGTATGTCTTTCTGGTCCTGTCTCTCCTGTATGCCGCTGTCTCTGCCTCTGTCTCCTCATCTGTCTGCCGTTGCTGTCTGCCGCATTTGTTTCTATCGCGGTTTCGCCCTGTTTGCCCCGATTGTTTCACCAAACTCTCTATTTACCTGTCTCTTACAGGTCTGTCTCATCCCCTCTCTCCCACTCTCACTGCCTCACCCCACCGTCTGTCTCTCTCTCTTTATCTCGAACTCAGCCCAGTGTGTTATCTTTCTGGCTAACGCCCATCTGTCTCCCCTGTCTGTCAATTACTGTCCCCTTCCACCATTCAACCCCGTCTGCCTCTGTCTGTCGCTCTCTATCTGCATTCGTCAGTCTTCCATTTCTGCCTACCCTGTCTGTCACGCACTTCCCCCTTCCATCATTCTCCGCCGCCTGCCTCCTCCCTTTTGCCTTCCACGTCTATCTCTCTTTTTGTCATCAATCATAACTCCCACCTACCCAGTTTGTCTCCATCCGTTTCTCACCTGTCGTTCAGTCGTGCCGCCCACTCCCCTCAGTATTGTCGCTCTCTATATCCCCCAACATAACTAACTCACTCTGTCATCACTCCGTGGCATCGAACAGGAAATTAGAGGTGCATGCAATAAGGGTGCAGCATATAATGGGTGACTTTAACATGCAAATAGATTGGGCGAACCAAACTGGAAGCAAAACGGTGGAGGAGGATTCCTTGAGTGCAGATGGGATGGTTTTCTAGACCAATATGTCGAGGAACCAACTACGGGGGAGAACATCTTAGACTGGGTGTTGTGTAATGAGAGAGGATTAATTAGCAATCTCGTTGTGCGAGGCCCCTTGGTGAAGAGTGACCATAATATGGTGGAATTCTGCATTAGGATGGAGAATTAAACAGTTAATTCAGAGACCATGTTCCAGAACTTAAAGAAGGGTAACTTTGAAGGTATGAGGCGTGAATTGTCTTGGATAGATTGGCGAATGATCCTTAATGGGTTCACTGTGGATGGGCAATGGCGGACATTTAGAGACCGCATGGATGAACTGCAACAATTGTACATTCCTGTCCAGCGTAAAAATAAAAAACGGAAGGTGGCTCAAGCGTGGCTATCAAGGGAAATCAGGGATTGTATTAAAGCCAAGGAAGTGGCATACGAATTGGCCAGAAATAGCAGCGAACCCGGAGACTGGGAGAAATTTAGAACTCAGCAGAGGAAGACAAAGGATTTGATGAGGGCAGGGAAAATGAAGTACGAGAAGAAGCTTGCAGGGAACATTAAGACGGATTGCAAAAGTTTCTATAGATATGTGAAGAGAAAAAGATTAATAAAGACAAACATAGGTCCCCTGCAGTCAGAATCAGGGGAAGTCATAACTGGGAAAAAAGAAATGGCGGACCAATTGAACAAGTACATTGCTTCGATATTCACTCAGGAGGACACTAACAACCTTCCGGATATAAAAGGGGTCAGAGGGTCTAGTAAGGGGGAGGAACTGAGGGAAATTCTTATTAGTCGGGAAATTGTGTTGGGGAAATTGATGGGATTGAAGGCCGATAAATCCTGATGTACTGCATCCCAGTGTACTTAAGGAGGTAGCCTTGGTAATTGCGGATGCATTGACAATCATTTTCCAACATTCCATGGACTCTGGATCAGTTCCTATCGAGTGGAGGGTAGCCAATGCAACCGCACTTTTTAAAAAAGGAGGGATAGAGAAAACAGGAAATTATAGACCGGTCAGCCTGACATCGGTTGTGGGTAAAATGATGGAAACAATTATTAAGGATGTCATATCAGCGCATTTGGAAAGAGGTGACATGATAGGTCCAAGTCAGCATGGATTTGTGAAAGGGAAATCATGCTTGACAAATCTTCTGGAATTTTTTGAGGATGTTTCCAAATAGTTGTCAAGGGAGAACCATTGATGTGGTATATTTGGACTTTCAGAAGGCTTTCGACAAGGTCCCACAAGAAATTAATGTGCAAAGTTAAAGCACAAGTTATTTGGGGTAGTGTGTGCTGACATGGATTGAGAACTGATTGTAAGACAGGAAGCAAAGAGTCGGAGTAAATGGGTACTTTCAGAATGGCAGGCAGTGACTAGTGGGGTACCGCAAGGTTCTGTCGTGGGGCCCCAGCGTTTTACATTGTACATTGATGATTTGAACGAGGGGATTAAATGTAATATCTCAAAATTTGCGGATGACACTAAGTTGGGTGGCAGTGTGCGCTGTGAGGAGGATGCTATGAGGCGAAAGAGCGACTTGGATATGTTAGATGAGTGGGCAAATGCTTGGCAGATGAAGTATAATGTGGATAAATGTGAGGTTATTCACTTTGGTGGTAACAACAGAGAGACAGACTGTTATCTGCATGGTGACAGATTAGGAAAAGGGGAGGTGCAAACGAGACCTGGGTGTCATGGTACTTCAGTCATTGAAGGTTGGCATGCAGGTACAGCAGGTGGTTAGGAAAGCGAATGGCATGTTGGCCTTCATAGCGAGGGGATTTGATTAAGGGGCAGCGAGGTGTTGCTACAGTTGCACAGGGCCTTGGTGAGGCCTCACCTGGAGTATTGTGTACAGTTTTGGTCTTCTACCTGAGGAAGGACATTCTATGTATTGTGGGAGTGCAGCGAAGGTTCACCAGACTTATTCCCGGGATGGCGGGACTGACCATCAAGAAAGACTGGGTCAACTTGGCTTGTATTCACTGGAGTTCAGAAAAATGAGAGGGGACCTCATAGAAACGTTTAAAATTCTGACGGGTTCAGACAGGTTAGATGCGGGAAGAATGTTCCCAATGCTGGGGAAGTCCAGAACCAGGGATCACAGTCTAAGGATAAGGAGTAAGCCATTTAGGACCGAGATGAGGAGAAAATTCTTCACCCAGAGAATGGTGAACCTGTGGAATTCTCTACCACAGAAAGTTGTTGAGGCCAATTCACTAAATATATTCAAAAAGGAGTTAGATGTAGTCCTTACTACTCGGGGGATCAGCGGGTATGGCGAGAAAGCAGGAATGGGCTACTGAAGTTGCATGTTCAGCCATGAACTCATTGAATGGCGGTGCAAGCTAGAAGGGCCGAATGGCCTACTCCTGCACCTATTTTCTATGTTTCTATGTCTCCCCTCCCCCTAGTCTGTCTCTCTCTCTCTCTTTCAAAATCTCTGTCTCGCTTTCTTTCTCTCAGGACTGCCTCCTCTGCATCAAAACCACCTGCCTGTCTCTCTCTTTCTGTGACATGCACATAACTATCTCCCCCTGCCTATCTATCTCTCTGTCACCTTTACCAGGTGTAAGATTTTGAAGGAGATCTTCCAGGCAAGAGTTGAGAAAATCGCGCAAATCTCCGACCTCAAGCACCCTTCTCTTGGGGATGCGTTGGATCTGTCAAAAAGCATTTTGACTGTCCCAGTGCCAGTTTTCTGCGCACGCACATCGCGCTCTGAGAGGCGCATTTGAGGGGCCTCGACGTGTGCGTGCTTACATCGTACGTGACCTTATGGACCTCAATTGTTGGAAGTTTAGCAGGCTCTCTGTTGCCATGTATTTCCATCAGTCTGAAACAGAACGGGACAAGTTGTCAATGGCGATTGCAATAATTATAAATATTTCACAGCATGTTATGAAATTAATTTATTAAGCTTCATTTTAATTTAATTAATCCCGGAATGGGCATCAAACATCTGCCGACAAGGAGCGAGCGCTGCATCCTAAACACTAGTTGGCGGTCACAGGGGTGAGTAAACATTGATGTCGAGAACTCGTGAACCAGTCAGGCGGCTTTTGTGAGAATGTTTAAATGGAGAATGTTCAAAGTAAACTCGTCGCAACAGCAATGAACTGCAATTAATAAAAACAGCCAATACCTGTGTTTTATTCCGGCAGACATGGCAGAAATTAAACGGCGGAAGAAAACCGTTTTGAAGATTGAATGTCTTTTGGAACTGGCTCGTTTTATTAATTGTAAAACATATGATTTATCTTAAATACTTGGATATTTCATTGCAGTCCTCTGCTGTTGCGCCTTTACCAGAACAACAACAATAATTTAGCTCCCAGATTAATGCGTGGTAACCGCATTGGTTTCAATACTCACAAAGTGGTGCTTTGGGATTACAATATCGGATCGTATCTGGATTGCATTGTTGACGCTTCACGTCAATCAAATTTAATCACAACGCCGTCATCAGAAAACTTTCCATAGATGCTGCCTGACTGGCTGAGTATATCCAACATTTTCTGATTTCATTTCAGATTTACAGGAATCGCAGTCCTTTGCTTCTGAAACGAAAAAGTAACATAAGTTGACGTCATTGGGGATTCGAATGTCAGTACCTTTCTGCAACGGCAAACGTGAGTCTTGCGTGGTGTGTATCCTCCCTTCTGCCAGGTAAAGAACATCACTGAGTGGGTGCAGAACATTTTCAGGGGCGAAAGGGAGCAGCATAAGCCGTGATCTATGTGCTAACCAATGACATAAGGAAACAAGGGGATGAGTTCCTTTAATCAGAGTTTCAGGTGCAATTGAGGAAATTAATGAGCAGGACCACAAAGGAATTCTATGGATTATTCCCAGTGCCCCGCGCTATTGAGTTTAGAAAAAGCAACGTATGTCTGGATAAACGGTGCACGAAGTTGGGCTACAGAATCCTCGGGCATTGGGACCAGTTCTGGCGCAGGAGGGACCTGTTCCAGTCGGTCGGGTTGTACATCAATAGAGTTTGGACCAATGCCCTCGCGGGAAGTTTAACAACTGGGTCGGGTGAGGGGTTGAACAAATTTGGCAATGGATTTGTGTACCAGGATGAAACATCTGTAGATGTTGTGATTATGCCTTTATTCACAAGTCCAGATGATTTTTATTATTTAATGATAGCAGTGAACGTGGCCACAGACAGCGCACATCAGCCCATCCTTGGGAAACGATATACCCCGGTTCGGCTAAACCTTCCCTTACACTGAGCATAAGCAGAGGAAACACAGGCACAGCAGAATTTGCTGAGGACCGGAAGGAGTAAAATATTATTTGATCAAAGAAAGCTCTAAATATATTTTGGTGTCTATGTGTTAAGTTGCAAATTGTTCTGTGGGATATAAATATATTTTGTATATCTGTGTTAGTGGTTATGTATTTGAATGCAACAAAGTTATTTATAATAGTATTGTGGAGCATCTGTGTTTGTTATATATGTATTTTCTGTGTATATCTTTGTATCTATGTTACCTGTAAACACCTCGCAAATAAACGTAAATACAATTATAGTACGGAGATACTTAGAGATAAATTCATAAAGAAAGCAGACATAAAAACAAATACATTTAGAATAACACATATATGAACACAAATAATTTGATTATCAATGTTCCACACAATTTAATTTACAACTCACAGATAGATGCACAAATATATTTATAAATTTGCCGCACGGGCATCCAAATTCACTACAAATAACAAAACATTGTACAAAAAATAAAACACGTCTATGGCGAAAATCTATGGAGTCTCAATAACTGAAGGCTTCTTGCAGAGAGTCGGCACAGACACGGTGGGATGAACAGCTTCCTTCTGTGTTGAATGATTCGTTGATTCTTTGCCTTCTTCCTCGTAAGACTGATGGAACAGGCAGCTCTATGAGGAAAGCACTAAGACCGCAGGCTGTGAAGCTCTAGTGGCGCAACCGGTTAACGCGCGGTACATATAAAGCAGTACAGGCCCGGAAAATGCCGAGGTTGTGAGTTCGAGCCTCACCTAGAGCAGCCAATGCTTTTGCGTGTGATGTTTGTACTTTTCAGAGTTTGAGGCCGTTTACTATTTATCCATCTCTCTTGTCTCTTCCGCCATGCACCAAGCTGCTGTCTGTCTCTCTTGCTGCGGATAACTCAGTGTCAATCTGTGGGTTATTTCTGAATGAACACCCGTGCCTGTTCCCCACATGAAATAAATGAGGGCATCAAACAATTCCTCATCTGGCACTAGGGAGCGAATGAACCAACATTTACAAGAAGATATAGTTTATTGTAAATATAACATTCCCTCTTGAGTGATATAGGTTTAATTATGTACAAAACCAAACTATGATCACAACGTGTTTCCAATAAGCCGCCTTTTAATATATTGTCGCAAGCGCTACCATTGTAGATGAAGGAGTTTCATAATTAATAAACATAGAAAACAAGCAATGAAACGGTAGAGATGGTTCTGAGAATGTTGAATGCCCTCGCCCACAGCAACATTAAAAACAATGTTTAAAACTGGCAGCTTGCAGGAGGAAGGGAAGAGAGGAAAGAGAGCCACAGAAAAGCCACAGGAGTTTCGGAAGCTTCGGGCGTTTTTCTCTGACCACAGCATAGTTGCGCACGGCACGTATATTGTTGCTTTTAAATATGAATAAAATGCTACGTTTGTTTGCAGCTGTTTCTGTTACTGTCCCTTTTAACTAATTCTTAATTCCATTTGTCTGCAATGATTCCATAAATCTTCATATCCTTGCCTAACAAAAATCGATCAATGCGAAACTTGAAAATGTCAATTGCATAAACCTCGATAGATTTTTAGGGCAGGAATTATAAGACAGTTTGAATAGGCAGCTGTATGGGGAAGCACTAATACCACACAGCATCAGCACATAATTCCAGCGACGGAATTGGATATGGCGCAGTACTTACCTGACAGTGTAAGCACCTAGAAAAGCCGAGGTTGTGAGCTCGAGCCTAACCTAGTACAGCTAATCGCTTTGCTTGTGACATTTCGACAGTAATCGAAGGTACAATTGATATATCCCCAAATGTTACCGACATATTCACTGTGTTATTCCAGCACACAATATTGCAACGGAGGATGACAAATTTACATATATGTGGGCTGGAGTGGAGGCGCTTTGACATTTAATCAATAACTCTGATGGAAATAATATTGGGCCGGAAAAACACTCGATTTCAAAGAGAAGATATGTAAACGCATTGGTTATCTCCAAATTATTCCTGCACCACATTCAAAAGAAACAATGATTTTCCTGAACATTTCACTAAAAATGTTGTGCTCAGTGTTGCAATGGCTCGTGCATTGGAATTCTCGCTGATTCAGTTCCATAGAAACATTCAAACTTATTGATTCGATTCCCATCAAAGTCCAAATGTAAATTAATAGAATGGTTACCGCACAGCAGGAGGCCATTCGTCCCATCGAGAGCGTGCCAGCTCTCAGCTCGTTCATCTCCCCTGTCCTCTCCCCATTGCCCTGCAGGATAGGATTGGCTTGTTCCGAGGCTGTAAAGTAATTGTTTGCAGCAAACCACAAACGTCTGCGATAGCCGGTAGGTTTAATGTTTTGGGCCTGAAATCCACTCAGGTTTACCTGCTCGCCGCTACACTGTTTGAAGCTCCGTTCAGTGCTTGAATAAGTAAGAGCTGTAGCTGCCGGGCTTCATTTCCGTCTCGCAGAGCCTTAGAGATCCGCCAGGGCGGGATGCACGTTTAAACTGTCGCCCAATTATCCTTTACGCTTTTACAACATTTCAAGAGAGCAAAAGGATTCCCCTCAAGCTGCAATGATCTTTTCTGTTATTGTCTTCGCATGCTTCTTTCTATCTCTCCCTGTGTCTGCCTCTTATATTTCTCTGCTTTTCGCTGATTGGGTTCTCACTTTTAACTGGACTGCCTGGGCTGATCTAACCAGCAACAAGGTCAGCAATGGGTATCGAAAGACGTGGACTCTAGGACAGGAATGGTGTAAATTAGGGGCAAATATCCTCACAGATATGTCCCTTCGCGCTCGCAGTGAAATAAAGCAGCACCGAATATAGTTGTCTTAACGTAGAGTGTGCCTTAAGTGGATGCCGACACAGACGACAATATATAGCTATTAATGCTTCAAAATCTTATTTGATAATACAGGTCACGTTTCAAAACTAGTTTTGTTAAGACATTCCAATATTGTTGTATTGGAATAGTCAGCAATGCTCGCACGGCAGTTGGATGCCAGTTGGAAAGCTGGCCGAAAGAACACGCAGAACATTCACTTTCTGCTGAGTAGACCATGAGCCTCCATCTTGAAAATGGTTCTCCAGTCCCACGAAGAGGGGATTAAGCATCATGGGAGTTGGATGGGACTCTGCACACGTGTATAGCAGGACGTGTAGGGGGCAGTTACCCTTCCTTAAAGAACAGTAATGACTCAGTTCAAGAATTTGCTCGCACCACTCGCAATTCGGCCCAAGGATGAGCCGAGCCGATCACGTGGAGTTAATACAATTCTTCCAGTCAGCAAATTCAGTTGGCATATCAAGAAAAACGTAAGAAATCACCGTTACTTAGTCATTGAGCGCGCAGCATAATGGATAAGGTGTTTATTTCTGGTATGTTCCATAATGGTACCAGGAAATTACAGTTTTGATGAGATTTGGATTCAAAGCCTAATTTATGTAATATTCAGTCAAATGCTTGGAAGGTTTATCAGCAACAAACGCTTAACAAAGTAAATTGACACAATCGATTTGCACTCCATCGCCTTAACCTCTCGTCTGCCATATAGCACAACTCAACTATTCCATTTCAGGCTTTTTGCATCCATACAGAATTACGCTGCAACAAGTCCCTGTCACGACGTGTCCTGCCCGTGCACCCAGATGGACAATGTTGAAAATGTGCAATCAGCTTATGTTAGCAAACGGCCTTCAGTTACTACAGGATGCTTGTGAACTGTCTCCTCAAAAGATGAGGTGCGGGCCCCTTTTAAATAGACCAGGCAGCCTGGCCAAGCTGGTTTCAAAATAACCAATATCGAACGTTCTACAGTTAGACCACATTAGGAGTACTGTGTGCAATTCTGGTCGCCATATTATAAAATAAACTAGCAAGACACTGGATAGGGTGCAGAGAAGATGGTATACTATCAGGAAAGAATCGACAAGCTCAATTTATTTTGTCATGAAATGAGAAGTCTGAGTGGTGAACTAATAGAGCTCCTTAATATCTTGACAGGTTTTGATAGAGTAGATACAGAGTGGTTCCACTTGTGGGGAAGGTATGACACAAAAAATAGTGGGAAATTGGGTGTGTAGAGGACACAGAGCGGTTGCAACGAGATTTAGACAGGTTAGTTGTGGTCACCTTACTTAAGGAAGAATATACTAGCTTTGGAGAGGGTACAGAGACGATTCATTGGGCTGATTCCGGAGAGGAGGGGTTTACATTATGATATTAGATTGGGTCTTTACTCTTTGGAGTTCAGAAGGATGAATGGTGATCTTAGAGAAACAATTAAAATAATCAAAGGGATCGACAAGATAGAGGCAGATAGGTTGTTTCCACTGGTCGGGGAGACTAGAACTTGCGGGCACAGCCTCAAAATAAGGGGGAGCCAATTTAAAACCGAGTTGAGAAGGAATTTCTTCCCCCAGAAGGTTGTGAATCTGTGAAATTATCTGCCCAGGGAAGCAGTTGAGCCTAGCTGATTGAATGTATTCAAATCACAGATCGATAGATTTTTAACCAAAAAGGGAATTAAGGGTTTTTGGCAGCGGGTGGGTAAGAGGAGTTCAGTCCACGGCCAGATCAGCCATGATCTTGTTGAGTGGCGGAGCAGGCTCGAGGTGCTAGATGGCTTACTCCTGTTCCTAATTCTTCTGTCAGTCATTCAATCTCCTGCTTCTTGTGCACAAAGAGAAATAATGTGCAAGAAAGTCCACGACACAGCTTGCTCTGCCCATGCAACCAGATGGTTAATGATGAAAACGTGCCATTAGATTCTTAAAGCAAACAGCCTTCCTTTACTTCAGATGAGTGACTGCAATAGATGGTTGATTTTCGGCAGAATTACATGAACGAATATTAGATTGCACGCAACGAACTAATTGACCACGCCACTACTAGAGACCATCAATTTAAGAAAAATCAGCAACAAATCAAATTGGGAATTAAGAAGAATCTTCTTTAGCCAGAGAGTGGTAAGGATGTAGAACTCGCTACCACCAGAGAAGTTGAATCAAATATTATAGATGCATGCATGTAAGTAGCGGTTCGATAAATATATGAGGGAGAACTGAATGGAGGGCTATGCTGATAGTGCTGGATGTGGAAAGATGGGAGGATGCTCCAGTGGACCACAAACGTCGACATTGACAGGTTGGGCCGAATAGCCTGTTTTTGCATTGACTATCCTATGTAAGCGTAAGAAATCAACACCCATGGGTCCAATTCAAAAGTCAACTTCTCACAACTTTGAGACCTAGAGGAGATAACACTGATTAATATTCCTGTCTAGGGTGTTTCAAAAAGATGTCAAAATGGATGCTCCTTAAAACCAAGCTTTGGGGCATCTGCCATAATTTTTCTTTTATGTGGCTCCGTGTCAGTGTCATTTGATTTGTCTGAAGCTTTTGTGGAGCGCCGTGTGACGTCTTACTCTGTTAAAGGCGCTACATAAATGCAAGTTGTTGTTGTTGTAGTATTTACATCATTGACTCACTGTTTCAGGTTTCAAAGAAAACGTGCTGTTTGAGAAGGCATGTGGCATACTTACCTTTATTAATGAGGTATATTGTACAAGAGCAGTGAAGTTATGCTTGAGCTATATAAAACATTACTTGTGCTACAGCTGGAATACTGCGTAGACGTCATTGCAGGAAAGATGTAATTGCTCTAGAGAAGGTTCAAAAGAGATTTACGAGGATGTGCCTGGACTGGGGAATTTTAGCTATGAGTAATGATTCGGTAGGCTGGGTTTGTTTTCATTGGAACATAGGAAGCTGAGGGGAAACATTATTGATGTGTTCAAAATTATGAGGGGTAGAGAGAGACTGGACAGGAGCGACCTATTTTTCTGAGCAGATTGGTCAACAAACAGGGGACATAGATTTAAAGTCATTGGTGGCAAGTTTAAAGGTGATTTGGCGGGAAATGTCTTCAACCAGAGCAAGTTGGGAGTCTGGATCTCACTGCCTGAAATGTTGCTGGAGGCAGAAAACCTCACCACATTTAAAACACGCTTGGATATGCACTTGAAGTGCAATAATCTACAGGGCTACGGATTAAAAGCTGGAACATGGGATTCTGCTGAATAGCTCTTTGTTGGCCGCGTTGGCCGGATGGGCCGAAATATCCTTCTTCCATGCTGTAAATAACTATGATTCTATGATTCTGTTCTAAGCGAGGATCTAACTTCAGATAAAGCGGACGTGGAGACTTTACGGGTAGAATTAAGAGATCGGAAAGGATTTAGGACAATAGTGGGAGTTGTGCATAGGCCCCCTAGTCGCAGCTGTGAAGCACTAGAATATATAAATGTAGAGATTAGACAAACGTGTCGTCAAGACATTGTGGTTTTAATACGGGATTTAAATTTTCATACATATTGGGATAATCGGACTAGCACCTGTCAGAAAGATTTTTCTCCTTGGAATAGACAACGCTAAGAGGCGATTTATGACATAAGTTCAAAATTATGAAGTGTTTTGTTATATAAAAAGGAAAAAGCTTTAAAATGTCGCATTTAACGTGATATAATCTCGATCGGCCCAGATGGTTTATGAGACCAACACTTTACCACTTGACCACCGCACCCTGAAAATCTCGTGCTTTGTCTGCTAGCAAGGACACGATGGGCTAAATAGTTTCCTTCTGTGCTGTAAATTTCTATGGTTTTATGGTTCAGTCACTGAGGTGATGTTACTACCAATGTGCTGTTATAGAAGGAGTTCCATGATTTTCACCACGTCACAATAATGGAAAGATAATATTTTTCCTGTTTCATTTTCTGCGGAGTTGATACTAGAGTTGGAAAAATCAATCTGCTACGATCATGCACACTTCTGACTTTATGATGAAGGGCAGATCATTGATGAAGCAGGTGAAGATGAACTCCTGCAGCATAGCCTGGGCTGAGATGATTGGCATCGAACACCCACAACCATCTTCTTTTAGGTTAGGTATGTCTTCTGCAGTGGAGATTAGCCCCGCGATGACTTAAACTTAGGAGCCTCCTTGTTGAAACATTCGGCCAAATGCTGCTTTGAAGTCAACGACAATCACTCTCGCCTCATTTTAGAATTAATCACTTTTGGCCATATTTGGACCAAGGCTGTAATGATGTCTAGAGGCTGGGGGTCCTGTCGGAACTCAAACTGAGCAACGGCGAGCAGTTGGGTCATCCTACGTTCGTGAAAGATGCTACGGGAATGCAAGCTCGTGCCTTTGCTGTTTGAAAACATCGCACACTTGCATGATGTTTATTTGTAGGATCAAATGTGTCATCGAGCTGAAATCTTATTCCTACCTTCCTCTTCGCACAGACCCTATCAGGGCTTCAAAGCATTGCACGTTTTAAAATGTCAGTTTTAAAGAAATTGTTTCATTTTATATTTCTTAAAGATTAAGAAGGCACAACAGGCAGCCAGATATCCCAGTTTGCCGATGATGCAAATATTGGTGATATTGTAATTAGTACAGACGTTAGCGTAAACTTATAAAGATATACTGATAGTTGAAATGAATGGACGATTCAGTGGCAGATAGATTCCAAACAGGTAATTGTATGGTCACCCATTTTAGATCACAAAGGTTAGATCCGAGTAGTAATTAAATGGAGCACAACTCGGAGGGATGGATTTCCAAAGTGGTTTGCAGTCTCAGTGCGCATACCGCTAAAATGCAGTAGCAAGTTACGAATATATTCGAAACAACTAATGGCATGTTAGGCTTTATAACTAGGGGTTAGACTATAAAGCAATGGAAGTTTTTCTTCAACTGAACAGAGATGTAGTTAGACTATATCTGGAGTCCTCTAAGTTATAGAATATAATAGATCATAGAAGTTTACAGCATGGAAGTAGGCAATTTCGGCCCATCCTGTCCGCGCCACTGTTATCCAGCCTAATCACACTTTCCACCTTAAGCTCAATAACCCTGCACGTTACGGCACTTCAGTTGCATATCCAAATACTTTTGAAATATGCTAAATGTTTCTGCCTCTACCACTCTTTAGGTAGTGCGTTTTACACAGCCACAACTATCTGCGTGTCGAAATTTCCCATCACATCTCCTGTAAACCTTCTCTAATCAGTATAAATGTATGGCTGCTGATTGTTGAGCCCTCTGCTAAGGGCAATAAGCTGTTTCTATCCATTATATCTAGTCCCCTTAAGGGCACGGACCCTTAGAAATGATAGGCTGGATTGGAATGTGTTCAGTTCATACTCACCAGAATGTTACCAGGATGTCACGGGTTAAATTATGAGGAGAGATTACATAAACTTGGCCTGTACTCCCTGGAATATAGAAGGTTAAGTGGTGATTTTATTGAGATTTTGAAGGTTTTAAAATTAATTGATAAGATAGATAGAGATAAAGCTTTTTTCACCGTTCGTGGGGGAGTTTACGACAAGAGGACATCATGTTAAAATCAGAGACAGGCTATTCGGCAGAGAAGTTAGGAAAATCTTCTTCGCGCAAAGGGTGATGGATTTATCTTCTACAAAAAGCAGGATATACTAGCTCAATTAAAAATGTTAATTTTAGATTGATAGTTTTTGCTAGACACTGGTTAAAATGATGTGGAGCCAATGCAGATGGATGGAGTTATGATAGAGCTCAGCCAAGAATTAACAGAATGGCGAATAGGCACCTGGGGCGAAGTAGCCTAATCCTGTTCCTTTGTTCAGTCAATTGGAAAACACCTATTATAAATAAAGAAACGTTGTCTCGAAGGGACAATTACAAATATATCATTTGCAGAGATTGTGGACCGCTTCCAAGCTTTCATACAAACAAGCATTAAGTGTAATTCTCAAACCAATTAATTGAACATTTACTTGGAGTGGATTGGAACCCACGCAGGCATACATCAGTTGGATTTTAATTCCAACGCCTTATCAACTCGGCGATCTCGTCATGGGCACGCTGCAGTGCAGTGCTTGCAAATTTGGCAAATCGCTTGGAGACTTAAAATTTAACTTTCAATGCAGAGCAAACTACACGTCTGCATACTCTGCAAACATGGGAGGATATATATCTTGTAAAAACTGTGGATGGTGAAAAGCTGAACTGCAAAACACAGCACTTAGGTAAATAACGCATTGAACTGGTCGTCCGTAACTAGACAACAAACCCCCTTGCATTAACCCACAGAACATTTAATCTTCCCGTCAACACTGAACATCTTTTAATGAATAATGTAAAATGCACGTCAACGACCCAGTATCAGCAATCTCAGACTAAACCAGCGCATAAGGCATAAACCATAAGGTATGGAGTAAACTGATATGGGGAGCGATGGAGAGAGTGAGAGAGAGAAAGTCATATTTGGACGGATAAACAGATCCCCAATGAGAAAAGCGTACACAAATTGACTGCAACTGGGTAAGACATAAAGCGACATTGACACACGGAAAGAAAGTTAGAGTCAGAGAGAAATAGAATGAATGATAGAGAGAGAAAAATAGAACCAGCACACTAAATGTGAGAAAATCCATGCCGGTTCGGCCGGGAATTAAATCCGTGAGGTTTACAGGTGAAATAAAAAGCTCACTGAGAGAGAGGATTGTAGCATCACAGAAGCATCGGATGAGACACTTTCCCCAGAGCTCGCCAAACTGTTCGCCATCAACTATTTACCCAATTCCCTTCTGGAGGTGGTCAGCAGGCAGCTTAAGAGCGTGCAGGTAGAGAGGGAGTGGGTGATCAGCAGACAGAATTGGAGGACTAGGCAGGTAGTGCACGAGCCCCCGAGTCCATCTCGCTCGCCAACAGATATTACCTTCTGAGTACCTGTGTGGAGATAGTGCCTCTGACGACTGCAGCCACATCCAAATCCACGGCACCGAAGGTGGTTCAGCTGCACAGGGGAGGAGAGAGAAGAATTGAAGAGCTATACTGGTCGGGGTTTCAATAATCAGGGGAGCAGACAGGCGTTTCTGCCACCGTAGATGCGACACCAGATTAATATTTTATTTCCTGGAGGCAAGGATGTCACCGAGCGGCTGCAGGGCATTCTGTTGGAGGAGGGTCATCAGCCAGAGGTCATTGTCCATACTGTTACCAATGACATAGGGAGAAAGAGGGGTGAGGTCTGCAGGCAGAGTTTGGGGAAATACGAGAGAAGTTAAAAAGTAGGACCAGAAAGGTAGTTATGTCCGGAATACTCCAGTTGCTACGAACTAGTGAGTCGAGAAATAGGAGGATAGAGCACGTGAATGCATGGCAGGAGAGATGGTGCAGGAGGGAGGGTTTAATTTCCTGAGACATTTAGACTGGTTTTGGCGGAGTTGGGACCTGTACAAGCCGGACGGGTTGCACCTCAACAGAGCCAAAATTAATAACCTCGCATTGCGGTGGGCCGGGGGGAGGCGGTGGTTGCTCGTGCTGTTGGGGAGGGTTTAAACTAGTTTGGCAGGTGATGGGAACCTTAGAATAGATTCAATAGGGAGGGGAGTAGAGTTTGAATTAAAAAGCAAAAAGGTACAAAGTGAGTTTGTAGGAAAGAGGAAACAAGCATCAAAAAAGGGTAAAAAAACAAATTTTAAAAGAATTTTGTCTAAATGCACGTTGCATTGCTAACAAAACAGATGAGTTGACGGCACAAATAGATACAAATGAGTATGATCTGATAGTCATTACATAGACGTAGTTGCAACGTGACCAGGACTGGAAAGTAAATATTCAGGGGTATTTGACATTTCGGAAGGACAGACAAAAAGGAAAAGGAGATGGGGTAACACTGTTAATAAAAGATGGGATCAGTGCGTTCGTGAGAAACGATATTGGCTCTGAGGATCAAGAGATTGAATCAGTTTGGGTGGAGATAAGAAACAATAACGGCGAAAAGTCGCTGTTGGGCGTAGTCCATCGACCCCCAAAGAGCAGCTGCACGGTTGGACGGAGTATAAATCAAGAAATAATGGAGGCTTGTAAAAAAGGCACGGCAATAATCATAGGGGCTTTTAACCTTCATAGCGTCTGGATAAAGTTAATTGGTCAGGATAGACTTGAAGAGACGTTCAAAGAGTTTATGCGGGATACGAAGGACACGAAACAGACAGAGAGAGAGAGAAACAGAGAGAAAGAGTGAGAAAGAGAGAGAGAGAGAGATAGTGATTGAGGGGGATATAGAGTGAGAGAAAATGAGAGAATGAGGGTGAGGGAGAGGGAAACAAATAGACAGAGGGATGAGGGATAGTGCAAGGGAGAGTGAGGATGACAAAGAGGCGGAAAGGGATAGAGCGAGAGAGAGATAGAGAGAGAGAGAGAGAGAAAGAGATTGAGAAAGAAGGAGGGGGAGAAAGAGAAAGATGATGGTGCGTGAGAGAAAAACAAACGGACAGAAAGCGAGAGAGAGCGAGAGCGAGCGAGGGAGGCGGGAGGGTGTGGGCCGAGGGAGAGGGAGTGAGGGAGAGAGAGAGAAATAGACAGAAAGAAACTGCCGTGAATTTGCTATATTTTACCCAATCCAGGGCAGGAACACGAAGTTCCAACACAATTACTTTTTTTCACGTTTCGAATCCTGAAAGGTGCGACAAAATATAAGTCATTTGGTTCATCATATTTACTAACTGCGAGGGATAACAATTAAATAGGTTGATAAGGATGTTTGTCTCTCTCTTTGTCCCTCTCCCTTTCTGTCTCTGTCTCTGTCTTTGGCCCTCTCTCTCGCTCTCTCTGACTCTCCGTGTCCCTCTCCCTTTCTGTCTCTGTCTTTATCTTTGGCCCACTCTCTCGCTCTCACTGACTCTCCTTGTCGCTCTCCCATTCTGTCTCTGTCTCTATCTTTGGCCCTCTCTCTCGCTCTCTCTGTCTCTCCTTGTCTCTCTCCCTTTCTGTCTCTTTCTCTATCTTTGGCCCTCTCTCTTGCTCTGTCTGTCTCTCCTTGTCCCACTCCCTTTCTTTCTCTGTCTCTGTCTTTGACCCTCTCTCTCGTTCTCTCTGTCTCTCCTTGTCCCTCACCCTTTCTGTCTCTGCCTCTATCTTTGGCCCTCTCTCTCGCTCTCTCTGTCTCTACGTGTTCCTCTCCCTTTCTGTCTCTGTCTCTGTCTTTGGCCCTGTCTCACTCTCTTTCTCTCTCCTTGTCTCTCCACCTTTCTGTCTCTGTCTCTATCTTTGGCCCTCTCTCTTCCTTTCTCTGTCTCTCCTTGCCTCGCTCCCTTTCTGTCTCTGACTCTGTCTGTGGCCCTCTCTCTTGCTCTCTCTCTCTCTCCTTGTCCCACTCCCTTTCTGTCTCTGCCTCTGTCTTTGGCCCTCTCTCTCGCTCTCTCTGTCTCTCCTTGCCCCGCTCCCTTTCTGTCTCTGTCTCTGTCTGTGGCCCTCTCTCTCGCTCGCTCTGTCTCTCTTTGTCCCTCTCCCTTTCTGTCTCTGTCTTTGGCCCTCTCACTCGCTCTCTCTGTCTCTCGTTGTCCCTCTCCCTTTCTGTCTCTGTCTCTACCTTTGGCCCTCTCTCTCGCTCTCTCTGTCTCTCCTTCTCCCTCTCGCTATCTGACTCTGTCAATGTCTTTCGCCCATCTCTCGCGCGCTCTGTCTCTCCTTGTCCATCTCCCTTTCTGTCTCTGCCTCTGTCTTTGGCCCTCTCTCTCGCTCTCTCTGTCTCTCCTTGCCCCGCTCCCTTTCTGTCTCTGACTCTGTCTGTGGCCCTCTTTCTCGCTCTCTCTGTCTCTCGTTGTCCCTCTCCCTTTCTGTCTCAGTCTCTACCTTTGGCCCTCTCTCTCGCTCTCTCTGTCTCTCTTTGTCCCTCTCCCTTTCTGTCTCTGTCTTTGGCCCTCTCACTCGCTCTCTCTGTCTCTCGTTGTCCCTCTCCCTTTCTGTCTCTGTCTCTACCTTTGGCCCTCTCTCTCGCTCTCTCTGTCTCTCCTTCTCCCTCTCGCTATCTGACTCTGTCAATGTCTTTCGCCCATCTCTCGCGCGCTCTGTCTCTCCTTGTCCATCTCCCTTTCTGTCTCTGCCTCTGTCTTTGGCCCTCTCTCTCGCTCTCTCTGTCTCTCCTTGTCCCGCTCCCTTTCTGTCTCTGACTCTGTCTGTGGCCCTCTTTCTCGCTCTCTCTGTCTCTCGTTGTCCCTCTCCCTTTCTGTCTCAGTCTCTACCTTTGGCCCTCTCTCTCGCTCTCTCTGTCTCTCCTTCTCCCTCTCGCTATCTGCCTCTGTCAATGTCTTTCGCCCATCTCTCGCGCGCTCTGTCTCTCCATGTCCATCTCCCTTTCTGTCTCTGCCTCTGCCTTTGTCCTTATACCTCGCTCTCTCTGCCTCTCCTTGTCCCTCTCCCTTTTTTTTCCTTCTCTGTCTTTGCCCCTCTCTCGCTCTCTCTGTCTCTCTTTGTTCCAATCTCTTTCTGTCTCTGCCTCTCTCTTTGTCCATCTCATCCCTTCGGACTATCTCTCCCCTTGCATCATTCGCTATTCCCTCTCTCTCTCCCAACCTAATACCGGCAGATTAGCGAAACACATGGTCAATGAAAGAAACAGTTTAGTGTCACTGTCCTATTTCAAAATCGCAAAATGAAGGAATTGCTGCTCCCACGAAATGTGCTCCCGTAGAATTGATAAATGTTGGAAGTTTCGGAGGTGCGGGGGAGGCGGGGGGGAGGCGGTGGGTTGTGGAGGCAGTTGCTCCTTGCACCTGAGACCTCGCGAGTCAAGGAAATAAGATTAGTAACAGGCTTTCGTTAAAATAATTGCATTTTGGGTTGGAGCCTAAAGCAGTTATGGATCTATGAAGTATTCAGATATTTTACATCTGCTGTACAGGTCATGAAGAGGCCATTCGCCACAATTGGTCTTTTCAGGCGTTTATGCTCCACAGGATCATTCTCCAACTCTACTTCATCTAAGTCTAGCAGCATATCCTTCGATTGCCATGTCGCTCATGTTCGTATCCAGTTCCTCCTTAAATGCCTATCTGCTATTCACCTCAACTACTCCCTGTGTTAGCTAGTTCCACATTCTAACCTCTCTTTCTCCTGATCTCCCTATTGGATTCATGAGCGACTTCCTTATATTGGTGACTGCCAGTTTTACTCAGTGTGACACAAGAGCTTTCCAATCCCCACCACCGGCAGGACACCAAGAAATCCGTCAGAAGCAGCTCGGTTTAACCGCCTGTTTTCAGCGGGCTGCAGCATATCCGATCCTACAATGCAAATCAGGACCGACTGTATCTGGAAACAGTTAAACGATCATTGTTTCGACTTTGAGTATTTCAAGGACTGTAGCACATCCAATGATGAATATGCGAAACAGGACGGACAGAATCTGGAAGTTGCAAAAGGTCAATGTGTGGCCTTGTGTCAAAACTGCAACCAGAACATGGGCTAGATCTCAACGAGGTCGGTATATAGGAGTGCGCTGTTGTAAAATAAATATTCGGTGTGTATATATGAGTCGAATATTTAGATATAAATTATGTAAGTGTATCTGTAAATTTGTCACATTTTTCACAATTTTTAACTGAGATAGAAATTCACTGTTGATTTTATGGTAAATTGTTACTTTTTGCTCTCTCAGTTTTCGTGTTTGACAGTTTGGTTTTGACTACAATTTTCGGCGATAACCGCTCTATATCTTGATACAATCAGTCTATATTCCATTCATCAATACACACAGTCAACAGGACTGAAAACATGGGACTCTATTTGCCACAACCACCCCGATAAACTGTCCTTCACTTTTAAATTCTCCTTTCTATCCTCAAACCCCATTTTACTCGATTTTTTAACCTGTTCTTCACTCCGTAACCCGCCATCGTCGACAACTATCCTTTCAGATGCCGGCACTTTGTCTTCATTTAGCCTAACTCAATTACCTAAACATTTCCTTTATCCCTCATAATAGTGCTAAGTCAGTAGCACATTTATATTACATTTGCTCCATGACAAATTTATTTCATGTTAATGGGAGATGCTTATTTCACAGCCTGAGCAAAGCAGAAAAGTTTAAGCAGGAAAGGCAATGGATTTCTTAATGTCGATGGGACAGTTTCTACAATAGGTATTGGAGCCGAAAAAGGAACCTGTCAAATTAGATTTGACGATGAACAATCGACCAGAATCAGTTATCAACTGAACGTCTTGCTAATAATGTAGGTAATATGATTACAATTGTTACTGTTTTTAAGAGGCATAATGGAGACAGAAACCACGTTTTTAACTCAACGTATGACCAAGCTGAAGGGATGCCAAATGTAATAAAAGCAGATGTCAAATAACGTGCAAGGAATATACAAGTTAGCAACAAATGTTTATTTGAGTATATTAATAGAATAGGAGAGGCAAGAGTAAATGGTGTCCCTTTAAAGACAGATGCAGCAAAACTATGATAGAAAGTAAGGAAATGGAAGAATGGATAGCTAGCTATTTATATATTAGTGAACAAACAGTAGGGTGTAATTGTTGTAAACCATGGGAGGTGCTGTTCTACAGCGATCTGTTCTGTGACCACTGCGGTTCATAAAACCAAAAGCCATTCGGCCTTCCAGCAACAGTTAGCGAAGTGAATGATATGTTTTATTTACCTCGAGGGTAAATTCAGGGACAATCATGCATGGATGATGAACTCAGGAATGCTGAGCGGTTTAAGGCTCTCCAGTCAGATTGTCGTCTCTTCTGGAGACGTGGCTTCGAATCTTACATTTGACATACGAACATTTCCTTGTACAGAATCTTTTTATGTAGTTTCTGCATTTTCGGCGCAGTTGATTTATACCTTCCAGGAAACGATGTCGCCTTGCATCCACGGCGGGTTTGTTTTAATAGTTCTAAGTATGTATTGTGTTGGGGTCAGCAGAAATGGGCCAGTGGAATAAAAACATAAGAAATAGGAGCAGGATTAGGCCATTTGCCCCCTGGGAGCCTGCTCTGCCATTCAATAAGTTCAAGGCTGATCAGATCTAGGACTCGGTTCCACTTCCCTGCTGGGTGCCCGTAACGCTTACCTAACTTATCGTCCAAAAGTCTGTCTATCTCCATCTTAAATTTAGTCAATGACACAGCCTCCACAGGTCTTTGGGGCAGCTAATTCCACAGATATCCGACCCTCTGAGAGAAGAAAGTTCTGCTGATCTGTTCGAAATGGGCGAATCCTTATTCTTAAAGTATGCCCCCTAGTTCTAGATTCCCCCACTAGTGGAAACGTCCTATCGGCAACTACCATATTGAGTGAGTCCCCTCATTATCTTATTTATTTAAATAGGATCACCTCTCTTTCTTATAAACTCCAATGAGAATAGGCGAAATCTGCTCACCATTTTATCATAAGCCAAACCCTTTATTGAAAGAATCAACCAAGTGCTCCTTCTATGAAATGTTTTAATAAGGTGAACACAACTGTAAGCAGTACTCTGCTCGGTGCGGTCTCACCACTACCCTGTACAGTTGTAACAGGACTTCTCTGCTTTTATACTCCATCCCCCTTACAATAAAGGATAGCATTCCTGATTACTTGCTCTTGTGCATACTCTTTTGTTCTGTTTCATGCACAGGGACCGTAAGGTCCTTATGTATGCAGCATTTTGTAATCTCTCTCCATTTAAGTAATAATATGCTTTGTTATGTTTTCTAACAAGTGGATAACTTCACAATTTCACGCATTATATTGCTTCTGCCAAATGTTTACTTCGCCGATGTATAAGCCTTTGGAAATTTCTTGTTTAATTTTCAGAACTTGCTTTCCAACCCATCTGTGCTTTATCAGCAAACTTGGCTAAATTACACTCGCTCCCTTCATCCAAAACATTGTTTTAGATTGTAAATAGTTGAGGCCCTAGCACTGATCCCTGTGGCACCTCACTAGTCACTGTTTGCAAGCGGATAATGACTCAATTATAGTCACTCTCTGTTTCTGTTATTTAGCCAATCTTCTATCCATGCTAATATGTTACCTCCAACACCTGAGCTATTATCTTTCGCAGTTCCATTTTACTTGGCATCTGATTGAATGCCTTCTGTAAATTCAAATATATCTCAACCACCGGTTCCCCTTAAACAACCTGCTCGTTACATCCGCAGATAACTCAGGAAAATTTGTCAAACATAATTTCCCTTTCATAAAACTAGGCTGACTCTGTTTGACTGCAATATTAATTTGCAACTGTGCTGGTACTGCTTCCTTTATAATGAATTCCATCAATTTCCCAACGACAGATATTAGGTTAACTGGTCTATAGTTTCCTGCTGTTTGCCTCCCTTCTTTTTTATATGGGGACTAAACATTTTCAGGTTTCCAATCAGCTGGGATCTCTCCAGACGCCAGTGAATTTTGGGAGATTGCAAACAATATCGATGCAGCATCTTCTTTTAAGTCCCGAGGCTGCAGACAATCACCTCCAATAGACGTGGCTGGCTTTAGTTCCATTATTTTACTGAACTCATTTTCTATAGTGATAGTGATTGTATTAACTTACTCCTCAATATAGGCCCTTAATTATCTATTATTGGGATATTCTTAGTGTCTTCTACCGTGAATACCGGTACAAAATATGTGTTCAAAGTCTGTCCCATTTTCCTGCTCCCCATTATTTATTTCCTAGTCTCAAACTCTTGCGCAATTCTCTTCATCTTTTATATAACTGTAGAACCTCTTAATATCTGTTTATATATTTCTTTTTACTTTACTCTCATAATCCATGTTCACTCTATTATTTTTTCAGTCGTCCTTTGCTGTTATTTTTAAATAATCTGGCCTCCCACTAATTTTGCCTACATTGTATAGCATTGTTTTTAATTTGATACCATCCTTTACTTCGTTAGTTTGCCACGGTTGGTTCTCCCTTCTCTTAATGTCTTTCCTTCTGACTGGAATATATTGTTGTGGAGAGTTAGGAAATATCAACTTAAATATCCGCCATTGCTGATCAACATTCTTACACTTGAATCTATTTTACCTATCAACTTTAGCCAACTCTGCATATCTTTGGAAGCGACTTTATTTAAGATCATTCTGTTAAGAATCAATACATTGGTCTCAAATGTTGAGGTAATCAACATCATAAATTATCGGATAGGAGTTAAACCATTCCACAGAAATCTACAGCGGCTTTTGAAGAAAGTTCACATAAACTTTCATATTTACAGCATGGGTAAAAAAAACTCAATTAAAATTCTGTTACAACAATCAATTACCTGTGATTTTTGTAATTACACTTGAGTGTCTCCAATTTAGATTCACATCTTTTTGTGAGTTGTTATTGTGTTAAATGCAACGGTTTTTGCGTCTCTGATTATTCGAAAGTAATTAACGGTATCTATATTGTTATTTAATGCATTGGGCTGGAGGATCTGTGTTAGTTATCAATGAATTTTTGAGCGCTTCAAATGTTCAGTCTGGCCTCAATCGACCATCTCATATCCCCGAAGTGTGACACGGCAAACCATCTGTGACATTCGATTTCAACGTTTGCTTCAATTAACCATGCTGATATTTATAAAATGTGATGTTCAGAACAGAACTACTCATGTTACATTATACTTTCTGAAGCATCAAAAGTTTCACATACGCTCTCTGATAGATCCCGAGCTAGCCTTACTCACTCCAATACCTCCTCAGCGTCATTAATAAATCCTGAAGTTCCCTTACTATCACTGATACCGACTAAGCGTGGATTACCCGCTCTGATATCCTCTGAGGTCCCTTAATTTCTCCAAAATATTTTGAGAGTCAGTTATCCCTGATATCGACTGAGAACCCTCATAATCACATGACACAATTTCAGACACCTTCAATCACTCCTACGCTCCACTGCGGCCGCTCCGTTCGGTACCAAATTTGTTGTTTTTTTATATTGAGAGCAAATGTGGGACAAGGATTATATCAAGGAGTGGATATCGGAAAACATGAGCATATTTTGAGGAATGAACAGATGCGCTGCGATATGGATGTACACGGACACAGTCAACGTCAATGTAGCTTGAAACACAACAGTTTAACAATTCGGTTATCACAGCTAATAATCACAATCCTTTTTAAATGTACAGGATGGTCCGGATAATGAGAAAACACATTTGAAGGGGCAGTTGATGAACCGGAACTGACAACCATCCCGTTGAATCAGACACCGAATGATCCTGGACAGGAAGCACATCCCTCTTACACAGCTGTAGAATGGCCCTTTACGGACAGCAGTTCCCTTTCAGAAGAATAAAGTGGGATTTCTATCATCCCTGAATGCAATTGTGTTGTGCGTGATTGAGCGCGGCTCTCCTGAGCATGCCGGATTGGGACGCTTGTTGAAGCCACAGGTGATAGACAAGCAGGAAAGCGGGAGGGAAATAAAACCAACCCAGACAAAAAGACAATTTAAAACATATATATATTTATCATAATAAAAAAATAAATAAATTTACAATTTTATTGCAAAAAATTTAATTTGATTTGATTGAAATAAATAAATAATTGTTTCTTAATCTATATATTTTTGATTGAACGAAGTGTGTGCGACTGCATGAAATCCACTGGAAATCAGGGTGTGCAGTCAGCAAATACCCAAACACAGTAAGCCCATGGTGTAAGACAAACTACGAGGGAAGATGTGGGCAACAAAGGCCATCTTTTAAAGTCGCGAGTGCTTTTCTGCAGTTTCAGACAGAAGCTGCGCGTGCTGTGAAAGAGGTCAAATGTAATAGAGCCAATTCAGGCAGAACAGAAAAAGCACATTTATTGTGAAAGTTCAAAAGTAGGGAATGTATGTAAATATATGCATATATAAATATTTATACATATATTTATATAAACAAAGTCAGTCAGTCAGTCTTGTCTTGTCTTGATTTGATTTTTATTTGAAAATAAGGGGGAAGGGGCTCATCATGTCACACAGCCCATCTGCAAGCTCTCGCTAAAATCGCTATGTTTCTAACTTATATAATATGCCTGCTTTCAGATGTGGAATAGCAAAATCCCACAGCAGTCTCTTCTCCTGTCAGTCAGTCCCTGAATGCGTGTTGAATCAAATCAGTGTGGCTTCAAGTTGCATGTAATGCATTTTTCCTCCCAAGACATGAAATGCACAGTAAGATCGCGCAGAACGTTTCCACGCATTTCTGACTTACACAAACACACCAACAAATTAAAAATTCTGCAGCCTCCAACAGAATTTTTTGAAATTTGAAATTTGAAATCCGTGACGGACAGCACATTCCTTTTAAACAGATAGATAATGATCCGATACAGATAGCACACCATTTTGGAGAGACAGAGAATGACCCCGGGCACACCAGCACATCACCATAAAAGGGATACAGAAACACATTCTGTAAAACTCAGCAGGCCGTGAACATTCTGTGGATGAATTTCCCGGGCTCGCGTTCAGTCAGATGATCATTCCGATATTTTAAGAAATATATAAAGTTTACAGATTTTTCCACGAAAATAGCACGTGGAAAAAAATAGGCAGCGAGGAAGGACAAAAGGGAATGCCTGTGATACAGTGGAGCGTAGGAGTGATTGAATAATAAATGGCACCATGCGAAAAGGCAAAGTGGGTGGTAAGCGGGCAATTAAGTAACAAAGGATGGACCAGAGGATGTGTTAGTGTGAACAGCAGAACGATTAGCAGACAATGGGAGCGGTGCTCATGATCCGATACGTTGAACCGAATGTTAAGGACAGAATACTATAACATGCCTTGAATGTAGGGTTTGAACGCCTTTTAATCAGACCTGGCAGCTTGGCCACCCCGGATTGATTTCCTGCACGGTTTAAATTCGGCAGCCTATGGACTAATTCCAAAGCCAGCTTCTCACATCTTTTCAGCGCGAGAGAAACAGGATGCACTCATATTCAGGGCAGAGTCAGTTTCACGTTGAATTTGAGATTGACGCTGAATGTTTGCTTATCTCTATGGAGGTGAGCTCATGCGTGCAGATAGGAAGATACACTGATCAAGTATTTGCCAGAATCAAACTGAGATACAGAGCCGAGTACATCAAAGAGACATGAACTTTACTCAGTTCGGTGAGTTTCACTTTGCTCCTGGGAATCTCCAGGATTTTTGGACACTGTGTGAATAACGGAGTGCAATCACACGTTTTAATTTGAAACATGTCAGTTTTCTCACATGTCGACCGGCTGAGATGTCGGTTTTTGACGAAAAGTTGCCGGTCTCGCATTTCAATTATTAAAATCCCGAAGCGATAATCATATCCCTCGACCAACGAGGTCCCGAGAGTGAGAGACGTCGCTCTCAGATTCTGACGTTAGTTTGCTATTCGGCCCATCGTGCCTGTGTTGACTCTCAGAGATCTATCTCATGAGCCCCCTCTCCAGAGACCTGCTAATGTTTTCCCTTTGATGAATAGATTATTTTTTGAGACATTACTTCACCAACGAGCTGCATCCTTGTCAGTAAAAGGTGAATTTGGCAAGGAGGATAAAAGTGAGTGACGAAAAAAAACGAGGGAAAATGTTCAACACAATAACGATGAAGCTGGGGGCATACTGGTTCTGCAGTCCATTGCCTGAACCTCTCAGTCTCCTTGTCTCCTATTTACTGCAAAGTCAGACATACATCCCCTACTTTTTGCATTCAAACAGAAATAATGTGCACGAAAATCTACTTCACCGCTTTTTCTGGCCGTGGAACCAGATCGACAGTGATGAAAGTGTGCCATTAGCTTCTTAAAGCAAACAGCGTTCCTTTATTCAGGTGAGTGACTGTCCGAGATGGTTGGTTTTGAGGCAGAGTCAAAACAAAGAATATAAAATTTCACATGGCGAGTTAGCTGACCGCGGCAGAACTCGAACCTGCAATTTTCTGATAATATCACAGTTACAATCGAAGTCAGACGCCTTGTCCATTCCGCCACGCGGCCACTGCTGTCGGCAACAAATTTGTTGTTTTTTATATTGAGAGCAAATTTGGGACAAGGGTTATATCAAGGAGTGGATATCGGAAAAATGAGCATATTTTGAGTAATGAATAGATGCGCTGCGATATGGATGTGCACGGACACAGGCAACGTCAATGTAGCTTGAAACACAACAGTTTAACAATTCAGTTATCGCAGCTGAAATCACACTCCATTTTAAATATACAGGATGATCCGGATTATGAGAAAATATGTCTTCAAGGGGCAATTGATGAACCGGAACTGACAACCAGCCCGTTTAGCAGACACCGAATGATACTGGACAGGAAGCAGATCCGTCTTACAGAGCTGTAGAATGGCCCTTCACGGACAGCAGTTCCCTCTCAAAAGAATAAAGTGCGATTTCTAACATTCCTGAAGGCAATTGTGCTGTGCGTGAGTGAGCGCGGGTCTCAGGACCACGCGGGGCTGGAACGGTTGTAGACGCCACAGGTGATAGACAGGCAGGAATGAGGGAGGGAAGTAAAACCAACCCAGAAAAAAGACTATTACAACATATATATATTTTTCATAATAAGGGAATAAATAAATTTACAATTTTATTGCAAAAAATTGAATTTGATTTGATTTAAATAAATAAATAATTGTTTCTTAATCTATATATTTTTGATTGAACGAAGGCTGTGTGACTGCATGAACTCCACTGGAAATTAGGGCGTGCAGCCAGTAAATACCCAAACACAGTAAGCCCATGGTGCAAGACAAGCCACGAGGGAAGATGTGGGCAACAAAGGCGATCTTTTAAAGTCGCGAGTGCCTTTCTGCAGGATCAGACAGAAGCTGCATGTGCTGTGAAAGAGGTCAAATGTAATAGACCCAATGTAAGCAGAACAGAAAAAGCACATTTATTGTGAAAGTTAAAAAGTAGGGAATGTATGTAAATATACGCATATATAAATATTTATACATATATTTACATAAACAAAGTCTGCCAGTCAGTCATGTCTTGTCTTGTGTTGATTTGATTTGTATTTGGAAATAAGGGGGAAGGAGCTCATCATGTCACACAGCCCATCCGCAAGCTCTCGCTAAAATCGCTATGTTTCTAACTTATATAATGTGCCTTCTTTCAGATGTGGAATAGCAAAATCCCACATCAGATTCTTCTAATGTCAGGCAGTCCCCGAATGCGTGTTGAATCCAATCAGTGTGGCTTCAAGTTGCATGTAATGCATTTTTCCTCCCATGACATGAAATGCACAGTAAGATTGCGCAGAATGATTGCACGCACTCCCTCGCTTACACAAACACACCAACAAATAAAAATCCTGCACCCTCCAAAGGCAGTTTTTGAAATTTGAAATTTGAAATCCAGGACAGAGAGCACATTCCTTTTAAACAGATACATAATGATCCGATACTGATAGCACACCATTTTGGAGAGACAGAGAATGACCCCGGGCAGACCAGCACATCATTTTAAAAGGGATACAGAAACACAATGAACAAAAACAAAGATTTTTGTAAAACTCAGCAGGTCGTGAACATTCTGTGGATGAAGATCCCAGGCTCACTTTCTGTCAGATGATCATTCCGATATTTGAAGAAAAATTTAAATTTTACTCATTTTTCCAACGGAAATAGCGTCTGTAAAAAAAATAGGCAGCGAGGAAGAACAAAAGGGAATGTCTGTGATACAGTGGAGCGTAGGAGTGATTGAATAATAAATGGCACAATGCGAAAAGGCAAAGTGGGTGGTAAGCGGGCAATAAAGTAACAAAGGATGGACCAGAGGATGTGTTAGTGGGAAGAGCAGAACCATTATCAGACAATGGGAGCGGTGCTTATGATCCGATAGGTTGAACCGAATGTTGAGGCCAGAACACTATAACATGCCCGGAATGTATGGTTTGAACGCCTTTTAATCACAGCAGGCAGCTACGCCACCCCGGATTGATTTCCTGCACGGTTTAAATTCGGCAGCCAAGGGACTAAATGCAAAGCCAGCTTCTCATATCTTTTCAGCGCTAGAGAAACAGGACACACTCAAATTCAGGGCAGAGTATGTTTCACGTTGAAGTTGAGATTTCCGCTGAATGTATGCTTTTCCCAATGGAGGTGAGCTCAAGCATGCAGAAATGAAGATAGACCGATCAAGTATTGGCCGGAACCAAACACGGGTTTAGGTTGTCCAATGAGACACAGAGCCGAGTGGAGCTGAGAAACTTTAACTTTACAGAGTTCGGTGAGTTTCACTTTGCTCCTGGGAAACTCCATGATTTGGACGCCGTGGGAACAAAGGAGCGCAATCACACGTTGTAATTTGAAATATGTCCGTTTTCTCACATGTCGACCGGCTCAGAAGCGGTTCTTTGACTAAAAGTTTGCAGGGCTCGTCGGGGATTTGAAACCGGGACCTCTCGCATTTCAATTTTGAAAATCCCAAAGTGAGAATCGTACCCCTAGACCAACGAGCCGCCGACTGCGAAGAGTGCAGCTCTCAAATTCTGACGGTAGTTTACTATTCGTCCCATCGTGCCTGTGCTGACTCTCAGAGACCTTTCTCATGAGTCCCCCTCTCCATCGTCCTGCTAATGTTTTCACTTTGATGAATATATTATTAATTTGAGACATTACATTACCAAAGAGCTGCATCCTTGTCAGTAAAAGGTGAATTCGGCAATGAGATTAAATGTGATTGACAAAAAAATCGGAGGGATCAAAGTTTTAACACAATAACGACGAGGGTGGGAGCACACTGCATCAGCAGTCCATCGCCTGAAACTTTCGGACACCTCGTCTCCTTTTTACAGCAACATCAGACATCCATCACCTACTTTGTGCATCCAAATAGAAATAATGTTCAAGGAAGTCTACTTCACCGCCTGTTCTGCCCGTGCAACCAGATCGACTGTGATGAAAATTTGCCATTAGCTCTTTAAAGCAAACAGCCTTTCTTTACATTAGGTGAGTGACTGTCCGAGATGGTTGATTTTGACGCAGAATCAAATCAAAGAATAAAAAATTTCACGCTGCGAGTTAGTTGACTGTGGTAAGACTCGAATTTGTAATCTTCTTATTACATCGTGATTTCAATCGAAGTCAGAAGCCTTGTCCATTAGGCCACGCAGCCGCTGCCAGTGGTTCAAAATTTGTTGTTTTTTATATTGAGAGCAAATTTGGGAAATTTTGTTATTGCAAGGTATGAATACAGTACAACATGAGCATATCTCGAGTAATGAATAGATGCGCTGCGATATGGATGTGCACGGACATAGGCAACGTCAATGTAGCTTGAAACACAACAGTTTAACAATTCGGTCATCGCAACTGAAATCACACTCCTTTTAAATGATCCAGATGATGAGAAAATACGTCATAAAGGGGCAAATTGTGAACCGGAACTGACAACCATCCGGTTTAAGCAGACACCGAATGATCCTGAACAACCAGCACATCCCTTTTACATGATGTAGAATTACCCTTGACTGACAGCAGTTCACTTTTCAAACAATAAAGTGGGATTTCGATCATTCCTGAAGGCAATTGTGCTGTGCGTGATTGAGCGTGTGGCTCAGGACCACGCGGGGCTGGGACGGTTGTTGATGCCACAGGTGATCGACAGGCAGGAAGGAGGGAGGGAAGTGAAACCAACCCAGACAAAAAGACAATTTAAGATATTTACATATAATCATAATAAAAAATAAACAATTTCACAATTTTATTGCAAAAAAGTGAATTTGATTTGATTTAAATAAATAAATAATTGTTTCATAATCTATATATTTTTGATTAAACGAAGGCTGTGTGACGGGATGAATTCCACTGGAAATCAGGGAGTGCAGTCAGTAAATACCCAAACACAGTCATCCCATGGTGGAAGACAAGCCACAATGGAAGATGTGGGCAACAAATTCGATATTTTAAAGTCGCGAGTATCTTTCTGCTGGATCTGACAGCAGCTACGTGTGCTGTGAAAGAGGTCAAATGTAATAGAGCCCGGTGCAGCAGAACAGAAAAAGTACATTTATTGTGAATGTTAAAAATTAGGGAATGTTTATAAATATATATATATATATATATATGTATATATATATATATATAAACAAAATCCGTCAGTCAGTCAGGTCCTGTCTTGTCTTGATTAGATTTGTATTTGAAAATAAGGGGGAAGGAGGTCATCATGTCACACAGCCCATATGCAAGCTCTCGCAAATATCGCGATGTTTCTAACTTATATCATTTGCCTTTTTTCAGATGTGGAATAGCAAAATCCCACAGCAGTTTCTTCTCCTGTCAGGCAGTTCTGGAATGCGTGTTCAATCAAATCAGTCTGGCTTCAAGTTGCATATAATGCCTTGTTTCTCACATGACATGAAATGCACAGCAAGATCGCGGAGCACGTTTGCACGCACTCTCTCACTTACACATCACACAAACAAATTAAAATTCCTGCACTCTCCAAAGGCTGTTTTTGAAATTTGAAATTGAAATCCGGGAGAGTCAGCACAATCCTTTCAAACAGACACAAAATGATCCGAGACTGAGAGCATTCCATGTTGGAGAGACAGAGAATGACCCCGGCGATCAGCATATCACCTGAAAAGGGATACGGAAACAGAATGAACAAAAACAGAGAATTCTGTAAAACTCACCAGTGCGTGCAGATTCTGTGGATGAAGATCCCAGATTCAGGTTCAGTCAGATGATCATTCCGATATTTTAGGAAAAATGTAAAGCTCGCAGATTTTTTCAACAAAAATAGCGCCTGGAAAAAGATAGGCAACGAGGAAGGACAAAAGGGAATATCTGTGATACAGTGGAGCGTAGGAGTGATTGAATAATAAATGGCACAATGCGAAAAGGCAAAGTGGGTGGTAAGCGGGCAATAAAGTAACAAAGGATGGTCCAGAAGAGGTGTGAGTGGGAACAGCAGAACCATTACCAGACAATGGGAGCGGTGCTTATGATCCGAAAAGCTAAACTTAATGTTGAGGCCAGAATACTATAACATGCCTGAAATATAAAAGGTGTGAACGCCTTTTAATCAGACCAGGCAGTTTGGCCAGCCCGGATTGATTTCCTGTACAGGATGAATTTGGCAGTCAAGGGAAAAATTCAAAAGCCAGCTTCTCACATGTTTTCGGCACTAGAGAAACAGGACGCAGTCATATTCAGGGCAGAGTATATTTCACGTTGAAGTGGAGGTGGACGCCGAATGTAAGCTTATCCCAATGGAGGTGAGCTGATGCATGCAGAAATGAAGATTTCCTGATCAAGTATTGGCCGGAACCAAACACGGGTTTAGGTTGTCCAATGAGACACAGAGCCGAACACATCTGAAAACTTTAACTTTACTCAGTTCGGTGAGTTTCACTTTGCTCCTGGGAAACTCCATGATTTGGACGCTGTGGGAACAAAGGAGCGCAATCACCCGTTTTAATATGAAATATGTCCGTTTCTCACATGTCGACCGGCTCAGAATCGGATCTTTCACTAAAAGTTGGCAGGGCTCGTCGGGGATTTGAACCCGGGACCTCTCGCATTTCAATTTTGAAAATCCCAAAGTGATAATCATATACCTAGACCAACGAGGAATACAGCGCTCAGCTTCTGACGGCAGTTTACTATTCGTCCCATCGTCCCTGTGCCGACTCTCAGAGACCTTTCTCATGAGTCCCCCTCTCCATAGTCCTGCTAATGTTTTCCCTTTGATGAATATATTATTAATTTGAGACATTACATTACCAAAGAGCTGCATCCTTGTCAGTAAATGGTGAATTTGGCAATGAGGTTAAATGTGATTGACAAAAAAATCAGAGGGATCAAAGTTTTAACACAATAACGACGAGGGTGGGAGCACACTGCATCAGCAGTCCATCACCTGAACCTTTCGGACACCTCGTCTCCTATTTACATCAACGTCAGACATCCATCACCTACTTTGTGCATCCAAATGGAAATAATGTGCAAGGAAGTCTACTTCACCGCCTGTTCTGCCCGTGCAACAAGATCGACTGTGATGAAAATGTGCCATTCGCTCTTTAAAGCAAACAGCCTTCCTTTCCATCAGGTGAGTGACTGTCCGAGATGGTTGATTCAAAACAAAGAATAGAAAATTTCACACTGCGAGTTAGTTGACTGTGGTAAGACTCGAACTTGTAATTTTCTTATTACATCGTGATTATTATCGAAGTCAGACGCCTTGTCCATTAGGCCAGACAGCCGCTGTCAGTGGCTTGAAAAGTTGTTGTTTTTTATATTGAGAACAAATTTGTGAAAAGCGTTATTGCAAGGAATGAATGCAGTAAAACATGAGCATATTTCCGTAATGAATAGATGCGCTGCGATATGGATGCGCAGAGGCAAAGGCAACGTCAATGTAGCTTGAAACACAATTGTTTAACAATTCGGTCATCGCAGCTGAAATCACACTCCTTTTAAAATATACAAAATGATCCGGATTATGAGAAAATACGTCATAAAGGGGCAAATTGTGAACCGGAACTGACAACCATCCCGTTTAAGCAGACACCGAATGATCCTGAACAACAAGCACATCCCTTTTACAAAGATGTAGAATAACCCTTGACTGACAGCAGTTCACTTTTAAAACAATAAAGAAGGATTTCTATCATTCCTGAAGGCAATTGTGCTTTGCGTGATTGAGCGTGGGGCTCAGGACCACGCGGGGCTGGGACGGTTATTGATGCCACAAGTGATCGACAGGCAGGAAGGAGGGAGGGAAGTAAAACCAACCCAGACAAAAATACAATTTAAAATATCTATATATTTATCATAATAAGAAAATAAATAATTTCACAATTTTATTGCAAAAAAGTGAATTTGATTTGATTTAAATAAATAAATAATTGTTTCATAATCTATATATTTTTGATTAAACGAAGGCTGTGTGACTGGATGAATTCCACTGGAAATCAGTGGCTGCAGTCAGTAAATACCCAAACACAGTAATCCCATGGTGGAAGACAAGCCACGATGGAAGATGTGGACAACAAATTCGATATTTTAAAGTCGCGAGTACCTTTCTGCTGGATCTGACAGCAGCTACGTGTGCTGTGCAAGAGGTCAAATGTAATAGAGCCCGGTGCAGGCAGAACAGAAAAAGTACATTTATTGTGGAAGTTAAAAATTAGGGAATGTTTATAAATATATATATATATATATATATATATATACATTTATATATATAAACAAATTTAGTCAGTCAGTCAGGTCCTGTCTTGTCTTGATTTGATTTGTATTTGAAAATAAGGGGGAAGGAGTTGATCATGTCACACAGCCCATACGCAAGCTCTCGCAAAAATCGCGATGTTTCTAACATATATCATTTGCCTTTTTTCAGATGTGGAATCGCAAAATTCCACAGCAGTTTCTTCTCCTGTCAGGTAGTATTGGAATGCGTGTTCAATCAAATCAGTCTGGCTTCAAGTTGCACGTGATGCCTTGTTTCTCACATGAAATGAAATGCACAGCAAGATCGCGCAGCACGTTTGCACACACTCTCTCGCTTACACAAACACACAAACAAACTAAAATTCCTGCACTCTCCAAAGGCAGTTTTTGAAATTCGAAATTGAAATCCGGGAGAGTCAGCAGAATCCCTTTCAAACAGACACAGAATGATGCGAGACTGATAGCATTCCATGTTGGAGAGACAGAGAATGACCCCGGCGATCAGCACATCACATGACAAGGGATACGGAAACAGAATGAACAAAAACAGAGAATTCTGTATAACTTACCAGTTCGTGCAGATTCTGTGGATGAAGATCCCGGGTTCACGTTCAGTCAGATGATCTTTCCGATATTTTCGGAAAAATGTAAAGTTTACAGATTTTTTCAACAAAAATAGCACCTGGAAAAAAATAGGCAGCAAGGAAGGGCAAAAGGGAATGTCTTTGATACAGTGGAGCTGAGGAGTGATTTAATAATAAATGGCACAAAGCGAAAAGTCAAAGTGTGTGATAAGTGGGCAATAAAGTAACAAACGATGGTCCAGAGGAGGTGTTAGTGAGAACAGCAGAAACATTACCAGACAATGGGAGCGGTGCTTATGATCCGATACGCTGAACCTAATGTTGAGGCCAGAAGACTATAACATGCCTGAAATATAGGGTGTGAACGCTTTTTAATCAGACCAGGCAGTTTGGCCAGCCCGGATTGATTTCCTGTACGGTTTGAATTCGGCAGCCAAGCGACGAATTCAAAAGCCATCTTCTCACATCTTTTCGGCACTCGAGAAACAGGACGCACTCATATTCAGGGCAGAGTATGTTTCACGGTGAAGTGGAGGTGGACGCCGAATGTATGCTTATCCCAATGGAGATGAGCTCATGCATGCAGAAATGAAGATATACTGATCAAGTATTGGCCGGAACCAAACACGGGTTTAGGTTGTTCAATGAGACACAGAGGCGAGTACATCTGAGAAACATTAACTTTGCTCAGTTCGGTGAGTGTCACTTTGCTCCTGGGAAACTCCAGGATTTGGACGTTGTGGCAACAAAGGAGCGAAATCACAGGTTTTAATTTGAAATATGTCCGTTTTCTCACATGTCGACCAGCTCAGAAGCGGTTCTTTGACTAAAAGTTGGCAGGGCGCATCGGGAATTTGAACCCGGGACCTCTCGCATTTCAATTTTGAAAATCCCAAAGTGAGAATCATACCCCTGGAACAACGAGCCGCCCACTACGAGGAGCGCAGCTCCCAGTATTCTGAAGGTAGTTTACTATTCGTCCCATCGCGCCTGTGCTGACTCTCAGAGACCGATCTAATGAGTCCCCCTCTCCATAGTCCTGCTAATGTTTTCCCTTTGATGTATATATTATTAATTTGGGACATTACATTACCAAAGAGCTGCATCCTTGTCAGTCAAAGGTGAATTTGGCAATGAGGTTAAATGTGATTGACAAACAAAATAAGAGGGATCAAAGTTTTAACACAATAACGACGAGGGTGGGAGCACACTGGATCAGCAGTCCATCGCCTGAACCTTTCGGACACCTCGTGTCTATTTGCAGAAACGTCAGACATCCATCACCTACTTTTTGCATCCAAACAGAAATAATGTGCAAGGAAGTCGACTTCACCGCCTGTTCTGCCCGTGCAACCAGATCGACTGTGATGGAAATGTACCATTTGCTCCTTAAAGCAAACAGCCTTGCTTTACATCAGGTGAGTGACTGTCCGAGATAGTTGATTTTGAGGCAGAATCAAAACAAAGATAGAAAATTTCACGCTGCGAGTTAGTTGACTGTGGTAAGACGAGAACTTGTCATCTTCTTATTACATCGTGGTTACTATTGAAGTCAGACACCTTGTCCATTAGGCCACGCAGCCGCTGCCAGTGGCTCAAAATTTGTTGTTTTTTATATTGAGAGCAAATTTGGGAAAAGCGTTATTGCAAGGAATGAATGCAGTAAAACATGAGCACATTTCGAGTAATGCATAGATGCGCTGCGATATGGATGTGCACGGACACAGGCAACGTCAATGTAGTTTGAAACACAGCAGTTTAACAATTCGGTCATCGCAGCTTATATCACACTCCTTTTAAAACTGTACAGAATGATCCGGATTATGAGAAAATACTTCATAAAGGGGAAAATTGTGAACCAAAACTGACAACCATCCAGTTTAACAGACACCGAATGATCCTAGACAGGAAGCACATCCGTCTTACAGAGCTGTAGAATGGCCCTTCACGGACAGCAGTTCCCTCTCACAAGAATAAAGTGGGATTTCTATAATTCCTGAAGGCAATTGTGCTGTGCGTGATTGAGCGCGGGTCTCAGGACCACGCGGGGCTGGGACGGTTGTTGAAGCCACAGGTGATAGACAAGCAGGAAAGAGGGAGGGAAGTAAAACCAACCCAGACAAAAAGACAATTTAAAACATATATATATTTATGATAATAAGAAAATAAATAAATTCACAATTTTATTGCAAAAAATTGAATTTGATTTGATTAAAATAAATAAATATTTGTTTCTTAATCTATATATTTTTGATTGAACGAAGGCTGTGCGACTGCATGAACACCACTGGATATCAGGGCGTGCAGTCAGTAAATACCCAAACACAGTAAGCCCATGTTGCGAGACAAGTCATGAAGGAAGATGTGGGCAACAAAGGCGATCTTTTAAAGTCGCGAGTGCCTTTCTGCAGGATCAGACAGAAGCTGCGTGTGCTGTGAAAGAGGTCAAATGTAATAGAGCCAATGTAGGCAGTACAGAAAAAGCACATTTATTGTGTAAGTTAAAAAGTAGGGAATGTATGTAAATATACGCATAAATAAATGTTTATATATATATTTATATAAACAAAGTCAGTCAGTCAGTCATGTCTTGTCTTGTCTTGATTTGATTTGTATTTGAAAATAAGGGGGAAGGATCTCATCATGTCACACAGCCCATCCGCAAGCTCTCGCTAAACTCGCTATGTTTCTAACTTATATAATGTGCCTTCTTTCAGATGTGGTATAGCAAAATCCCACAGCAGATTCTTCTCCTGTCAGGCAGTCCCCGAATGCGTGTTGAATCAAATCAGTGTGGCTTCAAGTTGGATGTAATGCATTCTTCCTCCCATGACATGAAATGCACAGTAAGATCGCGCAGAACGTTTGCACGCACTCCCTCGCTTATACAAACACAACAACAAACTAAAAATCCTGCACCCTCCAAAGGCAGGTTTTGAAATTTGAAATTTGAAATCCGGGACAGACAGCACATTCCTTTTAAACAGATACAAAATAATCCGATACTGATAGCACACCATTTTGGAGAGACAGAGAATGACGCGGGACAGACCAGCACATCACGTTAAAAGGGATACAGAAACACAATGAACAAAAATAAATAATTCTGTAAAACTCAGCAGGTCGTGCAGATTCTGTGGATGAAGATCCCGGGCTCACGTTCAGTCAGATCATCATTACGATATTTTAAGAAAAATGTAAAGTTTATAGATTTTTTCCACGAAAATAGCGGCTGGAAGAAAATAGGCAGCGAGGAAGGACAAAAGGGAATGTCAGTGATACAGTGGAGCATAGGAGTGATTGAATAATAAATGGCACAATGCGAAAAGGCAAAGTGGGTGGTATGCGGTCAATAAAGTAACAAAGAATGGATCAGTGGAGGTGTTCGTGGGAACAGCAGAATCATCAGCAGACAATCGGAGTGGTGCTTATGATCCGCTACCTTGAACCGAATGTTGAGGCCAGAACACTATGACATGCCTGGAACGTAGGGTTTGAACGCCTTTTAATCAGACCAGGCAGCTTGGCCAGCCCGGATTGATTTCCTGTACGGTTTAAATTCGGCAGCCAAGGGACTAAATCTAAAGTCAGCTTCTCATATCTTTTCAAAGCGAGAGAAACAGGACGCACTCATATTCAGGACAGAGTCTGTTTCACGTTGAAATGGAGATTGACGCTGAATGTATGCGTATCCCAATGGAGGTGAGCTTCTGCTTGCAGAAATGAAGATCCACTGATCAAGTATTGGTCGGAACCAAACACGGGTTAAGGTTGTCCAATGAGACACAGAGCCGAGCACATCTGAGATACATTAACTTTACTCAGTTCGGTGAGTTTCACATTGCTCCTGGGAATCTCCAGGATTTTTGGACGCTGTGGGAACAACGGAGCGCAATCACACGTTTTAATTTGAAACATGTCAGTTTTCTCACATGTCGACCGGCTGAGAAGTGGTTTTGTGACTAAAAGTTGGCAGGGCTCGTGCAGGATTTGAACCCGGAGCCTCTCGCATTTCAATTATTAAAATTCCGGAACGAGAATCATACCCCTAGACCAACGAGCCGCCCACAGTGAGGAACGTAGCTTTCAGATTTGACGTTATTTTGCTATTCAGCACATCGTGCCTGTGCTGACTCTCAGAGACCGAACTCATGAGTCCCCCTCTCCATCGTCCTGCTCATGTTTTCCCTTTGATGACTAGATTATTTTTTGAGACATTATTTCAACAACGAGCTGCATCCTTGTCAGTAAAAGGTGAATTTGGCAATGAGGTTAAATGTGATTGACGAAAAAAACCGAGTGGTCAAATATTTAACACAATAACGACGAAGCTGGCGGCATACTGGATCAGCAGTCCATTACCTGAACCTCTCAGTCACCTTGTCTCCTGTTTAATGCAACGTCAGACATCCATCCCCTACTTTTTGTATTCAAACAGAAATAATGTGCACGAAAGTCTACATCACCACTTGTTCTGCCCGTACAACCAGATCGACAGTGGTGGAAATGTGCCTTTACCTTCTTTTAGCAAACAGCCGTCCTTTACTTCAGGTGAGTGTCTGTCCGAAATGGTTGGTTTTGAGTCAGAATCAAAACAAAGAATATAAAATTGCCCATTGCGGCAGGACTCGAACCTGCAAGCTTCTGATAACATCTCTGTTACATTTGAAGTCAGTCGCCTATATCCATTTTGCCACGCGGCTTTTGCCGTCGGTACAAAATTTATTGCTTTTTATATTGAGAGCAAATTTGGTACAAGCGTGATATGAAGGAGTGGATTTTGGAAAATATGAGCATATTTCGAGTAATGAATAGATGTGTTGCGATATGGATGCGCACCGACACAGTCAACGTCAATGTAACTTGAAACACAACAGTTTAACAATTCGTTCCTCGCAGCGAAATCACACTCCTTTTAAAATATACAGGATGATCCTGATTATGAGAAAATATGTCTTAAACGGGAAAATGATGAACTGGAACTGACAACCAGCCCGTTTCAACAGACACCGAATGATATTCGACATGAAGCACATCCTTCTTACACAGATGTAGAATGGCCTTTGACGGATAGCAGTTCCTTTTTAAAACAATAAAGTGGGATTTCTATCATTCCTGAAGGCAATTGTGCTGTGCGTGATTGCGCGTGGGGCTCAGGACCACACGGGGCTGGGACGGTTGTTGAAGCCACAGGTGATCGACAGGCAGGAAGGGGGGAGGGATGTAAAACCAATCTAGACAAAAAGACAATTTAAAATATTATATATATATTTATCATATTAAGAAAATAAATAAATTTACAATTTTATTGCAAAAAATTGAATTTGATTTGATTTCAATAAATAAATAATTGTTTCACAATTTATATTTTTTTTGATTGAACGAAGGCTCGTTGACTGCATGAAACCCACTGGAAATCAGGGCGTGCAGTCAGTAAATACCCAAATACAGTAAGCCACGAAGGAAGATGTTGGCAACAAAGGCGATGCTTTAAAGTCGCGAGTGCCTTCCCTGAGCTGCCAAGTGTTTCCAGCATTAAATGAACAATTCCATATCCAGCATGTGTTGAACTTTGCTGGTTATTTTACAGCAGTGGCCTCATGAAATTGATAAAATATCAAAGTAATTTAAATGTGACCTGCTGGCAAATGGCAGCCGATGAATGGCAACATTGGTGTTTTAAGAAAAGAATTCTCACCTGTAACACAGCCGACCCATGTGCGATTCTCGGCCGAAGCAGCTTTTCATTTTTACTTTTCCATTGGAAACAACAATTTACAAATGAGTGAAGGCATTATGTGAAACATTAATAAGTAAGTACATTTCGTGGTGATGTTTCAAATAATTAATGTAATGTAAATACATTTGATGAATGCACATGTAATTGGCAAATGGATGTCAACACAAATAAATATGAAGTATTACATTTTGTTGACAAAAATAAGGCGGTCACATGTTACTCGGTAAATACGAGGCTCAGTGTGATCGAAGAGAAAATGGATCTCAGAGTACAAATATACAAATCACCTTATGTAGCGACGCAGGTTAACAAGGCAATAAAAAGCCAACAAAGCACTCCGGTTTATGTCTGACGGGATAGAATTGAAAAGTTATGATAAAGTTTTATAGCGCAGTTGGAAATCTGCGTACAATTCTGGTCACTTTGTTATTAAATCGGTAGAGAGGCACTGGAGAAGGTGAAAAAAAGATGATGATACCAGAAAAGCAAGGAAATGATGAACATGTTGGACCTCTTTTCTCCTGAAAAGACAAGGCTTGAGGTTGACCTAATAGAATTCTTTAAAATTATGAAAGACTTTGGTAGAGTAATGTCCACTTGTGTGAAAGAGCAAAACTAAAAGGCCATCAATATAAGATAAACAACAAAAAATTAAATATAAACTCATTTACCCAGATCGTGGTGAGAATGTGGAAGTCACTGCAACAAGGAGTAGTTGAGTAAAATAGTGTAGATGCTTTTAAGGGGTGATTAGTTCAGCATATGAGGGAAAGGGAATAGAGCATTATGCGGATAAAGTTGACGAGGAAAGACAGGATATCAGCATTGTAATTCCAGATGTATTTAATTAACTCAATTTAAATTCCCCACCTGCCATGGTTGGATGTGTATACATGCCTCTGAATTACTAAACCAGTAGCATAACCACTGTACTACCGTACTCTTAGCTTCATCATTTACCTGTGCAACACGGTCAAGGGGGAGAATAGCCTCCTTCAGCTCCGATGTAACTGACTTGAGTGGCTGAATGGCCTGCTCTGTTTCCTAAATACAAGGGTCAAGAGCTTGAATCACTTCCTCCTGAATCGACTAGGCTTATATTAACTGAAATTTAGAAAAATGAGAGGGGATGTCACAGAAACATATAAAGTTCTGACGGGATTGGACATTTTCGACGCAGGAAGACCCCGATGATGGGGAAGTCCACAACAAGGGGTCACAACCTAAGGATAAAGGTTAAGCCATTTAAGACCGTGATGAATAGAAACCTCTTCACTCAGAGAATTGTGAACCTGTGAAATTCTCTACCACAGAAAGTTGTTGTGGCCAGTTCGTTGGATATATTCAAAAAGGGAATTAGATGTGCCCCTAAAGGGATCAAGTGGTATGGAGGGAAATCAGGAATGGGGTACTGATTTTGCATGATCAGCCATCAGCATATGATTGGTGGTGCAGGCTCGAAGGGCCAAATAGCCTACTCCTGCGCCTATTTTCTTTGTTTCTATGTTTTTATGTTTCCTGTTGCTGTCGAATAGGCTGCACGGCATTTAATCTGCCTCTTCTATTCCTATGCAGGTGTTTTGAGGGGCTGAATAGTGTACTTCTGTGTAATAATTTATAGGGGCTGAATGACGTCCTGTTGTTCCACTGCTACAGGCTCGAAGGACTGAGTTGCCTCCACCCGTTCCAGTGTAACAGGCTCAAGTGGTTGAATGGTCTCCTCCCATTCATATGTAACAAGCTCGAGTGGCTGAATGTCCTCCTCCTGTTCTTGTATAACAAGCTTGAGGGAAGATTAAACACATTCTGTTCCTGTATAACCAGCATCAAAAGGTTGAATATTCTTTTCCTGTTCCTATGTAATAGGCTTGGGAGATTGAATGTCCTCCTCCTGTTCCAGTGTAACATAGAAACATAGAAACATAGAAACATAGAACATAGAGGCAGGAGTAGGCCATTCGGCTCTTCGAGCCAACACCACCATTCAATAAGATGATGGCTGATCATTCCCTCAGTACCCCGTTCCTGCTTTCTCTCCATACTGTTTGATGCCTTTAGCCGTGAGGGCCATACCTAACTCCCTAATCAATATATCCAATGAACTGACATCAACAAGTCCCTGCGGTAGAGAATTCCACAGGTTAACAACGCTCTGAGTGAATAACTTTCTCCTCAGCTCCATCCTAAATGGCCTACCCCTTATCCTAAGACTTTATCTCCTGGTTCTGGACTTCCCCATCATTGGGAACATTGTTGCCGCATTTAACCTGTCCAGTCCCGTCGGAATCATGTAAGTCTCGATGAGATCCTTCTAAACTCCAGTGAATACAGGCCCAGTTGTTCCAATTTCTCTTCATATGTCAGTCCTGCCATCCCGGGAATCAGTCTGGTGAACCTTCGCTGCACTCCCTCAATAGCAAGAACGTCCTTCCTCAGGTTAGGAGACCAAAACTGAACACAGTAAGAGCATCTATGGCATTAATGGCATCCTCCTGTTCCTATACAACAGATTCGAGGGGCAGAATAGCCTTTTCTAATTCCTATAAAACAGTCTGGAAAGTGATGAATAACCCGCTTCCTGTTCTCATGTAAGACGCTTGAAAAGCTGACTGGCCGCCACCTGTTACTATTTCACATGATTGAGGGGATGAATAGCCTGCTCCTGTGTAAAAGGTTCAACGGACTGAAAGGATTCTTCCTGTGCAATAGGCTCAGGTTATCATCATCATCATCATCGGCAATCCCTCTGAATCGAGGAAGACTTGCTTCCACTTTTAGCATGAGTTTTTCGGTGGCTGTACGAGAATCACAGTCTCTGTCACAAGTGGGACAGACAGTGGTTGAAGTAATGGGTAGGTTGGGAGTCTGGTTTGCTGCACGCTTATTCCGCTGCCTGCGCTTGATTTCTGCTTGCTCTCCGGGACGAGCCTCGAGCAGCTGAGTGCCCGGCCGGATGCACTTCCTCTACTTAGTGTGGTCTATGGCCAGGGACTCCCAGGTGTCAGTGGGAATGTCACACTTTATCAGGGAGCCTTTGAGGGTGTCCTTGTAACGTTTCCCCTCTCCACTTTGGCTCGTTTGCCGTGGACGTGTTCCAAGTAGAGTGCTTGCTTTGGGAATCTCGTGTCTGGCATGCAAACCTATGTGGCCTGCCCAACGGAGCTGATCAAGTGTGGTCAGTGCTTCAATGCTCGGGATGTTGGCCTGGACGACGACGTTAACATTATTGCGTCTGTCCTCCCTGGGAATTTGCAGGATCTTGCAGAGAAATCGATGGTGGTAGTTCCCCAGCGACTTGAGGTGTCTACTTTACATGTTCCACATGTTTGAGCAAAACAGGAGTGCCGTTATTAATACGGCCCTGCAGACCATGATCTTGGTGAAAGTATTGAGGAACTGGTCTTCAAACACTCTTTTCCACAGGTGGCCGAAGGCTGCACTGGCGCACTGGAGGCGTTATTGGATATTGTCTTCAATGCCAGCTCTTGTTGAAAGTAGGCTACCGAGATAATGGAAGTGCTCCGCGTTGTGCAGGGCCGTACTGTGTATCTTGATGACGGGGGGGCAGTGCTGTGCAGCGAGGACAGGTTGATGGAGGAACTTTGTCTTACTGATGTTTAGCGCAAGGCCCATGCTTCCGTGCGCCTCAGTAAATACCTCGACTGTGTCCTGGAGTTCAGCTTCTGTGTGTGTAGAGACGCAGGCGTCATCCACGTGCTGTAGCTCGACGACAGAGGTTGGGATGGTCTTGGACCTGGCCTGGTGATGGCGAACGTTGAACAGGTTCCCACTGGTTCTGTAGTTTAGTTCCACTCCAGCGGGGAGCTAGTCAACTGTGAGCTGGAACATGGCAGCGATGAAATTGAGAAGAGGGTTGGAGCATTGAAGCAGCTCTGCTTGACCCCGGTCCGGACATGGATTCTGTCTGTCATGGATCCGTTGGTAAGGATCACGGCCTGCATGTCGTCGTGTAGCAGGCGGAGGATGGTGACTTACTTTTGGTGGCGTCCTAAACGGAGGAGGACGCTCCTTAAGCTCTCGTGGTTGAGAGTGTGAAATGCATTTGTAAGGTTGAAGAAGGCCATGTTCGCTGCATTTTTCCTGCAGCTGTCGCGCTGCAAAAAATCATGTCCGTTTTGCCCCGGAGGGGACGAAATCCGCTCCGCAGCTCTGTGAGGAGCTCCTCAGCCACAGGGTGAAGTCAGTTGTGGAGGAGGCGAGCGACGACTTTCCCGGTGGCTGATAGCAAGGAGATTCCCCTGTAGTTACCGCAGTTGAACTCTAAGATCTCCCCGCATGTTCTCCTCCCGCCAGATGAGAGAGAGGAGGTGATGTATTTGCGCCAGAAGTTCCTCTCCACCATACTTCACTGCCTCAGCAGGGATTCCATCCGCCCCCCGTATCCTTGTTATATCTTTCGATTTCTTGTGGCGTTTTCTATCTGGTGAAGTGTTGCGATCTCATTGAGGTGGTGGCGGGTAGTATTCTGCGGAATGGAGTCAACTACACTCGTGTCAAACATTGGATTACATAGTGTATACTGCATAGAAACAGTCCATTCGCCCCAGCCAGTATTTTATGCTCTACGGGAGCCTCCGCTCAACTTTCCTCAACAGCCTAACGCTCTATTTCCTTCTCTCTCATATGCCTCTCTAGCCCCACCTTAAATACTTCCATACTATCCTCTTCAACCACTCCCTGTGGTACCGATTTCCACAATCTCACCACTCTTTGGGTAAATAAGTTTCTTCTGAATTCCCGATGTTGATTTCATGGTGACTATCTTATATTGATAGCGTCTAGTTATTCTCTTCCCTACCAGTGGAAACATTATCACTGCATCCACTCCATCAAAATCGTTCATAATTTGAAATGCCTCTATCAGGTCACGGCTCAGCCTTCTTTTTTCAAGCGAAAAGGGACACTGCCTGTTCATCCTTTCCTGATTTGTATACGCTGGCTGTTCTGTTATCATCCTTGTAAATCTTCTCTGCATCCTCTGAAATGCCTCTATGTCCTTTTTATAATATGGCGACCAAAACTGTGCATTGTACTCTAAGCATGATCTAATGAAGGTTAAATACAGGTTTAGCATAATGTGACTACTTTTCAATTCTGTATGTCTAGAAATAAATCAGCGTGTTTGCTTTGCATTTTTATGGCCTTGCTAACCTATGTCGTTATTTTTAGAGTTTTGTATTTGTACTCCGATATCTCTTTGTTCCTGAAGACCACCCAGACTGGCAACTTCCAGCAATAAGTGACCTCCCTAAGTTTACTACCTAAATGTTTAACACCTCATATTTATGTGGTTTGAAATTCATTTGCCAATTATATGCCCATTCTGCAAGTTTAATAATGTCCTCCGTTAAGTTGTTTCACCGTTCCTCAGTATTGACTATCCCTCCTAATTTAGTGTCACCCGCACATTTAGAAATTCTGTTTTTGCTTCATAGATCAAAATATTTAATATACATTGTGAACAGCAGCGGTCCCAGCACCGATCCTTGTGGAACACCAGTACCCGCCTTCTGCGACTAAGAAAAGCTACTCTCGAAGTCAGCAAACTCTCCATTCTGCTAGTTGTCTCCTGACTCTGCATTCTCTGAACTGGCTTGAGGATTTTCTTGTTCATATGCAACAAACTACTTTTTGCAATTGTATTCATTGAAGCATATCAACATCGCAAGCAAGGGCAGCATTTGTTGCCCATCTCTATCTGCCCTTGTGAAGTTGGCGGCGAGTCAACTTTTCGCAACTGAATGGCACGCCAGGCAATTTCAGAGGTCAGTTAAGAGCCAACGACATTGCTGTGGGTTTGGAGTCACATATAAGCCCAGACCGGTAAGGACAGCATATTTCCCTCCCTAAAGGTGACAAGTGAACCAGATGGGGAGTTTGTAACAATGGTCACCATTACTGATACTTTTAAATTTGCAGGTTTAATTAATTGATTTTAAATTTCCTCACTCTCGTGATGGGCTGAGATTTCCTCTCTCTGGATTATTAATCCAGTTATATAACCATCATGCCACTGTGATTGACCTCCGTCTGTGTAATGTGCTCAAGGGGCTTAATGACTCCTCCTATTCCTGTGCAACAGGTTGAGGGAAGGAATGGCATGCTCCTGTTCCGATATAACAGGATCGGGAGGTTGATTAGCTTCCTCCTGTTCCTGTATAACAGGTTCGTGAGTCTCAAATAACTCATCCTCAACTTATGCTGCAGTTTAGAATGGTTAAATGGGCTTCTAGTCTTCTTATAGATAAGTCTCAAGGAGCTGAATGGATTCCGCCAGTCCTATGCCTCAGGCTCGAGGGGTTAATGGCCTTCCCCTGTCCTTGTTCAACAGACTGGAGAGGCTCAATGGCATCCTCCTATTTCTGCTCAACAGCTTCGTTGGTTTGGCATTACATTCTCGTTATCTATGCAACAGGTTCGAGCGACCGAATGGAGTTCGACATTTCTTGTAAGACAGGCACAAGAAGCTGAATGGCTTCCTCCTGCCCTTTGCAATTGGTTTGAGGGGTTAATGGACACAATGGCCTCCACCTGTCCGTGCATAACAGGCTCACTGGGTTCCCTCTGCTAGTGTGCAAAATGCTCAGATGATAATTGGGAAGGACTGCAGCCACTTGTGCAACAGAAAGATCAGGTACCGCTGCTAGCCTTCTTTGAAGTATTGTTTTGCTGCACAATTCACTGTGCAACCCAAGCCCAAATCCTGACTTTGGTGTGAGTGGAACCCACAAATGTTTAATATGCCATGGTTTAGATATGCCAACGTGCTAGCCAGTGCACCACAGAGCCGCCAAATGTTTCATCAATACAAAATTTAAATAGTGTTGATGCATAATCTGAGCTAAAAACAGAAAAATCTGCAAACACTCAGCAGACGAGGCAAAAACCTGTGGAGAGAGAAACAGAGTGAACGTGTCGGGTCGAGGAACTTTCATCGCAACTGGTTCAATCTCTGCCGTCCAAAACGGATGCTCTTTCAGACCCGAATCATCATGTTTCTGTTTGAAAGGGATGTTTATCATTGACTGATGGAACTTTTCAGCTCGGAAGGAGGTCACTTCGCCCCACTTTGTCCGCAATGTCCGACAAATAGCTCTCCCACCTTATCCCACTTTCCAGCTCTTCTTGTTTCCATGTAACAATCTATGGTTTCATTTTATTCATTCAAGCATGTTGACATCGCTAGCTAGGTGTTAATGGCCTTCTCCTGTTCTTGTGTAACAGATTGGACGGGCTCAATTGCCTTCTACTACTTCTGTGCAACAGGGTCTTTGGTTTGGCATTGGCTTCTCGTCATCTATGCAACAGGTTCGCGCGATCGAATTTGTTGCAGTCATCCTCATTATTGAATATCCAACTAATTTGGCGTCATCCGCAAATTGAGAAATTATGTTTTTGATTCTTAGGTCTAAATCTTTCATATAAATTGTAAACAACAGTGGTCCCAGCACAGATCCTTGTGGAACAGCACTAGCCACCATCTGCCACTATGAAAAGCTAACTTTTACCCCTACTCTCTGCTTTCTGTCTTGAAGCCAGCTAGCTATGCATTTATCTAGTTGTCTCCTGATTCGACATTATCTGACCTGTCTTGCGGTTCTTTTTTTTCCTGTTTAACAATCGAGGGATCCTAGTATTTCTTTTATTCATTCTAGCATGTGGATAATGCTAGCAAGGGCAACCGTTGTTGCCTTTCCCTAATTGCCCTTGTGAAGGTAATGGTTAGCCATCTTATGCAACTGAGTTTCTTGCTAGGCCATTTCAGAGGGCAGTTAAGAGTCAACCGCGTTGCTTTGGATCTGGAGCCAGATTTGGGCCCAGACCAGTAAGGACGGCAGATTTCCTTCACTAAAGGAGACTATCGAACGAGATGGGTGTGTTGCATCAATGGTCAACATTACCAATACTTTTAAAATTCCTGATATATTTAATTGAATTTAAATTGCCCTACTCTCGCGGTGGGATATGATTTGCTCTCAGTGGATTTCTAGTTCACTGCCATAACCATAATTCTATTATGATTGACCTCTGCCTGTGTAATGTGCTAGAGGGACTGAATGACTCCTCCTGTTCCTGTGCAACAGGTTGAGGGATGGAATGTCATCCTCCGAGTCCTATGTAACAGGTTCTAGGGGTTGATTAGTCTCAACCTGTTCCTGTATAACAGGTCGGTTGGTCTGAAATGCCTTGTCCTAATCCTATGCAACGTGTTCTATTAAGGGGAGAGCGGAGTGGGGTTCGGGATGTGGGGCCAAAGGGTGGCGGGCGAAGGTCGTGGTGCAGAGATCTCTAGAATGCTAAAAAGAAATGAAAAGGAAGCAATGCCGGAAAGTGATTGTTGTAATGTAACCACATTATGTCAAGATGGGACAAAGCATAGAAACAAAAGGGGGCACTAACAAAAAGGATCCTGATAAGAAAAAAAGCGATAATAGATAAATAGGGCTATAGTACAAAATAATGTTACGATTTAAAACGACAAATCTGAAAGCATTGTATCGGAAGAACGAAGCATCTGTAATAAGGTAGAAGAATTGACAGCTCAAATACATATAAACGGATACAATATCGTTGCAATTACAGAGATATGGTTGCACGGTGACCAGGGTTGGGAACTGAATATCAAACAATATCTGGTATTTCGGAAGGACAGGCAGAAAGGAAGAGTGGGTTGTGTGGCATTGTTAGTAAAGGATGAAATCAGCGCAAGAATGAGAAAGTTTAACGGCACGGAAAGTCAAGATGTAGATTTGGTCTGGGTGGCACGAAGGAGAACGAAGTGGCAGAAAAGATTGGTGGGAGGTCTATAGGCCTCCAAACAGTTGTGGTAGTGTAGAGGATAACATTAACAGGAAATTGGAGCTGCATGTAACAAGGGTACTACCATCATCGAAGGTGACTTTAAACTACATATAAATTAAAGTAATAATAATATGGCCGATTGATTCCTGGCATGTGTATGAGATGTTTTTTTAGCCCAGTATTTTCGGAGCCTACTAGGGAACAGAATATCCTAGATTGGGTATTATGTAATGAGAAGGGTTATTTAGCAAACTTTTTGTGCGGGGTCCTTCAGGGAAGAGTGGCAATAATATGATTGAATTCTTTATTAAGATGGAAATTGAAGTATTCCAATCCGAATCTATGGTCCTAAATCCAAGCAAACGAAACTACGAATGTATGGGGAATGAATTGGCTGCGATAGATTGGGAATAGACGTCATGTTGGTGGATGGGCAACGGCTAACATTTCAGGAACGAATGCATGAATTGCGACAGTTATACTTTCCTTTCTGGTGTAAAAACACAAAAGGGATACTGGCCCAACCATGGCTAACAAAATAAATTAAGGATAGTATTAGATTCAAAGAAGAATTATACAAAGTTGCTAGAGAAATTAGCAAGCCTGAGGATGGGGAACAATTTAGCATTCAGCAAAAATGTGCCAAGAGATTGATTAAGAGGCGAAACATAGAGTATAAGAGTGACCTTGCAAGGAACATAAACATCGACTGTAGTAGATTCTACAAGTTCATAAAAAGGAAAAGATTAGTGATGACACGGGCGAATTTATAATGTGGAACAAGGAAATGGCAGGACAATGAAATAAATACTTCATTTCTGTCTTCAAGGACGAGGACACAAGTAACATCCCAGAAATGCTTGCGAACCAAAGGTCTAGTGCGCAAGAGGAATTAAAGGAAATGATTATTTGTAAGAAAGTAATGCTGAGGAAACAAATGGGAATGAAGGGAGATTAATCACCAGCGCCTGATGATCTGCATCCCAGAATACTAAAATATGTTGCAATAGAAATAGTGTATGCATTGGTTGACAACTTCCAAAAATCTATAGTTTATGGAACAGTTCCTGCAGACTGGATGGTGGCAAATGTAACCCCACTGTTTACAAATGGATGGAGAGAGAAAACAAGGAACTACAGACCGGTTAGCCTAACATCAGCTGTAGGGAAAATGCGAGAGCCTATAATAAAGGATTTTATAACGGCACAGTTACATAATATCAAAGAGATTAGACAAAGTCAACATGAATTCATGAAAAGAAAATCATGTTTGACAAACCTACTGGCGTTTTTCGAGGAGGTAACTGATACAAAACATAAGGTAGAACCAGTTGATATAGTGTACTTGGATTTTCAGATAATTTTACTGATAAAGTCCCAGTAAAGATGTAGTGTGCAAAATTAAAGTACATCGGATTGGGGGTAATTTACTAGCATGAATTGAAAATTGGTTAACGGACAGGAAACAGGATCGATGGGCAGAGGGACCGGTGTCCTTGTAAAACTGTCATGTGAAAGCATACATGCAGGTGCTGCAAGCATTTAGGAAGGCAGATGATATGTTGGCCTTCATTGCAAGAGGATTTGAGTAAAGGATCAACGATGTGTTACTAGTTATACAGAGCCTTGGTGAGACCGCACCTGGAGTATGGTGTGCAGTTTTGTTTTCGTAAAACAAGAAAGGATTAACTTGCCATAGAGTGAGTGCAGCAAAGGTTCACCAGACGGATTATTGGGATGGCAGGATTGTCGTATGAGGAGAGATTGGGTCGACTAGGACTGTATTCAGTAGAGTTCATAAGAATGAGAGAAGATCTCATTGAAACTTGTACCATTCTGACAGGATCAACAGACTGGAATCGGGGAAGATGCTTCACCTGATTGGGAATGTTTTAATGAGGAGTCACAGTCTCAGGATACGGGGTAGGAAGTTTAGAAAGGAGAAGTGGAGGTTTTCTTTCACTCAGAGAGTGGTGCAGCTATGGAATTATCTACCACAGAAGGCTGTGAAGCCCGAGTCACTGAATATATTTAAGATGGAGATAGATTTCTAGACACAAAAGACATCGAGTGATATGGGGAAAAAGCGTGACTGTGGTGTTGAGATAGAGAATTAGGAATGATAATATTGAATGGTGGTGCAGACTCGAAGGGCCGAATGGACTACTACTGCTCCTATTTTCTATGTTTCTATGTTTTAGGATTTAAATGGACTTTTGCTATTCTTGTAGAGCAAGCTCAAGGAACAGATCGGCTTCTGCCTCTCCTAAGGCTCAGATTTGAGGCGTTAATGGCTTCCTTCTTTCCCTGTGCAACAGTGCGGTGCGGCTGAATGGCCTCCTCCTAAATCTGTGTAACAGGAAAGAGTGCTCCTCGTCATCTATGCAGCAGGTACGAGCGGCCGAATGGCGTTCTACTATTCTTGTATAAAAAGTCCAAGTATCTGACTGACTTCCTGTTGTCCCTTGCAACTGGCTCGAGGGGTTAATGGAATTCTACTGTCCATCTGTAACAGGCGTGATGGCTTGCTCCTGTTGCTGTGTAACAGACTCAGTGTGCTAAGAGAGCTCAATAGAAAAGTGGGTGGGATTGGAACCACTTGTGTAACAGGAAGTGCAGGCGCCGCAGTTTTCCTTCTCGGAAGTATTGATTTGCTGCAAAATGCACTGAGCGGCCGAGGAAACAACAGATCATGAACTAAATTACGACTAAAATCCGAGCTATCCAGACTAATACCACTTTCCAGCTCTTGGTCCGTAGCCTTTTAGATTACTGGAATTCAATTGCACATTCAAGGACTTTTTAAATGTGGTGAGGACTTCGCCTTCTAAAGTCCTTTCAGGCACTGATTTCCAGACTCTCACCACTCCCTGGATGAAAGCATTGCACCTCAACTCCCTTATAAACTCCTACCAATTACTTTAAATCTATGCCGCCTGGTTGTTGACAACTCTGCTAAGGGAAATCGATCCTTTCTATGCACTCTATCTCGGCTAGTTATAATTTTATTCACTTCAATAGGGACATCTCTTAGCCTCCTCTGTTCCAAAGAAAACAAACCCAGTCTATGCAATATTTACTCAGAGCTAAATTCACCATCCGCCTAAATCGACCCTGTATCTTCACGCGTGCAGTCAGATCATTCCTGGAGTACGGTGACCAGAACAGCATGTAATACTTGAGCTGTGGCCAAACTAGAGTTTTACACATTTGAAGCATAATTTCCCCGATCTTATATTCTATGACTCATCTAATGAAGGCAAATAATCTGTGTTGATTCTTAACATAGAAATATAGAAAATAGGCGCAGCATATGCCATTTGACACTTCGGGCCCGCACCACCACTCAATAGGATCATGGCTGATCATTCCCTCAGTACCCCGTTCCTGTTTCTCTCCATACCCCTTGATCCATTTAGCCGTTAGGCCATACCTAACTCCCTGTTGAATGTATCCAATGAACTGACATCAATAACTCTCTGTGGCAGGTTATTCCACAGGTTAACAACTCTCTGAGTGAATAAGTTTCTCCTCATCTTATCCTAAATGATCTGTCCCTTATCCTAAGACTGTGTCCCCTGGTTCTGGACTTTCGCAACATCAGGAACATTCTTCCCGCATCTAACCTGCCCAGTCCCGACAGAATCTTATATGTTTCTATGAGATCCCCTCTCATCCTTCTGAACTCAAGTGTATAAAGGCCCAGTTCATCCAATCTCTCATCATATGTCAGTCCAGCCATCCCTGGAATCAGTCTGATGAAACTACGCAGCACTCCCTCAGTAGCAAGAATGTCCTTCCTCGGATTAGGAGACCAAAACTGAACAGAATATTCCAGGTGAGGTCTCACCAAAGCACTGTAGAACAGCAGTAAGACCACCCTGCTCCTATACTCTAATCCCCAAGCTGTGAAGGCCAACATACCATTTGCCTTGTTCACCGCCTGCTGTACCTACATGCCAACTTTCAATGACTGCTGAACCATGACATCCAGGTCTCGTTGCACCCCCACTTTTCCTAATCTGCCGCCAATCAGATAATATTCTGCCTTCGTGTTTCTGTCACCAAAGTGGATAACCTCACAGTTATCAACAGTATACTGCATCTGCCATGTATTTGCCCACTCATCTAACCTGTCCAAGTAATCCTGCCGCCTCTTAGCATCCTCCTAACGGCACACACAGCCACCCAATTTAGTTTAATCTGCTAACTTGGAGATATTACACTCAATTCCTTCATCCAAATAATTGATGTATACTGTGAAGAGATGTGATCCCAGCACTGAGCCCTGCGGCACTCCACTAATCACTGCCTGCAAATTCTTAAAAGGATCTGTTTATCCTGACACTCTGCTTCCTGTCTGCCAACCAGTTCTCTAGCCACGTCAGTACATTACTCCCAATACCATGTGCTTTGATTTTGCACAACAATCTCTTATGTGGGACCTTGTCAACAGCCTTTTGAAAATCCAAATACACCACATCCACTGATTCTCCCTTGTCCACTCTGCTAGTTATATCGTCAAAAATTCCAGAAGATTTGTCAAGCATGATTTTCCCTTCATAAATCCATGCTGACTTGGACCGACCCTGTCACAGCTTTCCAAATGCGCTGCTATTTCATCCTTAATTATTCATTCCAACATTTTCCCCACTACTGATACCAGGCTAACCATTCTATAATTACCCATTTTCTCTCTCCCTCCTTTTAAAAAAAGTGATGTTACATTAGCTACCCTCCAGTCCATGGAAATTGATGCAGAATCGATAGACTGTTGGAAAATGATCACCAATGCATCCACTATTTCTAGGGCCACTTCGTTAAGTAATCTGGGTTGCAGACTATTAGGCCCCGGGGAGTTATCGGCCTTCAATCCCATCAATTTACCTAATGCAATTTCCCATCTAATAAGGATATCCTTCAGTTCCTCCTTCTCACGAGACCCTCGGTCCATTAATACATCCGGAAGGTTATTTGTGTATTCCATCGTGAAGACAGAACCAAAGTATTTGTTCAATTACTCTATTATTTTTTGTTCCCCATTATAAATTTACCTAAATCCGACTGCAAGCGACCTACGTTTGTCTTCACTAATCTTTTTCACTTCACATATCGATAGAAGCATTTGCACTCATTTTTTATGTGTCCGGCAAGCTTCCTCTCGTACTCTATTTTCCCCCTCTTAATTAAACCCTTCGTCCTGCTCTGATGAATTGTATGTTTCTCCCAGTCCTCAGGTTTGTTGCTTTCTCTGGCCAATTTATATGCCTCTTCCTTGGATTTAACACTATCCTTATGATTCATGTCCATCTTAATAAAGAATTCGACCATGTTATGGTCACTCTTCCACAAGGGACCTCGCACAATAAGATTGCCAATTAATCCCCTCTCATTACACATCACCCAGCCATTTGGTATTGCACAGCTCGACCCGTACCGCTTCCATATCATCCAAGCTAATGTCCCTCTTTACTATTGCATTAATTTTCCTCTTTAATCAACAACGCCACCCCACCTCTTTTCCTTTCTGTCTATTCTTCACAAGCATCCTATCTACTTGCCCTGCTACCGTTAAGGATCCTGTGGACATGCATTCCAATGTAATTTGCTCCTCTACACTTATCAGTGGCCTAATATTTAATGATTATTCGCTTTCCCTATAAGCACTCCCCAAATGCATTATCACACACTTCTCCATGTTGAATTCCATTAAACTCCTGACCAGTTCTTTGATATCTACCTGCAATGTACAGCTGTCTTCCTCATTGTCAACCATACCTGGTTCACCAATCTTTTAGTAACCTGCGCTAATTTGTATTTAGCAGCTAGGTGTCAAATTGTATCGCATAATACTCTTGTGAACCACCTTGGACGTTTCTCTAATTTCAAGGCGCTAATTGTATATAAGTTATTGTTTACAATGTGTGTTACGCAACGTTATATAGAGTTAGCACCACAGAAAGAGACAATTTTACTTAAATGGTGTTGCTGAAGTTAATGCTGCACACTACCCTATTTCACCTGAAACTAGCAGCATATTGTTCTATTGCTTTCTCAGTCATGTGCTTAGGTACTCCCTCTAAAATAAATCTGTGCTATTCGCCTCAGCTACTGCTCGTGTAGCATCTTCCAAATTCTAACCACTGTTTGGTAAATAAGTTACTGTTGAATTGCCAACTGAATTTAGCGGTGACCTCCCATTCTGAACTCCTGCACAATATCAAACATTTTCTCCACATCAACTCGATCAAATACCTTCGTAATATTAAAAATATATCTCACTTGTTTTTCTAGAACGAAACTCCCCAGTCTGTTCATTTATATTTCCCGAAATTTTAATCCTTTCAGTTTTAACCGAAATGTTTCCTTCTTTGCTGTGAGATTCTACGATCCTACGATTTAATTTTCACATCGTCTGGGAGAGGCAACACGGCAAGCATGCAGGCGGACTCTCTGATAATTTGCACCAACCATTGGACTATTAAAACAGCGTTATCGTGTAGCTACGATGGCCGAGTGGTTCAGGCGTTGCATTTAAAGTCCTAGGGTATTTCTCTGCGAAAGTTCTAACTCTCCTTACAGTGATTCAACAGGCAACTTTTCTTTTACTCGACTCCCTCTGGATATCACTGGAATCTGAGCACAATTCCCTCCATTGCCCTTTATTACACTGATAGACGCGAAGCTGTTGTTCGAACTGGAAACACTAATAATTTATCGGTGTTAATTAGTGATTGTTGGTTTGTTGGAAACTATCTGCAAACATCAGTGAGAAATATACAGCGCATGAAAAAATGCATTTAATAAAGATCCCTTCATTGTTAGTGAGGAAATCACCTTCAGTTAATGAGTGGGAACGTGGTTTGGTTTTATAAAGTTGAATAAGATTTGTCAAAATAAACGCGGCAGCATTTGACGTTGCGATTTTCTGATAACATCAGCATTTTCATCAAACTGCCTTATCCATTAAGCGACGTGGCCCCTGCACTTTGCAGCAGGCTAATGATGAGAATGAAGGATTACACAGCGGAATTGTATTTTGATCAGTTCCATACTTTGCACTGCAAACCAATCAGCGGCAGTGAGCCATTCATTGATTGAAATACGAGAAGTCACAAAGCCCCGGAGGATATGGAATTATTCATTAAATGTTGGAAACACTCCACAGGGCCATCAGCTCTCGGCAGAACTAATGTTTTGCAGCGTTACTTCAATATACTATAGGTCCGGTGTGATTTTTATTCCTGAATGTTTTAGCTGCTCTAAAATACTTGCAGTCCAACCGCACCACCAAAAATATAATAAATTGCCCGTAATGAGTTCGAACCCGCGAATTTTGCGTTATTAGTACAACACTCTCACCAATTGAGCTAACCTGCCTTAACGCTGTGCCCTTTCTTAAGTCACTTTTACATTCAAATGCTAGCATTTGTGCAGCGACATTCACCTCAGCACTTCACAAGGCGGTTCAGAGCAAATTAATTACTTTTAGTTAACTGTTGTAATGTAGGAAACGCAAAAATGTATAGCATGGAAGGAGGCCATTTCAGCTAATCGTGTCTGCGCAGGCCGACCAAGAGCTTTCCAGCCTAATTCTCACTTCCCAGCTCTAAGTAGGTTACAGCACTTTAAGTGGCATCCAAGTATTTTTTAAATGTGTGAGGATTTCTGCCGCTACCGCCCATCCAGGCAATGAGTTCCCGACTACCAGGACCCCCTGGGTAAAGATATTTACCGTCATAGCTCCTCTAACACTGCCCCTAATTCATCATCATAGGCAGTCCCTCGGGATCGAGGAAGATTTGCTTCCACTCATGGCATGTGTTCTTAGGTGGCTGTATAGTCTAATACGAGAACTACAGTCTCTGTCACAGGTCGGACAGATATTCGTTGAGGGAAAGGATGGAAAGGGTGCCTGGTTTGCCGCACGCTCCTTCCGCGCTTGATTTCTGCATGCTCTCGGCGACAATGCTCGAGGAGCTCAGGACACTCCCGAATGCACTTCCTCCACTTAGCGCAGTCTATGGCCAAGGACTCCCAGGTGTCATTGTGGATGTCACACTTTATGAGGGAGCATTTGAGCATGTCCTTGTAATGTTTCCTCTGCCCGCATTTGGCTCACTTGCCGTGGACGAGTTCCTAGAAGAGCGCTTGCTTTTGCAATCTCGTGTCTGGCATGTGGCCTGCCCAGCGGAGCTGATCAAGTGTGGTAAGTGCTTCAATGCTGGGGATGCTGTCCTGGACGAGGACGATAATGTTTGTGCGTCTGTCCTCCCAAGAGATTTGCAGGAGCTTGCGGAGACATCGCTGGTGCTTTTCTCCAGCGACTTGCGGTGTTTACTGTCCATGGTCCAGGTCTCTGAGCCATACAGGAGGGCGGATATTACTGCGGCCTTGTCGAACATGAGCTGGTGATAGTTTTAAGGGACTGGTCTTCAAAGAATTTTTTCCTCAGACTGCCGAAGGCTGCACTGGCGCACTGGAGGCGGTGTTGCCTCTCATCATCAATGTCTGCTCTTGTTGATAGGAGCCTCCCGAGAGAGGGGAAGTGGTCCACAACGCAATTACTTTAAAACCACTTCCCCTGGTTGTTGACCACTCTGTAAAGGGAAACAAGTCCTTCCTACCAACTCTATCTAGGGCCCTCATAAAGTTATGCACCTCAATATAGTCTCCGCTCAGCCTCCTCTGTTGCAAAGAAAACAGACTCAGCATTTCCAATCATTCCTCATCACCAAAATTCTCCAGTCCAGGAAACTATTTTTGGAAAATATCCTCAGTATCCTTTCCAGTGGAATTCCATCTTTTTTCTGAAATGTGATAACGAGAACTGCACACAGTATTCCAGCTGCCGTCTGACCAATGTTTTATACAGTCAATTATAATGTCCTTGTTGTAACCTGCAGAGTTATGGACTGAGAGCTGGTAAGTGGGATTAGGCTGGATAACCACTTGTTGGCTGGCGCAGATATGATGGTAAGTACTGCAGGGAATCCAATACGGCCAAGGTGATGTCCTGGACTAAATTCAATCGACAAGATGGAGAGGAATTTACACGGATTTTTTCCCCCACATTATCTTGCGTTTTCATTTCTGTTTTTTGCTTCTCCCATGAGTTCACATGGCTGCGGTTGGGGTGATGTGTATATAATATCGGTGCAAGGGATGTAGCAGTTTTGTGGAGCGGACTTATTAGGCTGGGCATTCTTTATCTTTTCGCCATTGTCATTCTTCACAGGTTCATATATAGCCTTCAGGTTTGTTGTTCAAAGGGCCCTGTGGCTCTTTGTCAGCCGGCACGTATACGATGGGCCAAAGTGGTCTCCGTCAGCGCTGTGGATTTCTAAGTTTCTATGTTCCTTCACAGATCCAGACTATTCCTTCACAGACCTAGACAGCTGCAACACTGACTCAGACTGCTCTTTCACATTCCCAGACTCTATCTTCACAGATCCAGACTTTTCCTGCACCGACCCAGACAGCGGCTAAACAGAACCAGTTAGGTCACGCACAGAGGGGTACTGATCCTACACCGAGCCAGACAATACTGCACAGATCCAGACACTCCAGTGCAGACAGGCAAACCTCATACACAGCATCAAAATCCTTGTTTACAGATTCAGACAGTTCCTTTCACAGACCCAGCATCAACTACACAGGTGCAAACATGTCCTCATCAGACAACACCAACACATTTCCAGAGAGCTTCGACAGAGACACTGACATTTCCTACGTGAAAGTAGGCTGCTCCTGTACAGAACCAGGCAGGTGCTACACTGAAGCGGGGATTAACAGCACAGGCACAAACTTTCCTACACAGACCCATACAGCTCCATTCAGAGATATAGGGATCTCCGAGACAGATTAATTCCCTCCGACATAGACGTAGATAGCTCTACCCTGGCCAAGGCATCACGACAACAGATCCAAGAGAGCTCCTACACAGAGATAATCAGTTCTTACACGGGCGCGGACTGTTCAAGCAAAGGAGCAGACTGCTCCTACACCTAGCCAGACAGCTAGCTTCGGAGACCCAGACACCTCATTTGAAGATCAAGACATTATCGGCAATGAATCAACTCAGAAGCAACTTCTTTCTGGAAAGAGTGATGAGAATGTGGAACTCAAAAGTGCAGGAGTGGTTCAAGCGAATAGTATAGATAAATTTATGGAGAGGCGATACAAGCATATGAGGGTGAAAGGAATTGACAGAGCAACACTGACCCAGGGAGATCAACCACAGATCGACACACTACAACACGGACGCAGACTCTCCTACACAAACAGAGACAACTCTTGCACGGACCCAGTCAGCTCCAAACCTGACACATGGAGCTGAAATACAAACCACCACGCTGCTCCGCAAACACGGACAAGACTTCGACAGACACAGTCAGCTCAAAATCTGACACAGGCAGCTGCAACACAGACCCAGACAGCATCTAACGAGATCCAGAAACTACTACACAGAAACTGAAAGCTCTTACAGTGACCCAGACACTCCTACATATACCCAGAGAGCTTGTCATTGAATCCAATGCCGAATGATGCAGATAACGGAAATGTATAGGCTTACAAAGGACAGCAGAGCCGATTCTGCCTTTCTGCCGAATCCGACCATGCCAGCGTTTATGTTCCAATCGAATCTTCTCGAGTATTTCCTGATTTAAATCTATCAGCATAGCCGTCTATTCCTTTCACCCTCATATGCTTGTATCGCCTCTCCATAAATTTATCTATACTATTCGCTTGAACCACTCCTGCACTTTTGAGTTCCACATTCTCATCACTCTTTCCAGAAAGAAGTTGCTTCTGAATTCCCTCGCTTGTTCATTATTTCCTCTTATGAATAACCTCCCGTTTCTGGTATCGTCCGTGTAAATCCTCTCTTTATCCTCCCAAGTGACTCTATATCATCTTTATAACCAGAACTGCATGCAGTACTCAAAGTGTGGTCTAACCGAGGTTCAATACTGGTTCAGCATAACCTTCCTACTTTGCAATTCTATAGCACCAGATAAATCTCCAATCTTAGTTACCTTTAGTTTGCCTTGCTAAACTCTGTCACAATTTTAGTGAGCTGTTGTACTGAGAGATCCTATTGTTCCTCTTCCCCCCTAGAGTCATTTCCGCCAAGTAATAAATGACCTCCCTATTCTTCACACCAAAATGTAATACCTCACATGTATGTGTGTGGAACTTCATTGACAATGATGTGCCCATTCTGCATGTTTATCAGTGCTGTCCTTAATTTGCTGCAGTCCTTCTCAGTATAAATTTCCTCCAATTTGGTATCATTAACAAATTTGGAAATTAGGTTTTTAGTTCCAAATCTAAATTGATATTATAAATTGAGAAAAATAGTGGTCCCAGCATTGATCCTTTTGGGAAACCACGACCGACCTTCTGCCAATGTGAATAGCTACCGTTTACGTCCAATCTCTGATTTAAGTCTTGAAGCGAGCTCGCTATCCATTCTGCAATTATCCCCTGACCGTGTTCAGTAGGCTATTATTTGGTATCAAAGCGAAGATCTTTTGAAAATCTCGATACATCACACTTATTGCCTTGTCAATGTCTACTCTCTCTATTACCTCTTCAAAAATTACGTGAGGTTGGGACAGCAGGACATTCCCTGTTGATATCAATGCTGATTATTCATTTTTATACTTTTGGTTTCTAGATGTTCTTCTATTTTCTCCATTTTTGTGGAAAAATATTTCCGAGACTGTATATAATATATAAAGCTAGGTTTATTAAATCGGAGACAAAGCTTTGGGAGAAGTGTTAAAGACCGCTGTCTTTGAACCAGTTTGTCAATTTGGTATCTCCAGCGAGGTTCTTTTATCTTACAAATTACGTCACTTTACACCACATGCTCTATCATCGCATTACAAGGTTTACAAAGCTTTTCCTCCAAACTGAGGTTTTTTAATATAAACCAGCCGGCATTGTGACAGGGCATTATAAACAAGGTCAGACTCTTTGGCACCGGTATCGACAAACATCGCATTTCATTATCTCTTCAGTCGTTCATTATCTTACTTTCCTATCTCCATAACTCAAGGCCAGCATACCTTAAAGTCTAACTGTGTTTTTTATATAAAGCATATTGCATCAGTATTGTCCCTTACATAATTCATTAAAGGGGAAAATAAAACAGATATTTGGTCCAGTATACTAGTCAAGTATATGTCCAAAAATCCGCTCCAACAATATTCCCCCTTTTGGTCCTGGAAGATGTTCACGAAATCCAGATGACCACAATGATAGTAGCATGGTGTCATATATTCGTCCTTTGGGGTATGTTACTTCCCTGATGTTCCGTATGTCCACATTGCCTGTAGCTCGAGGCTCCTATCAAAGATAGTTGTCCGTGTCATTGTCGTCTGTTTCTTCATCCTTGGTGTCTTCAGGTTTTCAATCAGGTGTGCTTCTTCTTCGGCGATTACACTGGCTACTGGCATCAGTCGAGCCATCATAACTTTACAGTAGATATTAAAACACCCGATAATCAGACAGCAAGTGATTATTATTACAAACAGAATAATTACTCCATCCATAAGATAGGACCCCCCAGGATCCCCATAACAGCCAGTCAAACCAGCCAAATCCTCCTGCTGTTGTGGATAACTTATTTACCTCCCTTCTTATGTGATTAGCGAGGTTGGTTATGTTTTCTGAATTATCGGGAATGTTAGTGCAACATTCAGCTCCAATTAAGGCACATGTGCTAGTATATAATCTAGGGCCATTCGGTTCTGGAGTACCATTGTGCGTATGGCTACAATTTCAGCCGTTATGCCCTCTTGATTCAGCAGTGTCGTTAACTATCTGTTCCAGTACCTTCTCTAGATTACGTAATTCATCTACAGTGCGTCCTGTCCCGAATGTGAGCATCATGACCCCAAATAGCCTCTCTACCGGGGTCAGATCTCGTCTTAGTCGACCTGGTGTCTGTACTTCTGCTAAAGTACGTACCTGTCTGACAAAAGGGACCACATATCCCAAATAACAGGACCCCCTCCAGTTCTGAGGCAACCGGGGGTAGGCCTTATGCCCGCACACAAAATAAGTGCCATTGTATGCTGTTATTTTCGATCCAAATCTCTCTCTCAGCCCCCGTCGGCAGCTAACCTTAGGGTCCCAGTCCTGGCTACTTGTCTGATTCTTGAAACCCTCTATTTCAAAGAACCCCTGGTTTGTTGCTTCACTGGCTATTATGTTCCACCTGGTGAGGTTAAAGTATTGTGTACAATTGCTATATCCTGCTACAAAACCTGTTTCCTCACCAGTCAGGTTTCGAGTGAAACAAATGTCAGCGGTGGGCGTTCCAACTACTGAGGTTTGGTCAAAATCAGGAACGGGGATCGTACCGACCTATTGTATTCCGGCTGGTAGCATCCGACAAATGCATCCAAAAGTTAACCCCCCGATCTCCACGTTTCTTTATCCCCACTCTGGTTCCAAGTAACATTTAATTCCCCTGTACCGTTTTGTCGCATTACCCACTCTGCTACTTCCGAAATGTTAAGAGAGATTGCACTCAAAGGGATGCCTCCTTTGCTATGTATGGGGATGTGCGAAAATACCAAGCAACTAGAAAAGTTCTCATTTTGTGCAGAAACATAAGACATGTATAAAAAGGTATTCACATGTAACTCTCGTTTCGGTCCAGCTAGCAGGCCGGTCCTAACACGAACTATGATAATCGCACCGATCGCAATATATAATTTCATCATCTTATTAGTCTATATTTAACAAATAGTCAATGGAAAAATGGCCAAATGGCTTGCTTGTAGAATCTCTCGCTGTCAATCTGTAAATAGAAAAACAACAACAACTAATACGTGTGCTAAACGGCTGGTTCAAAAAACTTAAGCTGGGTCCAATGCGACAATTGTCCTCCCTTTTACATCAATGCAGGCACAAGTGTCCCCGCTGATTATAACCTCATATGGTCCTATCCATTTTGGGGCAAATCACGGTTTTCCCGGGAGGACCTTTACCATAACACGACTTCCTGCCAACGGGACTTCAGGGAGCTTTGTAAGCTCTGCTTCCGCGTCTCTTTCTTCCTGATTGTCCCTAACTAATTTATGCATCCCTTTTAATTGAGTACTTAGTTCCAAAACATACCGTTTTATTTTGTTTTTTAATGGGCCTACATCGGCCCCCCCTGTTATGATGTTCTCTGGTAATTGCATCGCCCTGCCTGTCATAAGTTCATAAGGAATTAATCCGGTTGTCCGGTGTGTCGTGGATCTTAACTTCATCAATATAATGGGTAGTACTTCTATCCATGTTTTTCCTGACGTTTGAATGGCCTTTGCCAGGGCGTTCTTAAGGGTACGGTCCTTGCACTTTACCATTCCAAAACTCTGCGGGTGGTAGGGGATGTGGAATTTTTGTTTTATGCCCATCAGCTGGCATATTGTTTTTACAATTTTTCTGGTGAAGTGGGTGCTTGATCAGAATATCCTTGCCACTGTTGATGCACTCCCCATCGGGGAATCACCTGCTCGGTCAATATCTTTGCCACTGGTGAGGCAATGCAATCACGTGTGGGGAAAGCTTCCAGCAACCGGGTAAATTGATCTATAATCACTCGGCAATATCTTTTTCCATGGGATGGGGGAAAAGAACTTTAAATCAATTTGTACGTGTTTCCTTGGCCCCCGTCGACGGGGCTGGTGTCCAAATGTAATTTTAATGGGCCTGCCTGGATTATATTGTGCGCATGTAACGCATCGATGACAATGTTTGGTAACATCTCTCCCCATCCCCTTCCACCACCAATCTCTTCCAAGAATCCCAGATATGGCCTCTCGTCCTGAATGAGACAGGCCATAATGCAACTCCAATAAGGTATTCTGTATGCATTCAGGCGCCATGACCTTGTCATTTCGTCGCCAAACGTTATCCTTCCCTTGTGTTGCGCTCTGCTTTGTCCACATACCTATTTCCTCCTCAGAAGTGTCCTGGTGTAGTTTCTCAATACTTATCAGTTCGTCTCGGGCCCCAGCTGCACTGACTGAGGCTTCCTCACACTCTTCCTGCTCTAATGCCTTCTGTGCAGCTACGTCTGCAGCTTTATTTCCCTGGTGACTCAGCCAATCTGGACTGGTTCGGTCCGGCTCCCTCCTGTGGGCTTTAATTTTAATAACCGCTACCTGTTTTGGTTCGTTACTGGCTGCTAAAAGAGCTTCTATTCTCAGCTAATGCTTTATGGGATGTCCGCAAGTTGTGATAAAACCCCTTCTCCCCCATGCTGTCATATAATCGTGTACTTCCCCGAATGCATATCTCCTGTCCGTATAGATATTAACAATCTTATTTTCCGATAATTCCAGTGCCCGGGTGAGGGCTTCCAATTCTGCCACTTGAGCTGACAGCCCCCCATTAATTCTCCCTGATTCAACTGTCTCTAGATCCTGGTTAACTGTGGCCCATCCGGTACGAGGTAGTCCCTCTACGTATTTTCGTGAGCCGTCCACTAACAAGATTTGTTCTGCGGTTTGAAGGGGGGCGTCTTTTATTCTATCCTCTTCCATATCCTCACATAGCTCTTCGCAAAAGTGGGGTTCCCCCTCACCTATCATACCTTCTGCGGGGTTGTTTCCTACATCCATAATTATGGTTACCGCTTTGTTGGGTGTTAAGAGGACTGCTTCCCATTTTGCACGTCTCAGAATAGATACGGTTCTCAGTTTTCCTGTGATTAACATTTCTACCAATGTGTATTTATTGTGGAGAATGATGTTTCCAGTCATCACAACAGGCTCGCTTAATTTTTACCGCCCAAGCTGCGCAATATAGCGCGGCTATACATCTGGATAACCCAGTCACCACCGGGCTTTCGGTGGTAGAGTAATAGGCTATAGGTCTCCTTTTATCCCCGTGATCTTGGGTGAACACGGCCATATAGAATCCACCTTCATTGTTACAGTGGATGTGGAAATCCTTACCCATGTCAGGCAGTCCCAATCCAGGTGCGGAGACTAGTTCTGACTTGAGTTTACTGTACGCCTGTTCTTGTTCAGGGCCCCAATCTGTGAGGTCTAGGGCCGGTTTCCCATCTTTCACTAATCTTTGTATTGCCTCAGCAATTTTTGCAAAATCAGTGATAAAGTTCCGGCTGTAATTAAAGAGGCCCAAAAACTTCCTCACCAACCTTACCGCTACTGGTCTAGGCATGTCCTTGACAGCCTTTTTCCTATCCGAGGGCATTTCTTTCAGCTCCTTTGTAAGGCAGTACCCGAGGTACAGGACCTGGGATTTTCCTACCTGGGCCTTTTTGGGGCTAACCTTAAGGCCCACCGTTTCCAGAGCCCTTAATACTAAGAATAGGGTTGCCTGATGTCCTTCCTTGGTTTCTGAGGCTATTAATATGTCGTCGACATCTTGTAAAATATAATTTCCTGCCGGTACCTCTATTTGTTTTAGTATATCACTCATGACTCGTTGCAATATGGCAGGACTATTATGGAAGCCTTGTGGTAATCGGGTCCAAGTATATTATTTATCATCCACCGTGAAGGCAAATCTTTCTTGTGATTCTGGGTCGAGGAAAAGGGCCCAAAAACCATTGGCTATGTCCAGGACTGTAAAGATCTTATGTTCAGGGGATAATCCATGAAGAATTGGGAAGGGGCTGGCCACTATCGGGTGTAATTTGGGGGTGACCTTGTTAAGGGCAGTGTAGTCCTTAGTGAGTCTATAACTCACATCTGGTTTCCCTACCGGCCATGTTGGGGAGTTAGGGTGCTAACTGTTTCTTTTCAGATGACCTTTTCCACTAGCCCTCTTACTATTTCTACAACCGCTGTTCTAGCTTCAGGTCTTATAGGGTATTGTCGGTGTGGTTTATGAGGTGGTCCAGGGAATTTAATAGGATCCATCTTCGCCTTTCCAGTATCCAATTTTGTCTGTGCCCAGACCCCGGGCACAGAGGCACATATGCGTCCATATCCTCCAGTCCCGATAAGCCAGTCAGTTTTTCTGGCTGCAGCTACACCTATACTTTCCACATGGTGGGCTATCTGTCCTAAATCTCCCATACTGCTATCCACCTTTGGCCATGTTCGTTTTCCCTTGCCGCAATCAATCAGGGCCTTAAATTCCCTCATTACATCATTCCGCAATATTGTTCCCTCACGATTCTTGCATACGTAAAATCTCATGGGTATATATAAGTTATCAATTTCCACCAATTGGGTAGTGATCAGGTAGGCCAGTGTGGGCCGTCCATCTATTCCGTTTATCAGAGCCTTCTTGTCGGTGACGGGAAAGGGCATATTGGTAATGGATATTGAGGCTCCCCTGTCCACGAGCATCTCACACTGTCGGCCCCCTACTAGTGCAGACACATATATCCTTCCCTCCTTTTTACTTTGCGCAGGGGCCGCCGGACATCATCGGGTGGCTTTGTATGCCTGCCACTGCTGGTATTCCTGTTCTGACAGGGTCCTTGCCTTATTAAGATAGCCATTTTGACCATAGAATGTCGCTTCCATGTGCCCTTTCTTACCACAATACGTACATTGCTTTTCACTGCCTTTCTCTTTGCATTCCCTGGCAAAATGGCCCGGTTTTCCACAATTATGGCATGTCCCCCTTTTCTGCCCTCCTCCTGTTCCCGTGGCAGAGAACTTTTCCTGCTTTATCTTTTGCTTTTTTAAACTGCTAAAGCTTACTGTTTTAGCCTTTTTCAAAAGTCCCTTTGACACCTTCACAGATAGCTCACCACTCGCCCAGGAGTTTGACCTGATCCCTGAAGGTATTTCTAAATTTAAAACTCTTTTTTTTTACTGAGCTAGAAGCTTTCGTGTAAAGGTTTTACACAAAGGAAAATGGGAGCGTTTTAAAAGGCATTCTTTATCTCATTCCTAGATTAATTTATGTCTTAAAACCCAATTGCATGTTTTCTTTCGACAAGTAAGTGAGCGTGTCAAATAAATGCTTTTTTTTTACCACCGGGAACATATTTTTTTTTCAATCTTTTACTCAACAAACTGATTCTTTCTGCATTTCCTAGCTCCGTAACTTATCATCCGAATATATCCACACCTTCGTTTCTAACTTAAAATGTAATACCATAAGGTACACAGTTTCTTAAATCTCCCACATACAGGACAACACTCCGAAGGGTTAAAAAATATTTTCACTCTGTTTGGACAAAGAGAGCAGAGCTAAAACAGGCAGGCAATTCCACACCTTCTTAAAACAGGCTTTCATTCATTCCGCAGTCAAAATCACTCAAGTACTTTCTTTATTCAAAATAGACACTCACAAAAGTCTGTCTTCATTCAACAACGCTTATGCCTGGATCCATATGTCACTTAAGATAGTCACTATCAGCTTTTTTATGGCATTACATAATTACGCAAGTTACAATTAATGATAGGAATTAATTAATGACCGGGGCAGCCCGCGTTTTACATTCCCTTCCTTACCTTCCATGTTCGCCAGTCTCGGACGTTTCCCTTTATTTCTGTAATACGCACGGCCACGACTACTCTGTGGAGACCCTTTGTCTTCTCAACAAAGCTAGCGTGTTATCTTACCACCGGAGTTTCGGCTCTAGGTTGGAGTGATCAGTTCCCTTCCGCACCGATCTTCTCCCGCTATCTACTTACTCGTATCTTATACACTATCCCGTCGTGCCCGTACACCTCTCTTTTCAGTCTCGAACACCATATTCCAGATACTGTCTTAAGTGATCACGTCTGATCAGACAGTATCCTGTTCGTGATGCCATTTTGTTGTGGAAAAATATTTCCAAGAATGTATAATATATAAAGAGAGGTTTATTAAACCGGAGACAAAGCTTTGGGAGAAGTGTTAAAGACCCCTGTCTTTGAACGATTTCTCAAATTGGTATCTTCAGTGAGGTTATTTTATCTTACAAATTACGTCACTTTACATCACATGCTTTAAGCCTAATCATCGCATTACAAGGTTTACTATCCAAGGCTGAGCTTTTGATATAACCCAGCCTCATATTGTGACAGGGCAATATAAACAAGGGCAGACTTTTGGCACCGATATAAACAAACATACCCAGCACTTAACAATCCAGTGTTCATTATCTCACCTTCCTAAAACTCAACGCCAGCATACCTTGAAGTCTAACTGTTTTTTTTATATCAGTATTGTCCCTTACAAAACTCATTAAAGGGGAAAATAAAACAAATGTTTGGTCCCGAAAACTAGTCAAGTATATGTCCAAAAATCCGCTCCAACAGGACTGTGATCGATGTGGGATGGAAATTGATCCCCGAGGCATAGGACTGTGATCCCTGTTGGATCGGCCTGTGATCCCTGTCGTACTGGATTGTGTCCCCTGTGGGACTGGATAGTGATCCCTGTGGGACTGGACTGTGACCCCTGTGGGACTGGATTGTGATCCCTGTGGGACTGGACTGTGATCCCTGTGGTACTGGACTGTGCCCCCTGTGGGACTGGATTGTGATCCCTGTTGGACTGGATTGTGACCCCTGTGGGACAGGACTGTGATCCCTGTGGGAGTGGACATACATCCCCGTGTGACTAGACTGTGATCCCTGTGGGACTGGACTGTGATCCCTGTGGTACTGGACTGTGTCCCCTGTGGGACTGGATTGTGACCCCTGTGGGACAGGACTGTGATCCCTGTGGGACTCGACTGTGACACCTGTGGGACTGGACTGTGATCCCTGTGGGACTGGACTGTGATCCCTGTGGGACTCGACTGTGATCCCTGTGGGACTGGACTGTGATCCCTGTGGGACTCGACTGTGATCCCTGTGGGACTGAACTGTGATCCCTGTGGGATTGCTATGTGATGCCTGTGGGACTGGAATGCGATTCTTGTGGGACTGGACTGTGACCCCTGTGGGACTGGACTGTGATCCCTGTGGGAGTGGACTGAGATCCCTCTGGGAATGGACTGTGATCCCTGTGGGACTGGACTGTGATCTCTTCGGGACTGGACTGTGATCCCTTCGGGACTGGACAGTGACCCCTGTGGGACTGGACTATGATCCTTGTTGGACTGGACTGAGCTCCCTGTGGGACTGGACTGTGATCCCTTCGGGACTGGACTGTGATGCCTGTGGGATTGGACTGTGATTCCTGTGGGACTGGACTGTGAACCCTTCGGGACTGGACTGTGATCCATGTGGAACTGGACAGTGATTCCTTCGGGATGGACTGTGATCTCTGTGGGACTGGACTGTGACCCCTGTGAGACTGGAAAATGATCCCTGTGGGACTGGACTGTGATATCTTTGGGAATGGACTGTGACCCCTGTGGTACTGAACTATGATCCCTGTGGGACAGGAATGAGATCCTTGTGGGACTGGACGGTGATCACTATGGTATTGGACTGTGTTCACTGTGTGACTGGACTGTGACCCCTGTGGCACTGGACTCTGAACCCCGTGTCACTGGACTCTGAATCCTGTGGGCAGGGCCGTTATCCCTTTGGGACTGGACATTCATCCCCGTGAGACTAGACTGTGATCCCTGTGGTACTGGACTGTGACCCCTGTGGGACTGGACTCTGATCCCTGTTCGTCTGGACTATGGACTCTGTGGGACTGGACTATAACACCTATGGGACTGGACTGTGATCCCTGTGGCATTGGACTCTAACCCCTGTGGCACTGGACTGTGACCCCTGTTGGACCTGGACACTGACCCCTGTGGGCAGGTCTGTGATCCGTGTGGGACTGGACTGTGATCCCTGTGGGACTGTACAACCACTCTGTGGGAATGGATTGTGATCCCTGTGGGAATGGAATGTGATCCGTGTAGATTGGACTGTGACCATTATGGGACTGGACTCCCGCACTTGTGGGACAGGAGTGTGATCCCAGTGGGGCTGGACTGTGATCCCTTTGGGTCTGGACTGTGATCCCTGTGGGACAGGACTGTGATCGAGTGGAACTGTACTGCAATCCCTGTGGGTCTGGAATGTGATCCCTGTGGGACTGGATTGTGAGCCTTTTGGAACTGGACTGTGATTCAGTGGGACTGGACTGCAATCCCTGTGGGAGCGGACTGTGATCCCTGTGGGACTGGACTGTGATCCCTGTGGGACTGGACTGTGAGCCCTGTGGAACTGGACTGTGATCTCTCTGGGACAGGACTGTTAACACTGTTGATGGGTTGCGTAAAATTCCCATGAGTCCCTCTCGCTGAAAATTAAAGAAAATGGACTGTTAAAAATGAGCGTTGGTTTTTCAACTGGAGAACTAAGTTTAATAGGAAAAATACAAAATGAGGCCAACCTCATGGAAACCCGGCGCCCCCTCCCCTCTCCCCTCTGCCCCGCCAGTGTCAGAACATTTTGAAAATAGAATTCAATATGGACCTAAATTACAGAAGCATAAGATCCCCTAAACATCAATGGGAAGGAGCATATCAATTTTAAGATTGCACAACATTTTGGTTGTGAAAAAGAGTTACTGAATACAGGAGGTGGGGCTAACCTCTAGGAATCACATTCGTGTGTTAAGGATCTCAGACTGTCGTGGGGAGATCCGCAGCAACAATTCACCACCTAAAAGATAATAAAATTACCAGCCATTATCTAAACTACAGAACTCATCAAAAATATGCAAGAAGCCAATTACCCAATCAACCACTATGGTAATCATGAACACAACTCGATGTCCAGGAAACTGGACAATCCTAAAACAGTGCAAAACCAGTGATAGCACATTATCACACCCTAATCGAGTTACTGCTGACTAGCCCACCAAAAACACTGAAAAGGAGACATTTGAAACTCAATGGACAGAACAGTTTAAACAAAGCCCAAGAACTCATTTGGAGTGAAGATAATGAAGCCTGTTTTAGTATAACTGAAGGCCTGTTTGGCATTTAAGGTTGTTTCTCGTGACACTCTTCAGGTCGCAGTCTCGTGGCATAAGTTTAACCCCAGCTTCGAAAAAAGTGGGACCCCGAAATATCGGCGTGAAGAATCTCTAAAACTCAAAAGGACAGCACCACGACAGCAAACATGCTTTCACAATGACTATCAAATCGTCAACGAGAACCAACGCGACAAAACCGAAGAAAAACCGAACATTGTTTCCACTCTACAAGCTGGTCCAACGCTACCAAGGGGTAAAATATTACCTATCTGAACTTTTAAGACTTCCCTGACCAAGGCAAAGTGAATACTCACCCCACAATTCCGATACGACCAGGACAACTAAGGCAAACCCCGGAGTTCGAACTGTCAAAAGGGAATTGTTGAGTATGGTCCCTGAAATCCCAGAATTCTAACCTAGCTAGATCATGGGTCTGGGAGGTTGGAGTTTTTCTTACTGTTCCTACCTGTTGATGTTCTGGTGTGTTTTCCCCTTCCAGGTTTAGTGCAGAAGTATTTTGGGAGGTGGGAGGAATGTGTTCTTTTAATCTGTTATATGTGTTATGTGTTCTTCCCAAATATACAGCATTTGAGTTGCCATTTCTCCCTATTTGTAGCTGATGGCTATATTAGTAAAACGTGCCTCTTTACTCTATTGGAACACAAAAAAAACAGTTTTGCATTCTACACAACAGGCTCTGTTTCAGATTCTCACAACCCTCAAATCAGACCACAGTCTAGAATCCAGGGTAGGGGCGTCTCGAAAACGCCAAGGTGTCAGAGAAACCTCACCGAAAACCAACCCTACATAATGGCGACCACAAAGGGACTGTGGCAAAAGGGATGTGAGGAGACAGACGTTTGTTGTAAGAAAATAAGTAAAATGGAAGAGAGGATTGCTTCCTATGTGATCAAAAGAGTGAATGTAACAAAGAAGTGGGTACGCGATCTGTTGCGTGCTGAGCGTCCAGGGGACGCTGCAGCCCAGTGGACAGAGGGTGAAACTCACAAAAAGGCAGTGGAAAAGGCTATTTGTCTCGTATTTCTGCATAAACAGGTCCAACTCTTAGATTCAACAGTAGAGAAGCTAAGGGCTGAACTGAGAGAGGCAGAGGAACAGTCTAGTGCACAAACAATCATAGGGCAAAGTTAATGAGAGAGTTACATGAGCACAACGAGGAAAGGCTTTACACAGGGAAGTAGTTCAGGAATGGGTGGGATTACATGCAGTGTCAGGTCACAGAGGCTAATAAAAATGAATGGGGACTGCAAGAAGAGAATGCTCGCCTTAATAGACAAATTAAAGAGCAGGAGGAGAGAGTCAAAGGTTTGACTGGGGAGATCACGGCCCCTGCCAGCAGCAAATTAAAAGTTTAAACCACGCTCTGCCCAGGGCAAGAGGCATGGTGTGCTTCATAAGTCCGGGTACGACCCGGGCAGACCTGGACGAGCAGGAGAAAACTGTTCATTCACCACCTGTAGCGTCGGGGAACAACCCGGTTGGTGCAGCTGAAGGGAGGGACATTTGCTCAGGCAGGCAGGGAGTACTGACCACCACACCCTGTGGTGCCGGGGTTTAACTCGGTTTGGTTGCAGGGAGAGAAGGGTGAGCCAGATCTGAAAGGGTCGGAGCCGGGACCAATGTGTCTGGTCCGGCAGCAAAAGTTCAGCGTGTGTGGGTGGAGAACCGGGGGTTATTGAGAGCCAATTCGTTGTTCCCAACACGACCCAACAGTGGAGGGCTATGGTAAGCCACCTGAGTAAGCTTACACATAAGGGAGACCCCTCCGTCCACTTCATGGAAGTGGAACAGATAGCCGAGATTAGCGGGTGAGATGACTCAGAGCAGCTAAAACTGTTCCTTTTTTCCCTGGACAGCAAGCTGTACCAGTCCCTTTCGGCTGAGTGCAGAAAGAGCAGGGGTACACATGATGATGTCCGGGAATGATGTTCTGGAGGCCATGGGTCTAAATGAGGGAAGACCCTTCTCCCGAGTGGAGAGGGCAGTGCAGCGCGTGGGAGAAACCGCTCAGGCTTTCACTGACAGGCTGTGGCCTGTGTATCAGCGATCCTGCAGTATGGCTCTCGACCGGGCTAACCTTACACCGGGCGAACGGGCACAATGGCCCTGGAGCATAGTGAACAGCCTGCCCCGGATCACAGCCAGAACAGAGCTTTGGTTTGACCCGAGGGACCCCCAAGCCATTGAGGAAACAGTGATCAGGCAACTGACCATGGCATATCAGAACTGTAGGGGGGACGAGCACACACCCAAGGGAAAGGTACATGAGTTAAAACAAATTCATGGAAAGAAAGAGTGGCACCAGGAAGCGGGTAACCCTCCGAAACCAAGCGCAACTTCTTTGGGTGCGTGAAGCATGGGCATTGGAGGAAGGACTGTAGGAATCCCTGGAAGGAGAGGGTAGGAAAAAATCCCACAGTCCCAGCCAAAAAGACTGAGCCGTCGGTCTCTCCCCAAACATTTGAGACCATGGTGGCTGCATTCTGAACCGTACTAATGGGTTCGGGGAAGGTAGCCACGGCCAACGGTACAGTGATACCATCTGCCCCATCTCACCCAGATTTATGACTAAAACCAGCGCAGCCTGTCGACCTGTGTCCCGAGTGTACGGTGCCTGGAAGGGACCGTATGTCGAAATGGAGGTGTGGAGAGTCAAGGGGACTTATATTCTGGACACTGGAGCAGCATGCACCATAGTCTATGCAGATGACCCCACAGCCTCACCTCTATCAAACGGGACCCCGTACAGCCTAGCGGGATTCACGGGCAATGAACAGGCTGGCTCATTCTCCATCCCGCTGTCCATTCAATTAGGAACACTGCACACTCAGTGGACGTGTGTCCTGATGAAGTGGGAGCAGGAGGGAAAAGGAATCCTGGGTGCCGACTTTATTATAGGTCACTGGATTCTAGTGGATTGAAGAAACCATTGCCTGTGGGGGCAGCCTGTACCAGTAAAGAAAGTGAGGTAGCAGACATCCCAGAGTAACAAGAAAAGGGGACACTGTGTACAATGAAGACAAAGGAGGGTTAAACCTTGAATTACTTGTCAGTAACACTCCAGTGTAGTAGCGGGCTGCTGTGCGAGTACAACTCGCTGCATTTGCCACTCACAAACATGATTGTAGGAGAATAAACCGGATCGATATCAGTGTGAATGGGGACCCCATGACCCCACCACAAAAGCTGTACAATTTCCCCAGGGAAGCAGAGGCAGACATGGAAACGACCATAAGTTCTTTGGTTAAACAGGGGGTATTGATACCGATAGCCACCCAAGTGAACTCTCCACTGTGGCCGGTTAAGTAACCGGGAATTCCTGGAGAGCCACGGTGGATTACCGGCTACTCAACCGTAACATCCCGGCCTGTGCACCCAAGGTCACAGCTGTAGCCGACCTCATTGGAAGTATCCCAGCTTCCGCGACCACGTTCACGCTGCTGGATATTTCCAACGGGTTTTGGTCCATTCCCTTGCGAAGGAGGACCAGTACAAGTTCGTTTATACATTGGAACTGCCTGCCCCAGGGTTTTCACAACAGCCCCAACATTTTTCATCAATGCATGGCTTACTGCTAGAAGGGTTTAGCAGACCCCGGTAGCTGGTCCAGTATGTGAACAATCTGTTCCTATTCACCGATGAGGGTGAGCAGCATGGCCCACTGCTGGCCGAGCTGCTGGAGCTAATTAGGGAGGAAGTTTTTAAACTTAACCCCAAGGAGGCGCAGATCGGCCAAAACGAAGTAAAGTTCCTGGGACTGACAGTGCGCGCTGGGGAAAGAGCCTTTGATAATCCTAGAAGGGAGGCAGTACAGGAATTACCAGCCTTCAACTCAGTAACGTGAGTGAGATCTTGTCTGGGACTAACAGGAAACTGCAGAGTCTTCTTTGAGGATTATGCTGCTAAAGCAGCCCCTCTGCTCCGGCTCCTACACAAGGGAGCGGAGCGGGATTGGGACCAGGGTTGCGAGGTCGCATTTAAACAACTCAAGGAAAGGCTGCAGACCACACCAGCCCGAGGAGCAATTGATCGGGGGAGAGATTTTTTCCTGGAGGTGTCAGCCAGCGGAGACAGTATGAGCACAGTGCTGTTGTAGGAACGGCCCGGCCAGCTGAGACCGGTGGTTTACTCTTCCAAGATACTCACCGATGTGGAAAAGGGGTACTCCAACTGTGAGAGGCACCGACTGACCCCTCATTGGCTGTGAAGAAAACTTTAATCTTCCCAGGATGGTCCCCTATCACACTCCTCACCCACGATACGCCTACCCAGGTGCTCCTGAATGGGAGGATTAAGGATGGGATAGTGAGCAGGGCTCGCATCGCTCGCTGGACCCGACTCCTCTCCCAGATGGACCGAAGGATAAAAGGCCTGTGCGAGCCATGGCTCGCAGCTAACAGGATCTACCCGGGGACAGCCCACCGGTGCTCTGTAGAAGGGGTATTGGAAGTCAACGTAGGTTTTCGGGCAGGGATACACCCCTCGGGCCGGGATATCTATGTGGACGGTTCGAGCACAGTAATTGTTGATGAACGACTCACAGGGTGCGGAGTCTATGACCCAGAGGCGAACATTACCCTGAATATTAAACTCCGCAGCACCATGACCGCCCAGCATGCTGAACTGTCCACGGTGGTATATGTGGTCATAGACACCGAGAATTTCCCTACACCGTACACGATTAAGTCGGACATTATGTTTACATGCAACTCGTGTACGGAGTACTTGGCCATCTGGTCCCGTCAGGAGACCTTTGGCAATCAAGCCGATTGGAGACCTTTGGCAATCAAGCCCCTGCTGGAAAAGACCATGACGGCCTTCGGGGAGGAAAGGGAGATTTACATTCACAATTTGAAAGCCCACTCGACCACTGAACCTCGAGGTCAGAGAAACCAGCAGGCAGACGTGCTAGCTAAGGAGGGTGCTCGCACAGGGAAGTTTTGGGATCCTTCCGACCTGGAACCCATAGCAGCAGTTAGGGGCAGGGTATGAACGGCAGACAGGGCAGGAGTAGTATTAGCGCCGGACCTCAAAACAGTTCAAACCCAGGATCTAGTCCTAAGACCCTTTTTAAATGCACTAACCAAGGGAGAAAAGGTAGAAGGACGATACGGCGCAGCAGCCATGACCATTAAAGAAGGCATGCTGTTCAGGGGAGAGCAATGGGTAATGCCACAACAACACAGGAGACAATTCCTCCAACTTGCCCATGAGGGTCCAGGAGCGGGGCACCCCGGACCTGTGACCACCTGGCAATGGGTGGAACAGGCAGGGTGGTGGACGAGACTCAGGGAGGATGTCCGCGAGTTCTGCGCCGACTGCCTAGTGTGTGCTGCTGACAACTCTGACACCCAGAAAAGGAAGGTTTCTATGTGACACTTCAGGAGGGTAGAGGGACCATGGCAGTCGATTCAGATCGATTACATCGGGCCCATACCCAGCGCCCAGGGCGGCTATAAGTACTGCGTAGTCCTGGTGCCTGCTTTCTCCAAATGGGTTGAAGCCTTTCCATGCCGAACAGGCACCGTTTTAGTATGTGGAGTCTGACCAGGGGAGCCACTTCACAGATCAGCTAATGCAGGCAACCCTTAATGTGCTCGGCATTCAAGGGGAATTGCATGTTGCCCATAACCCACAGTCATCAGCTATTGTGGAGCGTTAAAACCGCAATATTAAAGGACGGCTGCGGAAGGAGACGGGACACTCACCACAAAAAAGGGTAGAGGTCTTACCGCTGATCCTAATGGGGATCCGGGGGAGCCAGTCCCAGAGCTCGGGGTATTCCCCACACGAGCCCATGACTGGGAGGGCCATGCGAACCCCCACCCATGTCCTCGCCCCGGTGCTCACGGAAGGTCAGCTCAGAGAGGTGAACCGGGACGGTTTTGTCAAGAATCTGTTTGAACACCTCAAGCAGACTCGCTGGCAAGCTGCTGATAACATGGGGAAGCAGCTTCGGAGCAACCGATTGCTGCTAGAACCCCGCTAGCACCACAAATGGGAGATAGGGGATCAGGTGATGCTTCGGAATTTTGCTCGGGTTAAAACATTTGAAGCCCTATATATGGGACCATACCACATTGTGGACAAGGGAAGATCCATGGTCTATACCACAAAGATGCCCCACTGCACGAAGTGGTTCCATATCAACCAGTGTAAGCTGTTTAAACCAGGAGAGCCCAAAAAACGTAAGAAGCATCCAGCAGCCGCTGGCTGTGAAAGTCCCAAAGTGGGCGGGGCAGCCAGACAAACAGGGCAGGTGGGAGCGGGGAACTGCGTTACTGGAGGTACGATCCCACCAATTGCTTGGGACTTGGATGCACCCCATTAACAGTAGCCCCAAGAAGGTCTACCCACACACCACAGCCAAAAGCACCGTGGTCACCAGCGTCCCAGTTCCAGTCGCTCGGTCCAGATAATGTTGCCACCAGGAAGGGGACACCCAAGGTCAGGAAACGTTGTAAAGATAAGGGCCATCAGCCTGCAGCTTCAGGCTGCGCAAAACCTACAGAGCAGGACACTCTGGCCACACCAAAAGGGGCAGTGTGCTGCATCATCGAAGGGAACAGTTCCCCGATCGCCTGGGACACAGGGCAAACCCCAGTAACATTAGTAAGAGCCCTCTGGATGTTGTGGCTCAGGCCGCCTTACTTGCAGCCTTACAAGATGCTCAGGGGCTGTCCCAAGTGGAGGTAAACAGGAATTAGCCTGACCATCCGGAGACGGGTGGCAGATGTACATCTGTAGCGATGTGAATTTAAGGATGTTTAAAATATGAATTTATGTATGTTTAGTGAATGATTTAGAATAGTGTAAGATTTATCTGTGTAATGATAAGTATATATGTATTAGTTAACTGGGGTAAGGATAATGATCTCCCTGTGCAGCTGGTAAAAGAAGCACAGGCCGGGTAACACCTCGGAGTAAGAGGAATCTACCGCTATGGCTATTAAGGAAGCACCGGTAAGATAACAAGCAGAACGATTGAGAGACAAAGTTAAAAGCAATCAGTCCACAGGGAACTGAATAAGACAGCCAGTCAATTAAAGACTATGAGCCCAACTTGGAACTCAGTCACCTTTGTCAAGCCAGATAGCTTTCTCAGGGCAAGACAATCTGTTTTATGTGCCCCTGCAGGAAAGAGGACAGCATGAGAAGGATCCTGTTCCTGCTCGCCCTGATAAGGATGAGCAGCAGCGACTGAGGAGACGTGGAAGAATCCCTCATTTACGGGTGTCCAGTGAGTGAATGCAGTTTGTGCATTAAATGCGCGGCACCAGTTAAAGTGGCCCAAGAATGGATTTTACCCATTCCTGAGCCCTACACTGTTCACCTCACAGTCACCGACAATTTCACACATCTACAAGACTATGGAACATATTTTGGTTATGCAATTCATACTCTACCCGAACATCTTGCCTCTTTGTTGAAAGCTATGGAAATATCGCAAAAACATTTCTACACACGAGAACAAAAAACATTTAAGATAGAGAGTGAGAACTTGGCTATCAGAGTTCCACCCTGGTGGGACATTTTCGGAAATATAGAAGTCCCTTCTTGGATCAGGATAGCCTCCCATCTTTTGGTAGTATGTCAGCCCGGGATAGTGCTGTATCTGTGGTGTTCCAAGTGCAAAGGGGAGAACCGAAGGCACCAATATCGATATTACGGTGGACAACCCTTAGGAACCCTATTAGCAATTTAAGTTTATAATGTTGTGTGATGTATTCGAAATATGTATTATTCTTGTGAAGTGCAAAGTAACTTGCCTATATGCCTGTACATGGAAAAGGATGTAACTGAATGCTGCATCATGTAAAGCGAAATGTATGTTATGGCTTCGGGAAGGTTAGCTATTGAGAGTCAGGAATTTCTGCTCACCTGTAAAGTGATACTGTGGTTGAATAGTGTCATGGTGGGGACTGATGGGTTCACAAAAATTCCCATTAATCCCTCTCTCTGTATATTAAAGAAAAGCTCATTTTGGCTTGTTAAAAATGAGCTTTGTATTTTTCAAGTGGAGATCTAAGTTTTAAAAGCAAAATCGCAAAAGGGGGCAAATCTCATGGACCCCCCCTCCTCACCCCACAGTGTTTGGACTTTTTGAAAAGAAAATACAAAATGGACCTAAATTACAGAAGTCTGAGATCTCCTAAACGGCTATGGGAAGGAACATATCAGTTTTAAGATTCCACAACATTTTTTCTGCTGCGAAACAGAGTGACCGAATACAGGAGGTGGGACTAACCTCTGTGAAGCAACTTCGTGTTTTAAGGATCCCAGACTGTCTGGGGAACTATGCAGCACCAATTCTCCCCCTAAGAGAAAATCAAATTACCAGTCATTATTTAAACTATAGAACTCATCCAAAATATGCAAGATGCCAATTACCCAATCAACCACTATGGAAAGCATTGGCCCAACTAGCTGGCCAGGAAACTGGACAATGCTAAAACAATGCAAAACCAGTGATAGCACATTATCACACCATAATGGAGTTACTGCTGACTCGCCGACCAAAAACACTGAAAAGGAGACATTTGAAAAGCAAAGACAGAACAGTTTAAACAAAGCCCAAGAACTGATTTGGCGCGAAGATAAGGAAGCCTGTTTTAGTATAATGAAGGCGTGTTATAGCAGTTAAGGGTGCTTCTAGAGACACTATTAAGGTAGCAGTCTCATTGCATAAGGTTAACACCAGCCTTGAAAAGTGGGACCCCGAAGCATCCATGAAAGGAATATCTAAAACACAGAATGATAGCACCACGACCGCAAACAGGCTTTCAAAATCACTTCGGAAAGTTTCGGTTCATCGCAACCAATCAAACAGTCAACCGGAACCAACCCGACAAAACCGAAGAAAATACGAAGATTTTTGCACTCTGCAAGCTGTTCCTAAGCTTTCAAGGAGTAAAGCATTACCTAATGGAACTTTGAAGACTATCCTGTCCAAGAAAAAATGAATACACACTCCACAAGTCCAATACGCACATTACCGCATCAGCGGACTCAGCCCAATTGAAAATGCGACGCAGGTTGAGGTCATCAACAAGGTCCGGGGTACAGACTACAGAACCCGGACAACTAAAGCGAACCCCAGAGTTTGGAACAGGATCAGTACAACTAACCGAACCCGGGAGTTGGAACTGTCAAAAGGGTATTTATGAGCATGGTCCCTGAAACCCCAGAGTTCTTACCTAGCTCGATAGTGGGTCTAGGAGGTTGCCGTTTTTCTTACTATTCAGGTGTGTTTTCCCCTTCCAGGTTTAGCGCATTAGTATTTGGGTGGTGGGAGGACTGTGTTCTTTTAATCTGTTTTATGTGTTATGTGTTCTTCCCAAATATATAGCATTTGAGTTGCCATTTCTCCCTATTTGTACCTGATTAATATGATTATTACAATCTTGCCTTTTTACTCTATCTGAACACAATAAAACCAGTTTTGCATTTCCAACTGACTCTGTCTCAGTTTCTCACAGCCGCCGAATCAGTCCACAGTCTAGAATCCAGGTTGTTGTGCGCCTCGGAAACGCCAAGGAGTCAGAGAAATCTGACAAAAACCAGCCGCTGCACCACGCATTAATTTCTCTATCTTGGTATTTCTGTACCCAGCATCACATGGTACCGCTAGCAACCATGAGATTACAACCTTGGAGATAGAAACTTAGAAACATACAAAATAGGTGCAGGAGTAGGCCATTCGGCCCTTCGAGCCTCCCCCACTATTCGATAAGATCATGGCTGATCTTTCCCTCAGTAACCCTTTCCTGCTTTCTCTCCATACCCCGTGATCCCTTTAGCCATAAAGGCCATATCTAACTCCCTCTTGAATATTTCCAATGAACTGGCATCAACAACTCTCTGCTGCAGGGAATTCCACAGGTTAACAACTCTCTGAGTAAAGAAGTTTCTCGACATCTCAGCGCTAAATGGCCTACCCCTTATCCTAAGACTGTGTCCCCTGGTTCTGGACTTCCCCAACATCGGAAACAATCTACCCGCATCTAACCTGTCCAATCCCGTCAGAATCTTGTATGTTTCTACGAGATCCCCCCTCATCCTTCTGAACTCCAATGTATAAAGGCCCAGTTGATCCAGTCTCTCCTCATATGTCAGTCCTGCCATCCCGGAAATCAGTCTGTTGAACCTTCGCTGCAAACCCTCAATAGCAAGAATGACCTTCCTCAGATTAGGAGAGCAAATTTGAACACAATATTCCATGTGAGGTCTCACCAAGGCCCCGTACAACTGCAATATGACCTCCCTGCTCCTATACTCAAATCCCCTAGCTATGAAGGCCAACGTAAGACTTGCCTTCTCTACCACCTACTGCACCTGTAGGCCAACTTTCAATGACTGATGAACCATGACACCCAGGTCTCATTGCAGCACCCCTTTTCCTAATCTGCCACCATTCAGATAATATTTTGTCTTCGCTATTTTTCCCCCAAAGTGAATAACCTCACATTTATCCACATTATACTGCATTTGCCATGCATTTGCCCACTCGCCTAACCTGTCGGACCACCCTGCAGCCTCATAGCATCCTCCTCACAGCTCACACCGCCACCCAGTTTAGTGTCATCTGCAAACTTTGAGATATTACACTCAATTCCTTCACCCAAATCATTGATATATATTGTAAAGAGCTGTGGACCCAGCACTGAGTCCTGCGGCACTCCACCATATACTGCCTGCCATTCTGAAAAGGACCCGTTAACCGACTCTCTGCTTTCTCTCTGCCAACCAGTTTTCTATCCACGTCAGTATATTAACCCCAATTCTATGTGTTTTAACGTTGCACACCAATTTCTTGTGTGGGACCTTGTCAACAGCCTTTTGAAAGTCCAAATACACCACATCCAGTGGTTCTCCCTTGTCCACTCTACTGGTTACATCCTCAAACAATTCCAGATTTGTCAGGCATGAATTCCCCTTAATAAATCCATGCTGACTTGGACCGATCCTGTCAATGCTGTCCAAATGCGCTGCTATTTAAACCTTAATAATTAATTCCAACATTTTCCCCACTACTGATGTGAGGCTAACTGGTCTATAATTACCCGCTATCTCTCGCCCTCGTTTTTTAAAAAGTGGTGTTACATTAGCTATCCTCCAGTCCATAGGAACTTATCCCGAGTCGATAGACTTTTTGATAATTATCATCAATGCATCCACTATTTCAAGGGCTACTTCCTTAAGTACTCTGGGATGCAGACTATCAGGCCCCGGGGATTAATCGGCCTTCAATCACATCAATTTCCCGAACACAATATCCCGCATAATGAGGATACCCTTCAGTTCCTCCTTGTCACTAGAACCTCGGTCCCCTCATACTTTCGGAAGGTTATTAGTATCTTCCTTCGTGAAGACAGAACCAAAGTATTTATTCAATTGGTCTGCCATATCTTTGTTCCCCATTATAAATTCACCGGAATCCGATTGCAAGGGACCTACGTTTGTCTTCACTAATCTTTTGCTCTTCACATATCTATAGAATCATTTGCAGTCAGTTTTCATCTTCCCAGCAAGCTTCTTTTCGTACTCTATTTTCCACTTCTTAATTAAACCCTTTGTCCTCCTCTGCTTAATTCTAAATTTCTCCAGTCGTCAGGTTTGCTTCTTTTTCTTGCCAATTTATTTGACTCTTCCTTAGATATAGCACTATTTTTAATTTCCCTTCTTAGCCACGGTTGAGCCACCTTCCCTGTTTTATTTTTACTCCAGACAGGGATGTACAATTGCTGAAGATCATCCATGTGATTTTAAATGTTTGCCATTGCCTATCCACTGTCAACCCTTTAAGTATCATTTGCTCGTCTATGCTTGCCAATTCACGCCTCAAACCATCGAAGTTACCTTTCCTTCAGTTCAGGACCCTAGTTTCTCAATTATCTGTGTCACTCTCCATCCTAATAAAAAACTCTAACATGTTATGGTCTGTCTTCCCCAAGGGGCCTCACACAACAATATTGCGAATTAATCCTTTCTCATTACACGTCACCCAGTCTAGGATGGCCAGCTCCCTGGTTGGTTACTCGAAATATTGGTCGAGAAAACCATCCCTAATTCACTCCAGGAAATCCTCCTCCACCGCATTGCTACCAGTTTGGTTCGCCCAATCAATATGTAGATTAAAGTCACCCATGATAACTGCTGTACCTTTATTGCATGCATCGATTTTTTCTTGTTTGATGCTGTCCCCATAAATTACTACTGCTGTTCGGTAGTCTGTACACAATTCTCACGAGCGTTTTCTGCCCCTTAGTATACCGCAGCCACACATACCGATTCCACATCATCCAAGCTAATATCCATTCTTACTATTACATTAATTTCCTCTTTAACCAGCAATGCCACCCCGCCTCCTTGTCCTTCCTGTCTGTCCTTCCTAAATGTTGTATACCCCTCGATGTTGAGTTTAATCTCTGTCCTAGCTGCTAAAATCTGCCTGCAGGACCTCATCCCTCTGTCTACTAATGTCATTGATAATGAGATGGACCAGGATATATGACTGTTTATCCTATCCCCCAAAATGTTTTGCAGCATCTCAGTGACATCCTTGATCCTGGCTCCAGCCTGGAGTGACCTCTACGGCCGCGGAAATTGCTGTCTGCTCGCCTGATTATCGAATCCCCAACTGCTAATGCTCCTCCATTCTCCTTCCTCCACCTGTAAAGCTGTGCCATCCACGGTGGCGTGGACATGTCTCGCTCTTCGGTCGCAGAGTCACCATCGCCCTCACCAGTACTCAGAAAAGATTACTGGTGAAATTCAAAGTGAAATAAACATAGTGAGAGAGGATATTTGGGGGTTTTGGCTGCTTTGAATGTGGAAACATGCCCAGGCCCAGTTGAAATGCATCGTAGGCTGTTGAGCGAATCAAGAGAGGAAATAGCAGACGGGTTGAACTTAATTTTCTAATCCTCTATGAATTCGGGCTTAGTGACAAAGCACTGGAAAATTGTTGATGTGATACCATTGCTTAAGAAGGCAGAAAGAGATAGCCCGAATAACTACATGCCTGTCAGCCTATCCACAGTGGTGGGACAATTATTGAAAAAAATCTTGAAGGACAAGATAGATACAGATAAAGAAAGGCAAGGATTATTCAGGGACAGTCAGCACGGATTTGTTAAGGAAAGCTCCTGTGTGACACATCTGATTGCATTTTTCATGGAGGCAACCTGGCGGATCGATGAGGGCAATGCATATGACTTAGTGTACATAGACTTTAGCCAAGCTTTTGATAAGGTCCCACATTGAAGATTGGTCCAGAAGGTAAAAGCCCATAGGATCCAGTGCAAAGTGACAAGTTGGATCCAAAATTGGCGTAGAGTTAGGAAGCAGGAGTTAATGTTTGTTGGATGTTTTTGTGACTGGAAGCATGATTCCAGTGCGTTTCCACGGGGCTCAGTTCTGCGTCCCTTGCTTTTTGTGGTATACATCAATGATCCAGATTTGAATATAATGGGTGTGATTAAAAAGTTTGCAAATGAACATAAAATTGGCTGTGTGGTTATAAATGAAGAGGAAAGTCACGGACTGCAGCAGGAGGATTGCAATCCACTGGTCAGGTGGGCAGAACAGTAGCAAATTAAATTTAATTCCGAGAAGTGTGACGTAATGCCCTTAGAAAGTGTATACACATTAAAAGCTATGCCACATAGAAGTGTATATAAGCAAAGGGAACTTGGAGTGCTTCTCCACAAATCCTTGAAAGTCGCATACGAGGTGGATAAGGTGGTTCAGAAGACATACCGTTTGTTTGTCTGTATTTGTCGAGGCATTGAATGCAAGAGCAGGGAGGTTATGCTTAATTTATAAAATACAGTGGTTATGCCACAGCTGGAATACTGCGTGCAATTCTGTTCGTGTTATAGTAGGAAGTACGTGATTTCACTGGAGAGGGTGCAGACGAGATTTATGAGGATTCTGTCTGGAATGGAGAATTTTAACTTTGAGGGCAGAGTGCAAAGGCTGTGTTTGTTCTCATTGGAACATAGGACGCTGAGGGGTGATCTCATTGAGGTATATAACATTTAGAATGGCCTGGATATAGTGGACAGCAAGGGCTTATTTCCCAATTCTGGACGGATCATTTACGAAGGAGCATAGGTTTAAGGTGGTTAGTTGAAGAATTAGAAGCGATTTGAGGGGAAAATTCTTCACGCAGCGGATTGTGTGGTGTTTGTAACTCGCTGCCTCGAAGGGTGTTGAAGACAGAAACACTCACCACATTTAAAATATGCTTGCATGGGCACTTGAAGTTACTTAACCTGCAGGATTCCTGACCGAAAGCCGGTAAGTGGGACTAAACTGGATAACCTCTTGTTGGCTGGTGCAGACATGATGGTAAGTACATCATGGAAACTATTAAGGCCAGAGTTATCTCCTTGCCTAGTTTCGGTCGCCTAGATGGGTCAGAAAGGAATTTTCCCATATTTTTATCCACAATTCGCCAGGATTTTCACCTGTTTTGTTGGCCCTCCCATGAGATCACATGTTTCCAGGAGGGGTGGAGTGTAAATTGTTGCAATTCATGGGGTATCGCATGACTGTATGAGCATGGTGCTCGTTACCTGTCCAGCGTTGTTCATTGTTCATAGATTTATATGTAACCTTCAGGGCTGCTGACCGAGGGCCGTGTATCTTTGTCAGCTGGTGGGGACACAATGGGGTGAAGTGGCTTCTTTCACCGCTTTAAATTTCTATGTTTTTATGTCCTATGTTTGTATGTTAGTGAGTGAGATGGACTGAGGGGACTCCGTCACTACCTGCCTGGATCTCCTCTGCTGTCTGGTCCTCAACCACTGCTTCTCTGCCTGCAAAGTTTTAAGCTGAGGGGTGACCACCTCTAGAATTGTGCTATCCCCGATATTCTCAAATCGCGGATGCACCGCAGTGACTCCAGCCGCCACTCAATCTACGAAACGCGGAGCTCGAGTTGCTGGAGCTGGTAACACTTTCTGCACAAGTGGTCATATAAGCTACGTGGAGCATCCAGGACTTCCCAAATGGCACAGGATGTGAACGCCACGGGACTGAGCTGTCCTGCCATGCATCTATTTAATAGACTCGGATCTAAGCCAGCAGAAATAAACTTAAAACTTCATAAAGAAACACTCACCAGCTACTCACCAATCAGCTCCTTCCCTTGTGTCGACGTCAGTTTTCCAACTCTGACACCACTCTGTCGCATTCACTCTATAACAGGAAAGGGGTACTGAGGTGAATCATCAGCCATGATCTTATTGAATGGCGCTGCTGGCTCGAAGGGCCAAATGGCCTGCTCCTGCACCTATTTTTTCTATTTTTCTCTGTTTCTATGTTTCTATTCTGCCTCTGTTGAGTTGCTTACACTCTCGCTCTGCTCCCGCTTCGGTCTCGCCCAGGTCTGCTTCCTCCTCCGGTCTGGGGCCTGCACACAGAAACACAACTACTGCCCAATACCGGGACCTGTATACATTAACTCAACACTTGTACAGAGCGGAACTGAGCAGCAGCAACTGGCCAATTCACCGCACGCATACTATACACAGTGCATCTGACCACTGTCGGCTGGAGCAAACTGATACTGACCCTCTGTCCACAAATAGACTGAACACTCAACAATTGACCAATTGTCCGCATCATGACCAAACATTGAGAAACTGAGCAACTCATCACAAGCTCATTGAATACCCCAAAATTGACTACTGAGTGACGAATGAATGAAAGGATTAACTTTTCCCCCTTGGACATTACATTTGGAAATTTAAAGATAAACTGAAAGGCAGAAACGTGCAGAAACTTCGAGCAGCTTACAATAGGATTTTGGTTCACAAAACTATTTTAGTTGGCAAAGCAACTGTGTTGCAAAAAAAGTGCTGAGATGGACAGAAATACAAAAAATCAACAAAAATACAATATCTTCGTTCTCATGGTCCAGGCAAACTTCCAACATTTTATGAACAGAGCCGAGTGGTCAAAATGGGACTTTTCTTGCTTTTAGTTCACACCTCAACTGAAAAAATCACATAAGAATTTTCATTGTGGATGCCTAATCAAAATGTAATTTCTAAATGCCCAGTTACCCGCTCCTTAATAATGGAATCCAGCATTTTGCAGACGACTGATATCAGGCTAACTGGCAAATAGTTATCTGATTTGCTTTCCCTTGTTTCTTGAATTTTACAGTTGCTACCTTCCACTCCGCTGGGATCACTTTGGAATCTAGGTGCATTTGAAAAATCACGATCAATGCATCCACTATATCCGCAGCCACTTCTTTTCCAATTCTAGGATGTAGACCATCAGGTCCATGGGATTTGTCACTTTTTAGTCTCTTTAGTTTCTCAAGTACTTTTTTTTATTCATCTAAATTATGTTATGTTCCTCATTAATTAACCCCGTTTCCCCACTGTTCTTTGTATGTTAATGTATCTCTGACTGCAAAGCAGATACAACAGATTTATTTAAACTCTCTTCATTTCCTCATTCCCCATTAGAATATCTCCTGACTCAGCCACTGAGTGACCAAATCTTACTTTTGCTACTCTTTTCCTTTTCACATACGTTCAAATGCTCTTACAAACTGTTTTGAAACGGCTTGCTAGTTTACTCTCAATACGATGTTGTCCCATTTTATCAATTATTGGTCATCCTTTTTTGTTATCATAACTCTCCGAATCCTCAGTCTTACTTCTATTCTTGATAATATTATGAGCCTCCCCTTTTAATCTAATACTCTCCCTACATTCTTCACTTATCTAAAGATTCATCACATATTCCATGGAGTTTTTATTTATCAATGGAATCTATGTTCGTTGAGAATTTTCAAACATTTCTTTAAAAGATTGCAACAATTTATCTGCAGTCATAAATTGTAATCACATTTGCCATCCTACAATAGCCAGCTCGCCCCTCAAATTATATAAAAGCAAAATACCGCGGGTACTGAAATCTGAAATAAAAAAAAACTGTATTATTGGCTTTATTTATTTTTAAGAATCTCGTTTCAGAATTAATTATTTCACTCTCAAAATCAGCGTGAAATTCTATCATACCATGATCATTCCTCCACAGCGGAACCTTTACTATGAGATGAATAATTAACCCCGTCTTTTCAAACAAAACAACATCTAAAACAGCCTGTTCCCTGTTTGGTTCCATGAAGTATTGTTCCAGGAAACTATCTCGAACGCATTCCATGAACCCAACTCCCAGACGACCCTTGCCAATTTTATTTGCCTAGTCTATCTGTAGATTCGTGTTCCCCAAGATTCATGTATTACCTTTGTTACAAGCTTCAATTTTATGTAGATAACTAGTTTGTTCAACGGTATAGTTCCAACACACATCCAATTAGTGTTTTCTGCCCTTGTAATTTATTATCTTTTTCCTGACTGATTCTACCTCCTGGTCTCCTGAGCCATGATCCGTTATCACTACTGACCATATGTCATCCGTTATTTTCAGGGCTGCCACAGTCCTTTTATAATCTGCCTTTCTTTTGGAAATATCAAGAACCCTCGAATAATTGGGTTCCAACCTTGGTCATCTTGCAAACATTTCTCTGTAATGGCTATTCATTCAAAGCCATTCATCTCTATTCTTGTCACGGATTCGTCGATTATGAAACAAACGTGGTTTACTATTATTTCCTATTTTAACTTATTTGCTGATGCACTGCAGCCACTAATCTCTCTGTCGCTTCCTGCCAAGGATGTAAACTTGGTTATTAATGCTCTGTTGGGAACAGAAGCAGACCTAGAGAGATAAAATCTATATTTCGCTCCGTGCCGAACACTGTGAGGAAGATTTCGTGCTGAAGACCATTTATTTAAAGATCTCGTGGCTCGAACAGGGAACAGACGGGTGTTTATGTGCAGAGGATATGGGATTGTGTTCTGATCCCTGCCTCTTTCTTGATTAAAAGGAATAAACGATGAATGGGAGAGTGAAGCACAGTGAGAGATGGATTGATAGAAGAATGTGTGCATGGACCTGATTAAAAGTGGCCCAAACACGAAGCAATAGAAAGATATCATCAGTAGACTAGCATAACCTCAGCTCCGAGATCTGGTCAGGGCCAATACTCCTTACGTGAGGAAGCAGCGGGAGGGACAATTCTACCCTGGGTAACATTGTCCTCCAGGAGCATGTAACATAATTCGACTTCTCTGAGGCAGAAAGAGTTCATTGGGAGAGCGTTGGATGTAAAGGTCCCTGCTTCTATCCCTAGAAGGAGCGGTTTTGTTTTGTGCCTCCTTCTAAAAGGGGAGAAACAAAAGGGGTATTTTCTGCTCCTAACCCCGCTTCTCTCTGACTGATGGGTGTAAAACCACATCTGACCCTAACCACGTGTTGACAGTCAATGAATCTTCTCTGGAACTTGTCTTCATTCAAACTTCACCAACTGGAAATGTCTGGTTGACAATCATTTCGTTTATATTAATGGAGTGGAGGAGGAGTTGCGAGATGCTGTTCAATGAAGAGGTTTGTAGGGGGTGAAGGGGCAAATGGGTAGGGGGCGGTGGGTGTGAGAGGGTCAGCGATTCGGCCACGGTCTCTGGAACTGAATTAGTGAAGTCCAGAGTAGTAGAACAGGCTGGAAACAAGGAGCAAGTTAGGAGCAGCCGAGCAGCCAATGTGGAGACAAGTGAGTGAACGGCTTGTCAGTCTGGTTGTTTGGAGTTTGTTGTTTGCAATGGCGGGTTGCAAGGTTCACTCCCGCTTTGTGTTCGAAGGAATTGTGCTCAGATTCCCAGCTCCGAATTTCACAGCATAGAGCTCAAGGAGTGTTTGATATCAATGAGATTCAACGTCAGTTTCAGGAATTGGTGCCATGCTTCGGGACTCTCTCCAGCATCTCGCTGTTAAAGATTGAACATTATAGAATTTCACCTCCATGCTCGAGGTAAGTACGGCGCACTGTGGCTTTAGACACGTCTCCATTGACAACAAACCAGTGCCGAGAAGACAAAGGTCACATTTATGGACACAGCTTTGGTGTCATTACCTATGAAAGGAAATATTTGCTTTAGAAATTAAATATAATGAACCTATAGTCTCAGGAAATGAGATGAATGTGAGGTGTTCTCATTAAAACGTATAAAAATATATATAAGGCGTGAACATTCTATCTCAGAGGCGGTTGCACTCCCAGTGGAGCCACGGCAGACAGATGGCGGTTCAGACAATATTAAGTCAGTGATGCAACGCAAATGTCAGATTGGCCAATTCATCTGCTTCGGGAGATGGAGAGGTTCATTGCTTGTTGCTTTTCTCCTTGGTCTCTTTCTTGCCTCTTTCCGAGTACTGCACCCTGCTTCTCTGTAACCTGTAATGTCTCATGGGCAGTGTTTCCCTTGTCACTTTAGACCAGCTACTTTGATACCATTACTGGTGAAATAAACAAGCTTTCCTGTAACTTTCAATTCGCTCCCCCGATGGGTTACACAGACTGACGCTAGCAGACAGCTCCTGGTGTTTAAATCAATTCCCCACAGTACTTGAGTCCTCCCTATTTGTAGCTTTCCACATGGCCTGAATCATACATTGGGCTTTGGCCAAGCTTCCCAGAATGCAATCTTGAACAGTTGATTTATACATAATTTTTTGAATTAATGTATTTAACCAAACTCAGCTCCTTTAGCAGGGCAGTAATGCAGGCTGACAGACAATTATTTCGTATTTTAAATGTAAACGAGAAATGCCTTCTATAGAAAGGGGATTATAGAATATCAACTACCACAAGCATTGAGTCCAAAAGTGAGCAGATCCGCTGCGAGCAAGGTTTGAACCGAGGCGAGAAAGAAAGGCAGCACCCAGTACTTTCCATTCTCAAATCATCGAGCCTGCACTGTGTGCTAATTCTCTGAAATATTAAGACAGTGAAACTGGTGGAGGAACAGAGGGAGCTTGGAGAGCGGGTCCACCGATGCCTGAATGAAGCAGGTCAGGTAGAAAATCTTGTTTAGAATGCAAATGGAAAACTTGCCTTTATTAGTCGAGGGATGGAATAAAAGAATAAGGACGTTATACATCAACCGTATAAATAAATGTTTAGGCAGCAGCTGGAGCACCGCTTGCAGTTCTGGTCACCACATTGCAGAAAAGCTGTGATTGCACTGGAAAAGGTGATGAGGACATTTACAAGAATGTTTTCTGGACAGGAAAATTCTATCTATGAGGAAATATTAGAAATGCTGGGTCTGTTTCATTGGAACAGAGGAGACAGACGGGAGATCTTATCGAGGTGTATAAAATCATGAGCAGCCTGGATAGTGGGTAGGAATGAACTGTTTCACTTGGCAGGGGAGTCAGTAACCAGGGGACAGAGATGTACATTAATTGGGGGGAGGATTGGAGGAGATTTGAGGGGAAATGTCTTCATCCAGATGGTGCCGGGGGTCTGGAACCCACTGCCTGAAAAGGAGGGTAGAAGCATGTCCCCTCACCACATTCAGCAACTACTTGGATAGACACGTAAACATATTTTCTATATTTCTATGTAAAGTGCCGTAACCTACAGGGCTACGGAGCAAGAGCTAGAAAGTGGGATTAGGCTGGATAGCTCTTGGTCGGCCGGCAGGGACACGATGGACCGAAATGGCCTCATTCCGTGCTGTAAATGTATATGTTTCTATGTTTCGATAAAAGGAGTATTATACTGCTATCCTGCATAATAATAAAAAGCGAAAGAATTGCACTGACAGTTAACATAATCTGAACACCTCACATATGTAACAGCTACACAATGTGCGAAAACAGCTGAAACACACGTTTCATTTTATTCACGTTTATTGCGATGTGTTTTCCAGGACTGCGATTTGTGGCAACTCTTTAACCCACAGGTACTACAATGAGTATCTAATTCCCTGATCTGCTTTAACTGACACAAAGCTGGCACTGTTCCATCAACTCGGGCACTCCCTGCACTACACTGAGTCGTGGATTTAAATATTTAAATTTTTCAGCCCAAATGAGGTTGCGTTCAGTTCTCTTGCCCTGAAACATTATTGGTAAAAAGGAGTTGTTTGAGAAGCAGAAACTCTCGCCCCATTGCTTGGAATTTAATGTGCATTACTGAGCCTGACTGCTGCGGTTAAACAGGTGAGTTTACCTGTCTCCGTGTGATCTACATGCCTTAGGGATGTCCACTCAGGGAGTTTGATGATTAAAGTGACATGGACTGTACAGTTGAATGGCTCTGAATGTCCGTGCCCAATATCTCTGGTTTAATATATTATGCTGTGTAGTAACCATCGGTGGGAATATAATCTCACGCTGCTGGGCCCACCTGACTCTCACTAATAAGATAACAATACCTGATAGTCCAACGCAGGTTTCCTTTGTGTGTGAATTCGGTGTCCAGTCAAGTGATCAGCAGGCTTTGAAAAAACGAATGAAATCAACGCTTCTCAGAGAAAATGGGACAAGATTCAACCATAAATAGGCACAAAGAATCTTTCCACCTTACGCCAAATTGCGGCATGGTTAGTCAGTGTTTCTTGGCAGTTCCTAATTCTACAAATATGTATGCCGCGGTGTGATCGCTTGTTTACTGCCCTTTTTACTATTCAGCCCCTTTGTTCTGAGTTGTTTCTTACACTGGCTGGGTGGGTGGGGTTGTGCTGTTTAGTGGTGGCAGTGCCGAGAGTGTTGTGCTTTTATATTTCATTAATTATTCCTGTGGCCACCTTATTCAGATTAGAATACTCTTGGAATCTCCGACATCAGTAAGGTGATCAGGTTAGTGTTTTCATCCAAACTTTTAACAAACTCTCAATCAGGCTGAGCTCTGGGAACATGTATGGATGGTCGGTAACTTCAAAGTTTCCGGTTCAGTTAATTGGGTCTGGAACTGTTTCTGGGTGCTAAGTATGTTTACAGTGCGATGGGTTCAGTAATGGTTACTTGCTTAGTATCTGAGTCCTGGTTCATTTTACATGCGTTGGTTTATTGATCGCCACTTGGTCTGTATCCACCATTGTATTAGGCTGGGCTGGCTCAGTCACTAGACCAGCAAACTCTTATTTACTGTCTCGTAGCCTTTAAGCCCCTCATTAGATGGTTGGATCTCTGTGATTTTAGGTTGAATTCACAGGGGTTCCCTCAGAATTCCAGGGCAAAGATGTCAAGGAGTCTTTGATATAATTGAGAACAGTAATAGGAAATATATATCTGATTATTTCGCTGCCCAATACTGAGGTTTATTTAATGTCACGGAGAACTTGGGGTCAGTGGACCAACGCACATTCATGATCCTTCGCTGCCGGGAAATCAGCAGGGAAGTTGTACTGTGCACCATTTTGATCTCCTTACCTCAGAAACGAAAACGCTGTTTTAGTAGGGATGCAACGAAATATTCCAAGATCGATTTCTGGACCAAAAGGTTTGTCTTACGAGGAGAGATTGAGTAGAATGGGCCTACATTATCTGGTGTTTTGCTTCGTTTTTTTAAAATTTCAAAATATACTTTATTCATATAAAAATTTGCACAATACATTGGTAGACAGTTCAGTACATTTGCATGCAGTCAGCAATTCCTTACAATACATTTGGATGCTAACGTCAGTTCCGTTCAATAGATTTGCTTGCGTTACATTTCGAGGTACATTTCAGTGTAATCCAGGATACATTGTAATACAGTCATCATATTGCTTTACTAGTGGCACTATACGGTACACGGAATGGGTGAGGGTAAAGTTACATCTCTTGCAACATACATTACTAAACAGAACTTGCATTATACATGGCACTGCATAGGTTTTTTCAGATCCTGGTGCTCAATGAATACAAAAAGTTTGCAAGTACAGCCCGAGGGCAGTTTTATACTGATTCGAGCCCCTGGGTTTATCATGACGGTAGGGCTTTAAACTGTGGCTCTTTCCCACGGTGCCTTTGCGGCGACTGCACTAATTTTTAGAACGTCCCTCAGCACGTACTCCTGGACCTTGGATTGTGCCAGTCTATAACACTTGCTCTGGAAGACCAGCACGTTTCAGCAAGTCCAAAATGCGTCTTTCACTGAGTTTATGGCCCTCCAGCAGCAGATGATGTCTGTCTCGGTGTGTGTCCCTGGGAACAGTCCGTAGAGCACAGAGAACTGTGTTACGGAGCTGCTTGGGATGAACCACGACACCAACCACTGCATCTCCATCCAGGCCAACCTTGCAAAGGGGCAATCCCAAAATAGATGGATGACAGTCTCATCTGCACCACGGCCAACTCGGGGCAGAGTGCCACATCAAGTGTTTTGCTTAATGAGAGGCAATCTCATTGAAACGTGTAAAATTTATAGCTGGAATGAACCTTCTAACTCAGCGGAGTGCGCTCCCAGCTGAGCCACGGCAGAGTGATGGTGGTTCAGACAACCTTTATCTCAGTGGTTTAAATCGGAACTCAAAACGGCCAATTATTCTGATTTGGGAGCCAGAGAAGTTCGTTACTTGTTGATGTCCTCCTTGGTGGTGTTATTATCGGTCTTCAAATGTTTCTCCCTGATTGTCTATCACCTGGACTGTCCCATGGAATGTGTTCTCTTTGTCACTTCAGATTTTCCACTTTGATACCAATCCTACTGACAAAAACAAGCTTTCCAGTGTATTTTTATTTGTCGCCATGGTTACACAGAATGAGGCTAACTGATCACACTTGGTGTTAAAAACGGTTTCCCACAGTGTCATTTATGCTCCTGAGCTCTTGCTTTCCAGACGGATTGAATGACACTTTTGGACTTTGGCCAGGCTTCCCAGAATGTGTTGGTGTATAGTCAGTTTAATCGTTCCTTTTTTGAGTTATTATAATTAACTAACCTCAGCTCATTTAGTAGTTCAGTAATACAACAATCCTAAATTATCCTTCACAGCGTTATTGGAATGTCCAACACCTTTCTAGAGAAAGTGTTTAAAGAATATAAACCTTTACAGGAATTGAGGCCAACACTGGGAAGAACCGCTTCGAACAAGTTCTGAACCTGTGGGTGGAAACAAAGGCAGCGCCCAACAGTTTACATTCTCCAATCGCTGACCTGCTCTGTCTGTTAGATCGTTGCAATGTTTATTGTGCTGCGCTCCTGATTTTCAATTTGCTGCAGTTTCATGATATCGAAAAGACTGGCAGCAACCATCAAAATCTCTCCTCTCTGAAGTGCAATAATAATGTAGCATGTTGAGAACAGTTACAAACACAGATTACATTGTATTCATATTTGGTACAATATGATTTCCATTACTGCGATTGTTGTTCCCTCTGTCAGCCACAGATACACAGAGGAGAATCTCTGTTCCTTTATCTGTGTACGTGACACTAAGCTGGCGCTGTTCTACCAGAGAGGGCTTTCCCACCAGCTCACTTACTCCAATTGGTAAATCAATCTCCATCCTTCATCTCCATGGAGACTGGTGTCGGGACAACTTTCCAGTTCGTGAGACATTACTTTTAAAAGTATTTTTTTTTGAAAGAGGGATTTGTCCTCTACTGCGGAGAATCGAAAATCCATTGCTGTGACTGTTCCCGCAGTTAAACAGGTGGGTTTTCCTGTCTCTGTGTGATCCACATGTTTTCGGGTTTCCACTCGGGACTTTGAAGATTGAAGTGACATGGACTGTGCTGTTGAATTGCTCTGAGTGTCCATCCTCAATATTAAGTTGAAATATATTGTTCTGTTGTAACCATGAGTGGCAATAACGCTGCTGTGTGCAACCGATTGTCACTAATAGGGGAATGTAACCTGAGAGTCTCAGTGCAGGTTTCCTTTGTGTGTAAATCAGGCATCCTGTCAAGCGCTCAGCAGCCTCTCCAAGAAGCAGAGAAATCACCAGTTTTCACTGAAAATGCGAGACGATTCGGTGGTATTTGCTGCTAAAGATGGTTGCTGCGTTTCGGCCTCAACCAGGGAGGTGAGTAAGTTTTCCTGCACAGGTTGTACTGTGTAAATATCTATCTGTTTCTCTCCTGGCGATCTGAGGTGTCAGCCCCTTCGTTCCGAGATGATTATTAAACAGGCGGCTGTTTAGTGAGGCCAGTGCCGATAAAATAGTGATTTACCTTTTATGACTTACTCCATGTGATCGCGTTGTTCAGGCTGGAATAACTTTGAAATCTACAACATCAGTAATTAATGTTTTACTTCAACTTTTAATGGTTTCTGACTCAGGTCAAGGTCTGCCATTATTTTCGGGCGATGGGTTATTTAGTGTTTCTGCCTCAGTTCATTGATACAGGAGCAGTTTCTGGGTGTTGGGTAAGTTTGCATGTGTTTGGGGAGGTGGGCATTTTTCACTGTTTGTGTGCTGGCTCAGTTTACTTGTGCCGGGTTAGATGATGGTCACTCGCTCAGTTTCTGTTTAATGAGTTAGCTTACATATGTTGGTTTAGATGACGCTCAATTGGTCAGTTTCCAGGTGATGGGTCTGTTTACTTATGCAGGGTTATTTGATGCTCACTTGTTAACTTTCCGCTGTTATTTATGTCTGGCTCGCTCAATGGATAGAGCTTGAATCTCTTCATTTCAGCGTCAATGGTTCAAGCCTCCATTGGTCGGTTTGAGCTTTCCAATTTTTGCCAGATATCACAGATGGTCCCCAGCTCTGAATTTTTCGGTACAGTTCAAGGTATGTTTGCTATAAGTTAATTTCAGGAACAGGATCTGAAAATATCTCCCCGATCCTGGACCCGCTGCTGGAGATGAAACTGTATTTATGTTCGCCTGCAGCTGGGGGTCACACTGGCTCAATGCATCTTCGGGCCCATCTCTCCCTTTACGACCCATCGCATCGGTGCCGAGAAAATGCTGGGGAACGTGTACTGTGTATTGTTTTAGTCTGCTTACTGAAGAAAATGAAAAATTGTCTTCAGAGGTGAAGGTTTACTAGATTATTTCCTCGGACAATTGTTCTCTGTGATGAGTAGAGTGTGAGTAGAAGTGGCCTATATTCTCTGGTTATTGGAAGAATTAAGAAGAAAACCTATTGAGAATTAAAACATTTGTAGAGGGCTTGAACCATCTAATTCTGATGCGAGCCGCTACCTGCTGAGCCGGGGCAGACAGATGACGATTCAGACAACCTTTAAGTTAGTGGTGCAATTCATAACTCAGAATTGGCAATTCACCTGCTTCGAGTGACCTCATCAATTGTTGACGTCCTCCTTGGTATTAAGTTTAATGCCTCTTCAAGGTCTTCCGCTTTTTGTCTTTCTCCTGGTCTGTCCCATGGAATGTGCTCTCTTTCTCCATTCAGAATGGCTGCTGTGATAATATTCCTGGTGACAGAAACATGTGATTTACATCAAGGCAAGTGACTGTCAATTCTATCTTCCCCATGGCTACACATGCTGAAGCTAAGAGATAGTATCTGCTGTTGACAGCGGTGCCCCACAGGCTCGTGAGGCCTCCACACCTGTATCTTTCCAGACAGCCTGAATCAAACTTTTGGAATTGACCAAGCTTCCCAGTAAGCCTTCTTGAACCGTTAATTTCACAGTTCATTTGTTGAATTAATACTTGTAACCGACCTCAGCATCTATAGCAGGTCAGTAATACAACAATTCTTTCATACCCTTAAAAGCATCATTGAAATTACTAAACCCTGCTAGAGTAATTGAATGAAAGAATATAAACTATTACACACATTGAGGCAAACAATGAGCAGTTGTGCTGCGAGCAAAGTTTGAACCTCTGCGGGGAAACAAAGGCAGCGCCCACGAGTTTGAATTCTCACATTGCTCTCCCTGCACTGTGTGTGAAATCGCTGCAATGGCTATTGTGCTGTGTGCGTGATGTATAATTTGTTGCAAATTCGTGAAATCCAAAAGAATCCAAAATATTCTAACCCCTCCGAAGTAATATTTAACTTATTGAGAACATTTGCATCCCATATTTTTAATTACTGCGATTTTTGCCAGCTCTTTATGCCAGAGGTACACAAACGAGAGTCTGTTTCCCTATTCTCTGTGTACCTGGCACTAAGCCGCCACTGTTCCCGCAGAAAGGGATTTTCCTGCAGCTCACTTGCTCATATTTATAAATCATTGTAGATTCATCAGCTCAATACAGACTGATGCGGGGATAACTTTTCAGTGCCTGAGACATTACTCATAAATGTCATTTTATTGAGAAGCAGGAATTTCCTCTCCCACTGCCGGGAAACTAAAATCATTCCTGACCCTGTTTCCGCAGTTGAACAGGTGCGTTTACCTGTCTCTGTGTGATCTACATGCGTTCGGGTTTGTCCATTCCGGGATTTGATGTTTGAATTGATATTGGCTGGACTGTTGAATTACTCTGAGTGTCCATCTTCAACATTTCCGTTCAAATATATTTTGTTCGGTTGTAACCATGAGTGGAAGCAATGATGCTGCGTGCAACAGACTGGCATTAATAGGCGAATGTAACCTGAGAGTCTCAGTGCATGTCTCCTTTATGTGTAAATCAGGCATCCAGTCAAGCGCTCAGCAGCCTCTTCAAGAAGAACAGAAATCACCAGTTTTCACAGCAAATGCGCGAAGCTTCGGTCGTTATTATTACTAAAGATTATTTGTGGATTATTTCCTCAACCTGTGCGGTCAGTAAGTTTTTGTTCTGGACAGCTTCGTACTGTGCAAATATATATCTGCTTCTCTCCGGGCGATCTGAGATGTCAGACCATTCGTTCCGAGCAGTTTCTTAAACAGGCGGCTGTTCAGTGAAGTAACTGCCCAGAATATCCTGTTCTTACGGTTTACTATTTATTCCAAGCATTATTCAGACTAGCATAGTGTTGGAATCTGCAGCATCGGCTATTTAATGATATCGTTCAACATGCAAAGATCTCTGACATAGTACGAGGTCTGCCATTATTTCCGAGCTCAGGTTCATTTCATTGTTTGTGGTTAATGTTAATATTTAAGAAGAAGTTCAGTTCATTGGAACCACAGCGGCCTCTCGATCCTGGGTCAGTTTTCATGCGCTGGTTTCGGTGTTGGTCACTTGTATTGTTTCTGCTACTTCGTAGTTTTCAAGTGTTCGGTGAGGTGATTGCCACTTGGTCAGTTTAAGGTTATTTATTCAGTTTTGTTCCACTTGTTTAGGCATAGGTCACTTGGTCAGTTTCTCGAAGTTGGGTCAGTTAACGTCTACTTGATGATGTGCAGGTCACGTGCTCATATTTCTGGAGGTGGGTCTGTTTACACGCATTCGGTTAGTTGCTCACCTATCAGCTTCTCGGTGCTGGGTAGCTTTCCGTGACCTGTGTTAGGTGATGGTTACTTGCTTATTTCAAGGAAGCTGTTTCAACTTAATGTGTTGGCGTCGGTAGTAATCAACTTATCAGTTTCCTCATACTGGCCCTGCTTACATGTATTGGCTTAGCTGATGTTCATTTACACAAATTCTGAGTGCTGGGACAGTTTTCGTATCCCGGCGTGGTGATGTAAAGTTGGTAGTACCTGGGTGTTGTGTCAGTTTAAGTCTGCTTGTTTCGGTGATTTACAACTGAACAGTCCACGGGTACTCATTGAGTTTTCATGTACTGCGATGCCTGTGATTAAAATGGTCAGTTTCTGGGCGATGTGTCAGTTGATGCATCTATAGTAGTAGATGGTCAATTGATCATTTTATGTATATTGGGTCAGATAATGTGTGTTTGGTTAGGTGATGATCTCTCGGTCAGTTTCTGGGTGCTGGTTAAGTTGATGTGTGCTGTGTTTGATGTTGATCCTTTCGTCAGCTTCTGGTACTGAGTACTGAGTTAGTTTACATGTGCTAAGTTAGGAGATGGTGAATTGGTTAGTTTCTGTGTGTTGGCCAGTTTACCAGTAATGGATGATGTGCTGGTAATGTGGTCATTTTAAACTGTGTGGTTAACATTATGTGTGCTTGGTTAGATGATGTTCATGTCTTCATTTCTTCATTCTAGGACAGTTTCCGTGTGATTGGTTATGTGATCACCACTTGGACAATTTCCAGCAGTTGGATCATATAACTTGTGTTGCTTTACTGGATGGTTATTTTCAGGATATTTCGTCAATTTTATTTCATTGAATGAGTGAACAGTAATTTGGGTAGTGTGTTGGTGCAATTAACTTAAGCTGGATTATATGATGGTCAATTTGTCAGTTTTAGGGCACTCGGTCAATTTACCTGTGTTGATATAAGTTATGATGACTTACATAAGAAATTGGAGCCGCATTGGGCCATTTGGCCAGTCGAGCATGCTCGGCCATTCAACACGAGTGTCCAGTTCAACTCCACATACCTCTACTTCCCCAAATCCTTTAACTCTGTTAGTTCCACAAAATGTATTGTCCTCTATCTTGAATATAGTCAACGACACAGCATCCACCGCCATCTAGAGATATAGAATCATAGAAAATAGGCGCAGGAGTGGCCCATTCGGCCCTTTGAGCCTGCACCGCCATTCAGTGAGTTCATGGCTGAACATGCAACATCAGTATCCCATTCCTGCTTTCTCGCCATACCACTTGATCCCCCTAGTCGTAACATAAGAACATAGAACATAAGAATTAGGAGCAGGAGTAGGCCATCTAGCCCCTCGAGCCTACTCCGCCATTCAACAAAATCATGGCTGATTTGGCCGTGGACTCAGCTCCACTTACCCGCCCGCTCCCCTTAACCCTTAATTCCCTGATTGGTTAAAATGTATCTATCTGTGATTTGAATACATTCAATGAGCTAGCCTCAACTGTTTCCCTGGGGAGAGCATTCCCCAGATTTACAACCCTCTTGGAGAAGAAATTCCTTCTCAAATCGGTTTTCAATTGGCTCCCCCGTATTTTGAGGCTGTGCCCCCTAGTTCTAGTCTGCCCGACTGGTGGAATAAACCTCTCTGCCTGTATCTTGTCTATCCTTTTCATTACTTTAAATGTTTCTATAAGATCACCCCTCATCCTTCTGAACTCCAACGAGTAAGATCCAGTCTATTCAATCTATCATTATAAGGTAACCCCCTCATCTCCGGAGTCATCCTAGTGAATCGGCTCTGTATCCCCTCCAAGGCTAGTATATCCTTACTTTAGTAAGGTGTCCAAAACTGCACGCAGTACTCCAGGTGCGGCCTCACCAATACCCTGTACAGTTGCAGCAGGACCTCCCTGCCTTCGTACTCCATCCCTCTCGCAATGAATACAACATTCCATTCGCCTTCCTAATTACCTGCTGTACCTGCAATCTAACTTGTTGGGAATCAGGCACAAGGACCTGAAGGTCCCTCTGCACCCCAGCATGTTATAATTTCTCCTCATTCAAATAATATTTCCTTTTAATGTTTTTTTTTCAAGGAGGATGACCTCACATTTTCCAACATTGTATTCCATCTGCCAACCCTTAGCCCATTCGCTTAACCTATCTAAATCTCTTTGAAGCCTCTCTGTGTCCACTACACAACCCGTTTTCCCAATAATCTTTGTGTCATCTGCAAATTTTGCTACACTACACTCTGTCCCCTCTTCCAGGTCATTTTTGTATATTTTAAACAGTTGTATATTTTAAAGCACCAATCCCTGTGGCACACCACTAAGCACAGATTTTCAAACCGAAAATGATCCATTTATCCCGACTCTCTGCTTTCTGTTAGCCAGCCAATTCTCTACCCATGCTAATACATATCCTCTGACTCCGTTTACATTTATCTTCTGCATTAACCTTTTGTGTGGCTCCTTATCGAATGCCTTTTAGAAATCTAAATACACCACATCCATCGGTTAACCTCTATCCACCATGCTCGTTATATCTCTAAAGAATTCAAGTAAATTAGTTAAATATGATTTCCCCTTCATGAATCCATGTTGCGTCTGCTTGCTTGCACTATTCCTATCTAGATGACCCGCTGTTTCTTCCTTAATGATAGTTTCAAGCATTTTCCCCACTACAGGTGTTAAAATAACCGGCCTATAGTTACCTGCCTTTTGTCTGCCCACTTTTTTAAACGGAGGCGTTACATTAGCTGCTTTCCAATCCGCTGGTACCTCCCCACAGAGCAGAGAATTTTTACAGATTTTAACGAATGCATCTGCTATAACTTCTGCCATCTCTTTTAATACCCTGTGATGCATTTCATCAGGATCAGGGGATTTTTCTACCGAGAGATCAATTAGCCTGTCCAGCACGACCCCCGAGTGATAGTGATTGTCTCAATGTCCTCCCTTCCCACATTCCTGTGAACAGTAATTTTTGGCATGGTTTTTGAATCTTCCACTGTGAAGACCGAAGCAAAATAATTGTTTAAAGCCTCAGCCTCATTTCCACATTTCCACATTTCCCATTATTAAATCCCCCTTCTCCACTTCTAAGGGACCAACATTTACGTTAGTTACTCTTTTCCGTTTTATTTTTCGGTAAAAGCTTTTACTATCTGTTCTTATGCTTTGAGCAAGTTTACTTTCGTGATCTATCCTTCCTTTCTTTAATGCTTTCTAAGTCATTCTTTGCTGTCGTTTAATTTTTTCCCAATCTTCTAGTTTCCCACTAACCTTGGCCACCTTATACGCATTGGTTGTTAATTTAATACTCTCCTGTATTTCCTTGGTTATACATTGCTGGTTATCGCTTCTCTTACCGCCCTTCTTTTTCACTGCATTATATTTTTGTTGAGCACTATGAAAGAGATCCTTAACTGTCCTCCACTGTTCCTCAATTGTGCCACCGTTTAGTCAAGGTTCCCAGTCTACTTTAGTCAACTCTGCCCTCATCCCACTTTAGTCACCTTTGTTTAAGCATAGTACGCTCGTCTGAGACACTACTTCCTCACCCTCAATCTGCATTAAAAATTCAACCATACTGTGATCACTCATTCCGAAAGGATCTATTACAAGGAGATCGTTTATTATTCCTGTCTCACTGCACAGGACCGGCGGTCCCAGTGAGGTAGACAGTGTGTAACCCGGGATCCAAGTGAGATCAGACAGTGTGTAACTCATGGGCCCAGTGTGATCAGAAAGTGTGTAACCTTGGGGCTCAGTATGATCAGAAAGTGTGTAACCCGGGCGCCCAGTGAGATGAGACAATGTGTAACCCGGGGGTGGGCCCAGAGAGATCAGTCAGTGTGTAACCCGAGATCCCATTGACATCAGACAATGTGAATCCGGGGTCCACTGAGATCAGGCAGCGTGTAATCCATGGGCCCAATTAGATCAGACAATGTGTAACCTGACGTCCCAATCAGATCAGTCAGTGTGTAACCCGGGTGCCCAGTGAAATCAGTCAGTGTGTAACACGGGGGCCCAGTGAGACCAGACAATTTTTACTCGGGTGCACATTAAGACCAGACAGTATGTATTCAGGGGGTCAGTAAGATCAGACAGTGTGTAACGCGGAGGTACAGTTAGATCAGACAAGGTAAAACTTAGGGACCCAGTGAAATCAAAACTTGTGTAACATGGGAACAGTGAGTCAGACAGTGTGTAACCCGGGGACCCAGTGAGATCAGGCAGTGTGTAATCCGGGGGCCCAGTGAGATCAGACAGAGTGTAACTCGGGGGCCCAGTGAGATCAGACAGTGTGTAACCAGTGGGCCAGTGAATTCAGACGGTGTCTAAACCGGGGGCCAGTGAGATCAGTCGATGTGTAACCCGGGGGTCCAGTGAGATCAGACAGTGTGAAATCCTCGGATCCAGTGAGATCAGGCAGTGTGTAGCCCGGGGGCCCTGTGAGATCAGACAGTGTGTAACCTGGGGGCCCAGTGAGATCAGACAGTTTGCAACCCTGGGGATCAATGAGATCAGGCTGAGTGTAACTCGGGGTCCCAGTGAGATCAGACAATTGCGCAACCCGGGGACTCATTGAGAGCAGAGAGTCTGTAACCAGGGGGCCACTGAGTTCAGACGGTGTGTAACCCGGTGGCCCAGTGAGATCAGACAGTGTATAACCCGGGGGCCCAATGAGATCAGACAGTGCGTAACCCGGGGGCCCAATGAGATCAGACAGTGTGTAACCCGGGGGCACAGTGCGATCAGACAGTGTGTTACCACGTGCACAGTGAGTCAGACAGTGTGTAATCCTGGGGCCCAGTGAGATCAGACATGGCGTAAAACTGGGCCCTGTGGGATCAGACAGTGTATAACCCGGGGGCCCAGTGAGATCAGACAGTGTGTAACCAGTGGGCCAGTGAATTCAGACGGTGTCTAAACCGGGGGCCAGTGAGATCAGTCGATGTGTAACCCGGGGGTCCAGTGAGATCAGACAGTGTGAAATCCTCGGACCCAGTGAGATCAGGCAGTGTGTAGCCTGGGGGCCCTGTGAGATCAGACAGTGTGTAACCTGGGGGCCAGTGAGATCAGACAGTTTGCAACCCTGGGGATCAATGAGATCAGGCTGAGTGTAACTCGGGGTCCCAGTGAGATCAGACAATTGCGCAACCCGGGGACTCATTGAGAGCAGAGAGTCTGTAACCAGGGGGCCACTGAGTTCAGACGGTGTGTAACCCGGTGGCCCAGTGAGATCAGACAGTGTATAACCCGGGGGCCCAATGAGATCAGACGGTGTGTAACCCGGTGGCCCAGTGAGTTCAGACGGTGTGTAAACCGGTGGCCCAGTGAGATCAGACAGTGTGTAACCTAGAGACCCAATGAGATCAAACAGTTGTAACCCGGGGGCCCAATGAGATCAGACAGTGTGTAACCCGGGGGCACAGTGCGATCAGACAGTGTGTTACCACGTGCACAGCGAGTCAGACAGTGTGTAATCCTGGGGCCCAGTGAGATCAGACATGGCGTAAAACTGGGCCCTGTGGGATCAGACAGTGTGTAACCCGGGGGCCCAGTGAGATCAGTCAGTGTGTAACCCGGGGGTGGGCCCAGTGAGATCAGACAGGGTGTACCCCGGGGGTGTACCCAGTGAGATCAGACAGTGTGTAATCTGGTGGCCCAGTGAGATCAGAGAGTGTGTAACCCGGGAGCCCAGTGAGATCAGACAGTGCATAACCTGGTGGCCCAGTCAGATCAGACAGTGTATAACACAGGGGTCCAGTGAGATAAGAGAGTGTGTAACCCGGGAGTGGACCCAGTGAGATCAGATACTATTTAACTCGGTGGCCCAGTGAGACCAGACAGTGCGTAACCCTTGGGGCCCAATGACGTCAGAAAGTGTGTAACCCTGGGGCCCAGTGAGATCAGACATGGTGTAAACCGGGAGCCCATTGGGATCAGACCCTGTTTAACCCAGATGAGATGTTCCCTATGAAATCAGACAGTTTGTAACCCGAGGTCCCAATGATATCACACAGAGTGGAACATCAGGGGCCCAGAGAGATCAGACAGTGTGTAAGCGGGAGCACAGTAAGATCAGACAGTTTGTAACCCGGGGGCCCAGTGAGATCAGACCGTGTGTCACACAGGGGCACAGTGAGATGAGAAAGTGTGTAACCGGGGGCACAGTGATATCGGACTGTGTGTAACCCGGGGGCACAGTGAGATCGGACAGTGTGTCAGCCGGGAGCTCACTGAGATGACACATTCAGAAACCCGGGGGCCACTGAGGTCTGAAAGTGTGTAACCCGGGGGCCAGTGAGGTCTGAAAGTGTATAACCCTCGGACCCAGTGAGATCAGGCAGTGTGTAGCCTGGGGGCCCTGTGAGATCAGACAGTGTGTAAACTGGGGGCCCAATGAGATCAGACAGTTTGCAAACCTGGGGATCAATGAGATCAGGCTGAGTGTAACTCGGGGGCCCAGTGAGATCAGACAATTGCGCAACCCGGGGACTCATTGAGAGCAGAGAGTCTGTAACCAGGGGGCCACTGAGTTCAGACGGTGTGTAACCCGGTGGCCCAGTGAGATCAGGCAGTGTGTAACCCGGGGACCTAATGAGATCAAACAGTGTGTAACCCGCGGGCCCAATGAGATCAGACAGTGTGTAACGCGGGGGCACAGTGCGATCAGACAGTGTGTTACCACGTGCACAGTGAGATCAGACAGTGTGTAATCCTGGGGCCCAGTGAGATCAGACATGGTGTAAACCTGGGCCCTGTGGGATCAGACAGTGTTTAACCCGGGGGCCCAGTGAGATCAGACATGGTGTAAACCGGGGGCCCAGTGAGATCAGACCGTGTGTCACCCAGGGGCACAGTGAGATGAGAAAGTGTGTAACCGTGGGCACAGTGATATCGGACTGTGTTTAACCCGGGGGCCCAGTGAGATCGGACAGTGTGTCAGCCGGGAGCTCACTGAGATGACACATTGTGTAACCCGGGGGCCACTGAGGTCTGAAAGTGTGTAACCCGGGTGACAGTGAGGTCTGAAAGTGTATAACCCTCGGACCCAGTGAGATCAGGCAGTGTGTAGCCCGGGGGCCCTGTGAGATCAGACAGTGTGTAAACTGGGGGCCCAGTGAGATCAGACAGTTTGCAACCCTGGGGATCAATGAGATCAGGCTGAGTGTAACTCGGGGGCCCAGTGACATCAGACAATTGCGCAACCCGGGGACTCATTGAGAGCAGAGAGTCTGTAACCAGGGGGCCACTGAGTTCAGACGGTGTGTAAACCGGTGGCCCAGTGAGATCAGACAGTGTGTAACCTAGAGACCCAATGAGATCAAACAGTTGTAACCCGGGGGCCCAATGAGATCAGACAGTGTGTAACCCGGGGGCACAGTGCGATCAGACATTGTGTTACCACGTGCACAGTCAGATCAGACAGTGTGTAATCCTGGGGCCCAGTGAGATCAGACATGGTGTAAACCTGGGCCCTGTGGGATCAGACAGTGTGTAACCCGGGGGCCCAGTGAGATCAGTCAGTGTGTAACCCGGGGGTGGGCCCAGTGAGATCAGACAGGGTGTACTCCGGGGGTGTACCCAGTGAGATCAGACAGTGTGTAATCTGGTGGCTCAGTGAGATCAGAGAGTGTGTAACCCGGGAGCCCAGTGAGATCAGACAGTGCATAACACGGTGGCCCAGTGAGATCAGACAGTGTAAAACACAGGGGTCCAGTGAGATAAGAGAGTGTGTAACCCGGGAGGGGACCCAGTGAGATCAGATACTATTTAACTCGGGGGCCCAGTGAGACCAGACAGTGCGTAATCCGTGGGGCCCAATGACGTCAGACAGTGTGTAACCCTGGGGCCCAGTGAGATCAGACATGGTGTAAACCGGGAGCCCATTGGGATCAGACCATGTTTAACTCAGATGGGATGTTCCCTATGAAATCAAACAGTTTGTAACCCGAGAGCCCAATGATATCACACAGAGTGGAACATCAGGGGCCCAGAGAGATCAGACAGTGTGTAACCGGGAGCACAGTAAGATCAGACAGTTTGTAACCCGGGGGCCCAGTGAGATCAGACCATGTGTCACCCAGGGGCACAGTGAGATGAGAAAGTGTGTAACCGGGGGCACAGTGATATCGGACTGTGTGTAACCCGGGGGCCCAGTGAGTATCGGACAGTGTGTCAGCCGGGATCTCACTGAGATGACACATTGTGTAACCCGGGGGCCACTGAGGTCTGAAAGTGTGTAACCCGGGGGCCAGTGAGATCTGAAAGTGTATAACCCGGGGGCCCAGTGAGATCAGACAGTTTGTAAGCCGGTGGCCCAGTGAGATCAGACAGTGTGTAACCCGGGGGCCCAGTGAGAACAGACAGTGTTTTACCCTGATAACTTTCTGATCTCACTGGGCCCCCGGGTTACAAACGTGCTGTTCTCACTGGGCCCCTGGTTTCCACACTGTCCGATCTCACTGGGACACGGCTTACGCACTGGACGCAGTGAGATCAGGCATTGTGTAACACTTGGGGGCCAGTGAGATCAGACAGTGTGTAACCCGGGGGTCCAGTGAGATCAGACAGTATGTAACCCGGGGGCCCAATGAGTTCAGACAGTGCGTAACCCGCTGGCCCAGTGAGTTCAGACAGTGTATAATTCAGGGGCCCACTGAGATAGATAGTGTGTAACCCGGGGATGGACGCAGTGAGTTCAGACACGATGTAACTCGGGGGCACAGTGAGATCGGACAGTGCGTAACCCGGGTGCCCAGTGACATCAGACAGTGTGTAACCCGGTGATCCGGTGAGACCAGACATTATGTAACCAGGGGGCTCAATGAGATCAGACTGTGTGTAACCGGGAGCACAGTAAGATCAGACAGTTTGTAACCCGGGGGCCCAGTGAGATCAGACCGTGTGTCAACCGGGGGCACAGTGACATGAGAAAGTGTGTAACCGGGGGCACAGTGAGATCGGACTGTGTGTAACCCGGGGGCCCTGTGAGATCGGACAGTGTGTAACCCGGGAGCTCACTGAGATGAGACATTTTGTAACCCGGGGCCACTGAGGTCTGAATGTGTGTAACCCGGGGGCCAGTGAGATCGGACAGTGTGTAACCCGAGAGCTCACTGAGATGAGACATTGTGTAACCCGAGGGCCACTGAGGTCTGAAAGTGTGTAACCCGAGGGCCCAGTGAGATCAGACAGTGTGTAACCCGGGGGCCAGTGAGGTCTGAAAGTGTAAAACCCGGATGCCCAGTGAGATCAGACAGTTTGTAAGCCGGGGGCCAAATGAGATCAGACAGTGTGTAACCCGGGGGCCCAGTGAGAACAGACAGTGTTTTAACCAGATCACTGTCTGATCTCACTGGGCCCCCGGGTTACAAACGTTCTGTTCTCACTGGGCCCCTGTGTACCACACTGTCCGATCTCACTGGGACACGGTTTACGCACTGGACGCAGTGAGATCAGGCATTGTGTAACACTTGGGGGCCAGTGAGATCAGACAGTGTGTAACCCGGGGGCCCAGTGAGATCAGACAGTATGTAACCCGAGTGTCCAGTGAGTTCAGACAGTGAGTAACCCGGGCAGTATGGGCCCAGCGCGATCAGAAACTGTGTAACTCGGGTCCCAATGAGATTTGACAGTGTGTATTCCAGGGGACCAGAAAGATCAGACAGTGTGTAACCCGGGGTCCCAGTGAGAGCAGACAGTGTGTAAACCGGGGGCCCAATGAGATCAGACAGTGTTTAACACGGGGGCCCAGTGAGATCAGACAGTTTTTAACCCGGGGCCCCAGTGAGATCAGACAGTGTGTAACCCGGGACCCAGTGAATCAGACCGTGAGTGACCCGGGGGCCCAGTGAGATCAGATAGTGTGTAAGCCGGGGGCCTAGTGAGATACGAGAGTGTGTAAACCGGGGGCCCATTGAGATCAGACAGTGTGTAACGCGGGCAGAATGGGTCCAGCTCGATCAGAAACAGTGTAACTCGGGTCCCAATGAGATTTGACATTGTGTATCCCAGGGGACCAGAAAGATCAGACAGTGTGTAACCCGGGGGCCCAGTGAGAGCAGACAGTGTGTAAACCGGGAGCCCAATGAGATCAGAGAGTGTGTAACCCTGGGGCCCAGTGGCATCAGACAGTGTGTAAACCGGGGGCCCAATGAGATCAGAAAATGTGTAACCCCGGGGCACGGTGAGATCAGACAGTGTGTAACCCGGGGGCCCAGTGAGAGCAGACAGTGTGTCACACGGGGGTCCAATGAGATCATACAGTGTGTAACCCGTGGGCCCATTGAGATCAGGCAGTGTGTAACACTGCGGTGTCAGTGAGATCAGAGAGTGTGTAACCCGGGGGCCCACTGAGGACAGACAGTGTGTAACCCTCGGAAGGCAGAGAGATCAGACAGTGTGTAACCCCGGGGCCCAGAGAGATCAGACAGTGTGTAACCCCGGGGCCCAGTGAGATCAGACAGTGTGTAACCCGGGGGCCAGTGAGGTCTGAAAGTGTAAAACCCGGATGCCCAGTGAGATCAGACAGTTTGTAAGCCGGGTGCCAAATGAGATCAGACAGTGTGTAACCCGGGGGCCCACTGAGAACAGACAGTGTTTTAACCAGATCACTGTCTGATCTCACTGGGCCCCCGGGTTACAAACGTTCTGTTCTCACTGGGCCCCTGTGTACCACACTGTCCGATCTCACTGGGACACGGTTTACGCACTGGACGCAGTGAGATCAGGCATTGTGTAACACTTGGGGGCCAGTGAGATCAGACAGTGTGTAACCCGGGGGCCCAGTGAGATCAGACAGTATGTAACCCGGGTGTCCAGTGAGTTCAGACAGTGAGTAACCCGGGCAGTATGGGCCCAGCGCGATCAGAAACTGTGTAACTCGGGTCCCAATGAGATTTGACAGTGTGTATCCCAGGGGACCAGAAAGATCAGACAGTGTGTAACCCGGGGTCCCAGTGAGAGCAGACAGTGTGTAAACCGGGGGCCCAATGAGATCAGACAGTGTTTAACACGGGGGCCCAGTGAGATCAGACAGTTTTTAACCCGGGGCCCCAGTGAGATCAGACAGTGTGTAACCCGGGGCCCAGTGAATCAGACCGTGAGTGACCCGGGGGCCCAGTGAGATCAGATAGTGTGTAAGCAGGGGGCCTAGTGAGATACGAGAGTGTGTAAACCGGGGGCCCATTGAGATCAGACAGTGTGTAACGCGGGCAGAATGGGTCCAGCTCGATCAGAAACAGTGTAACTCGGGTCCCAATGAGATTTGACATTGTGTATCCCAGGGGACCAGAAAGATCAGACAGTGTGTAACCCGGGGGCCCAGTGAGAGCAGACAGTGTGTAAACCGGGAGCCCAATGAGATCAGAGAGTGTGTAACCCTGGGGCCCAGTGGCATCAGACAGTGTGTAAACCGGGGGCCCAATGAGATCAGAAAATGTGTAACCCCGGGGCACGGTGAGATCAGACAGTGTGTAACCCGGGGGCCCAGTGAGAGCAGACAGTGTGTCACACGGGGGTCCAATGAGATCATACAGTGTGTAACCCGTGGGCCCATTGAGATCAGGCAGTGTGTAACACTGCGGTGTCAGTGAGATCAGAGAGTGTGTAACCCGGGGGCCCACTGAGGACAGACAGTGTGTAACCCTAGGAAGGCAGAGAGATCAGACAGTGTGTAACCCCGGGGCCCAGAGAGATCAGACAGTGTGTAACCCCGGGGCCCAGATTGATCAGACAGTGTGTAACCCGGCGGGACAGGTAGATCTGATATTGTCTTAACCCGGGGAGAATGAGTCCAGTGAGATCAGACAGTGTCTTAACCCAGGGAGAATGAGCCCAGTGAGATCAAACACAGTGTATCCCGGGGAGGATTGGTTCAGCAAGATCAGATCGTATGTAACAAAGGGAGGATGGGTCCAGTGAGATCAGACAGTGTGAAACCCGGGGAGGATGGGCCGAGTGATGTCAGATTGTGTGTAACCCGGGAGCCCAGAGAGATCAGACAGTGTGTAACCCATAATCGCAGTGAGATCAGACAGTGACTAACCCGGGAGCCCAGTAAGATCAGAGAGTGTGAAACACGGGAGCCAAGTGAGATCAGACAGTTTTTAACCCGGGGTCCCAGTAGGTCAGACAGTGTGTAACCCGGGGGCCCAGTGAGATTAGACATTGTGTAACGCGGGGGCCCAGTGAGATCAGACAGTGTGTAACCCGGGGCCCAGTGAATCAGACCGTGAGTAACGCTGGGGCCCAGTGAGATCAGACAGTGTGTAAACCGGGGTCCCAATGAGATCAGAGAGTGTGTATCCCAGGGGACCAGTGAGTTCAGACCGGATGTAAACCAGCGGCTCAGTGAGATCAGACAGTGTGTAACAGGGGGCCCAGTGAGATCAGGCAGTTTTTAAACAGGAGTCCCAGTTTGATCGGACAGTGTGTAACGCGGGGCCCAGTGAATCAGACCGTGAGTAACCCGGAGGCCCAGTGAGATCAGACAGTGTGTAAGCCGGGGGCCCAGTGAGATTCGAGAGTGTGTAAACCGGGGGCCCAGTGAGATCAGACAGTGTGTAACCCGGGCAGAATGGGCCCAGCGCGATCAGAAGCTGTGTAACTCGGGTCCCAATGAGATTTGACAGTGTGTATCCCAGGGGACCAGAAATATCAGACAGTGTGTAACCCGGGGGCCCAGTGAGAGCAGACAGTGTGTAAACCGGGGGCCCAATGAGATCAGAGAGTGTGTAACCCTGGGGCCCATTTACATCTGACAGTGTGTAAACCGGGGGCCCAATGAGATCAGAAATGTGTAACCCCGGGGCCCAGTGAGATCAGACAGTGTGTAACCCGGGGGCCCAGGGAGAGCAGAAAGTGTTTCACACCGGGGTCCACTGAGGTCATACAGTGTCTAACCCGTGGGCCCATTGAGATCAGGCAGTGTGTAACACTGCGGTGTCAGTGAGATCAGAGAGTGTGTAACCCAGGGGCCCACTGAGGACAGACTGTGTGTAACCCTAGGAAGGCAGAGAGATCAGACAGTGTGTAACCCCGGGGCCCAGAGAGATCAGACAGTGTGTAACCCCGGGGCCCAGAGTGATGAGACAGTGTGTAACCCGGCGGGACAGGGAGATCTGACATTGTCTTAACCCGGGGAGAATGAATCCAGTGAGATCAGATAGTGTCTTAACCCAGGGAGAATAGGGCCCAGGGAGATCAGACACAGTGTATCCCAGGGAGGATTGGTTCAGTGAGATCAGACAGTGTGTAACCAAGGGAGGATGGGTCCAGTGAGATCAGACAGTGTGAAACCCGGGGAGGATGGGCCGAGTGAGGTCAGATTGCATGTAACACGGGAGCCCAGTGAGATCAGACAGTGTGTAACCCATAATCGCATTGAGATCAGGCAGTTTTTAACCAGGGGGCCCAGTGAGATCAGACAGTGTGTAACCCGGGGCCCAGTGAATCAGACCGTGAGAAACCCTGGGGCCCAGTGAGTTCAGACATTGTGCAACCCGGGGGCCCAGTGAGATTAGACAGTGTGAAACCCGGAGGCCCATTGAGATCTGACAGTGTGTAACCCGGGGCCCAGTGAATCAGACCGTGAATAACTCGAGGGCCCAGTGAGATCAGACAGTGTGTAAACAGGGGTCCCAATGAGATCAGACAGTGTGTAACCCGGGGCCCAGTGAATCAGACCGTGAGTGACCCGGGGGCCCAGTGAGATCACACAGTGTTTAAGCCGGGGGCCGAGTGAGATACTAGAGTGTGTAAACCGGGTGCCCATTGAGATCAGACAGTGTGTATCCCGGGCAGAATGGGCCCAGCGCGATCAGAAACTGTGTAACACGGGTCCCAATGAGATTTGACAGTGTGTATCCCAGGGGACCAGAAAGATCAGACAGTGTGTAACCCGGGGGCCCAGTGAGAGCAGACAGTGTGTAAACCGGGGTCCCAATGAGATCAGAGAGTGTGTATCCCAGGGGACCAGTGAGTTCAGACCGGATGTAAACCAGCGTCCCAGTGAGATCAGACAGTGTGTAACAGGGGGCCCAGTGAGATCAGACAGTTTTTAAACCGGGGTCCCAGTGAGATCAGACAGTGTGTAACGCGGGGCCCAGTGAATCAGACCGTGAGTAACCCGGGGGCCCAGTGAGATTCGAGAGAGTGTAAACCGGGGGCCCAGTGAGATCAGACAGTGTGCAACCCGGGCAGAATGGGCCCAGCGCGATCAGAAGCTGTGTAACTCGGGTCCCAATGAGATTTGACAGTGTGTATCCCAGGGGACCAGTGAGTTCAGACCGGATGTAAACCAGCGGCCCAGTGAGATCAGACAGTGTGTAACACGGGGGCCCAGTGAGATCAGACAGTTTTTAAACCGGGGTCCCAGTGAGATCAGACAGTGTGTAACGCGGGGCCCAGTGAATCAGAGCGTGAGTAACCCGGGGGCCCAGTGAGATCAGACAGTGTGTAAGCCGGGGGCCCAGTGAGATTAGAGAGTGTGTAAACCGGGGGGCAGTGAGATCAGACAGTGTGTAACCCGGGCAGAATGGGCCCAGCGCGATCAGAAGCTGTGTAACTCGGCTCCCAATGAGATTTGACAGTGTGTATCCCATGGGACCAGAAATATCAGACAGTGTGTAACCCGGGGGCCCAGTGAGAGCAGACAGTGTGTAAACCGGGGGCCCAATGAGATCAGAGAGTGTGTAACCCTGGGGCCCAGTGACATCTGACAGTGTGTAAACCGGGGGCCCAATGAGATCAGAAAATGTGTAACCCCGGGGCCCAGTGAGATCAGACAGTGTGTAACACTGCGGTGTCAGTGAGATCAGAGAGTGTGTAACCCAAGGGCCCACTGAGGACAGACAGTGTGTAACCCTAGGAAGGCAGAGAGATCAGACAGTGTGTAACCCCGGGGCCCAGAGAGATCAGACAGTTTGTAACCCCGGGGCCCAGAGTGATGAGACAGTGTGTAAGCCGGCGGGACAGGGAGATCTGACATTGTCTTAACCCGGGGAGAATGAATCCAGTGAGATCAGACAGTGTCTTAACCCAGGGAGAATAGGGCCCAGGGAGATCAGACACAGTGTATCCCTATCCCGGGGAGGATTGATTCAGTGAGATCAAACAGTGTGTAACCAAGGGAGGATGGGTCCAGTGAGATCAGACAGTGTGAAACCCGGGGAGGATGGGCCGAGTGAGGTCAGATTGCTTGTAACCCGGGAGCCCAGTGAGATCAGACAGTGTGTCACCCATAATCGCAGTGAGATCAGACAGTTTTTAACCCGGGGGCCCAGTGAGATCAGACAGTGTGTAACCCGGGGCCCAGTGAATCAGACCGTGAGAAACCCTGGGGCCCAGTGAGTTCAGACATTGTGCAACCCTGGGGCCCAGTGAGATTAGACAGTGTGAAACCCGGAGGCCCAGTGAGATCTGACAGTGTGTAACCCGGGGCCCAGTGAATCAGACCGTGAATAACTCCAGGGCCCAGTGAGATCAGACAGTGTGTAAACAAGGGTCCCAATGAGATCAGACAGTGTGTAACCCGGGGGGCCAGTGAGTTCAGACCGGATGTAAACCAGCGGCCCAGTGAGATCAGACAGTGTGTCAACCATAAGCGCAGTGAGATCAGACAGTGACTAACCCGGGGGCCCAGTGAGATCAGACAGTGTGTAACACGGGGGCCCAGTGAGATCAGACAGTTTTTAAGCCGGGGTCCCAGTGAGATCAGACAGTGTGTAACCCGGGGCCCAGTGAATCAGACCGTGAGTAACCCGGGGGCCCAATGAGATCAGAAAATGCGTAACGCCGAGGCCGAGTGAGATCAGACAGTGTGTAACCCGGGGGCTCAGTGAGATCAGTCAGTGTGTCACCCGGGGGCCCAGTGACATCAGACAGTGTATAATCCTGGGGCCCAGTGAGATCAGACAGTGCATAACCCGGTGGCCCAGTGAGATCAGACAGTGTATAACACAGGGGTCCAGTGAGATAAGAGAGTGTGTAACCTGGGAGTGGACCCAGTGAGATCAGATACTATTTACCTCGGCGGCCCAGTGAGACAAGACAGTGCGTAACCCTTGGGGCCCAATGACGTCAGACAGTATGTAACACTGGGGCCCAGTGAGATCAGACATGGTGTAAACCGGGAGCCCATCCGGATCAGACCCTGTTTAACCCAGATGGGATGTTCCCTATGAAATCAGACAGTTTGTAACCCGAGGGCCCAATGATATCACACAGAGTGGAACATCAGGGGCCCAGAGAGATCAGACAGTGTGTAACCGGGAGCACAGTAAGATCAGACAGTTTGTAACCCGGGGGCCCAGTGAGATCAGACCGTGTGTCACCCAGGGGCACAGTGAGATGAGAAAGTGTGTAACCGGGGGCACAGTGATATCGGACTGTGTGTAACCCGGGGGCCCAGTGAGATCGGACAGTGTATCAGCCGGGATCTCACTGAGATGAGACATTGTGTAACCCGGGGGCCACTGAGGTCTGAAAGTGTGTAACCCGGGGGCCAGTGAGGTCTGAAAGTGTATAACCCGGGGGCCCAGTGAGATCAGACAGTTTGTAAGCCGGTGGCCCAGTGTGATCAGACAGTGTGTACCCGGGGGCCCAGTGAGATCAGATAGTGTTTTACCCTGATCACTTTCTGATCTCACTGGGCCCCCGGGTTACAAACGTGCTGTTCTCATTGGGCCCCCGGGTTACAAACGTGCTGTTCTCACTGGGCCCCTGGTTCCACACTGCCCGATCTCACTGGGACACGGCTTACGCACTGGACGCAGTGAGATCAGGAATTGTGTAACACTTGGGGGCCAGTGAGATCAGACAGTGTGTAAGCCGGGGGCCCAGTGAGATTAGACAGTATGTAACCCGGGGGTCCAGTGAGTTCAGACAGTGCGTAACCCGCTGGCCTACTGAGATCAGACAGTGTATAATTCAGGGGCCCACTGAGATAGAGAGTGTGTAACCCGGGGATGGACGCAGTGAGTTCAGACACGATGTAACTCGGGAGCCCAGTGAGATCGGACAGTGCGTAACCCGAGGGCCTAGTGATATCAGACAGTGTGTAACACGGTGATCCGGTGAGACCAGACATTATGTAACCCGGTGGCCCAATGAGATCAGACAGTGTGTAACCCGGGGGCCCAGTGAGACAGGACAGTTTGTAACCCGGGGGCCCAGTGAGATCAGACAGTGTGTAACCCGCTGGCCCAGTGAGATCAGACAGTGTATAATTCAGGGGCCCACTGAGATAGATAGTGTGTAACCCGGGGATGGACGCAGTGAGTTCAGACACGATGTAACTCGGGGTCCCAGTGAGATCGGGCAGTGCGTAACACGGGTGCCCAGTGACCTCAGACAGTGTGTAACCCGGTGGTCCGGTGAGACCAGACATTATGTAACCCGGGGTCTCAATGAGATCAGACTGTGTGTAACCCGAGGGCCCAGTGAGATCAGCCAGTTTGTAACCCGGGGGCCCAGTGAGAACAGACAGTGTGTAACCCGTGGGCCAAGTGAGATCAGACAGTGTGTAACCCGGGGGCCCAGTGAGAACAGACAGTGTTTTAACCAGATCACTGTCTGATCACTGGGCGCCCGGGTTACAAACGTTATGTTCTCACTGGGCCCCTATGTTCCACACTCTCCGATCTCACTGGGACACGGTTTACGCACTGGACGCAGTGAGATCAGGCATTCTGTAACACTTGGGGGCCAGTGAGTTCAGACAGTGTGTAACCCGGGGGCCCAGTGAGATCAGACAGTATGTAACCCGATGGGGTCGAGTGAGTTCAGACAGTGTGTAACCCGGGCAGAATGGGCCCAGCGCGATCAGAAATTGTGCAACTCGGGTCCCAATGAGATTTGACAGTGTGTAACCCGGGGGCCCAGTGAGAGCAGACAGTGTGCAAACCTGGGGCCCAATGAGATCAGACAGTGTTTAACACGGGGGCCCAGGGAGATCAGACAGTTTTTAACCCGGAGTCCCAGTGAGATCAGACAGTGTGTAACGCGGGGCCCAGTGAATCAGACCGTGAGTGACCCGGGGGCCCAGTGAGATCAGACAGTGTGTAAGCCGGGGGCCTAGTGAGATACGAGAGTGTGTAAACCGGGGGCCCAGTGAGATCAGACAGTGTGTAACCCGGGCAGAATGGGCCCAGCGCGATCAGAAACTGTGTAACTCGGGTCCCAATGAGATTTGACAGTGTGTATCCCAGGGGACCAGAAAGATCAGACAGTGTGTAACACGGGGGCCCAGTGAGAGCAGACAGTGTGTAAACCGTGGGCCCAATGAGATCAGAGAGTGTGTAACCCTGGGGCCCAGTGGCATCAGACAGTGTGTAAACCGGGGGCCGAATGAGATCAGAAAATGTGTAACCCCGGGGCCCGGTGAGATCAGACAGTGTGTAACCCGGGGGCCCAGTGAGAGGAGACAGTGTGTCACACGGGGGTCCAATGAGATCATACAGTGTGTAACCCGTGGGCCCATTGAGATCAGGCAGTGTGTAACACTGCGGTGTCAGTGAGATCAGAGAGTGTGTAACCCGGGGTCCCACTGAGGACAGACAGTGTGTAACCCTAGGAAGGCAGAGAGATCAGACAGTGTGTAACCCCGGGGCCCAGAGAGATCAGACAGTGTGTAACCCCGGGGCCCAGATTGATCAGACAGTGTGTAACCCGGCGGGACAGGTAGATCTGATATTGTCTTAACCCGGGGAGAATGAGTCCAGTGAGATCAGACAGTGTCTTAACCCAGGGAGAATGGGCCCAGTGAGATCAAACACAGTGTATCCCGGGGAGGATTGGTTCAGCAAGATCAGACAGTGTGTAACCAAGGGAGGATGGTTCCAGTGAGATCAGATAGTGTGAAACCCGGGGAGGATGGGCCGAGTGATGTCAGATTGTGTGCAACCCGGGAGCCCAGAGAGATCAGACAGTGTGTAACCCATAATCGCAGTGAGATCAGACAGTGACTAACGCGAGGGCCCAGTAAGATCAGAGAGTGTGAAACACGGGAGCCAATTGAGATCAGACAGTTTTTAACCCGGGGTCCCAATAGGTCAGACAGTGTGTAACCCGGGGGCCCAGTGAGATTAGACATTGTGTAACCCGGGGGCCCAGTGAGATCAGACAGTGTATAACCCGGGGCCCAGTGAATCAGACCGTGAGTAACGCTGGGGCCCAGTGAGATCAGACAGTGTGTAAACCGGGGTCCCAATGAGATCAGAGAGTGTGTATCCAGGGGACCAGTGAGTTCAGACCGGATGTAAACCAGCGGCCGAGTGAGATCAGACAGTGTGTAACACGGGGGCCCAGTGAGATCAGACAGTTTTTAAACCGAGGTCCCAGTGAGATCAGACAGTGTGTAACGCGGGGCCCAGTGAATCAGACCGTGAGTAACCCGGGGGCCCAGTGAGATCAGACAGTGTGTAAGCCGGGGGCCCAGTGAGATTAGAGAGTGTGTAAACCGGGGGCCCAGTGAGATCAGACAGTGTGTAACCCGGGCAGAATGGTCCCAGCGCGATCAAAAGCTGTGTAACTCGGGTCCCAATGAGATTTGACAGTGTGTATCCCATGGGACCAGAAATATCAGACAGTGTGTAACCCGGGGGCCCAGTGAGAGCAGACAGTGTGTAAACCGGGGGCCCAATGAGATCAGAGAGTGTGTAACCCTGGGGCCCACTGACATCTGACAGTGTGTAAACCGGGGGCCCAATGAGATCAGAAAATGTGTAACCCCGGGGCCCAGTGAGATCAGACAGTGTGTAACCCGGGGGCCCAGTGAGAGCAGAAAGTGTGTCACACCGGGGTCCACTGAGGTCATACAGTGTCTAACCCGTGGGCCCATTGAGATCAAGCAGTGTGTAACACTTGGGAGTCAGTGAGATCAGAGAGTGTGTAACCCAGGGGCCCACTGAGGACAGACAGTGTGTAACCCTAGGAAGGCAGAGAGATCAGAAAGTGTGTAACCCCGGGGCCCAGAGAGATCAAACAGTGTGTAACCCCGGGGCCCAGAGTGATGAGACAGTGTGTAAGCCGGCGGGACAGGGAGATCTGACATTGTCTTAACCCGGGGAGAATGAATCCAGTGAGATCAGACAGTGTCTTAACCCAGGGAGAATAGGGCCCAGGGAGTTCAGACATAGTGTATCCCGGGGAGGATTGGTTCAGTGAGATCAGACAGTGTGTAACCAAGGGAAGATGGGTCCAGTGAGATCAGACAGTGTGAAACCCGGGGTGGATGGGCCGAGTGAGGTCAGATTGCATGTAACCCGGGAGCCCAGTGAGATCAGACAGTGTATAACCCATAATCGCAGTGAGATCAGACAGTTTTGAACCCGGGGGCCCAGTGAGATCAGACAGTGTGTAACCCGGGGCCCAGTGAATCAGACCGTGAGAAACCCTGGGGCCCAGTGAGTTCAGACATTGTGCAACGCGGGGGCCCAGTGAGATTAGACAGTGTGAAACCCGGAGGCCAGTGCGATCTGACAGTGTGTAACCCGGGGCCCAGTGATTCAGACCGTGAATAACTCCAGGGCCCAGTGAGATCAGACAGTGTGTAAACAAGGGTCCCAATGAGATCAGACAGTGTGTAACCCGGGGGGCCAGTGAGTTCAGACCGGATGTAAACCAGCGGCCCAGTGAGATCAGACAGTGTGTCAACCATAAGCGCAGTGAGATCAGACAGTGACTAACCCGGGGGCCCAGTGAGATCAGACAGTGTGTAACACGGGGGCCCAGTGAGATCAGACAGTTTTTAAGCCGGGGTCCCAGTGAGATCAGACAGTGTGTAACCCGAGGCCCAGTGAATCAGACCGTGAGTAACCCGGGGGCCCAATGAGATCAGAAAATGCGTAACGCCGAGGCCGAGTGAGATCAGACAGTGTGTAACCCCGGGGCTCAGTGAGATCAGTCAGTGTGTCACCCGGGGGCCCAGTGACATCAGACAGTGTATAATCCTGGGGCCCAGTGAGATCAGACAGTGTGTAACCCGGGGGCCCAGTGAGATCAGACAGTGCATAACCCAGTGGCCCAGTGAGATCAGACAGTGTATAACACAGGGGTCCAGTGAGATAAGAGAGTGTGTAACCTGGGAGTGGACCCAGTGAGATCAGATACTATTTAACTCGGCGGCCCAGTGAGACAAGACAGTGCGTAACCCTTGGGTCCCAATGACGTCAGACAGTGTGTAACCCTGGGGCCCAGTGAGATCAGACATGGTGTAAACCGGGAGCCCATTGGGATCAGACCCTGTTTAACCCAGATGGGATGTTCCCTATGAAATCAGACAGTTTGTAACCCGAGGGCCCAATGATATCACACAGAGTGGAACATCAGGGGCCCAGAGAGATCAGACAGTGTGTAACCGGGAGCACAGTAAGATCAGACAGTTTGTAACCCGGGGGCCCAGTGAGATCAGACCGTGTGTCAACCAGTGGCACAGTGAGATGAGAAAGTGTGTAACCGGGGGCAAAGTGATATCGGACTGTGTGTAACCCGGGGGCCCAGTGAGATCGGACAGTGTGTCAGCCGGGAGCTCACTGAGATGAGACATTGTGTAACCCGGGGGCCACTGAGGTCTGAAAGTGTGTAACCCGGGGGCCAGTGAGGTCTGAAAGTGTATAACCGGGGGCCCAGTGAGATCAGACAGTTTGTAAGCCGGTGGCCCAGTGTGATCAGACAGTGTGTACCCGGGGGCCCAGTGAGATCAGATAGTGTTTTACCCTGATCACTTTCTGATCTCACTGGGCCCCCGGGTTACAAACGTGCTGTTCTCATTGGGCCCCCGGGTTACAAACGTGCTGTTCTCACTGGGCCCCTGGTTCCACACTGTCCGATCTCAATGGGACACGGCTTACGCACTGGACGCAGTGAGATCAGGCATTGTGTAACATTTGGGGGCCAGTGAGATCAGACAGTGTGTAAGCCGGGGGCCCAGTGAGATCAGACAGTATGTAACCCGGGGGTCCAGTGAGTTCAGACAGTGCGTAACCCGCTGGCCTACTGAGATCAGACAGTGTATAATTCAGGGGCCCACTGAGATAGAGAGTGTGTAACCTGGGGATGGACGCAGTGAGTTTAGACACGATGTAACTCGGGAGCCCAGTGAGATCGGACAGTGCGTAACCCGAGGGCCTCGTGATATCAGACAGTGTGTAACCCGGTGGTCCGGTGAGACCAGACATTATGTAACCCGGTGGCCGAATGAGATCAGACAGTGTGTAACCCGGGGGCCCAGTGAGACAGGACAGTTTGTAACCCGGGGGCCCAGTGAGATCAGACAGTGTGTAACCCGCTGGCCCAGTGAGATCAGACAGTGTATAATTCAGGGGCCCACTGAGATAGATATTGTGTAACCCGGGGATGGACGCAGTGAGTTCAGACACGATGTAACTCGGGGTCCCAGTGAGATCGGGCAGTGCGTAACCCGGGTGCCCAGTGACCTCAGACAGTGTGTAACCCTGTGGTCCGGTGAGACCAGACATTATGTAACCCTGGGTCTCAATGAGATCAGACTGTGTGTAACCCGAGGGCCCAGTGAGATCAGCCAGTTTGTAACCCGGGGGCCCAGTGAGAACAGACAGTGTGTAACCCGTGGGCCAAGTGAGATCAGACAGTTTGTAACCCGGGGGCCCAGTCAGAACAGTCAGTGTTTTAACCAGATCACTGTCTGATCACTGGGCGCCCGGGTTACAAACGTTATGTTCTCACTGGGCCCCTGTGTTCAACACTCTCCGATCTCACTGGGACACGGTTTACGCACTGGACGCAGTGAGATCAGGCATTGTGTAACACTTGGGGGCCAGTGAGATCAGACAGTGTGTAACCCGGGGGCCCAGTGAGATCAGACAGTATGTAACCCGATGGGGTCGAGTGAGTTCAGACAGTGTGTAACCCGGGCAGAATGGGCCCAGCGCGATCAGAAATTGTGCAACTCGGGTCCCAATGAGATTTGACAGTGTGTATCCCAGGGGACCAGAAAGATCAGACAGTGTGTAACCCGGGGACCCAGTGAGAGCAGACAGTGTGCAAACCGGGGGCCCAGTGAGATCAGACAGTTTTTAAGCCGGGGTCCCAGTGAGATCAGACAGTGTGTAACCCGAGGCACAGTGAATCAGACCGTGTGTAACCCGGGGGCCCAATGAGATCAGAAAATGCGTAACGCCGAGGCCGAGTGAGATCAGACAGTGTGTAACCCGGGGGCTCAGTGAGATCAGTCAGTGTGTCACCCGGGGGCCCAGTGACATCAGACAGTGTATAATCCTGGGGCCCAGTGAGATCAGACAGTGTGTAACCCGGGGGCCCAGTGAGATCAGACAGTGCATAACCCAGTGGCCCAGTGAGATCATACAGTGTATAACACAGGGGTCCAGTGAGATAAGAGAGTGTGTCACCTGGGAGTGGACCCAGTGAGATCAGATACTATTTAACTCGGCGGCCCAGTGAGACAAGACAGTGCGTAACACTTGGGGCCCAATGACGTCAGACAGTGTGTAACCCTGGGGCCCAGTGAGATCAGACATGGTGTAAACCGGGAGCCCATTGGGATCAGACCCTGTTTAACCCAGATGGGATGTTCCCTATGAAATCAGACAGTTTGTAACCCGAGGGCCCAATGATATCACACAGAGTGGAACATCAGGAGCCCAGAGAGATCAGACAGTGTGTAACCGGGAGCACAGTAAGATCAGACAGTATGTAACCCGGGGGCCCAGTGAGATCAGACCGTGTGTCACCCAGGGGCACAGTGAGATGAGAAAGTGTGTAACCGGGGGCACAGTGATATCGGTCTGTGTGTAACCCGGGGGCCCAGTGAGATCGGACAGTGTGTCAGCCGGGATCTCACTGAGATGAGACATTGTGTAACCCGGGGGCCACTGAGGTCTGAAAGTGTGTAACCCGGGGGCCAGTGAGGTCTGAAAGTGTATAACCCGGGGGCCCAGTGAGATCAGACAGTTTGTAAGCCGGTGGCCCAGTGTGATCAGACAGTGTGTACCCGGGGGCCCAGTGAGATCAGATAGTGTTTTACCCTGATCACTTTCTGATCTCACTGGGCCCCCGGGTTACAAACGTGCTGTTCTCATTGGGCCCCCGGGTTACAAACGTGCTGTTCTCACTGGGCCCCTGGTTCCACACTGTCCGATCTCACTGGGACACGGCTTACGCACTGGACGCAGTGAGATCAGGCATTGTGTAACATTTGGGGGCCAGTGAGATCAGACAGTGTGTAAGCCGGGGGCCCAGTGAGATCAGACAGTATGTAACCCGGGGGTCCAGTGAGACCAGACATTATGTAACCCGGTGGCCCAATGAGATCAGACAGTGTGTAACCCGGGGGCACAGTGAGACAGGACAGTTTGTAACCCGGGGGCCCAGTGAGATCAGACAGTGTGTAACCCGCTGGCCCAGTGAGATCAGACAGTGTATAATTCAGGGGCCCACTGAGATAGATATTGTGTAACCCGGGGATGGACGCAGTGAGTTCAGACACGATGTAACTCGGGGTCCCAGTGAGATCGGGCAGTGCGTAACCCGGGTGCCCAGTGACCTCAGACAGTGTGTAACCCTGTGGTCCGGTGAGACCAGACATTATGTAACCCTGGGTCTCAATGAGATCAGACTGTGTGTAACCCGAGGGCCCAGTGAGATCAGCCAGTTTGTAACCCGGGGTCCCAGTGAGAACAGACAGTGTGTAACCCGTGGGCCAAGTGAGATCAGACAGTTTGTAACCCGGGGGCCCAGTCAGAACAGACAGTGTTTTAACCAGATCACTGTCTGATCACTGGGCGCCCGGGTTACAAACGTTATGTTCTCACTGGGCCCCTGTGTTCCACACTCTCCGATCTCACTGGGACACGGTTTACGCACTGGACGCAGTGAGATCAGGCATTGTGTAACACTTGGGGGCCAGTGAGATCAGACAGTGTGTAACCCGGGGGCCCAGTGAGATCAGACAGTATGTAACCCGATGGGGTCGAGTGAGTTCAGACAGTGTGTAACCCGGGCAGAATGGGCCCAGCGCGATCAGAAATTGTGCAACTCGGGTCCCAATGAGATTTGACAGTGTGTATCCCAGGGGACCAGAAAGATCAGACAGTGTGTAACCCGGGGGCCCAGTGAGAGCAGACAGTGTTTAACACGGGGGCCCAGTGAGATCAGACAGTGTGTAAGCCGGGGGCCTAGTGAGATACGAGAGTGTGTAAACCGGGGGCCCAGTGAGATCAGACAGTGTGTAACCCGGGCAGAATGGGCCCAGCGCGATCAAAAACTGTGTAACTCGGGTCCCAATGAGATTTGACAGTGTGTATCCCAGGGGACCAGAAAGATCAGACAGTGTGTAACACGGGGGCCCAGTGAGAGCAGACAGTGTGTAAACCGTGGGCCGAATGGGATCAGAGTGTGTGTAACCCTGGGGCCCAGTGACATCAGACAGTGTGTAAACCGCGGGCCCAACGAGATTAGAAAATGTGTAACCCCGGGGCCCGGTGAGAGCAGAGAGTGTGTAACCCGGGGGATAAGTGAGACCAGACAGTGTGTCACACGGGGGTCCAATGAGATCATACAGTGCGTAACCCGAGGGCCCATTGAGATCAGGCAGTGTGTAACACTGCGGTGTCAGTGAGATCAGAGAGTGTGTAACCCGGGGGCCCACTGAGGACAGACAGTGTGTAACCCTAGGAAGGCAGAGAGATCAGACAGTGTGTAACACCGGGGCCCAGAGAGATCAGACAGTGTGTAACCCCGGGGCGGATTGGTTCAGTGAGATCAGACAGTGTTTAACCAAGGGAGGAGGTGTCCAGTGAGATCAGACAGTGTGAAACCCGGGGAGGATAAGCCGAGTGAGGTCAGATTGTGTGCAACCCGGGAGCCCAGAGAGATCAGACAGTGTGTAACCCATAATCGCAGTGAGATCAGACAGTGACTAACCCGGGGGACAAGTGAGATCATACAGTGTGTAACCCGGGGCCCAGTGAATCAGACCGTGAGTAATCCTGGGGCCCAGTGAGTTCAGACATTGTGTAACCCGGGGGCCCAGTGAGATTAGACAGTGTGTAACACGGAGGCCCAGTGAGATCAGACAGTGTGTAACCCGGGGCCCAGTGAATCAGACCGTGAGTAACGCGAGGGCACAGTGAGATCAGACAGTGTGTAAACTGGGGTCTCAATGAGATCAGAGAGTGTGTAACCCGGGGGGCCAGTGAGTTCAGAATGGATGTAAACCAGCGGCCCAGTGAGATCAGGCAGTGTGTCAACCATAAGCGCAGTGAGATCAGACAGTGACTAACCCGGGGGCCCAGTGAGATCAGACAGTGTGTAACACGGGGGCCCAGTGAGATCAGACAGTTTTTAAGCCGGGGTCCCAGTGAGATCAGACAGTGTGTAACCCGAGGCCCAGTGAATCAGACCGTGAGTAACCCGGGGGCCCAATGAGATCAGAAAATGCGTAACGCCGAGGCCGAGTGAGATCAGACAGTGTGTAACCCGGGGGCTCAGTGAGATCAGTCAGTGTGTCACCCGGGGACCCAGTGACATCAGACAGTGTATAATCCTGGGGCCCAGTGAGATCAGACAGTGTGTAACCCGGGGGCCCAGTGAGATCAGACAGTGCATAACCCAGTGGCCCAGTGAGATCAGACAGTGTATAACACAGGGGTCCAGTGAGATAAGAGAGTGTGTAACCTGGGAGTGGACCCAGTGAGATCAGATACTATTTAACTCGGCGGCCCTGTGAGACAAGACAGTGCGTAACCCTTGGGGCCCAATGACGTCAGACAGTGTGTAACCCGGGGGCCCAGTGAGATCAGACCGTGAGTAACTCGGGGGCCCAGTTAGATCAGAAAATGTGTAACCGGGGGGCCCAGTGAGATGAGACAGTGTGTAAAATAGGGGACCAGTGAAACAGACCGTGAGTTACCCGGGGGCCCAATGACATCAGAAAATGTGTAACCCCGGGGCCGAGTGAGATCAGACAGTGTGTAACCGGAGGCCCAGTGAGATCAGACCGTGAGTAACCCGGGGTCCAAGTGAGATCAGACCGTGAGTAACTCGAGGGCCCAGTGAGATCTGACAGTGTGTAAACCGGGGTCCCAATGAGATCAGAGAGTGTGTAACCCAGGGGGCCACTGAGTTCAGACTGGATGTAAACCAGCGGCCCAGTGAGATGAGACAGTGTGTCATCCATAAGCGCAGTGAGATCAGACAGTGACTAAACCTGGGGCCCAGTGAAATCAGACAATGTGTAACACGGTGGCCCAGTAAGATTCGAGACAGTATAAACCGGGGGCCCAGTGAGATCAGACAGTGAGTAACCCGGTGGCCCAGTGAGATCAGACAGTGTTTAAGCCGGGGGCCCAGTGAGATTCGAGACTGTGTAAACCGGTGGCCCAGTGAGATCAGACAGTGTGTAAGCCGGGCAGAATGGGCCCAGCGCGATGAGAAACTGTGTAACTCGGGTGCCCAGTGAGATTTGGCAGTGTGTATCCCAGGGGACCAGAAAGATCAGACAGTGTGTGACTCGGGGGCAAAGTGAGATCGGACTGCGTGTAAACCGGGGGCCCAATGAGATCAGAGAGTGTGTAACCCTGGGGCCCAGTGACATCAGACAGTGTGTAAACCGGGGGCGCAATGACATCAGAAAATGTGTAACACCGGGGCCCAGTGAGATCAGAAAGTGTGTAACCCGGGCACCCAGTGAGAGCAGACAGTGTGCAACACTGCGGGGTCAGTGAGATCAGAGAGTGTGTAACCCGGGGACCCACTGAGGACAGACAGTGTGTAACCCTCGGAAGGCAGAGAGATCAGACAGTGGTAACCCCGGGACCCAGAGAGATCAGACAGGGTGTAACCCCGGGGCCCAGAGTGATCAGACAGTGCTTAACCCGGCGGGACAGGGAGACCTGACATTGTCTTAACCCGGGGAGAATGAGTCCAGTGAGATCAGACAGTGTCTTAACCCAGGGAGAATGGGCCCAGTGAGATCAGACACAGTGTATCCCGGGGAGGATTGGTTCAGTGAGATCAGACAGTGTGTAACCAAGGGAGGATGGGTCCAGTGAGATCAGACAGTGTGTAAGCCGGGCAGAATGGGCCCAGCGCGATCAGAAACTGTGTAACTCGGTTGCCCAGTGAGATTTGGCAGTGTGTATCCCAGGGGACCAGAAAGATCAGACAGTGTGTGACTCGGGGGCCCAGTGAGATCGGACTGCGTGTAAACCGGGGGCCCAATGAGATCAGACAGTGTGTAACCAAGGGAGGATGGGTCCAGTGAGATCAGACAGTGTGAAACCCGGGGAGGATGGGCTGAGTGAGGTCAGATTGTGTGTAACCCGGGAGCCCAGAGAGATCAGACAGTGTGAAACACGGGGGCCCAGTGGATCAGACAGTTTTTAACCCGGGGTCCCAGTGAGTTCAGACAATGTATAACCTGGGGGCCCAGTGAGGTTAGACAGTGTGTTACCCGGAAGCCCAGTGAATCAGACCGTGAGTAACTCGAGGGCCCAGTGAGATCAGACAGTGTGTAAACTGGGGTCCCAATGAGTTCAGAGAGTGTGTAACCCGGGGGGCCAGTTAGTTCAGAATGGATGTAAACCAGCGGCCCAGTGAGATAAGGCAGTGTGTCAACCATAAGCGCAGTGAGATCAGACAGTGACTAACCCGGGGCCCCAGTGAGATCAGACAGTGTGTAACCCGGGGGCTCAGTGAGATCAGACAGTGTGTCACCCGGGGGCCCAGTGACATCAGACAGTGTGTAACCGGGGGGCCCAGTGAGATGAGACAGTGTGTAAAATAGGGGACCAGTGAAACAGACCGTGAGTAACCCGGGGGCCCAATGAGATCAGAAAATGTGTAACCCCGGGGCCGAGTGAGATCAGACAGTGTGTAAACCGGGGGCCCAGTGAGATCAGACAGTGTGTAACCGGCGGGCCCAGTGAGATGAGACAGTGTGTAACCCAGGGGACCAGTGAGATCAGACAGTGTGCAAACAAGGGGCCCAGTTAGATCAGACCGTGAGTAACCCGGGGGCCCAGTGAGATCAGACCGTGAGTAACTCGAGGACCCAGTGAGATCAGACAGTGAGTCAACCGGGGTCCTAATGAGATCAGAGAGTGTGTAACCCAGGGGGCCAGTGAGTTCAGACCGCATGTGAACCAGCGGCACAGTGAGATCAGACAGTGTGTCACCCATAAACGCAGTGAGATCAGACAGTGACTAAACCTGGGGCCCAGTGAAATCAGACAGTGTTTAACACGGGGGCCCAGTGAGATTCGAGACTGTGTAAACCGGGGGCCCAGTGAGATCAGACAGTGTGTAAGCCGGGCAGAATGGGCCCAGCGCGATCAGAAACTGTGTAACTCGGTTGCCCAGTGAGATTTGGCAGTGTGTATTCTAGGGGACCAGAAAGATCAGACAGTGTGTGACTCGGGGGCCCAGTGAGATCGGACTGCGTGTAAATCGGGGGCCCAATGAGATCAGAGAGTGTGTAACACTGGGGCCCAGTGAAATCAGACAGTGTGTAAACCGGGGGCGCAATGAGATCAGAAAATGTGTAACCCCGCGGCCCAGTGAGATCAGACAGTGTGTAACCCGGGCGCCCAGTGAGAGCAGACAGTGTGCAACACTGCGGTGTCAGTGAAATCAGAGAGTGTGTAACCCGGGGGCCAACTGAGGACAGACAGTGTGTAACCGTAGGAAGGCCGAGAGATCAGACAGTGTGTAAAACCGGGGCCCAGAGAGATCAGACAGTGTGTAACACCGGGGCCCAGATTGATCAGACAGTGTGTAACCCGGCGGGACAGGGAGATCTGACATTGCCTTAACCCGGGGAGAATGAGTCCAGTGAGATCAGACAGTGTCTTAACCCTGGCAGAATGGGCCCAGTGAGATCAGACACAGTGTATCCCGGGGAGGATTGGTTCAGTGAGATCAGACAGTGTGTAACCAAGGGAGGATGGGTCCAGTGAGATCAGACAGTGTGAAACCCGGGGAGGATAGGCTGAGTGAGATCAGATTGTGTGTAACCCGGGAGCCCAGAGAGATCAGACAGTGTGAAACACGGGGGCCCAGTGAGATCAGACAGTTATTAACCCGGGGTCCCAGTGAGTTCAGACAATGTATAACCTGGGGGCCCAGTGAAATTAGACAGTGTGTAACCCGGGGGCCCAGTGAGATCAGACAGTGTGTAACCCGGGGCCCAGTGAATCAGACCGTGAGTAACCCGTGGGCCCAGTGAGTACAGACAGTGTGTAACCCGGGGGCCCAGTGAGATTAGACAGTTTGTAACCCGGGGTTCAGTGAGATCAGACAGTGCGTAATCCGGGGCCCAGTGAATCAGACCATGAGTAACTCGAGGGCCCAGTGAGAACAGACAGTGTGTAAACCGGGGTCCCTCTGAAATAAGAGAGTGTGTAATCCGGGGGACCAGTGAGGTCAGACCGGATGTAAACTAGCGGCCCAGTGAGATCAGACAGTGTGTCACCCATAAGCGCAGTGAGATCAGACAGTGACTAACCCGGGGGCCCAGTGAGATCAGACAGTGTGTATCCCAGGGGCCCAGTGAATCAGACCGTGAGTAAGCCGGCGGCTCAATGAGTTCAGAAAATGTGTAACCCCGAAGCCGAGTGAGATCACACACTGTTAAACGCGGCGGCCCAGTGAGATCAGACAGTGTGTCACCCGGGGGCCCAGTAAGATCAGAAAGTGTGTACACTGGGGTCCCAATGAGTTCAGAGAGTGTGTAACCCGGGGGGCCAGTTAGTTCAGAATGGATGTGAACCAGCGGCCCAGTGAGATCAGACAGTGACTAACCCGGGGGCCCAGTGAGATCAGACAGTGTGTAACACGGGGGCCCAGTGAGATCAGACAGTTTTTAAGCCGGGGTCTCAGTGAGATCAGACAGTGTGTAACCCGGGGCCCAGTGAATCAGACCTTGAGTAACCCGGTGGCACAATGAGATCAGAAAATGTGTGACGCCGAGGCCGAATAAGATCAGACAGTGTGTAACCCGGGGGCTCAGTGAGATCAGACAGTGTGTTACCCGGGGGCCCAGTGACATCAGACAGTGTGTAACCGGGGGGCCCAGTGAGATGAGACATTGTGTAAAATAGGGGACGAGTGAAACAGACCGTGAGTAACCCGGGGGCCCAATGAGATCAGAAAATGTGTGACGCCGAGGCCGAATAAGATCAGACAGTGTGTAAACCGGGGGCCCAGTGAGATCAGACAGTGTGTAACCGGCGGGCCCAGTGAGATGAGACAGTGTGTAACCCAGGGGACCAGTGAGATCAGACAGTGTGCAAACAAGGGGCCCAGTTAGATCAGACCGTGAGTAATCCGGGGGCCCAGTGAGATCAGACCGTGAGTAACTCGAGGGCCCAGTGAGATCAGACAGTTTGTCAACCGGGGTCCCAATGAGATCAGAGAGTGTGTAACCCAGGGGGCCAGTGAGTTCAGACCGGATGTGAACCAGCGGCACAGTGAGATCAGACAGTGTGTCACCCATAAGCGCAGTGAGATCAGACAGTGACTAAACCTGGGGCCCAGTGAAATCAGACAGTGTGTAACACGGGGGCCCAGTGAGATTCGAGACTGTGTAAACCGGGGGCCCAGTGAGATCAGACAGTGTGTAAGCCGGGCAGAATGGGCCCAGCGCGATCAGAAACTGTGTAACTCGGTTGCCCAGTGAGATTTGGCAGTGTGTATCCCAGGGGACCAGAAAGATCAGACAGTGTGTGACTCGGGGGCCCAGTGAGATCGGACTGCGTGTAAACCGGGGGCCCAATGAGATCAGAGAGTGTGTAACCCTGGGGCCCAGTGAAATCAGACAGTGTGTAAACCGGAGGCGCAATGAGATCAGAAAATGTGTAACACCGCGGCCCAGTGAGATCAGACAGTGTGTAACCCGGGCGCCCAGTGAGAGCAGACAGTGTGCAACACTGCGGTGTCAGTGAAATCAGAGAGTGTGTAATCCGCGGGCCAACTGAGGACAGACAGTGTGTAACCGTAGGAAGGCCGAGAGATCAGACAGTGTGTAAACCCGGGGCCCAGAGAGATCAGACAGTGTGTAACACCGGGGCCCAGATTGATCAGACAGTGTGTAACCCGGCGGGACAGGGAGATCTGACATTGTCTTAGCCCGGGGAGAATGAGTCCAGTGAGATCAGACAGTGTCTTAACCCAGGCAGAATGGGCCCAGTGAGATCAGACACAGTGTATCCCGGGGAGGATTGGTTCAGTGAGATCAGACAGTGTGTAACCAAGGGAGGATGGGTCCAGTGAGATCAGACAGTGTGAAACCCGGGGAGGATGGGCTGAGTGAGGTCAGATTGTGTGTAACCCGGGAGCCCAGAGAGATCAGACAGTGTGAAACACGGGGGCCCAGTGAGATCAGAAAGTTTTTAACCCGGGGTCCCAGTGAGTTCAGCCAATGTATAACCTGGGGGCCCAGTGAAATTAGACAGTATGTAACCCGGGGGCCCAGTGAGATCAGACAGTGTGTAACCCGGGGCCCAGTGAATCAGACCGTGAGTAACCCGTGGGCCCAGTGAGTACAGACAGTGTGTAACCCGGGGGCCCAGTGAGATTAGACAATTATGTAACCCGGGGTTCAGTGAGATCAGACAGTGCGTAAGCCGGGGCCCAGTGAATCAGACCATGATTAACTCGAGGGCCCAGTGAGAACAGACAATGTGTAAACCGGGGTCCCAACGAAATCAGAGAGTGTGTAATCCGGGGGGCCAGTGAGTTCAGACCGGATGTAAACCAGCGGCCCAGTGAGATCAGACAGTGTGTCACCCATAAGCGCAGTGAGATCAGACAGTGACTAACCCGGGGGCCCAGTGAGATCAGACAGTGTGTAACACGGGGGCCCAGTGAAATCAGGCGGTTTTTAAGCCGGTGTCCCAGTGAGATCAGACAGTGTGTAAACCAGGGGCCCAGTGAATCAGACCGTGAGTAAGCCGGCGGCTCAATGAGATCAGAAAATGTGTAACCCCGAAGCCGAGTGAGATCAGACACTGTGTAACGCGGCGGCCCAGTGAGATCAGACAGTGTGTCACCCGGGGGCCCAGTGAGATCAGAAAGTGTGCAACACTGGGGCCCAGTGAGATCAGACAGTTATGTAATCTGGGGGCCCAGTGAGATCAGAAAGTGTGTAAACCGGGGGCCCAGTGAGATCAGACAGTGTGTAACTCGGGGGCCCAGTGACATCAGACAGTGTGTAACCGGGGGGCCCAGTGACATGAGACAGTGTGTAACCCAGGGGACCAGTGAGATCAGACAGTGTGTAACCCGGGGGCCCAGTGAGATCAGAAGGTGAGTAACCCGGGGCCCAGTGAGAGCAGGCCGTGAGTAACTCGAGGGCCCAGTGACATCAGACAGTGTGTAAACCGGGGTCCCAATGAGATCAGAGAGTGTGTAACCCAGGGGGCCAGTGAGTTCAGATCGGATGTATCCAGCGGCCCAGTGTGATCAGACAGTGTATAACCCGGATCCCAGTGAGATCAGACAGTGTGTAACCCGGGCAGAATGGGCTCAGCGCGATTAGAAACTGTGTAACTCGGGTGCCCAGTGAGATTTGACAGTGTGTATCCCAGGGGACCAGGAAGATCAGACAGTGTGAAACTCGGGGGCCCAGTGAGAACGGACTGTGTGTAAACCGGGGGCCCAATGAGATCAGAGAGTATGTAACCCTGGGGCCCAGTGACATCAGACAGTATGTAAACCGGGGGCCCAATGAGATCAGAAAATGTGTAACCCCGGGGCTCAGTGAGATCAGACAGTGTGTAACCCGGGGGCCCAGTGAGCTCAGACAGTGTGTCAACCGGGAGCCCAATGAGATCAGAGAGTGTGTAAACCTGGGGCCCAGTGACATCGGACAATATGTAAACCGGGGGCCCAATGAGATCAAAAAATGTGTAACCCCGGGGCCCAGTGAGATCAGACAGTGTGTCACGCGGGGGCCCAAAGAGATCATACAGTGTGTCACCCGGGGGCCCATTGAGATGAGACAGTGTGTAACACTGCGGTGTCAGTGAGATCAGAGAGTGTGTAAACCGGCGGCCCACTGAGGACAGACAGTGTGTAACCATAGGAACGCAGAGAGATCAGGCAGTGTGTAACACCGGGGCCCAGAATGATCAGACAGTGGGTAACCCGGCGGGACAGGGAGAACGGACATTGTCTTAACCCGACAAGAATGAGTCCAGTGAGATCAGACAGTGTCTTAATCAAGGGAGAATGGGCCCAGTGAGATAAGACACAGTTTATCCCGGGGAGGATTGGTTCACTGAGATCAGGCAGTGTGTAAACAAGGGAGGATGAACCCAGTGAGATCAGACATGTGAAACCCAGGGACCGAGTGAGATCAGACAGTGTGTAACCCGTGGCCCATAGAATCAGACCGTGAGTAACCGGAGAGCCCAGTGAGATCAGACAGTGTGTAACCCTGGGGCTCAGTGAGATCAGACAGTGTGCAACACGGGTGCCCAGTGAGATCAGACAGTTTTTAACCCGAGGTCCCAGTGAGATCAGACCGTGAGTAACCCGAGAGCCCAGTGAGATCAGACTGTGTGTAACCCTGGGGCCCAGTGAGATCAGACAGTCTGTAATCTGGGGGCACGGTGAGATCAGAAAGTGTGTAAACAGGGGGCCCATTGAGATCAGACAGTGTGTAACCGGGGGGCCCAGTGAGATGAGACAGTGTGTAACCCAGGGGACGAGTGAGATCAGACAGTTTTTAACCCGATGTCCCAGTGAGATCAGACCGTGAGTAACCCGAGAGCCCAGTGAGATCAGACAGTGTGTAACCCTGGGGCCCAGTGAGATCAGACAGTCTGTAATCTGGGGGCACGGTGAGATCAGAAAGTGTGTAAACCGGGGGCCCATTGAGATCAGACAGTGTGTAACCGGGGGGCCCAGTGAGATGAGACAGTGTGTAACCCAGGGGACGAGTGAGATCAGACAGTGTGTAACCCGGGGGCCCAGTGAGATCAGACCGTGAATAACTCGAGGGCCCAGTGAGATCAGACAGTGTGTAAAAAGGTGTCGCAATGAGATCAGAGAGTGTGCAACCCAGGGGGCCAGTGAGTTCAGACCGGATGTAAACCAGCGGCCCAATGAGATCAGACAGTGTGTCACCCTTAAGCGCAGTGAGATCAGACAGTGACTAAACCTGGGGCTCAGTGAGATCAGACAGTGTGTAACCCGGGGGCCCAGTGAGATCAGACAGTTTTTAAACCGACGTCCCAGTGAGATCAGACAGTGTGTAAACCGGGGCCCAGTGAATCAGACCGATAGTCACCCGGGGGCCCAGTGAGATCAGACAGTGTGTAACCTGGAGGCCCAGTGAGAATAGAGAGTGTGTAAACCGGGGGCCCAGTGAGATTTGACAGTGTGTATCCTAGGGGAACAGAAGGTCAGACAGTGTGTAACTCGGGGGCCCAGTGAGATCGGACTGTGTGTAAACCGGGGGCCCAATGAGATCAGAGAGTGTGTAACCCTGCGGCTCAGTGACATCAGACAGTGTGTAAGTTGGGGGGCCAATGAGATCAAAAAATGTGTAACCCCGGGACTCAGTGAGATCAGACAGTGTGTAACCCGGGGGCCCAGTGAGATTCGAGACTGTGTAAACCGGGGGCCAAGTGAGATCAGACATTGTGTAAGCCAGGCAGAATGGGCCCAGCGCGATCAGAAACTGTGTAACTCGGGTGCCCAGTGAGATTTGACAGTGTGTATCCCAGGGGACCAGAAAGATCAGATAGTGTGTAACTCGGCGGCCCAGTGAGATCGGACTGCGTGTAAACCGGGGGCCCAATGAGATCAGACAGTGTGTAACCCGGCGGGACTGGGAGATCGGACATTGTCTTAACCCGAGAAGAATGAGTCCAGTGAGATCAGACAGTGTCTAAACCCAGGGAGAATGGGCCCAGTGAGATAAGACACAGTTTATCCCGGGGAGGATTGGTTCACTGAGATCAGGCAGTGTGTAAACAAGGGAGGATGAACCCAGTGAGATCAGACAGTGTGAAACCCGGGGAGGATGGGCCGGGTGAGGTCACATTGTGTGTAACCCGGGAGCATAGTGAGATCAGACAGTGTGTAACCCATAATCGCAGTGAGATCAGACAGTGACGAACCCGGAAACCCAGTGAGATCAGACCGTGAGTAACCCGGTGGCACAATGAGATCAGAAAATGTGTGACGCCGAGGCCGAATAAGATCAGACAGTGTGTAACCCGGGGGCTCAGTGAGATCAGACAGTGTGTCACCCGGGGGCCCAGTGACATCAGACAGTGTGTAACCGGGGGGCCCAGTGAGATGAGACAGTGTGTAAAATAGGGGACCAGTGAAACAGACCGTGAGTAACCCGGGGGCCCAGTGAGATTAGACAATGTGTAACCCAGGGGCCCAGTAAGATCACAGAGTGTGTAACCCGTGGCCCATGGAATCAGACCGTGAGTAACCCGGGGGACCAGTGAGATCAGACAGTGTGTAACCCTGGGGCCCAGTGAGATCAGACAGTCTGTAATCTGGGGGCCCAGTGAGATCAGAAAGTGTGTAAACCGGGGGCCCAGTGAGATCAGACAGTGTGTAACTCGGGGGTCCAGTGAGATAAGACAGTGTGTAACCGGGGGGCGCAGTGAGATGAGACAGTGTGTATCCCAGGGGACCAGTGAGATCAGACAGTGTGTAACCCGGGGGCCCAGTGAGATCAGACCGTGAGTAACTCGAGGGCCCAGTGAGATCAGACAGTGTGTAAAACGGGGTCCCAATGAGATCAGAGTGTGTGCAAACCAGGGGGCCAGTGCGTTCAGACCGGATGTAAACCAGCGGCCCAATGAGATCAGACAGTGTGTCACCCTTAAACGCAGTGAGATCAGACAATGACTAAACCTGGGGCTCAGTGAGATCAGACAGTGTGCAACACGGGGGCCCAGTGAGATCAGCCAGTTTTTAACCCGAGGTCCCAGTGAGATCAGACAGTGTGTAACCCGGGGCCCAGTGAATCAGACCGTGAGACACCCGGTGGCCCAGTGAGATCAGACAGTGTGTAACCTGGGGGCCCAGTGAGATTAGAGAGTGTGTAACCCGGGCAGAATGGGCTCAACGCGATCAGAAACTGTGTAACTCGGGCGCCCAGTGAGATTTGACAGTGTGTATCCCAGGGGACCAGAGAGATCAGACAGTGTGTAACTCGGGGACCCATTGAGATCGGACTGTGTGTAATCCCGGGGCCCAATGAGATCAGAGAGTGTGTAAACGTGGGGCCCAGTGACATCAGACAGTGTGTAAGTTGGGGGTGCCAATGAGAATAGAAAATGTGTAACCCCGGGATTCAGAGAGATCAGAGAGTGTGTAACCCGTGGGCCCAGTGAAATTCGAGACTGTGTAAACCGGGGGCCCAGTGAGATCAGACAGTGTGTAAGCCGGGCAGAATGGGCCCAGCGCGATCAGAAACTGTGTAACTCGGGTGCCCAGTGAGATTTGACAGTGTGTATCACAGGGGACCAGAAAGATCAGACAGTGTGTAACTCGGCGGCCCAGTGAGATCGGACTGCGTGTAAACCGGGGTCCCAATGAGATCAGAGAGTGTGTAACCCTGGGGCCCTGTGACATCAGACAGTGTGTAAACCGGGGGCCCAATGAGATCAGAAAATGTGTAAGGCCGGGGCCCAATGAGATCAGACAGTGTGTAACCCGGGGGGCCAGTGAGAGCAGACAGTGTGCAACACTGCGGTGTCAGTGAGATCAGAGAGTGTGTAACCCGTCGGCCCACTGAGGACAGACAGTGTGTTACCGAAGGAAGGCAGAGAGATGAGACAGTGTGTAAACCCGTGGCCCAGAGAGATCAGACAGGGTGTAACCCCGGGGCCCAGAGTGAGCAGACAGTGTGTAACCCGGCGGGACAGGGAGATCTGACATTGTCTTAACCCGGGGAGAATGAGTCCAGTGAGATCAGACAGTGTCTTAACCCAGGGAGAATGGGCCCAGTGAGAACAGACACAGTGTAACCCAGGAGGATTGGTTCAGTGAGATCAGAAAGTGTGTAACCAAGGGAGGATGTGGTCTCCTAACCTGAGGAAGGACATTCTTGCTATTGAGGGCGTGCAGCGAAGGTTCACCAGACTGATTCCCGGGATGGCGGGACTGACCTATCAAGAAAGACTGGATCAACTGGGCTTGTATTCACTGGAGATCAGAAGAATGAGAGGGGACCTCATAGAATAGTTAAAAATTCTGACGGGGTTAGACAGGTTCGATGCAGAAAGAATGCTCCCAATGTTGGGGAAGGCCAGAACCAGGGGACACAGTCGAAGGATAAGGGGGAAGCCATTTAGGACCGAGATGAGGAGGAATTTCTTCACCCAGAGAGTGCTGAACCTGTGGAATTCTCTCCCACAGAAAGTTGTTGAGGCCAATTCACCAAATATATTCAAAAAGGAGTTAGATGAAGTCCTTACGATTTGGGGAATCAAGGGTTTCGGTGAGAAAGCACGAATGGGTTACTGAAGTTGCATGTTCAGCCATGAACTCATTGAATGTCGGTGCAGGCTAGAAGGGCCGAATGGCCTACTCCTGCAATTATTTTCTATGCTTCTATGTTTCTATGAACGCAGAGAGATCAGACAGTGTGTAACTCCGTAGCCCAGGGAGATCAGACAGTGTGTAACCCCGGGGCCCAGAGTGATCAGACAGTGTGTAACCCGGCGGGACAGGGATATCGGACATTGTCTTAACCCGGGTAGAATGAGTCCAGTGAGATCAGACAGTGTTTTAACCCACGGAGCATGGGCCCAGTGAGATCAGACACAGTGTATCCCGGGGAGGATTGGTTCAGTGAGATCATACGGTGTGTAACCAAGGGAGGATGGGTCCAGTGAGATCGGACAGTGTGAAACCCGGGGAGGATGGGCCGAATGAGGACAGATTGTGTGTAACCCGAAAGCCCAGAGAGATCAGAGAGTGTGTAACCCATAATTGCAGCGAGATCAGACAGTGACTAACCCGGGGGCCCGTGAGATCAGACAGTTTTTAAGCAGGGGTGCCAGTGAGGTCAGACAGTGTGTAACCCGGAGCCCAGTGAATCAGACCGTGAGTAACCCGGGGGCCCAGTGAGTTCAGACAGTATGTAACCCATAAACGCAGTGAGATCAGACATTGACTAACCGGGGGGACGAGTGAGATCAGACAGTGTGAAACACGGGGACCCAGTGAGATCAGACAGTTTTTAGCCCGGGGTTCCAGTGAGGTCAGACAGTGTGTAACCTGGGGGGCCAGTGAGATTAGACAGTGTGTAACCCGGGGGCCCAGTGATAATAGACAGTGTGTAACCCGGGGTCCAGTGAATCAGACCGTGAGTAAACTGTGGGCCCAGTGAGTTCAGACAGTGTGTACCCGGGGGCCCAGTGAGATTAGACAGTGTGTAACCCGGGGCCCAGTGAGATCAGACAGTGTGTAGCCCGGAGCCCAGTGAATCAGACCGTGAGTAACTCGAGGGCCCAGTGAGATTAGACAGTGTGTAAACCGGGGTCGCAATGACATCAGAGAGTGTGTAAACCGGCGGGCCAGTGAGTTCAGACCGGATGTAAACCAGCGGCCCAGTGAGATCAGGCAGTGTGTCACCCATAAGCGCAGTGAGATCAGACAGTGACTAGCCCGGGGGCCCAGCGAGATCAGACAGTGTGTAACACGGGGGCCCAGTGAAATCAGGCAGTTTTTAAGCCGGGGTCCCAGTGAGATCAGACAGTGTGTAACCCGGGCCCCAGTGATTCAGACCGTGAGTAACCCGGGGGCCCAATGAGATCAGAAAATGTTTAACCCCGAGGCCGAGTGAGATCAGACAGTGTGTAACGCGGAGACCCAGTGAGATCAGACAGTGTGTCACCCGGGGGCCCAGTGAGATCAGACAGTGTGTAACCCTGGGGCCCAGTGAGATCAGACAGTCTGTAATCTGGGGGCCCAGTGAGATCAGAAAGTGTGTAAACCGGGGGCCCAGTGAGATCAGAAAGTGTGTAACTCGGGAGCCCGTGAGATCAGACAGTGTGTAACCGGGGGGCCCTGTGAGATGAGACAGTGTGTAATCCAGGGGACCAGTGAGATCAGACAGTGTGTTACCCGGGGGCCCAGTGAGATCACACCGTGAGTAACCCGGGGGTCCAGTGAGAGCAGGCCGTGAGTAACTCGAGGGGCCAGTGACATCAGACAGTGTGTAAGCCGGAGTCCCAATGAGATCAGAGAGTGTGTAACCCAGGGGGCCAGTGAGTTCAGATCGGATGTAAACCAGCGGCCCAGTGAGATCAGACAGTGTGTCACCCATAAGTGCAATGAGATCAGACAGTGACTTAACCTGTGGCCCAGTGAGATCAGACAGTGTGTTACACGGGTACCCAGTGAAATCAGACAGTGTGTAACCCGGGGCCCAGTGAATCAGACCGTGAGTAACCGGGGGGCCAAGTGTGATCAGACAGTGTTTAACCTGGGGGCCCAGTGAGATTAGAGAGTGTGTAAACCTGGGGCCCAGTGAGATCAGACAGTGTGTAACCCGGGCAGAATGGGCCCAGCGCGATCAGAAACTGTGTAACTCGGGTGCCCAGTGAGATTTGACAGTGTGTATCCCAGGGGACCAGAAATATCAGACAGTGTGTAACTCGGGGGGCCCAGTGAGATCGGACTGTGTGTAAACCGGGGGCCCAATGAGATCAGAGAGTGTGTAACCCTGGGGCCCAGTGACATCAGACTGTGTTTAAACCGGGGGCCCAATGAGATGAGAAAATGTGTAACCCCGGGGCTCAGTGAGATCAGAAAGTGTGTCACTCGGGGCCCAATGAGATCATACAGTGTGTAACCCGGGGGCCCATTGAGATGTGACAGTGTGTAACACTGCGGTGTCAGTAAGATCAGAGAGTGTGTAACCCGGCGGCCCACTGAGGACAGACAGTGTGTAACAATAGGAACGCAGAGAGATCAGTCAGTTTGTAACACCGGGGCCCAGAGTGATCAGACAGTGTGTAACACGGCGGGACAGGGAGTTCGAACATTGTCTTAACCCGTGAAGAATGAGTCCAGTGAGATCAGACAGTGTCTTAACCCAGGGAGAATGGGCCCAGTGAGATTAGACACAGTGTATCCCGGGGAGGATTGGTTCACTGAGATCAGGCAGTGTGTAAACAAGGGAGGATGAACCCAGTGAGATCAGACAGTGTGAAACCCTGGGAGGATGGGCCGAGTGAGGTTACAGTGTGTGTAACCTGGGAGCCCAGAGAGATCAGACAGTGTGTAACCCATAATCGCAGTGAGATCAGGCAGTGACGAAACCGGGGACCCAGTGAGATCAGACAGTGTGTAACACGGGGGCCGACTGAGATCAGACAGTTTTTAACCCGGGGTCCCAGTGAGTTCAGACAGTGTGTAACACGTGTCCCATGGAATCAGACCGTGAGTAACCCGGGGGCCCAGTGAGATCAGACAGTGTGGTACCGTGGGGCCCAGTGAGATCAGACAGTGTGTAACACGTGTCCCATGGAATCAGACCGTGAGTAACCCGGGGGCCCAGTGAGATCAGACAGTGTGTAACCGTGGGGCCCAGTGAGATCAGACAGTCTGTAATCTGGGGGCCCAGTGAGATCGGAAAGTGGGTAAACCGGGGGCCCAGTGAGATCAGACAGTGTGTAACTCGGGGGTCCAGTGACATAAGACAGTGTGTAACCGGGGGGCCCAGTGAGATGAGACAGTGTGTAACCCAGGGGACCAGTCAGATCAGACAGTGGTTAACCCGGGGTCCCAATGAGATCAGAGAGTGGGCAACCCAGGGGGCCAGTGAGTTCAGACATGATGTAAACCAGCGGCCCAATGAGATCAGACAGTGTGTCACCCTTAAGCGCAGTGAGATCAGACAGTGACTAAACCTGGGGCTCAGTGAGATCGGACAGTGTGCAACACGGGGGCCCAGTGAGATCAGACAGTTTTTAACACGAGATCCCAGTGAGATCAGACAGTGTGTAACCCGGGGCCCAGTGAATCACACCGTGAGTCACCCGGGGGCCCAGTGAGATCAGACAGTGTGTAACCTGGGCGCCCAGTGAGATTAGAGCGTGTATCAACCGCGGGCCCATTGAGATCAGACAGTGTGTAAACCTGGCAGAATGGGCCCAGCGCGATCAGAAACTGTGTAACTCGGGTGCCCAGTGAGATTTGACAGTGTGTATCCCAGGGGACCAGAAAGATCAGACAGTGTGTTACTCGGGGGCCCAGTGAGATCGGACTGTGTGAAAACCGGGGACCCAATGAGATCAGAGAGTGTGTAACCCTGGGGCCCAAGACATCAGACAGTGTGTAAGTTGGGGGCCCAATGAGAACACAAAATGTGTAACCCCGGGACTCAGTGAGATCAGACAATGTGTAACCCGGGGGCCCAGTGAGATCAGACAGGGTGTCCCCCGGGGGCCCAATGAGATCATACAGAGTGTAACCCGGGGGCCCATTGAGAACAGACAGTGTGTAACACTGCGTTGTCAGTGAGATCAGAGATGGTGTAACCCGGGGGCCCACTGAAGACAGACAGTGTGTAACCCGGGCAGAATGGGCCCAGCGCGATCAGAAACTGTGCAACTCGCGTGCCCAGTGAGATTTGACAGTTTGCATCCCAGGGGATCAGAAAGATCAGACAATGTGAGGAGGACACAAGCAACCTTCCGGATATAAAAGGGGTCGGAGGGTCTAGTAAGGAGGAGGAACTGAGGGAAATCTTTATTAGTCGGGAAATTGTGTTGGGGAAATTGATGGGATTGAAGGCCGATAAATCCCCAGGGCCTGATGGACTGCATCCCAGAGTCCTTAAGGAGGTGGCCTTGGAAATATTGGATGCATTGACAGTCATTTTCCAACATTCCATTGATTCTTGACCAGTTCCTATGGAGTGGAGGGTAGCCAATGTAACCCCACTTTTTAAAAAAGGAGGGAGAGAGAAAACAGTGAATTAAAGACCGGTAAGCCTGACATCGGTAGTGGCTAAAATGATGGAATCAATTATTAAGGATGACATAGCAGTGCATTTGGAAAGATGTGACATGATAGGACCAAGTCAGCATGGATTTGTGAAAGGGAAATCATGGCTGACAAATCCTCTGGAATGTTTTGAGGATATTTCCAGTAGAGTGGACAATGGAGAACCAGTTGATGTGGTAAATTTGGACTATCAGAAGGCTTTCGACACGGTCCCACACAAGAGATTAATGTGCAAAGTTAAAGCACATGGGATTGGGGATAGGGTGCTGACATGGATTGAGAACTGGTTGTCAGATAGGAAGCAAAGAGTAATACTAAATGGGGACTTTTCAGAATGGCAGGCAGTGACTAGTGGGGTACCGCAAGGTTCTGTGCTGGGGCCCCAGCTGTTTACACTGTACATTAATGATTTAGACGAGGAGATTAAATGTAGTATCTGAAAATTTGCGGATGACACTAAGTTGGGTGGCAGTGTGAGCTGCGAAGAGGATGCTATGAGGCAACAGAGCGACTTGGATATGTTAGGTGAGTGGGCAAATGCATGGCAGATGAACTATAATGTGGATAAATGTGAGGTTATCCATTTTGGTGGTAAAAACAGAGAGACAGACTATTATCTGAATGGTGACAGATTAGGAAAAGGGGAGGTGCAAAGAGACCTGGGTGTCATGGTACATCAGTCATTGAAGGTTGGCATGCAGCTATAGCAGGCGGTTAAGAATACAAATGGCATGTTGGCCTTCATAGCGAGTGATTTGAGTATAGTGGCAGGGAGGTGTTGCTACAATTGTACAGGGCCTTGGTAAGGCCACACCTGGAGTACTGTGTACAGTTTTGGTCTCCTAACCTGAGGAAGGACATTCTTGCTATTGAGGGCGTGCAGCGAAGGTTCACCAGACTGATTCCCGGGATGGCGGGACTGACCTATCAAGAAAGACTGGATCAACTGGGCTTGTATTCACTGGAGTTCAGAAGAATGAGAGGGGACCTCATAGAAACGTTTAAAATTCTGACGGGATTCGACAGGTTAGATGCAGGAAGAATGTTCCCAATGTTGGGGAATGCCAGAACCAGGGGACACAGTCTAAGGATAAGGGGGAAGCCATTTAGGACCGAGATGAGGAGGAAGTTCTTCACCCAGAGAGTGGTGAACCTGTGGAATTCTCTACCACAGACAGTTGTTGAGGCCAATTCACTAAATATATTCAAAAAAGAGTTAGATGAAGTCCTTACGACTAGGGGAATCAAGAGGTATGGTGAGAAAGCACGAATGGGGTACTGAAGTTGCATGTTCAGCCATGAACTCATTGAATGGCGGTGCAGGCTAGAAGGGCCGAATGCCCTACTCCTGCAATTATTTTCTATGTTTCTATGTTTCTATGAACGCAGAGTGATCAGACAGTGTGTAACTCCGTAGCCCAGGGAGATCAGACAGTGTGTAACCCCGGGGCCCAGAGTGATCAGACAGTGTGTAATCCGGCGGGACAGGGAGATCGGACATTGTCTTAACCCGGGGAGAATGAGTCCTGTGAGATCAGACAGTGTCTTACCCCAGGAGAATTCGCCCAGTGAGATCAGACACAGTGTATCCCGGGGAGGATTGGTTCAATGAGATCAGACGGTGTGTAACCAAGGGAGGATGGGTCCAGTGAGATCAGACAGTGTGAAACCCGGGGAGGATGGGCCGAATGAGGTCAGATTGTGTGTAACCCGAAAGCCCAGAGAGATCAGAGAGTGTGTAATCCATAATCGCACTGAGATCAGACAGTGACTAACCCGTGGGCCCAGTGAGATCAGACAGTTTTTAAGCCGGGGTGCCAGTGAGGTCAGACAGTGTGTAACCCGGGGCCCAGTGAATCAGACCGTGAGTAACACGGGGGCCCAGTGAGTTCAGGCAGTGTTTAACCCGCGGGCCCAGTGAGATTTGACCGTGTGTAACCCGGTGGCCCAGTGAGATCAGACAGTTTATAAACCTGGGACCCAGTGAGATTAGTCCGTGAGTAAGTCGAGGGCCCAGTGAGTTCAGACCGGATGTAAACCAGGGGCCCAATGAGATCAGACTGTGTGTCACCCAAAAGCGCAGTGAGATCAGAAAGTTTTTTACCCAGGGTCCCAGTGAGATCAGACAGTGTGTAACCCGGGGCCCAGTGAATCAGACCTGAGTAACCCGGGGGTCCAATGAGATCAGAAAATGTGTAACCCCGGGGCCGAGTGAGATCAGACAGTATGTAACCCGAGGGCCCAGTGAGATAAGACAATGTGTCACCCGGGAGCCCTGTGAGATTAGACAGTGTGTAACCATGGGGCCCAGTTAGATCATACAGTCTGTAATCTGGCGGCCCAGTGAGATCAGAAAGTGTGTAAACCGGGGGCCCAGTGAGATCAGACAGTGTGTAACTCGGGGTCCCAGTGAGATCAGACAGTGTGTATCCGTGGCGCCCAGTGAAATCAGACAGTGTGAAACCCGGCGGCCCAGTGAGATCAGACAGTGTGTAACCCGGGGGCCCAGTGAGTTCAGACCGTATGTGAACCAGCGGCCCAGTGAGATCAGACAGTGTGTAACCCGGGAGCCCAGTGAGATCAGACAGTGTGTAAACCGGGGCACAGTGAGATCAGACAGAGTGCAACCCGGGGGCCCAGTGAGATCAGAGAGTGTGTAAACCGGGGGCTCATGTGAGATCAGACAGTGGATAACCCGAGCAGAATGGGCCCAGCACGATCAGAAAGTGTGTAACTCGGGAGCCCAGTGACATAAGACAGGGTGTAAACCGGGGGCCCAATGAGATCAGAAAATGTTTAACCCCGGGTCCGAGTGAGATCAGACAGTGTGTCACCCGGGGGCCCACTGAGATCAGACAGTGTGTAACCCTGGGGCCCAGTGAGATCAGAATGTGTGTAAACCGGGGGCCCAGTGAGATCAAACAGTGTGTAACACGGGGGCCCAGTGACATCAGACAGTGTGTAACCGGGGGGCCCAGTGAGATCAGACAGTGTGTAAACCGAGGGCCTAGTGAGATCAGACAGTGTGTAACCCGGGGCGCAGTGAATCAGACCGTGAGTAACACGGGGGCCCAGTGAGATAAGACAGTGTGTAACCCGGGGGCCCAGTGAGATTAGACAGTATGTAACCCGGGGGCCCAGTGAGATCAGACAGTGTGTAACCCGGGGCTCAATGAGATCAGACAGTGTGTAACCCGGGGTGGGCCCGGTGAGATCAGACAGTGTGTAACCCGGGGACCCAGTGAGATCAGACAGTGTGTAACCCGGGGGCCCAGTGAGATCAGACAGTGTGTAACCCCGGGGGCCCAGTGAGATCAGACAGTGTGTAACCCGGGGTGGGCCCGGTGAGATCAGACAGTGTGTAACCCGGGGGCCCAGTGAGACCAGACAGTGTGTAACTCGGGGGCACAGTGAGTTCAGACGTATGTAAGCCTGCGGTCCAGTGAGATCAGACAGTGTGTAACACTGGGAGGCCAGTGAGATCAGACAGTGTGTAAACCGGGGCCCAGTGATATCAGACAGTGTGTAATTCGGGAGCCCAGTGAGATTTGACAGTGTGTATCCCAGGGGACCAGAAAGATCAGACAGTGTATAACTCGGGGGCCCAGTGAGATCGGACAGTGTGCAACCCGGGGGCCCAATGAGATCACAGAGTGTGTAACCCCGGGGCCGAGTGAGATCAGACAGTGTGTAACCCGGGGGCCCAGTGAGATCAGAAAGTGTGTTACCCGGGGGCCCTGTGAGATCAGAATGTGTGTAAACCGGGGGCCTAGTGAGATCAGACAGTGTGTAACCCGGGGCGCAGTGAATCAGACCGTGAGTAACACGGGGGCCCAGTGAGATAAGACAGTGTGTAACCCGGGGGCCCAGTGAGATTAGACAGTATGTAACCCGGGGGCCCAGTGAGATCAGACAGTGTGTAACCCGGGGCTCAGTGAGATCAGACAGTGTGTAACCCGGGGGGCCAGTGAGTTCAGACCGGATGTAAACCAGGGGCCCAGTGAGATCAGACAGTGTGTCATCCACAAGCGCAGTGTGAGCAGACAGTGACTTTCCCGGGGGCCCATTGAGATCAGACAGTGTGTAACACGGGGGCCCAGTGAGATCAGACAGATTTTAAGCCGGGGTCCCAGTGAGATCAGACAGTGTGTAACCCGGGGCCCAGTGAATCAGACCGTGAGTAACCCTGGGGCCCAGTGAGATCAGACAGTGTGTAACCCGGGGGCCCAGTGAGATTAGACAGTGTGTAACCTGGGGGCCCAGTGAGATCAGACAGTGTGTAACCCAGGGCCCAGTGAGTTCAGACAGTGTGTAACTCGAGGGCCCAGTGAGATCAGAAAGTGTTTAAACCGGGGGCCCAATGAGATCAGAGAGTGTGTAACCCGGGGGTCAGTGAGTTCAGACCGTATGTAAACCAGCGGCCCAGGGAGATCAGACAATGTGTAACCCGGCAGTCCAGTGAGATCAGACCATGTGTAACATGGTGCCAAGTGTAACCTGGTGCCCAGTGAGATCAGACAGTGTGTAAACCGGGGCAGAATGAGATCAGACAGTGTGTAATTCGCGGGCCCAGTGAGATCAGAGAATTTGTAAACTCGTGGCACAGCGAGATCAGACAGTGTGTAACCCGGGCAGAATGGTCCCAGCACGATTAGAAACTGTGTAACTCGGGTGCCCAGTGAGATTTGACAGTGTGTATCACAGGGGACCAGAAAGATCAGACAGTGTGTAACTCGTGGGCCCAGTGAGATCGGACTGTGCGTAAACTGCGGGCTCAATGAGATCAGAGAGTGTGTAGCCCTGGGGCACAGTGAGTTCAGACCGTATGTAAGCCTGCGGCCCAGTGAGATCAGACAGTGTGTAATCGTGAGCCCAGTGAGATCAGACAGTGTGTAAACCGGGGCACAGTGAGATCAGACAGTGTGTAACCCGGGGGCCCAGTGAGATCAGAGAATGTGTAAACCGGTGGCCTAGTGAGATCAGATAGTGTGTAACCCGGGCAGAATGGTCCCAGCACGATCAGAAACTGTGTAACTCGGGTGCCCAGTGAGATTTGACAGTGTGTATCACAGGGGACCAGAAAGATCAGACAGTGTGTAACTCGGGGGCCCAGTGAGATCGGACTGTGCGTAAACTGCGGGCTCAATGAGATCAGAGAGTGTGTAGCCCTGGGGCACAGTGAGTTCAGACCGTATGTAAGCCTGCGGCCCAGTGAGATCAGACAGTGTGTAATCGGGAGCCCAGTGAGATCAGACAGTGTGTAAACCGGGGCACAGTGAGATCAGACAGTGTGTAACCCGGGGGCCCAGTGAGATCAGAGAATGTGTTAACCGGTTGGCCTAGTGAGATCAGACAGTGTGTAACCCGGGCAGAATGGTCCCAGCACGATCAGAAACTGTGTAACTCGGGTGCCCAGTGAGATTTGACAGTGTGTATCACAGGGGACCAGAAAGATCAGACAGTGTGTAACTCGGGGGCCCAGTGAGATCGGACTGTGCGTAAACTGGGGGCCCAATGAGATCAGAGAGTGTGTAATCCTGGGGCACAGTGAGTTCAGACCGTATGTAAGCCTGCGGCCCAGTGAGATCAGACAGTGTGTAACACTGGGAGCCCAGTGAGATCAGACAGTGTGTAAACCGGGGCCCAGTGATATCAGAAAGTGTGTAATTCGGGAGCCCAGTGAGATTTGACAGTGTGTATCCCAGGGGACCAGAAAGACCAGACAGTGTATAACTCGGGGGCCCAGTGAGATCAGACTGTGTGTAAACCGGGGGCCCAATGAGATCACAGAGTGTGTAACCCTGGGGCGGAGTGACATCAGACAGTGTGTCAACTGGGGGCCCAATGAGATCAGAAAATGTGTAACCCCGGGGCCGAGTGAGATCAGACAGTGTGTAACCCGGGGGCCCAGTGAGATCAGAAAGTGTGTTACCCGGGGGCCCAGTGAGATCAGACAGTGTGTAACACGCGGGCCCAGTGAGATGAGACCGTGAGTAACCCGGGGGCCCTGGGAGATCAGACAGTGTGTAACGCGGGGGCCCAGTGAGATCAGACAGTGTGTAACCCGGTGACCCAGAGAGATCAGACAGCGTTTTACCTTGGGGCACAGTGAGAACAGACAGTGTGAAACACGGGGGCCCAGTGAGATCAGACAGTTTTTAACCCGGTGTCCCAGTGAGGTCAGACAGTGTGTAATCCGGGGCCCTGTGAATCAGACCGTGAGTAACCCGGGGGCCCAGTGAGATCAGACAGTGTGTAACCCGGGGGCCCAATGAGATTAGACAGCGTGTAACCCGGGGGCCCAGTGAGATCAGACAGTGTGTAAACGGGGGCCCAGTAAATCAGACCGTGAGTAACCTGGGGGTCGAGTGAGATTAGACAGTGTGTAAACCGGGGTCACAATGAGATCAGAGAGTGTGTAACCCGGGAGTCAGTGAGTTCAGACCATATGTAAACCAGGGGCCCAGTGAGATCAGACAGTGTGTCACACACAAGCGCAGTGAATCAGACCGTGAGTAACCCGGGGGCCCAGTGAGATCAGACAGTGTGTAACCCGGGGGCCCAGTGAGATTAGACAGTGTGTAACCTGGGGGCCCAGTGAGATCAGACAGTGTGTAATCCGGGGCCCAGTGAGTTCAGACAGTGTGTAACTCGAGGGCACAGTGAGATCAAACAGTGTTTAAACCGGGGGCCCAATGAGATCTGAGAGTGTGTAACCCGGGGGTCAGTGAGTTCAGACCGTATGTAAACCAGCGGCCCAGGGAGATCAGACAGTGTGTAAGCCGGGAGTCCAGTGAGATCAGACCATGTGCAACCTAGTGCCCAGTGAGATCAGACAATGTGTAAACCGCGGCAGAATGAGATCAGACAGTGTGTAACTCGGGGGCCCAGTGAGATCAGAGAATTTGTAAACCGGTGGCCCAGCGAGATCAGACAGTGTGTAACCCGGGCAGAATGGTGCCAGCACGATTAGAAACTGTGTAACTCGGGTGCCCAGTGAGATTTGACAGTGTGTATCACAGGGGACCAGAAAGATCAGACAGAGTGTAACTCGGGGGCCCAGTGAGATCGGACTGTGCGTAAACTGCGGGCCCAATGAGATCAGAGAGTGTATAGCCCTGGGGCACAGTGAGTTCAGACCGTATGTAAGCCTGCGGCCCAGTGAGATCAGACAGTGTGTAATTCGGGAGCCCAGTGAGATTTGATAGTGTGCATCCCAGGGGACCAGAAAGATCAGACAGTGTATAACTCGGGGGCCCAGTGAGATCGGACTGTGTGTAAACCGGGGGCCCAATGAGATCACAGAGTGTGTAACCCTGGGGCGGAGTGACATCAGACAGTGTGTAAACCGGGGGCCCAATGAGATCAGAAAATGTGTCACCCCGGGGCCGAGTGAGATCAGACAGTGTGTAACCCGGGGGCACAGTGAGATCAGAAACTGTGTTACCCAGGGGCCCAGTGAGATCAGACAGTGTGTAACACGGGGGCCCAGTGAGTTCAGACCGTGAGTAACCCGGGGGCCCAGGGAAATCAGACAGTGTGTAACGCGGGGGCCCAGTGAGATCACACAGTGTGTAAACTGGGGCCCAGTAAATCAGACCGTGAGTAACCTGGGGGTCGAGTGAGATTAGACAGTGCGTAAACCGGGGTCCCAATGAGATCAGAGAGTGTGTAACCCGGGGTTCAGTGAGTTCAGACCGTATGTAAACCAGCGGCCCAGGGAGATCAGACAGTGTGTCACACACAAGCGCAGTGAATCAGACCTTGAGTAACCCGGGGGCCCAGTGAGATCAGACAGTGTGTAAACCGGGGGCCCAGTGAGATCAGACAGTGTGTAACCCGGGGCCCAGTGAGTTCAGACAATGTGTAACTCGAGGGCACAGTGAGATCAAACAGTGTTTAAACCGGGGGCCCAATGAGATCAGAGAGTGTGTAACCCGGGGTTCAGTGAGTTCAGACCGTATGTAAACCAGCGGCCCAGGGAGATCAGACAGTGTGTAACTCGGGGGCCCAGTGAGATCAGAGAATTTGTAAACCGGTGGCCCAGCGAGATCAGACAGTGTGTAACCCGGGCAGAATGGTGCCAGCACGATTAGAAACTGTGTAACTCGGGAGTCCAGTGAGATTTGACAGTGTGTATCACAGGGGACCAGAAAGATCAGACAGTGTGTAACTCGGGGGCCCAGTGAGATCGGACTGTGCGTAAACTGCGGGCCCAATGAGATCAGAGAGTGTATAGCCCTGGGGCACAGTGAGTTCAGACCGTATGTAAGCCTGCGGCCCAGTGAGATCAGACAGTGTGTAATCGGGAGCCCAGTGAGATCAGACAGTGTGTAAACCGGGGCACAGTGAGATCAGACAGTGTGTAACCCGGGGGCCCAGTGAGATCAGAGAGTGTGTATACCGGTGGCCCAGTGAGATCAGACAGTGTGTAACCCGGGCAGAATGGTCCCAGCACGATCAGAAACTGTCTCAATCGTGTGCCCAGTGAGATTTGACTGTGTGTATACCGGGGGCCCAGTGAGATCAGACAGAGTGTCACCCTGGGGCCCAGAGAGATCAGACAGTCTGTAATCTGGGTGCCCAGTGAGATCAGATAGTGTGTAACCCGGGGGCCCAGTAAGATCAGACAGTGTGTATTCCGGGGGCCCAGTGAGATCAGACCGTGAGTAACCCGGGTGCTCAGTGAGATCAGACAGTTAGTAACCCGGGGGCCCAGTGAGATCACACAATGTGTAACCCGGGGACCCAGTGAGATCATACAGCGTTTTACCTTGGGGCCCAGTGAGAACAGACAGTTTGTAACACGGGGGCCCAGTGAGATCAGACAGTTTTTAACCCGGGGTGCATTGAGATCAGACAGTGTGTAACCCGGGGCCTAGTGAATCAGACCGTGAGTAACTCGAGGGCCCATTTAGATCAGAAAGTGTGTAACCCGCGGTCCCAGTGAGGTCAGACAGTGTGTAAGTCGGGCCCCAGTAAATCAGACCGTGAGTAATCTGGGGGCCCAGTGAGATCAGACAGTGTGCAACCCGGGGGCCCAGTGAGATCAGACAGTGAGTAACCCGGGAGCCCATTGAGATCAGACAGTGCGTAAACCAGGGCACAGTGAGATCAGACAGTCTGTAATCTGGGGGCCCACTAAGATCAGAAAGTGTGTAACCCGGGGGCCCAGTGAGATCAGACAGTGTGTAAGCCGGGGGCCCAGTGAGATCAGACCGTGAGAAACCCGTAGGCCCAGTGAGATTAGAGAGTGTGTAATCCTGGTGCACAGTGAGTTCAGACCGTATGTAAGCCTGCGGCCCAGTGAGATCAGACAGTATGTAACCGGGGCACAGTGAGATCAGACAGTGTGTAAACAGGGGCACAGTGAGATCAGACAGTGTGTAACTCGGGAGCCCAGTGCGATTTGACAGTGTATATCCCAGGGGACCAGAAAGCTCTGAAAGTGTGTAACTCGTGCGCCCAGTGAGCTCGGACTGTGTGTAAACCGGGGGCCCAATGAGATCAGAAAATGTGTAACCCCGGGGCCAAGTGAGAACAGTGTGTTTAACCCGGGGGCCCAGTGAGATCAGACAGTGTGTCACCCGGGGGCCCAGTGAGATCAGACAGTGTGTCAACCTGGGGCCCAGTGAGAACAGACAGTGTGTAACCCGGGGGCCCAGTGCGATCAAACAGTGTGTAACCCGGGGGCCCAGTGAGATCAGACCGTGAGGAACCCGGGGGCTCAGTGAGATCCGACAGTTTGTAACCCGGGGGCCCAGTGAGATCAGACAGTTTGTAACCCGGGGACCCAGTGAGATCAGACAGCGTTTTACCTTGGGGCCCAGTGAGAACAGACAGTGTGTAACACGGGGGCCCAGTGAGATCAGACAGTTTTTAACCCGGGGTCCCAGTGAGGTCAGACAGTGTGTAACCCGGGGCCCAGTGAATCAGACCGTGAGTAACCCGGGGGCCCAGTGAGATCAGACAGTGTGTAACCCGGGGACCCAATGAGATTAGACAGTGTGTAACCCGGGGGCCCAGTGAGATCAGACAGTGTGTAATTCGGGTGCCAGTAAATCAGACCGTAAGTAATCTGGGGGCCCAGTGAGATCTGACAGTTTGCAACACGGGGGCCCAGTGAGATTAGACAGTGTGTAACCCGGGGTGCCATTGAGATCAGACAGTGTGTAACCCGGGGTCCCAATGAGATCAGAGAGTGTGTAACCCGGGAGTCAATGAGTTCAGACCGTATGTAAAGCAGCGGCCCACTGAGATCAGACAGTGTGTAACCCGGGGTCCCAATGTGATCAGAGAGTGTGTAACCCGGGAGTCAATGAGTTCAGACCGTATGTAAAGCAGCGGCCCACTGAGATCAGACAGTGTGCAACCCGGGAGCCCAGTGAGATCAGACCGTGTGACACCCGGGTCCCACTGAGATCAGAGAACGTGAGTAACCCGGGGGCCCAGTGAGATCAGACAATTTGTAACCTGGGGGCCCAGTGAGATCAGACAGTGTGTACTTGACGGCCCAGGGAGATCAGACAGTGTGTACACCGGGGGCCCAGTGAGATCAGACAGTGTGTAACCCGGAGGCCCAGTGAGATCAGACCGTGAGTAACCCGGGGGCCCAGTGAGATCAGAAAGTTTGTAACCCGGGGGCCCAGAGAGATCAGACAGCGTTTTACTTTGGGGACCAGTGAGATCAGACAGTGTATAACACGGGTGCCCATGGAGATCAGACAGTTTTTAACCCGGGGTCCCAGTGAGGTAAGTCAGTGTGTAACCCGGGGCCTTGTGAATCAGACCGTGAGTAACCCGGGGGCGCAGTGAGATCAGACAGTGTGTAACATGGGGGCCCAATGAGATTAGACAGTTTGTAACCTCAGGGCCCAGTGAGATCAGACAGTGTGTAACCGGGGCCCAGTAAATCAGACCGTGAGAAATCTGGGGGCCCAGTAAGATCAGATAGTGTGTAACCCGGGGGCCCAGTTAGATTAGACAGTGTGTAACCCGGCGTGCCATTGAGATCAGAAAGTGTGTAACCCGGGGCCCAGTGAATCTGACCGTGAGTAACTCGAGGGCACAGTGTGATCAGACAGTGTGTAAACCGGGGTCCCAATGAGATCAGAGAGTGTGTAACCGGGGAGTCAGTGAGTTCAGACCGTATGTAAACCAGCGGCCCAGTGAGATCAGACAGTGTGTAACCCGGGAGCCCAGTGACATCAGACCGTGTGACACGCGGGTCCCACTGAGATCAGACAGTGTGTAACCCGGGGGCCCTGTGAGATCAGACAGTGTGTAACCTGGGGGCCCGGTGAGATCAGAAAGTGTGTAAAGCGGGGG